>NC_072784.1:21811213-22482046 GCF_022539595.1 Amphiprion ocellaris | reverse complement strand
CATGAAGCAGCACAGATCTGCTCTCAGGCTCTCCTTCGGTGGTGTTATGTAGGAAGGACGCTTGCCATCAGCGCTTCAGGGTTTAATTACAACATGCTTTAATCCAGGCTCTACTATCAAATCACTAATCTGTCTAGGTATCGCCTTCAACATTAGAGACAAGAACCAACATCCACAGAAGGATTGTTCCAGCACAAACCTGTTAAGTTAAGCTGCTATATTAGATTGTAAGGGTGTAATACTATAGCGCTTATTTCCAATGAGTTCAGACTACTTTAAACTCTGTTTACAAAAGGCAGTTGGAGCACATCGCCCTCTCAAGATACCAAGGTTAAGAAATCGCTCTCCAGCAGTTGCTGTGCACTAAGTGATCCAAGATGCCCTCTGCTGCTTCTATTCAATGTTTAATCTAGTTTTGGCCCTATATTTGATACACAGCACTATGACTCTGTATCTGGTGGCATGTAAGAGCTGTATCCAAGGCTGGATTTACAACAGATGTATCAGAAGCCCTCAGATTGCTCCATATCATGCCTCGACATAATATGATTTTTGGCAAATATGTAAGAGATCATGTGGAAGGACTCATTTTCTTATTTATAGTGAAGCTGTGTATTATAACAAAAGATGTAGGTAAGTGATACACAAAATTTGGCAAAATGTAGGAGACCTGTAAGCCTGAACTGTAAGGCTGAAAACTTACAATTATATATGCCTTGAAAAAACACATTTCCCTCAACTATTAAATGATTATTCAGTGTGTAAAATGTCAGAAAATAGTGATAAATTGTCCCAAGCCCAGGTTGGGATATTCTAATCTCTTCAATCTTGTGTTGTTGAATTGTTCTCATAAAAAAAACAAACAAACAAACAAAAAAAAACCTATGAAACTAGCAAATATTTACATTTAAGAAGCTGGTACCAGTAAATTTTTTGATAGTTTTGCTTTAAAAAATGATCCCAGCAATTAATCAAAATCCAAAATTATTGCTATTTGATTGTCTGTTAATTGTCTAATTTATTAATTAGCATAACTGCTTTAACTGTAGAGTACTACTAGGTCTTCTGGTGCCTAAGAAAATAATGAAACTGACATGTACATGTTGTGTCAACAGTGCCTCTAAGGAGGTTAATCTGGCCATGGCTGTATCGGATCTGTTATCCTTGCTGCCAAATGGGTTAAGAAGTCTGAGAAGCTGAATAAATTGCTGATAAACACATCAGCAGACATTCCCTAGCCACTGGCTCTTTTTAGTCCCAAAGATGTCACCAAAATGAAATTATGTAATTGCATCATCCTGTACAAGTCCCTTTGAGACATTTCCTTTTTCTGCAGATTTATTCATGGGCTAGCGTCTGCTTTGTCACCCAGTCCTTTGAATCCACAGAGCACACAACTGCCCCCAAGGTTTTTGATAGAAGGGAGAAAGTTGAGCAACACATGAGCATTTAAAAAAAAAAAACAAAAAAACCTTTTTTGTAGGTTGCACAAGTTCTTTCTGCCCCCTCCACTAATTAATGTAATTAATGATCTAAATTAGTCGGGAGATCAATAACTTCTGTAATCTTCAGTGATGAAAAGTAACGGAACAAATTTGCTGCAGTATTGTTTTCTTTTTAGGATATTTTACCTAGATCCTATTATGCACTTGTACTCCATTACAATACAATAGAAATATGGTACGTTTTGCTTCACTACATTTCTGGGGCAGATATTGGTCACAGTACATTGAATATGAAAATTTTAGAAACCTATGATGGAAAAAATAAACACAATTCAGTGTTTTACAGTCAATTAATCTGTATATAAACAGTGCTTAATATTAGCAAATGAATTTTGTGTTCAGTGTCTATAATATTACCGCATGCAGATTACTTTCAACAATAACAATAATACAACAGACCCAACTCTGGCTACATAAGCCACTCCTTTCACAGTTATAATGCTTGCACACACTTATCTAAGAGTTTGAATGCAGGTCCAGCGTCAGGTTTTCTATATTGAAGCTGCAGTCGACAGAAATCTAAAGAGGCAAAAAAAAAAAAAAAAGACACTTCCATTCCAAGAAGTATTAGCTTCAAACATGCAAAGATGGTTGATCCTAATGTCTACATCAATTTGGGGCCTCAATTAGGATTCAAACCCCACTCTGCTGTATGAAACCTTAAGTCCGACCCACAACATCCTGTTCTCACTTCACTGCTATTTATGCTACCAGACCCGCTCTGGGTGAAAATACCTGTGAAGTGTGCCAAAAAATTGCTGCCTAACCCAATTTTAAGTCTGAGTCTCATCCACTGTTGCAGGAATCAAAATTTTTCCAAGCGCAAGATGATGGTGCAACAGAAATAAAGTTTTACATCATACATTCATCCATTCATTATCTAGACACTGCTTAATCCTCATTAGGGTCACAGGGGGCTGGAGCCTATCCCAGCTGACTTAGGGTGAAGGCAGGGGACACCCTGGACAGGTCTATTGCAGGGCTACATATAGAGACAAACAATCACACTCGCATTAACACCTAAGGACACTTTAGAATCATCAATTAACCTGAGCATGGTTTTGGACTGTGGGAGGAAGCTGGTGTACCCAGAGAAAACCCACGCATATACAGGGAGAACATGCAAACTCCATGCAGAAAGATCCTGGGAAGAAGATCACCAAGCCACTGTGCAGTTTTACATCACTGTCCTAATTAATTGTGACACAAACAAACTCAGTTTTCTCTAGATCCTCTAATAAAAATGATGCTGACTGCAATGTGATGTTTTGTCTGGCTTACTGTAAGGACAGTTTAAAAAAAAAAAACACAAATACAATCAATAATTTTGATTATTATTGTTTAAAAATTGCTACTTATTTTAGTGATTTGAACAATTTTTTAGGTGGAGCATGTATTTCACAAAGTAAGCACAATATATTGGCAACATATGACATTTAGTTTTTTTATTAGCATAAATAATAGGATGGTTGACTTATGTAGCAGTGTCAAGAAAACTGCTAACGGGTAGTATGTTCTGACATCACATTTTCTCTCCTGGGTCTCAAATGGGTTATATAATATGTACATGTTTCTGTATGAGTAGAGACAACCTCTAAACTGTAATGAGACTAGTCAAGGCTATTTAACCTGTCATATCTGTCCAGGCCACATCAACACCCGCTAAACCTGCTCAGACCGAGACTGACAGTGCAATAGGAGTCTATCTACAGTACAGCATGTTGCATAAGGGTCTAGGAAGATCCTGTTCCATAAATGTTCATAGACCCTCCTCAGTAAAACGATCCCATTCTAAGTTTCCATCACAGGCCACCCCATGTCTGCCTGTAGACGAGAAACTTATACAATGTTATCTGCCTCTTGTATATCTGCCATCTAAGGGCACAGTGATGGACGTATTTTCCTTGGCAAGAAACAGACAGACTGGGAGATACACATTCAGGAAGGCCTAATGAGGGATAATGTCCAGAATTTCCCCATAACTCTCCTCACTTCACCCATTTAAAAATAACAATGCATAATTATAATAACTGGCACAGCAGCGTCATCTGTGGTTTGATTGTATGGAACATTGTGTCCGTGTGGCACTCTAATGAGTTGCTTGGGTGTTTTGCAAACACTGCCACTGAATTTCCATCTGCAGGACATAGGCAGGTCAGGGGATCGTGAGATCTGGCATAAGATTAAGGAAACAAATCCAAAATGGACTGCACATACTTACCATGTCTTGTCTGATACTTCTCTGTCCATCTGCAGGACCCTTGGGGTAGCTGAGTTCCCAAACTTTAGTTCACCAGGCAAAAAATAGGCATTAGTTTAATCTCAAGTGCTTGTTTGTAGGATGAGACCTGCCAGAGAGGGAAAATAAAACAGTGAAAGCGGAACAGAAAGAAGCAAATATATTAGCACAACGCCCACAATTTGCCTGACTATAGGGTTGGTGATTACTAGATTAAGGAAGCAGCTAAGAAATGTTTAAAGATGAGACAGTATAATTTTTTGGCTTTTTTTGCACCTGTCTAATACTGGAAAAGTTGTTTATATTGTACTATTCTTGGGCTAAATTATTTTGTCTGTTGAGATTTTCTAACTGAAATAAATGAGTGGATAAATATAACAATTAATGGAATCACACCTTTCTTCATAAATGTATTCCAAGTCTAACATGTAGGCCTCCTACAAAAATTACCTAAAGTTGCAGGAATAAGAAGGTAGAGTGTTGGAAAAAAAAACCTTTCTCATCTAAAAAAATAAAAATAATAATGTATGTAACATGTCTGGATTGTGAGAACCAGTTCATCTGCCCCCCTACTGAGTTCCTAAAATGCACAGTTGTAGTTCAGAGAGGTTGTGATTCACTTCTGCATCACAGTCCACATTCAATTGAACTGAGACAGTAATGCAGTTGGATAGTGGCTATTTTTTCCCTTCACATGACAATCTTTTGAGCAGCATTATGTAAGTCTTCATCAAAGACCTTCTTTCCTAAAAAGAGTGTCCGTTTGCCTGAGAATCTCCTCTCTGCCTGCAGACTACTGGCATTGAGTTTTTTCATCCTGGCATGAATTCATCGGTCTTTGACACACTCAGAGCAGAGTAGTCTGGTCAAAATGAGCTTTTGTGAACCTGTGCTGTTAACATTCACAGCAAAAAAAAAAGCACTCAGAAAGGGCCATCAAAAGAAGATTCTTCTTTCTATTCATCACACACACTAAAGAATCAAAACTCACCATTTACTTCTACTTACATAAGAATGTGCACACAACAGCAAGTGTAATATTACTGGCAATAGGCACATTTTAAAAACTAATTAATTTCAATAATTGAATATGAGAACTGACTATTGAAAACTGAGATATTTAACCTTTTTTGATAGTTTCAAGCAAATTGTGTTTTACAGGCCTGCTGGTGATCGAATTACACAAGCTCAGGCATAAAACTGCCAGAGGTAAAGGCTTTGTATCCGCTAAGCAACTGGGTTTTAGTTACAGTAGGACTATGCATGCATGTGTTGAGACTGGGTGTACCATTTCCATCTCTGGCTTCAATCACATTTTCATTACTTTATGCCTTTCCTTACAGTATCGGCAGTAGGAGGATGGAAAACATGGGCTTGCTGACAGGTGCATGAGGAAAGAAACAGTGATAGAGTTGGAAACTTCTGCAGGTAGAAACCCAGATACTTGGCTTGCTTTTATCAGATGGATCAGTCAGCTTTAGTATCTCAGAGTATGTGGTTGCAGGAATGAGAGTCTTAAGCGGAACAGTTAGCAACATGAAAGTTAAGATTGAAGCTGGTAAAGGTGTCCAAAATTGCAACTTGACTATGCAGCGTGCTGCAGGATCGACATAGAAAGAGATGAGTTAAAAAGAGAAGGATAGCATTAATCTGCATCTTTTTGTCAAGAAACATAAGACAAAAACCAATGACTAAAATGTGAAACTTCTGACATTCCTATCCTATCCGTGGCAATGCAGTCCATTTCAAATTTCAGGAATGTGCCGTCATCTCTGCATTATCCACAAAAACGATACTTTATTGTTGCACAAGCAGGAATTATGACAGCTTCAAAACAGACGTACTGAACAATAAAGCCTTTATTTTTTTGTCTTTCCATAGTTCAAGTTTGTCAGTCCCACCCAGTGAAAAGGTGGCAAATAGAGTGAAGGAGTAAGAGGTAGAGCAAGTGTTCCATTCTCATTGTGATCAGCGTAAAAACTCACTTTTACACACCAAGGGAATGGCCATCCAAAGAAGGCCGACTGAAAAAAAAAAAGGAAAAAGAAAACCTAAAAACTAAAAATAATAAAATAACAGCAGCTTCTTTGTGGTGTTGCTAGCTTTCCCTTATAATTCACAATCATAAATACTCCTAACTCACTGACTTTTGATAAAGGTAGCACTACAGTGTAAACCAGAGAGGCAATGAGTGCTGGCCATGAACAGAGGCACGGCAGTCATCATCACTATCGTTATCATCATCACCGCTATCATCATCATCACAGTCTCTGAACACTTGGAGTGGGGAAATTGCCACATGACAAGGGCCTCTTGCCATGTGTCCCAGGGGTTCTGCATAGTATGGTCTGACAGAAGAGATAATGGCTGCCCGCCATGGACTGAAGAGAGGATGTTGGTCCAGCACTCAATGAGAGTACGACCTGGTGAAGGAAAAAAAAAAAATAGGGCCGTCTCTGCATACTGTATTGGAGAGCACAGAAACCTGAGCAGTGGAGCCTGACAGCACATCAGTCCAAAATAGGTGTACGATAGTCAGCTGGCCCTGTGAGTACTAAGTCTTTGTGTGTGTAGGTCACACTGCATTAAATCTAACTAATACCAACCTCTCTACCATTCATCTACACTGGGACAGGTTGGGACAGTGCCATGTTACATTAAAAAAGGAGATAATATTTACATCTTAAACACATAAATTATTACCCTAACATACTGTCTCTGTAAGGCATAATAAGGTCTCTGAAATAAAACAAAAAAACATAAGTGCCTCTTATGATGACTATGCTGACTGTCGATTTGAAAAGAATGAGAAAGACGAAAAGAAGTTTAAATGTTGCCGAAATAAAATCAAAAATGCAGGCCAGGACAAGTAAAAAAAAACAAAAAACAAAAACACAATTAATGCAGTAATTCATGAGAACAATTTGCAAAATGGCACGTAGAAGAAGATAAAGCTGTGAGCTTGACGAGGCAACCCCTGAATACTTAGAGGGAGTAACAATGGCAGCACTGGAGCTGGCTCTTTAATACCCAAGAAATAAGAAGAATACGGAGGGGTCACTGCATGGAGGGCTATGCCGTGGATCACTGATGATATGGGTTGCCATACATTCCTGCCTTACGCCCTACGGAGATCCAGGAATGACTTGCAACTCCTCCTGCCCAGAATGTGACCTTTGTCATTTTTTTATATGTTTTGTTTCAGCCTTGGATCCTCCCACTCCCCAGCCTGCGACAACTGCATCTCCTGCACTGACCAATCACATCGGGGCAGAACAGCTCAAACCTGATGTGATCTTTCTAATAAGGCCCTAGTCCGGTTAAATTCACACTTGTCGACGAAATACAGTATCAAAATTCTGTATAATGAGAAAACATACAAACGGATATGCAAATATAACTTTCAATACACAACAACATACACATTAACTGTTGGTTCTGCAGATGAAAGTATGCATACAATATGTCACAAACAAATAATTGGTTGGCTCTATCCATTCTGAAGAGAGAGATAAAAAGAGGGGGTTATGGTGCAAAAAACCACAAAAAAAAACAAGACAAAAAACTACAGATTAGATTCAGTTCATATTTGTCGTGTTGGATAACTGCTCACACGGGAAGCTTGGAGGAGTGAATTAAACCTCTCCAGTTGACCGTACAAGTTCATATTACCACTGCTCTCCCACTCCAGTGCTGCTGGGCTGTTATCAGTCTTTGGGTCACCCCCCTATTGTGTGTGGGTGTATGAGAGTCTGTCATTCCAGTGAGTTTAAAAAAAAGGTAGGCCATTGGTTCGATTGCTGAGAGGTCCCGCCTACCCGGACGAGGTGGAGCCCAGAGGGAGACCGTCAGTCGTCCAAGATGACCTTGACAAAACTGGCCACATCTGTCTCTTTGGAGTCATGCAGGGTGAAAAATGGATGTTTCTGCATCGAATTGAGAAAAAAAAAAATTAGTTAGAATTCTATTCTTAAATGACAAAATATATTTCAAATGACATCTTTGTTGTTATTTACATCTGAAATACACACATCATAGTCTCAGTGGTTTAATGAGGTAAGTCTGTTGAGGAAGTGATAAAAACTAACCATTAATTCTGTATACGCTGGTCTTTCGTTTGGCTTCTTTCTTAAGCTGCAAAAAAAAAAAAAGCACAAGTGAGGAAAAACAGCTAAAACTATAGTGTAAATGCATTTTTACTTCATTTCAAACCACATCGAAAAATTCAAAGATTTGGAAACGTCATTTGAAGTCATGCTGGAGCTTGACATACTGTACTTATGCCTCCTCTCTCAGTAAACACAGCAAACACTGACCCCTGCTGGGATTCACAGACTTTTTATTTTTCTGTAACCACAATGTAATAACTGCGATACTGTCACTGATTTGAGGCTCACCACTGGGAGATGAAGTCTACAAACTCTGGGGAGAAACGGTCAGCAGGCAGCTGTGGAGACGGTTCATCCACCACCTGTTTGAGCTGCTGGAACGGGGTGCCCCATGAGTCGTAGGGGAATTTCAGGATGGCAAGCTCAATCTAGAAAAAGAGAAAGCCCGATTTAACACGGAATATGCACATTTCCGCAGAATTTTTTGACTGCATGTTGCGGTTTCCGTCACCTCAGTGCAAAGGCTGGAAATTCTAGGTGGGCAACACTGAAACTCTATTTTTAACAGTTCAGAAAATTCTATACTCATCTGTAAAGAGTTCTGTGACTTTTTCATTTTGCACTATTGGGCACCATATAAAATTGTTTCTATATTTCATACAACAGCTTTTGGACAGTTCAGATAAAGAAATATGTGAACTGTCTATCATGGGACAAGTTGTAACAAAAACTGTGCCACATATATGTCCTTCATGTCACAGCAAAATGAGGTAAAGTCAAAGTAAAATGAGTAAAAAGAAATTCTGTCAATCTGTAAACCATGTTTGTAATCTGGTTTTAACGTGGCAGTTATCGAAACTGTCAAGGGTCACCATGACTCAGCATTAGTGAGGCACAGGTGGTGCTACATCTCTTATGACAGTTTGGTAAATATGCAAATTTACCATCTAATAACATATGCTTTGATGAAAGGCAAACTGACAATGTGCGTGTTCTCTGTAATACATGTTCTAGCCCAGTCAGGAAAACTGCTGTTTAAAAAAAGTTTATTATTTTATTATTGTCATAAAATAACTGCTGTGATCAGATGGATTATGGAGGTGAGGTGATTACATAGGACTAAACTAACATTTACATCTTGCTGACTGCCATCGGTGTCAACAATATCTGAAATAAACTCAACATAGCAAACTAGTCAATATGCATAAAAGCAATCATTATCTAGCAGGCACGTGAACATCAGTCATAATTTTATCTACACTGAAATGGTATAAAAGAACAGTTAATAGAGGGGATGTTAGTAGAGCAGCAATAATAATGGATTTTCAGAGTAGTTTATTAAATCCATTAAAAAAAAAATTATATTGACATCCCTCATTGACTTTGCTCTGTGAGTAGAACTAACCAGATTTTCTCTATACAAACTCACCATTGTGATACCAAGACTCCATATGTCTGACTTGACACTGTAGCCTTTCTGGTTGAGGTCAGGGTTGATCCGCTCAGGCTGCAAAAGAAATCAATTGCAACAGATAAGTATCAATATTATTTGAGATTAATTGGAAAAATATATATGCTGATTAGTCTGGATTCTACTATTCAGGTTTTCCTTATAAATTAAGAATGGTAATATTAATAACAGACATGAATTAGTATCACTCTCCAGTTTAAAAAAGGTATACAGACTGAGAATAACCTTTATAAGAGAATGCAAAATATTGGGCTGGCTTTGTGACCCTACATCACAGGCAAGATGTCTGAAAGTGTAGAATTTAGGACAGTAGAGGCCTGACTTCTATCAGTCCGTGGTTAAACTATCCAAATGGTAATGGAGTTCCTGGCCTGTGAATATCTGGCTCTTGTCCAACTGATGAGAAGCTGACACAGACCAGGTCTTGATGAGTCTTTCACCTCAAGAATCTTTTCCTAAATCCCAAGTAGCCGCTTCCAGGACTCTTGTATCCAATGACCACTTACCGCCATATAGGGCTTGCAGCCTGCATCCATTGTTTTGGCCACCGAGTCCACCAGGTGGCCACTGATGCCGAAGTCACACATTTTCACTTGGCCCTGAGTATTGATCAGAACATTGGAGGGCTTCACATCTGAAAAGGGACATTGATGGGAATGTAAGAGGGACAATACAGCAAACCAAATGTGAAAAATTTCATCTGGAATCTGAAAATTTCACATGATGATGATTTAATCTCCTTTTTACCTCTGTGTATCACTGATAGGTTACTGTGCAGATGCTCTAATGCCTTGACAATCTGTGGAGTAAAATAAAGAAATGTAAAACACTGGCATCTTCAACAAATATATTTATACACTGGCTGCTTTAAATGCACATTAATAAAATAAAAATTAATAATTTCTCTTATAATCTGCCTTGGGTTTGAGTATATAATGTCCTTCCATATTCCACTCATACAATTCTAAGCTATAACAAACATCTAAATGACATACAAACAGTGAGCATAGCCTCAGCCTACACCAAATTAAAATTCAAATATAAAAACAGCATGTAAAGTTGTGACACTTAATTCATGACCTGTTTTTAATTTGTTTCATTAATACACAAGCACAACTGTAAAATAAAGGACAGTTTCGAGGGAGTTTAGGTGATATGACTATTTCTGGACAAAAAAAAAAAAAAAAAATCATCCGTCCACCAAGCATTTCCATCCAGAGCATCTCCAGCTATAGTTCTGGTTGCATGGCAACCTTTACAGGACAAGGCTCCAGAATGTCACTGCTTCCAGCTGTTGTTCAAAAGTATAATAGTTCAGCACAAAATCACAAACTCCTGTTCTTTTAATCTTAATCTCTGAAAAAAAAGTGAATGAACACATCCTCCCAAAATGATGAACTATTCCTTCAAAGCTGGGGTAGGCAGAATCTTTTAGGCATCATGGCAAAAAAAACCCCAACATATTACATTTAAACTGTTAAAGTGGTCTGAGAGGAAGCTAAACTTCTGTACCTCATAGGGTGTTTCACCTGGAGCAGGTGAGATAGTACAAATAGCAACAAAGTCTGAAGAGAGGGTGGGATATGGTGGTACAATGGGTAAAATGGAGGGCGTTCACTCAGAAAGCCTGGTTGAAAACACAATTGAATATGACTTTTAGCTTGACTATTTTTGCACATTTGTAGTACGTGCTCCTGTGGTGGGTGGGGCTTAGAACAGAAAGGGAAGATATAATGGCTGCAGGAGGAGGGCTGTATATTTTCAAATTCTGGTGTTTATCCACATTTCTGCCAACAGGAGCTTTAGTAAGTGCACTTGATATCTTCGGAACACTGCTCTGTGAGTGTAAAATATGAAGGCCAGAACATACTGCTACTGTAATCTTGCCCAAGATGTCCTCTGGAATGGTTTTGCCTTTCTCAATAACCTTCTTGTAGAACTTATCCAAAGACGTGTCCATCAGTTCCATGCAGATCCAAACATCGCCCTGAAAGGAAGAAGCCACCCAAAAATAAGAAATAAAATGATCAGACACGTGAACACAAGGCCAGAGGAGTCGTAAATCAATGAGATTTAAACCCTTGGCCTCACCTCACGAAAGAGGGCACCATAGAAGGTCACAGTGAAGAAGCAGTCCACTGTCCTCATGGAAATGTCCAGGTCCATCAGAAGCCTCTTCTGCTCCAAAGTGTTGACTGTGGCACGGATCCTCTGGAGACACAAACATCACAGATTGGTTTCATCACAAGGCAGATATAGCTTAAATCAAATTTCATCCAGTGTCCTAAACCTCCCCCCCCAGCCCTAATCCATCCACCCCCTGTCAATGACCTAAAAGATCCGAACCAAATGTTTACAGGCTGAGATCATATACCAAATACATCTATGACTTATGGTGCTATTTTAAAACCACGGTGCATTTACAGAGATGACAAATCAGGTAACTGGAGTAGCTGCTTCCCACCCTACCTTGACAGCCATGATAACACCACTGGGCACATGCTTCATCTTGTCCACCACTCCATACGCTCCCCTCCCCAGCTCTGCAATCTGCTCCAAGTCATCTGCCTTCACCACAAAGTTCTGGACAGAAGAGGCAGAAAATGCGATAATGTATGCATTCAGCTCAGTGGAAATAAAATAAAAAAAATAGAACAGCATGTTTAAAACAAATATAGAGCCAACTTTACCTGCTCTCCAATAGTCACACAAGCTTTAGAGTCAAGATCTCGAGGGGGCCTGCAAAGAGAGGGAACATTTAAAAAGGAGCAAAAACAGAAATGTGGTCAGTTATAATTTGCAGCTTTGGAATTAAATAACCCCATAACTCTGCCACTATCAACTGCATACGTTTGGGGGAGGGGGCTATGTTAGTTGGGTGGCGTAATTTCCTGGATTCTTCAATGGCCGCCTGGTAGCTACTTTTTTATATTACACACTAATTTCTCTTACAGTACAATCTTTCTATGTATGAACAAGTTGATACCAGCATGCTCTATGCCTTTCTCCAGGATTTGTTCTAAGCTATGCTAGCCATCTCCTGGCTGTAGCTTTGAAAGAGGTCGTATCATCGAACTCTCAGTCAAAAATCAAGTAAGCGCATTCTCTAAATGTTGAACTATTGCTTTAATTTGATTATTTGAGGTCACAATTCAACTCTTGTCCATTTGTTTATTACACAGCACTAATTTATATGTAGATATTGCATTTTTTGTGTTTTGAGGGAGCTATTTACATGGGCCATTTTACAGTTATAAAATAATCTGTCAGCGCTTTCTGAGACAAACTATGTACATGTTAAATCCTTGGTTTCTTTGCACTGAAGTTTTTTGTTATTTATTGACAGGCATACAAACAGATACAAGTGTACCTGCAATATGCCATTAGTAACCATTAAACTAATCAGACCAATCTGACATTTGGGCAGTTTTGAGATCTTCTTTGGATACTATAAATGTTGTCACAAGTGGGAAAAAAGGAGTCTTACGCTGTTGCTGCTGGTGGGGGTGGTGTGAACACTTCTTTGGCCAGCTTCAGCCCAGGGTTCTTCTTCTTCCCTTTGGTACAAGAAATATAAAAATTTAAAAAACATTACTATCACAGCTCTATGACTGATATTCAGTGATCAATACAGCTGTATTTAGCAGCAGCCACAAGCTAGTATAACTAGCAGTCTTTTGTAGAAAGCAAATGGACTTCCCTTCAGCACACTAATGAGCTCGTTTACGACATTACTCTGAGATTACAGGAGATTTTTTGCCACACTAGAGACTCCAAATTCAAATGCAGATCACTTAGTGTCAACTAAATGGACGTTCTTCATTTTTATTAATGCACACTTGTCTATTGATATGGGATTTTGCTCTAATCTTGGAATAAGGAGTGTTTTTAAAGTCAATTTGCAGCTGCCACTGACGCAAACTATAGCAAATGATTTGTTATCTAACTTGAGATTAGGTGTACACCAAGTTAAGTCCCTGCCATAGAAAGAAGGTGGACTAAATGACTAATCAACACTGGTATGATGACTCAAACGGAGCGAGGGTGGGGGGTGGGGGGAGTTCAGGGGAATCAAGCCTTCCTTCCTGTCATGATTTTTTTTTTCCTAAACCAATACAAACCCTGCTCACATATGATGTGTCAATATGTCTTTTTTACCCTGTTTTTCTTTTTAATCTGCAGTTTGGGATCTGGAGCATGTTGTTCTAAACTGCGCAGCTCTGGGACCTTTCTGTGTTAAATCAGCGACAGCAATCCATTCATAAACACAGTTTACCAGCAGCCTCTGGGACTTCCCACAAGAGGCTGCGAGTCTCTGCCAGAATGACACAGCTACCAAGCCTACGAGCAGCAACACAGGAAAAATAGCTCAACTTTTTTTGACACGGACAGTCCTGTTCAGCATGTTTGCTCTTGTTGCAAGGTCGAGAGGAAAAACAGTAGACTTTACTTGAACTTTATCTGCGTGTGTGCTAGGACTGCTGGGCCACAATTAGGATATGATGAGAAACTGTTTAGACCAGGCTGCTTGTTATATACAAGTCCATCTAGGCTGTGCAATTATTCTACTGCAGTTCAGAGAAACTGGTTTAATATGCACTAAAGGCATGTTCACGTTTGAACACATTCTTTATAAAACTAACAAAACCTATGCATAGTACTATCATTGCTGTACAGGGTTGTCTGTGCTATTGACTGAATCACAGCACTCCAGCATGGAGGAAGTATGATTGGGTAAACCCCTCCTTGCTAGATCATCCTGGAAGGGAAGTGAACTTTTGCAAAGATTTTAGATTCTATTGCCTACCAATGAAACATAGCCACATCCATTTTGTGTTGCAACCCTAAAATAAGCCTACAGTGTCTGGACAGACTCTGGTAGTCTCATGTGGTAGGGAGAGATTGAGTGTGATTTACTCACACATGCTCAGTCAAAAATAGATTTTGCATTTCCTCTGCGTGGGATAAAGCATGAGCACTCAAAGTCTTCAGATGACCTGACAAATAAGACAGGCTTTTGCTCACGCAACAAAATTAGGGTAGCATGCGGACATGCTAGTGCAGTACTAAAACATCTGACATACCAAAGCTGTTTTTAAGCTGTTAGAGATATTTAACAATGCTGTGCTGCTGCAGGGAAACTATCTTCTGCAGTCTACAGTGCCGTATGCTATAGTTTGAATTAAGCATGAGTTATTTCTTGGTCACTGTGAAGTTTTAATGGCCTTGAAATACTGCTACTCTCAGGTAGCTGTCTTGTTTGGGGGCCCAGTGGATGGTGTGTGCATTGACCCTGTGGGCTGGGGCTGAGTGGGATATGACTCACAGCCAGTCAGACTGGACACATCCGTTCAAAACACAACAACTGTCAGGACCCTTTGGGAAATATGATGTCACTTCACTCGGCCTGCTTGCTGTCCCTGCTAGGGCACACCAAGGCCAGCATCACCATACATTTTTGCTGCAAGACCTGCCTGATCCTCATCCTGAGCCTCACAGCAGTCAAAGTATATCAAGGTTGCAAATCAAACTACATGACAACGTATACTATTCTCGCAGAAAGGACCTAAGCAATAAGCATCTCATTGTAGAGCAGGTATCCCCTTGTTTTACTGCAATTAATATCATTAGTAGTGATAATAAAGAATAATATTAATGTGTGCATTGAAACCTTGCACAAGTTTCATTCTGCAATTACAGTCTCCCTACTGCACTTTCTTTGTTTTTAACAGCATGGGAAGAAGTATACTGACCAACAGAATATTTTATTTTTAGCATTGATCAAGGTACTTTAGTTATTATAGGCATCCACTACAGGACAGCAGCAGAAAACTGGTACACATTTCAAAGAAATCCATAAATTCTTAGGAAACTGATGATGTTCAGTGGAAAATACCCAGAGCACGGCAATACATACGTAATGTGAACAAGAATTTCTGGATTGTGCATGGGGATCAAAGTGTCAATAGCTATGTGGCGAGTCACCATCAGGAAGCTTCAAGCCTTAGAGTGGGTCCATATACAGACAATGATGACTCATGCGCAGATAATCTTCCACACCACCCTATCAGGGAAAACCCAATCTCCAAACATGCCTCAGCAATGCACTGAACTGCACTGCGATGCACTTAAGCCCAACACCATTGACCACAAAACTCCCTATAGTGGCCAGAATTTTAGAAAAAAAAACACTTTCACAAAGACACCCTGGACCTTCTTTGCTTTGCACACAGCACAGAACCTGTGTAGCAGCTCTCTGCTTGCAGCCAGGGAACTGTCAACAAAGAGGCACTGCACTATTGCTGCTGCAAGTCAAAACATGCCATGGTAGGCCAAAGGCTGTGATTGCCTGAGCAGCCAATCTACACAGCCCTCTCAAAACAGTGTGTACTCCCGACCATGGTAACGCTAGTATGATTGTGTAACAGCACAAGCGGTGAACTTGAAATGTAAATTGACATCATCATGCTGTATGTGTGTGTATGTGTGTGTGTGTGTGTGTGACGCAGATGAAGAATCTTGATTTTTCCAAGGTGTGTATTTTATTCAGCAGTGAGCAGTAATTAAACAACACTGGCTCTGGCTGGCTGGCTGACTGACTGAAGCCAAGTGTGTGATAGTGTTCTGCTTCCTTGGCATCGCCTCCTGCTTTAAAAATAAAGGAATTTCCACAGCGGAAAAAAACAACACATTTTCACGGACGGGGAGCTAAAAATATTTTAGCGCTAACCAAAACAAGCAATCGATGATTCATGAGTCAGGAGGTCGAAATGTACAAACACCTGTGGTCCCAATGTGCTCCACTTTCCCGGAAAGAGAGAAACTAATCGCTGTTTTCCAGCAGAGGGCAAGTTGGTTGATAATTACAGCTTGGCAAAAGTCCTTTATTGTCGTGAAAACGGTGTTAGCTAACCACAACACGATGCGAGTATAGCATTTAGCTAACATTTTTTTTTTTAACAATAAAAGCTAGCGATTTGCACGCTAGCAATGGATGTATAAGTTACTAACAGACACCAGGATATTTAGAGGCTTCGCATAGTGATAGAAAGCAGGAAAGACATGCTGGCTAGCTTCTTTTTCCTCTTCTCATACATGCAGCTCTCCACCTGGCAAGGTTACATTTCTCCTACACAGCTAGCTTACCTACTTTCACGCAAACTGCAGGTCGGTATTTAGAATATATGCATGTCTGTTTTTAAAAGTGTGGAGAGAAAAAAAGACACTTACCTCCTTTGGACAGAGACATTTCCCCTTTGCTTTGATGAGGGGGAAGGGAAGCACAAAGACTTTTGCCTTTTTTTCTACTCCCTCCCTCCCTCCGCACATCTACCCTTACACCCGCTCAGGATCGCTGGCTTGTGGTGCAAGCTCTGGCAGCGATTAAAACGACGCGCTTCGTCTTCGTGCAAGCTCGAAACTTCGACCAGCAGCTTAAGCGTTCAAAGATCGACGAGCAGATGAATGCACAACTTTAAAGAAAGCTGTGCAGTTCGCGTTAGTTTGCTAACAAAACCTGCACTCGGCCAAAGTCTGACAGCTGAAGGTTTCAACGACGTGATGGCGTACTTCCTGACTCCCGCTAAGCATCATGGGATATGTGGTTTGCACAGGGTGAGCACTTTCTCTGTAAACAAAGACACCCCCACCACCACCCCCAGCAAAGATAAAATAAAATATTAAACTATTGCATTCTGTTTCATCAAAGTTTATTTTGCAAATCCCTTACAGGTCACAACAGAGGATTTTTTTTAAATTCTATTGTATTTTATTAAGTACATTTTTTTTATTTCAGGAAAATCACATACTGGTGTTGTTTCTTTAGAAGTTAGGTACAATGCATGTGTGATAATAAATAAGAAAAAGCTAAATGTAAAAGGGCTATATTTAGCCTACAGTTTCTACAGTCTTACAAGTCAACAACATAACACAATGGAACTAGGGGTCGACTGAATATCGTTTTGGCCGATTACAGGTATTTAGCTCTTTTTTCTTTTTTTTCACCAGTTGCTGATAAAATAAGATACTTTAAACATGCACTAATGTGGCCTTGATTTCATTGCCTCTCTTTGTCTTTAGTCACCACTCTGTGTTCTCAAGCAATGCCCCAACCACCACTATTCATCACATGTAATAGGCTATTACTAGCACTGAAGGATGAAAGTTGATGAAAGCTTTTCTTTCAATTATTTATTTTTCTTCTTTCAATTTATTTCACTTGTTATTGTAAATATATATTCCTTTCAAATATCAGTTTTTGATCCCCATGATTTCTAATAATCATTATTAATATCACTGCTGAAAAAACATATTGGTTGAGGAACACAGACAATGGGATTCTCTTCAGTTTCCACATTTTTGCTATTTGACATTCAGACAGGTGTATAACTGTATGTCAAGTGCCGTGAACTAAGAATCTAAATTTTACTGCTTAAAGAGGAAATGCATGGAATTAATAGCAATAACAGTTTATTTCAAAGCAAAACTTATATAGCACCTATGCAAACAACATTAACCATCACATTGATTTAATAAATTCAAGGGAAAAACTGCCACACTATAAAATACCTGAACAAATACAGTACAGTGAAGTGTTTTTTTTTTCTTAGTATGCATGAAATGCTGAAAAACCCACCATCATTACTGTGATAATCACTGCTTAGCCATTAAATCATGAGTCCTTTATTTTACCAGACACCTCCTTGCTAAATAGTTGGAAGACAAGAAAATGCAGGAACTAATGGAGATGCTGCAGACCTGACACATACACATGTGCTGTGATATGTGTGTACTTTGGAATATGTGCATGTGATTCTGTGGGTGGATAACTGATGGTGAGGTCACAGCAAATTCCTGCTTTTACTTCCTGGCAACAAGGAGAGTATGGTAGAGAGGTTTTACTACAATGTGCAGATAGAGGGAGCTGTCAATTAGATACTCTGACGCACGGCGCTGCAGATCAGCATCCATCAGGAAGTCTCCAGCCTCCTCTGTACTTTGGTGGAAGTTGTAGACATGCCGAACCACCACTTTTCCTTGCTGTCTTGCCATCACGATTACTGTCTTCTGGAAACTCACACCAGCAAAGTCTGGGCTGGAAGTGGCCGGTGTGACAATAATGCGAGGTCGGCCTCCGTCTGTGCGGGTGGGTTGCATGGCACCCAGTTCAGTGTAGGTTGACCTGGCACTGAGTGGGAGCCAGCGAGGGGAGAACAGGGCGTTCCATGTCACTCTCTTACTGGAGTCATGACCACTGGGCCCAAGCTGGGTCTGGAAGCTGAAGCTGCGGTCATCGCGGGTGGGGCTATTAATGACCCAAGGGGAACCCCAGGAGGAGGACAGGTAGTTACGGGGAGTGAAAATACTACAGTTTACATCAAAGTACTTGGCCAGTTGGATAGGTGAGGCAGAGTGGAATTGGAAAGCAAGATAGAGGAGATCACGGATAGTCTCGTAATACTTCTGCATCAGGGCAGATTGCTTCTGCAGACGGAAGAGATGCTGAGGGGGGATCATGCCGTATCGAACAGCCCTGAGGGCGGTCTCCACTGTCGTACTAACAGGCTGGTTCTGGTTAATCCAGCCCTCCAGCGCCTCGTAGAGCTCCAGCTCACTCTGCAGAATGAGGTCAGAGCGCTGGAGCAAGGAGAGGAGCAGGTCTTCACTGATAGAGCCCCATTCTCCGCTCTGCAGCACGGAAGACAGGTTCCAGGACAGGTACTGCAGACAGCTGTCCCGAAGGGTCATGTCTCCAATTTGTAGTGCATAGTTGTACCAACCAACCACGTGGCCTGTGGGTGAATCACTGGAGAGATGTTGTGTCATATATTGGGTCAAACCCTGCTGCAAGCCCCACACATGATACTTGCTGGCCAGCTTATGCAGAGAAATAGCCTGATCTAGGCGTACTGAGATATCACCACAGTACAGATACCTGCAAAAGAAATGTGTGAAAGCATTGTTAAATAAAACAATATTTCTGCGAGGCATACTATATTCTGAGTCTTTTTTTTCTCCTCACATCTGAGTCACTGAAAAGCCCACACTCTCTTCTTTTAGACTGTGAGCCTCAAACAGCAAGTGTAATTTTAGAGTATTTCACAAGATGGAGCTTTTCACTTCTGCAAATAGAACGGAAAGAGGCGAAATGGAGAGTGGAGACCTAAAACTTTTGACTTGGGGAGAACACAACAACATCTACAACCAGCTTCATAGCTGGATTGGTTTGATTTGACCAATTAACTCCAAGCAAATGGTTATACCCTGCAGTCAGTCTCACCTGACAAACTTGTCGAAGACAGCTGCACACTCGGGCGTCTCCCTCAAAACCAAAGTGCTGCTGTTGCGGGTGAGCAGCAGTTCCTCAAACACGTCACTCTGCAGGGTGAGAACCAGGCTGTGGGCCTGGATCACCTTCACCTCGTCAGTGTTGATGGTCTGCACTCGGAGAGTCACATCACTGCCGTTACCCATTGTCAGCAGCGTCTCCATACGCTGCACCAAACTCATCGAGTGGTTCAGCACCGTAGCAGCATTGTCGGACGCTGCCTCTTGCTTCAGGGCAGCTGTGGGAAAAATAGTGCAAGATGGTGGAGACTTGTCAGAAACACAAACATCACTATTTAAATGCAGCGGCGGCAGCGGCGGGGGGTGGGGGGTGGGGACTCTGTAGTCCCACAGAGTTTCATATTCATTCTCATTCTCTGTTTTCTTTACCAAAATTTACATCAACCTCACACTGCTTTTCATGTGAACATTTTCCCTACAGCTCAAATCACATTTAACACAGCAAGAACTGGAAAGTCACATCCAAACCTTTCATTTAAACCACAACTGATAGTATGTCTTAGGGGTTAAAAAAAAGCAGACTTGCACATCGTCTTCTTCTGCTATCAATTAACAGAGTAAAAGAGCAACAAGCCAGGTGGCTGACTCAGAAAACCTCAGAAACTAGGTGTACAAAAAAGAATCCTGAGTTTGCAGCACCATTGCAGATGGCTGCTTCTGTAGGCCCTCTTGAGCATAACTACAAGTGGCACACACTGAAGAATCACACATAAAAGACTCAGCACGGCAAGTCGCTGTTTCCATTCTGCTCTGCCACAGCCATCAGCAGCCTCGTTGGCCTGGTACTGGGGGTTTAATGAGACACAGGGGGAGCGTACTTGGCTCCCTGGGAAGCCACACTGTCTTCATTTCTCCACCACAATCAAGTGCCCCCACTTCAAAGTAACCTTTGTCCAATTAGCCAGCCAGCACCCTGGGCCAGCTTTGCACAGAGGAGTGTATAAGGGGGTGTATCGACAAATGATTCTGGCACGGTGTTCCCAAATGAAAAATCCCCAAAGTCATTGTAACATGGGGAAATATATATCCTGTATTTCTATTTGTGACATAATTAACTTTTTGTCAGATTCTGTAAGAAAAAAGACAGCATCTAAGAGATTCAAATCAAAGTATACACAAAAAAAACTTATAAAGAATGTTTCAGCATACGGAAAAGAGCTGAAAACATTACATAAAACATTTTATACATATCCCTTATAATATCCAGAATTAAATGAATCTCCAAACTATATAACAGCAGCTAATGTGGCCTTCAATGGTTTAGTCAAAAGCAAAGTCAGATCTTTTTTAAGGAGTAAGAAAGAGCTTTCCCCCAGCACTTGTACTGTGCTGTATTACTGAGCTGGAATAAAGCCAAGCAGCAAATGGACATGCCCGTCTTTCCCTGCACCCGGCAGACAAACAGATGAGGACGGAATGAGTGGAATAGATAAATACCCATCTTTTGCCCTGAGGCTGGGCACGAGCCACACATTCATGCTGTGCCCTACTACCCACTAACAGCATGGGGGGAACTGGACTGAAATAGAACGACACAGCTTCCTTTACAATGTAGGATTTTTATAAAAGATGTAAAAGTGAAAATAATGTTTAGTAGCAAAAAAATGTAACTAATGATAGCATTTGTTATCTTACCTCCACTAACTGTGACAGAGTGGAAGTGGATGAAGAAGAGCAGGGTGCCCACATAAACCCAGGCAGGAATCTCTTGTTCACATGAGCGTACCATATCTTCTCAGTTATTCCCTGCTTCTCTTTCTTTGTCCTTTCCCCCTTGTCTTCCTCTCTGTGTGCCACTCTTCTCCTGACCCTTCTTTTTGCTGCTGTTGCTTTTGTCGTATGCGTGCAGAAAGGTGTGTTGCCCTGTGTGCTGCCCGGCTCCCTGTCCTGGACTCTTTATGTAGGACGCTGGCCTTTCCCTGGCGCATCTCACAACCCCACAGACTCCATTGATTGGTGGAATCTGGCAGGGGCGTTGCTATAGCGACAGCTTTGATTTTGAATTTCTCCCTTTTGGATGTTACATGGCATTGATCAGTGGCACCGGGCCAGCCAAGGACTCAGCTTAATGTTTTTTTACTTTAAAAGTCAGTGGGGGTTAGGCACTATTAAAAATCAATAATAACACTGTTTCACATTTTAATGGAACTCAAAATGCAGCAGACCGCCGCGCTGAAATTTTTTTTGTTTGTGGCACCCAAGTTAAGTACAATCAGCGCCATATAATTAGTCAGTTAATTACCACTGGTTGCCATTGAGACTATCTCCCAAAAGTAATTGAGACTCTAATAAGTGTGACCAACTGCAGTCAATCAAATTTCATAATTCATTTATAGGATAGTTTTTCAGCTGAGTGTAATTATTTCTCTGATGGCATGTTAATCCCACTAATGTGAAAATAATTTCATTGGCCCTGGGTCTACTCATCAATTTGAGGCAGGCTTTGTCTGTCAAATTCAAGTGCCAATCAGCTTTTTACGTAGTCCCACAGAGTTTACTGCTGTTAAAATAAATTTATTTATTCAGTATCCATGTAAAATAAGCTTCAATGTGATTTCCTAATGCTTCAATAAATAAACGCAAAGCGATTTTCAGGTGTACTCTTTGCATCACCAACCTTGCACAGTGTAAAGGGCTTAATGAATGTGTGTGATACAATTTCCAGCTGGATGTGGAGTTAATGGTCTGCCACTTGCAGGGAACATACTAACCTCCAAGCTATAATAATCAATATGAACTGATATAATGATTCAAAGTGAGGTCTACTGCCACTTCACACAAGAGAATCCTACATCCTAGAATAGCACACAGTAACTGGGGTACAACAAAAGTATGTTTCAAAGTGAAACAGCAGCCATGACAACAGCACATAATGTTTCTAGTGATAGCCTCGGGGGCTTAATGAGATGTTTACAGTACCACTGAAATTAGCCTTTATTTACCACTCGGCTATCATCGATCTCTCAGTCAGAGATGGGTCAGTCAATACTGAGACCCCTGTTAAAATCTTCTTGAAAGTATAAAGTAGATATAGATCTGATATTGTAAAAAAAATCGATGCATCTGACTTGGCCATTAGTACACTCACAATATTTATACTACCATGGGGCACTGTGATAAATGTGTTTAAAACAGATCACAATCTACCTACTTTGGGAAAGACAGGGAAAGAAATCATTTCAGGGGAAATAGGTTGTAGCGAAGCCCCGAAGGCTGCCAGGCTGCGGAAAAAATACAGGGGAAGAGATGTCCTGTGAGACCCCAACCTGAGTCACAGCTATGAATAACCTGACACATTCTCGAAGGAGAGCAGTGCTGCTGAGGTGCCCTAATGAAGCCTGCTGCAACAAAGTGGACAAGACAAGGCACATGAGCTGGTGGCATCTCCTTTCTGTGGATCGCTCGATGTCTGTGTCAGACAGTGGTCATAGATACACATAAATAACATTCATGAGTGTGTAGGGATGAAAATAATGAGGCTGGTGTCAACGTACTGATATACCTGAATTAATAGAACAGAATTTCCTATGCTTTTGTTTGTGTTTGTCATATGCCAACACGATTCAGGCCACTGTTAGCTACAACAGAGTAAACCCAGAGCCCTCTTTATGCGTCCATCTGAAAAGGACACGTCCTTCATTCAGGTCACATTGCTTTCTCCCTTGATTTAACTTCCTATTAAGAATCTAACAGGACCACAATGCAAAGGGATGGATTGACAAGCTGCTGGGTTTGTGAGAGCACCCCTCGGGAAGAGATCCATTGAGGAATCAATGCACCACAGGGGGCTCCATCACGCAGTATAAACAGTACGTTTAGTGCAGGCTGAATGCCAGAGCTAGCTTCAGGAAGGTGTCCTGGATGACCTTACTCTTGTGCTGGACCCGAAGGGGATGCACCAGTTAGCCAGGTCTCCAAAACACAAAATACATAGCACACGTTAAATGCATGCAAATGTGCAAAATGTCTGTAAGAACAAGCAAAGGTAGTATAAAACACCATGAAATATGAAAAAAAAAATGCTGCATTATATTTCATCTAACAATGATTTATAACTATAAATTGTTCCTTGGAGCATCACAAATGCAGAAGCAATGTGCCAGTGCATGTTAGTAATGGAATATTTAGGTCGATTGCTTTTAGCGATTGCTCGTTTGTGGCACAGCTTTTGTTCAGGTTTAAATTAAATCAAATCAAATCAGGTTCATTTATATAGCATGTTTAAAACCTGAAACTACCAAAGGGCTAGACATGTTATCATTCAGGGAGCAACAACAACAACAATCTGTGCAAAAAGCAAGACAGGATAAGGACTTGTAGAATCAATTAGAAAAACAAACCAAGGCTAAGCAGGATAGCAACTTGTAAGATCAATGTCTAAAATAAACCTAACATAAAACACTAAAATGTTAGGATCATTAAGAGCAACCCAAAGCCACTGAAAACATGTATATTTTGAGATTTAAAAAAAGGCAGTGGAGTGGGAACATTTGATTGATAGAAGAAGGCTGTTCTGCAGTTTTTTCATCTATTACTGGTTGCAAGTACAAGTTTTACAATTAAACAAGTAAGAGATGGATTGTGAGTGCATTAAGTCAAACAAAGAACAAATAAACAAAAAGCAAAAGAGAAAAAAAGAGAAAGAGAGTTAACAATCATCTTCTGCTGTTATTCTAATCTGACAGCAAACTATTGTTTTGCACAAATCGCCACATCTACACGCAATTAATAGTGCAAAACACAAAATATTACAGAAAATTTCATCATTTAGCTTTTAGGGATCATAAAAATATAAATATTGATTGAATGTTTTATATATATATTTCAGTAATTCAGTAAAAATGTTCAGATGTGTAAACATCTATTGAGTTATTAACTTCATGAAAAGAGATGATCTAAAAGTTTTAAATCAGCAGTTTTGGTTATTGTTCATATTTATCATGTGATTATAAAGTGGCGTGGCCTGCAGAAGATCAATAACGGCTTCTATTTTGTTACGTAATATCATTTGACTGTGTTTAACTGAAAAAACACAGGAGTCAACCTATCCTGCAGCAGTGTTTTCCACCAGGTGGCTCTGCTAACTGGGTTCACAGTCACCTGGTGGATGATGACTGCTCTGAAGTCTGTAGGAGAAAACAAGCATAGCCAAGAATTAGGGTGTGATTTTAGATGCTCATTATTTATTTAATCCTTAAGGGTGTGCTTAATAGCATAACAGATTAGAACTGAAATATCCTTAAACTGAATTTAAACTGTATGTGAGACTTTTTCTCCTGCAAAATTGAGCTTAAAAAGAAGAGTGGAAGTGGGCAAACTCAAAAATTCTGCAATGTATAATTGTATATTTTTTAAATAAAAGCACTTTAAGAGACTGATTTAATCACTAAACCTGTGAAAGTAATTAATCATCAAACATCAGTGTCTTTCCATGACAAACAGGTCCCACTTTAGAGCATGTTACACACTCTGTATACAAGCGTAGGGCCTATATATCTTACTAGAGAGGTGAGTGGCCCCTTTGTTTGGATGTAAGCTGTCTGAAACAAATAAGTAGGCCGGGCGCTAATCTCACAGAATATGCAAAGCTGCAGGCACCACAGAGGTAGGAAAAAGGGGCAGAGCGGTTTGAGCAGAGTCTTTAGCAAAAGCAGGTTATTACATTTACAGAATAAAAACATTCATAGCGTACGGTACAGCTGCTTTGATAGGACTGTCGATCAGTCGAGTCTAACATGGATGAGTAACAGATCAGGAGAAGCGGTGGATTGTTCGTGATCCTGTCCGGAAAAAAACACACTGCTGAATCCAAATAAATGAGCACTTGAACGCACCGGTATTGATCGCAGCATCTGCAACGAGGTTGGTAAAACTCAGAAGAAGGGAATCGAGCAAAGAAAGTTTGTTTCCTGACGTCGGTTATTCTCACCGGAGAAAATCTACCTGAGTCCCCTGTTGGAGCAGCCAGAGCTGCTGTCATTCTCAGTCCTGGTAAGAAACCCCTGTAGCCTTGATTCGTCACATTAGACCAAAACTCCAATGATTACACTCATTATGTTTGTTGTGTTAGCTCATAGAGAGCATATGTAAACCTTCTCATCGTGATTTCAACTTTTTATGTTTTGTCAGTGTGCCATTTTATTGTAAAATTAACATGTGCACTGTAAACAACAAACAAACAAAAAAAAACTATGAAAATCTAGCAAGGGTGTAACAAAAAATGTTTCAAAAATAACGCATTAGTGTAACTGCAAAAATTCAGGAATATAATAAATAATATCATTTTTTATAGGATTTAGGTTCAGGAAAACAGTATAATTTTATGGTCACACATTGTTAAAGAAAGAATGACTATTCAAAAAAAGACAGATTTTTGATATTGACATTATTTAGAGTTTTTACATTGTTTTCTAGTGTTAATCTGCAAAGTAATAATATTAGTTTCTGTGATTGTACCAGATTTTATTTGTAATTTAACAAAACAGGAAAAATCTGCAAAATAGGAGTTAAAATAATTTTTCTAAACAATTTTTCACTCCTCAATACACATTTAATTTCTTTCAAATAATGGCAAATATTTGTACAATAATATTAATAATATTAATAACTATTATTATTATTATTATTATTATTATTATTATTATTATTATTATTATTATTATTATTATTATTATTGTCATACATTGTAAAAAAAACATCCATATGTAAAAGTACAGATTTTTGATGTGGACAATATTTACAGTTCTGGCCATTTTTGGGGGGGATGGGGGCGGGGGGCCACTCTGAAAATTAATATTTCTTTTAAAATTATTTTACTTGATATTATCTGTAATGTAATAGAGAAAATCTGTAAACTAACACTCAAAAATATTTTACAGATTTTCAATTCTCCATATGTGCATATTTAAATACAATTTTAAAAAAGTCTTTGGCTCTGTGGCAGACAACCTAGTGGACTCTTTTAGTTTTCTGAGCTTAGGAAGGAAAACAAATCTCATCTCAAAGGCCTAAAGCATTTCTCAAATGATTGAATTGCCATTAAAAGTAGTTGGTGTTAAAATACTTAATACAAATACAGTCTGTCATCAAATTACATGCGATTGCTGAATGACACCATTATATTTGCTGAAACCGAGATTCCAGGTGGGAATACTTATGTCCCATCATGAAATGTTGAAGTGATGCTTCTACTAATTGGATGGTCCTGGAAGGATAGACTGAGCTATGACTACAAGTCGCTGTAGAATGGCTCCATTTTATAAGTAACGCCAGGGAACACAATTCTAGATTCTTCAGTGACTTAAATGAATTTATTTTAACGAATAGCAATTTGTATGACACATTCAAATTCGCCACAACTGAGACCAGTTTTGTAGTGAAACCTGACTAGGTTGGTACAGCATGTGTTTGCTATCGTTCATTTACTGCACTGAAGTGATCTTGGGAAAAATATTTAGCCATTAGATGCTTGCGAAGTCAGTTGTTAATCTTGGTTTTACTAGTCTCACATGCACATAAAATTTGTGACTACAATTTTGCATGCATATTTGAATAATCTGAATATTTTTGTTGCAGAATTTAAACAAAAGTGTGCAGTGAAGCAATGAATCCTACTAGTGTGCCAAAAGGATGTGGCTCCAGCATCAGCTCCATATACTACAACCTGTGTGACATGACCACAGTGTGGGGGGTTGTGGTGGAAGCCTTTGCCGCTGCCGGTGTGGTGACTTCCTTTGTCCTGTTTGTCATTCTCATGGGCTGCTTGCCGCTTGTGACAGACAAAAAGAGAAAGGGTATGGTAGCCCTGCAGGCCAGCATTTTAATTTTCACACTGGGACTCTTTGGACTTACTTTTGCCTTTATCGTGAGCCAGCACTCCACCAGCTGTACTGCACGAAGGTTCCTGTTTGGAGTACTCTTCTCAGGGTGTCTCGCCTGCCTGGTGATGCATGGGCTGTGGCTAGCCCTGCTGCAACGGAGAGGACGAGGGCCTAGGAGCTGGATGCTATGCCTGGGAGCACTGGGTCTCTGGCTGGTCGAGGTGATCATCAACACTGAATGGCTTATCATCACTGTGGTCATTATCCCACCTGGAGTTGACGATGCCCCTGACCTTTCCTGCAGTATTGCCAACCAGGACTTTGTGATGGCTCTCATTTATGTCATGGTTCTGCTGCTAGCTGTAGTGCTGATGGCAATACCCTCACTAACACACAAACATAAGCAGTGGCGCCGAGATGGAGCGTTCATCCTGGTCACAGGGCTTCTCACCATCGCTATCTGGGTAACTTGGATTGTCATGTACATCCATGGGAACCAAGTGATTGGGAGTCCGAGCTGGGACGATCCTACTCTGGCTGTAGCTGTGGTGTCAAATGCCTGGGTGTTCCTCTTTCTCTACACAATCCCAGAAATCTGCTTGCTGACACAAGAGGACCCTGACCAGGAGCAGCCCCATGATGGAGACGTCTACCCTGCCAGGAGTCTGGTTTATGACACCATCATTAAGGAGCCGGAGCCAACCCAGCAGAATGTGTACATGGAGAATAAAGCCTTTTCCATGGATGAGCCTCCAACTGGTACAGCATAGTACATTATGTTGTTGATCAATATTAATTTTGCAAAACAGGAGTAACTGCTTTCAACTTAATTCTGTAGGTATTGAATTCTCCACATCAAAGACCAAAATGAATCAACCAAGCAGATAGGACTGATGTATGTGTAGCTATGTAAGGAAATTTATTCTGACAATAAAGGCAGCAGTAGACCTTGTTATGGCTCTTGATCAAAAGATAAAGTTTGAGAAACAATTGATAGATTATTTTTTCTGACTTGTACAAAATGGCATAAAGTAGCTATTTGTCAGGTTCTAAATATGGTCTTCAGCTTGTGCCTGAGTATATTGGTGAAATATATGTGAATAGCAACTTGCATGGAAGTCAGATTGGTTAATTGGTTGTAACCTCGAGATGTGCTTTCTATTCATCCACGTCCCGATAGTATTATATGATGCAGTTGCATTAGTCGCTTACTTGAGAAAAACAAACACAATATTACAGTATAAAGTCTGTAAATGATGACATTTATTTACTTCCAAACAACACTTGCTTGGAAGTCTGACATTGTCAGTACACCCCAAACTACAGGACCTCAATGAGTATATCAACCAATTGAATATCAGCCTCCTACTACTAGTCACTGTAGGGACCACTAGTTCCGTTTTTTTTTTCCTTTAATATGTCACACATCTTTATATTGCTATCACTGTATACCGTAACCATCTATCCAAATTTCTAGTGGATAGTAGAAACTACAGTGTGTTTCCAGAAATGTCAGAATATTCAGCTTGTGTGTGATCTAATGGAAAATAACATCACTAGACAATTGAGCCAATTTCTCCAGTTATTGCCATAGAGACTGTTGTCCAAGTATCCTTTTTACATGGGAGATGTATTGAAAGTGTTATATTTCAGTTTTTCATATCTGTTGTGATATAGACTTTATGCTAAGTGTGATCTAAAACCAAAAATGCTATCTTATGACCATTTTTTTTAACCCCACCTTTTGTTCACCAGTATCAACAAAGCCAGTGTCTCCATATGGAGCTTACAATGGTCAATTGCGAAGTTGTGTATACCAGCCCACCGAAATAGCCTTGATTGCCAAAGGTCTGACAAAGGTGAGTGTGGTAATGCTGTTTTATACCACAAAACATCCCCTCTTCCTTACATCTGAAATAATCCCATCTATGCATGTTTCTGCAGATGGACCAAGACACGATAATGCTTCGAACGACACCCCCATCTTTGAATCCAGGAAGTAGCAGCTCCCTGTCTCGCTCAGCTGAGTCCTTAGCACCCTAAGGACTGTCAGAGGTTGGCAGACTGAGTCAAGAGCACATTGCACTGTCACCTACACACTCGGTTGTTACAGCAGTGAAATAAATCTCGACTGCCTGCGGATTTGTTCTTAGAGTTTGTAGTATCAGATGTTTTATATCACAATTTTTCTTCCTTAGAAGGATGCTTAAAATAGTAACAATTGAATCTACAGCAATATGTAGTAATATGACCTAGTTCCTCTCACAAACTACTTCTTATACTACATTTCTCTGATACTCACACACGGTTGGAGCAAGTGTTACATACACAAGATTCTAATAATTGACAACAATGGAGACGGATGACTTCTGATGGGGTTATTCCATCTCAAGGGGCCTTCTACATGACTATCTCCGATTTAGCTGAAACATTTTTATATGCATACTTAAAATGGTATTTGTGAAAATTTTTAGATGATTTAGAAATATTAATTCACAATCTGCAATATTGGACACGTAGATCAAATAGTCTCTGATTATGCGTGAAATAAGATGTGAAAAAAGGAAGTGTCAAGAAAAGCACACATTAACCCACAAAAAAGTATGTAAGGAAGTATTTATTCTATCAAGCTAAAATTGAACAACCACCTTTATAAATATGCATGTTTTATTATGCTACAATCAGAGACAGTTGAGCAGGATTTGTTCTAGCCAAAATTGGCGATTATCAAAAATTTGTGCCTCAGTGCCTTATTTCTGTGCTTTAACAAAAACAAAAACAAAAAAAACTCAACTACTTCTATAGTCTATGTACCAGTTTTGCTCACTTGTGGCTTCACTATTGGGCCCCAAACTAACAATCATCTAAAGGGTGATATGTTTGTATCTCTATGGGAACAAACCTGACTTACCTTCTAGCAATGAGAAAGACCAGAAACTATTGTTTTTGTTGTTTTGACTTTTTCAAAATCTAAAACACAAAGTTATGTATTCAGTTCACATGTGGCTTAAGGTAGATATTAAGAAACAGTAGACAATAATCCAATGCAGAGAATTTAGAGTAACAGACTAGTCACAGCTGTGTGCAGTGTAAAGTGAACATAATTTACCAGAAATTGTGACAATATCTATGATTCTTTTCTTTACACTCATAAATCTGCTGCATGTTATTAATCTGTTCAAAACTGCATGCTTCTACATGTAAAGCTACATGCTCTGTTCACTTGTGAAATTATGTTGTGATTCTCTGAAAGCCATATCATTTTATAGAGTTTTGGATTTTTCAAAGTGTAATTTTATGTGAAAATATACATTCTAAGTTATTAAACCAATAAATGTTATTTAAACTCTATGTGGCTCTTTGGATCATAAAGGCGACAGCTCACAAGGAGAGCAACGTGGGATACTGAAAGAGGCGTCGCAATGATTACCATGTATACTGCCCCGAGCAGTCATTTCCATAAGTTTCACCTGGTGTGCCACATGCTGGGCCTGGCTCGCCGACTGTGATGTATGGGTTTATACGGCTGCAAGAAAGAAATTCTGGGTGGTACTGACTGATATTGCGGTTATGTTGCCAGATCCAAATAGCAAAATCCAACAATTAATCAATGTAATGCTCTTTCTTGTTTATTTAAATTTAGGGCTGTAATAGTCTTGGAAGTACTAAGTGCATGTCCTAATATGTTTTGTCAGTATTGTTGGAAACAATCAAACAAACAAAAAAAAAACTGTTTTAAAGAAATTTGCATTTACAACTGCTTTGACTTGCAATGAGTTCTCCGCCTTCTCTGAGAATTATTTGCATATAATTTGTCAAACGCATGCAGGCTGAAGAGCGTCATAGTGAGCTGTGGCTGCCTAGCTGCAGCAGCAGCAGCAGAATCAGCTCTCTCCTCATTAGTCCCACTATCCTGTACTGACAGCAGCCACGAGCGCTTGCTCATGAAAGAAATTGCTCACAAACTGGAAATCAGACAGCACAATACTGTATGACAGAACACATGTGCAAATGTTGAGGTTGTATTTTGTCATGCAGATAAGCAGTGGAACTTGTAAACATCCTGATGGTAAGCTTAAAGGAAGACTGTATCCAAATTTAAACAAATGAGAACTCATTATTTAAGCACAGGGAGTTATCATTAGGTCTTTGTATTTCCAATCAGTTCTGCTTCTTTACTTATAATCACTGACCCAATTAGCTTTAAACTGCCAGAAAACATTACAGGCTGTCCAGAGGAGTTTTAACTGGGTGTTACTCATCCCATTCTGGGTAACTGGGATGGTGTTGCTCTGCTGAAGTGACATTTTTCATTACATTTTGAGTGTAACAGATAGAAAGTCCTGGTCTATTATGTCAGCTAAAGTCAAACGCAGCATTCCCCCCTATAATCTCAATAGCAGTCTTACCAACAGGTGGTTACATGACCGATGGTGAAGGTGCTCGGCTCAAGGGAGTCAGCACTCCCAATCATCAGCAGCTGTTCCCCCTTAATACATTTCCTTGTCACTGTGACAACGCTGAGGCCAAACACAAATGGAAAAAGAACGACTGAGGGTTATACCAGTCAAGCTGATTAAATAGAATGACTGAACTCAGACCAGACAATTATTACAAGGTCACACCATGTGGTGATATTGTTCAGCTGATCACCATTGCAGAAACATGAACAACATAATGTTTGTTTTCAGATCCAGGCTTCTTTGAATGATTAAGTTGTCAAATAGCATGTCTAAATTTATACAATTCATCTCAGAGACCAATATTTAACAAAGGCCTTGTTCATGAGGGTAAACCTTTCAGGGATTACAAAAGTAAATAGCTGTGTCAGGCTCTAATAAGTGCTCCGCATTTAAAAAGGCTAATGTGATTTATTTATCCCAAGACTGAGGCTCTACATGTACAAAAGGAAATAAGATCTGATCTTTTTTTGGCCTAAATATCAGATGTTTATTCTGTTTGCTGGGGTTAAAGTGAATTCGGGACCATGGAAACAACAGCCAGGAAACCATGGTTAGAAGATGAACATGCCTGGTTTTTCTCATCAGCTGTTTCACTAGTCAAGAATGACCTTTCAATGTTAGCTTTTGAGGTAATATGGATAAGAAGTCCATATTAATTTAAAAAAAAAATGGAAAAAAATGGGAAAACTGTCCTCTGATGAGGACCATGTGACATAATCAATGATGTCTAATAAATAACCTTTATGGTTATTATTTTTTTTCTTAATTTCTTTGAATTGTCTTTTTGGTTGATTAAATAGAGACTGACATATGGTTAAAAAAAAAAAAACTAAACTAAAAAACAAACAAGATATATCACTAATAGTTTCATGTGTAATATGGCACAATGTGCCACTAATAATATATTTTACTGGGTATGTTCTGTCAGCTCCACACTACTTACAAAAACCAACTTTCTACAGAAGGACTGCCATCTAGTGGGAGCACAGATGAGTTTTGCTTTTCCTTGACATAACTTTAATAATGTTAATGCCTATCACATCACAGATGATGCCAGAGTGGCTGCCTAAAAATTTAAATATGAAAGCAGCGTAAATACAAATGAACACTTGTCACCGAACATCAAACACAGTTATAGGGTGAGAAGTCATCAAGATACCAGTCCATATGCATTTTCCAGTAGTTACGGGTGATCAGGTTGTTGTTTCCGAAGGCACTTTAAGCGCAAACATTAAAATGTCTTGTGTCTTATGAACATGAAAGTGGCAGGGGAATGTTTGCTACCCACCTTTTTGGTGATTTGTCAATACAAATGTTTGTGTCTTTCCATGATTGTTTGCATAATTGTGGAAGCTCCCCACCTAAACATCACTTCCAAAATTACATAACACACACTGCCAATGGTTATCATGTCAGTTTGTGCATGTCACCGCTTATTGTAGTCACTGACATTGACTACAGCTGGGTAATTAGAATTCCTTCAGTTTAGAGGCTGTAAATGTCACTGAAGGTTCTTGGTTTTTCTCAGATTAGCAGTCCTGGCCTCATGCTGCTGCTGTTTCTGTTTCTTAAGTAGACGGTAGGCCTCCACTGCTCGCACCCTCTCCTCCTCCATGATTCTTTGTCTGGCCATGGAGGGCTTGGCTGTGGAGGCTGCAGTGTGGCCAAGGAGAGAGTTGAGAAGCAGCTCTTTTGCTGCATTCTAGATAATACAGATGGACAAAAAAAGCCACAGTTAACCACTTACTCAAACATTAGGAGTGATGTGCTCATGCGCTCACTGCATAGCACGGTTACCTGAGGTTTGACCTGAGCTTTCTTGGGTTTGACACTCAATGATGGTGGAGCCATTGAAACTTCACCAAAGGCAACGGTATCTACAACACAAAAAACACCAGTTGAGTATATAACAATCTTTATGCCGACTTAACTATGACATGTTTAGCTTGCTTAATTTAAAACTTTCAGGTACTGTGGAGCAGCCAAACAAGTTGGAAATATAGCAGCTGAATGCTACAGTAAATTGCTTTGCAAACAGTTACTTAGTCACAAAATTATTAAATACATAGCAACACTTGTATTAATCGTGAGTTGTATTTGTGTCCACCTCAGGAATCGAAGTCTAACATTCACATTGGTCTATAAAAAGTAAGTTTAATGGTAAATGTCTTGAATTTCCCTCGGGATAAATAAAGTATCTATCTATCTATCTTGCACCTTATCTTTAAAATGCTCCACTATATTCATAAGCTAGCTGACATTTTTTACTGCCTTTTTTGCTGAAAATAATGTTTGCATAAGAAAATAAACTGTGAGCCTCAGCAGTGTGGGTGAAAATTGTCTGTGGCAACTGCGTCCTGTCTGACTTTCCTCAAAATGCCAATTTGTCATGTACAGCAAATTCATAGACTCACACTTATACATTTTTAGATTTCCCTGATACTGCTGGTGTATAAATCACTAAAAGTACCAGGAACAATATGCTGGTCTGATATAATTCTGCCCAAAACTGTCACAGTAGTCACAAACACAGTGAAAGTGCAGTGATACACAGTGACACTTTTGGTCAGTGCATGCTTGAGCTGAATTGCTGGCTACCTGTTTCAGGAAAAAAAAAAAAAAACATGCATTCCTTACCTATAAACATCTCTTTCTCCATTTTGGTCTCTTGTCTGTCCAACTTCTTCTGATGAAGCTTCTGCAATCTCACTTTATCATGCCTATAGCAAGACCACAAACACCAAATAACGTAGAAGTATTAGTTGTATAATCAAAGAAATATTTACCACAACTTCTCTGTACCTTCTAACTGTTAATCAATCTGCATTCTGAGTTTTATCATTTATAAGTTTGGTGTTGAGTATTTTGGAAACTTAGCTGTATGTTATTGTCCCAATATGTTTAAAAAAGAAAGTTTTTTTTGCATTCAGACTTAAAAGTTATTATGTGTAAGACATACAAAAAACACTAGGACCCAAATACTGACAAAGAAAACAACAACCCAATAATTAAATTAGAACTGATGAGGAGAATCTGTGCCATAAGCAACATGTTTAGGAAGCTGGGGTTTGGCTGAAATCTGCTTTGCTAATTTCAAGTCACAGCGTACTCACTCCTTCTTTTTGTCTGACTTCCCCTTGCCGGCAGGTTTCTCTTGTTTGTCTGCATCCAGCTCAGGCTTTCTGTCTACTTGGTTCTTGGTGAGGAAGAGGACGTGTTTTGTCTCATTGTCCATGCGCCTCAGGTATGCTTTCACACCTTCCTGCTTTCCTCTCTTGAAATGTGGGACAGGGATGTCTCCATCCTGGGAATCCTCTGCTTTACTGTTCGGCGAAATGGCTAAAGCCATGCAAGTTTCTTAAGTGGCTATAAACAAACACACAACTCTTAAATGCATGAAAAATCGTATAAAAATGTATTTGCTCACCTGCTTTTAGCTTCTTGGACTTCAGTGATCCCTTTTTCATTCTGTCCTTGCTCTTCATTATCTCTCGGAGCCTGAAGGGGATGTGTTCGAGGTGGTCCTCTTCTTTAGCTTTCTTTGGTTTACCATCTCCTTTAAGCTTCCTATCATTGACGTTTGGACCCATTACAGTACAAACGTGATGGAAAAAGGGATTACATGTATGTTTTTAATGGCAAATGATTACAAGCAAATTTCTCGATGAATGACAACAATTTTAGCTCGCTGTATCTGACTTTGGTAGTGCTAACAACAATTAGCTATTCTTGCTAGCTAGCTAAACTAGCAGCTTTTCTTTTACACGTTAGCTTGCTTACGTTACCTTGGCTGTTGTCCGGCTTTGCCTGCTTGTTTTCCCGACTCGTTCGTTTTGTTCTTCTTATTCTTCCCCATATTACACTGTTTTAAATCAGTGCATTACAGTACAAAATAGTGACACGTGAAGCAGCGTGTTTAACTCAGCCTTCAACCCACCAACCTCAACCTGCGGGCGGAGAGGAAGATAGAGGTCTCACTCTGTGGCTTTTTGTCGTGTACTGAAGTTGTTTGCAGTTTGTTGGACGGCCTTTAAAAGAAAAGAGAGCAGTTTTGTTCAGTTTCAGATAAAGAAAAGAAACATTCCTATAAAACAGACGGATATAGTTATGAAGCAAATCTTGATATCTATGAATGAGGCATTAAATATATAAATGAATTTGATAATTAAATACATAGGCTTTAATTTTTTTAAACTTACATTTTTCTAATGACTACTTTTTACTTCAGGGGACTTTTATTTATTTATAATGCCGCTTTCATTTATTTCAATGGACTTGGCTGCATGCATTAGGGTCATGATGTCAACTTCTTTCCTCCTTTTTTGCACACAGCCTTTTTGAAAAAAAAAACAAAAAAAAACAAGATTCTTTGGGCTTCCACAATTTGGGTCCTAAAAAGCGATTCAAACACAAGCGATAGCTTTATCTCTAGACTTGAAAGTGACCAACATGAAACTGTTTGAATTAGCCTCAAAAAATACAGAAAAGATTGAACTCACTCCTGATTCACGTGTAATAATTTTGTCCCTAAGTGATGCACTTTTCACAAAACGATCTTTATTGTAACGGGGATCCTGATTGGCTAAAGGGACTGTTGCTCATCCCTGCCACCGCTAGAGGGCGTCAATACACCAGTTTTGGGCCACAAGTTTGTCTTTTAGGTCACAGATAACTGTGTATTTGACTACACTCCTTGTTATGTGTTTAAGAATGAAATATGTAATGTAAACACCATGAAGATAATTTCGAGAACAATTAAATAAAAATATTGAATACTAATTTAGGCACTAACTTTGTACATAAACAACGTGTAAATAAAACCAAGCTGTGAGCAGTGACCTCTGTATGAAAGGTCATTTCTGGCAAATTGCTGTCTTCGAGGTGTATGTTACCGACAGTCTTATTTAGAGTTGAGAGTGTGTGTTCTATTGATGCATTTAGGACATGACCTATGTCTAATTAGTGAGTTAAGTTTGACTGACAGAAAATTAATTGACAATTTTAATAAGTGAGAAACAGTTTAGTTGTTTAATTGGATGGACATGCACAGTGATTGCTCATTTAAGCTTCTTAAATTGGTTTATTTGCTTTTCTCTGTTTTAAGTAATTAGTGTAATAATATTATCATTTCATTGAATATCTTTGAGTTTGGACCACTCACATCAAGTAGTTATTGCATAATTTATAAGTACAAATTATTTATGTATACTGTCACAATGTACATAAAATATCATGTCTTCACAATGCAGAATGACAAACAAAACAGACAAATAATGAACCACAATGTACATTATTATTAATTGCAGTCCCAGATTTAACACCATAGTCAACTGTCTATTTGTCCACGTGCCACACATTCCAGCAGCATACACACTCCCAAGCTTCCATAGTTTTCAGCTTGTGTAGAAGATTTTAGTTCAGCAAGCTAAATGATCTAAAACAGGTGCCTGTTTATACACCATTAAAGTCCAGATACCTGACTTAAATGCATGTTGTTTGTCTACAGAATATTTGGTATGCAGAGAGACAGTGAGGGTGGAAAAAAAATCGTCCATACATGTGACCCATGTGTGTACATGTGCGCACACAGTACAGATTACAGCCAGACACTGTTGTAAACCATTAGATGAATGGACCGGGTGTGTGTTTATGTGTATGCAGGAGGTTGGAATGGATTATCAGCTATAATGCAACTCAATCTGAGAGACTGCTGATGAAAGGAGAATGCTGCTGGTCATGCTGGATTGTTCTCGGCTGCAGGCGTTACATAATATTTGTAGGTGGTGGGAAGATACTGATGATCGTGGAACATGCTGTGAGAACATCCCACAGCTCAGCCCCTTCCAGAAACGTGCAGCTTCTGGAGCATGACTCATTGTTGTCCTTTGGGAAACATGTGCATCTGTCTCTGCTGTTATGTGTCTATTCAGAAAATAAGTAATAATAAATATACAGGCAACTGTTGTGCCTTCAAATTCCTGTCAGTCATTTATGAACGTGTTGTTTGATATACAGTGCAAAAGATGTGTGTGTACAAGTGATGAGGACTTCACAGTTTATTAGCTGATGGCGTCATAATCTGCTCAGGGTCTGAAGCGTATAAAAGGGCAGCTCATCGGTGAACAGCAGCCCAGACCACTACGATACAACTAACAAAGATCCACAGAAGTGCAGACGGTGAGTACAAACAACACCTTAGATAATATCTTTGAACTGTGAACTGCTTTCACTGCAGTTGTGCGTTTTGTACAGACTGACACACATTATTTGGAATCTGTCGTTTTCTTCTTGTTTGCTTTTTGGACCAGATTTTTCTTTTATTTGTTCAAAAATGAAGTATAGACCTGTCAGATTTTTAAAAAAAAAAATGTAATTCACAGCTTTAAAAATTAATGGAAATTTGCAAACTTTCATGTGCCCAACAATAGACATCTCCTCAGTGCTCACTTTATTTGTTGCAGCTTCTTGCAGACCAACCCAATAGTTCTGCAATTAAATTAGCTTTTGTGATGCAGAGTCAGAGTTTTGGACTCAGTCAATGAGGTGTTAATTAGATCCATGACTGACTGAGGTCATTGCTGCTGTTGTATTGTACTGGAGTGCATCATATTTAGATGTGTTTTTTATATAATGTAAGTCCTCATCTTTGTAAATAAGAGGGAGGATGAAAATAGGAATCACCTCAATATATTAAACAGTTTAACTAGGACTTCAGTAATGAGCATATTTATGAATTTGCACTCTCCTGACAACATTTCCAAAAGCTGAGCATTAAAAGACTTGCAAACATAACATTTCTGGCAGAGCTGTTGTACTGCATTGCATTGCATGTGTAAATATATTTGTTTAACAGTGACTCCATGCAGATTTTTTTTACACATAGCTACATTATGCACACAAAAGTATTTCTTAAAACCATCAGCTTTACATTTCGTTACTGTGTTGTTACTTGCTATTTAATCATTCTATACCTATGCCTGAGTGCAAATAGTCCTTTTATTAATGCTACTCCCTTCACTGATAAATAATCTGACTGAGTACTCAGTGAGCTACTGACAGGTTAGGTCACTAGCAAATTCAGCATGTTTTCATAGTAATCTGATTACAAAGGCGCTTCGAAGATTAGAGGCATCATGAAAGTTTGATCAGGAACGTGAGCATGAGATTATGGGAGCTTGTGTTGTCTGCACATAAGTGCATTTCATCAGTTAGGCAATTTAAAAGTGTTTGTAATAGGTAGAACAATTCATTTCATATAAATTTCTGTAGGGAAATAGCAGAACACAGAGAATTAGAAATAGATTTTGATTGTTGTTGGTTTCCAAGAGCCACACTAAGCAAAATGTTTGGATCTTGTTTCATTTTTATGTGACACTGTTACTGTGCCATTGTAGTTTGAACAACAGAAGCATGAATTTGGATGTAGCCAAACCTGAGGCAAAGACTGGCACCAAAGCTCCCCTCAGAGCGGTTGGTCCTGGCTCCCCACACAAGGGCCCACCTAGGTTCAAACAGAGAAACACCCGGCAGTTCAAGAGCAAGCCCCCCAAAAGAGGAGTCATTGGGTATGCTTCTCTTAAATACATGTGTGTCATCTAGAAAGTACGTCTTACAAAACAAATTTAAACCACGTTTATTTTCTTCACCAGCTTCGGAGAGGAGATCCCTGGAATGGAAGGCCTAGGCACTGGTAAGCAGAATTAGAACAGTTATGCTACAACACCACTTACATACAAATCGAGCAGCCTTTCCTTTTTAAATCACTCTATGTTTTCTTTCTTTTATAGACATCACTGTGATCTGCCCATGGGAAGCGTACAGTCATCTAGAGCTACATGAACTAGCTCAATATGGAATCATCTGAGTATATTCACTGTGAATTTATTATTATTTTTGTTATTTACCAAAGGGAGCCAATGTGACAAGTTCAGCTACTGGAATTTCAGTAACTAATTTCACAGTCTAGATCATCAATAGTGGCTTTTTTAATTGCAACCCTCCTAATCAAAATGTAATGTCTAATTTCTGTCATGTATGCCTGCATATTGAGAATGCTGTTCTTTGTCTGAGGCATTATTTTTTATTTACAGTAAAATTATTTTCATAAGATTCTCAAGCTGCCATTTTTGTGTCCGGAAGCCACTGATGCTGGATGAGTTACTGCCTGAGGCTGCAGTGGGAGCTGGAACTGAAAGCTTGGTTACTGGCCTGCAGGAGTTTCTGCACAGTTGCCAGCATTGTATTTATTATATTTAAACTTGGAATAAAGCTTGGGATTTTTAAAGCAGTTTTAAACATTTTCTTGTTCATCATATGTTTTTGTACATGCCAAGGTGAATGTCATGTTATTAAATCACACTACTGTATCTGAAACATTACATAATTCCCGATGTGATGCTTTATTTCTCCCTTTAAAAGAAAAGAGTAGTGTATGTGAATAGCAGAATAAATTGAACAGTACATAAGTATTTTAGGGTCAGCAAATACACTGCCTAGTTTAATGTGGGTAACATCATTTCCTATGTGCATTTTGCTAATAATCAAGTGAATATTTTGACATTTTGAGAAGTAATCTACTTTCTTGAAAAAAACAATTCTACTCCTGTGTCTTTGTAATAATAATGATTCTACAGGAGTGACAGCAGCCAGTTAGAATTCACAAACATGTGAAACAGGACAGAAACCTCCAGCTCCTCTAAAACTCATCACTTAACATAGCATATTTGGGTGTTTAATATTTTCTGAAACAACAATTTTAAAATAATTTTACAGGGATTATGCAGCTTACCTGTTTGCTGGACAGCAATTTTTTTTTACAACTTCATGCTGACAGCTAGACTAGACTAGAAAGAGCGTATTCATATCATTCATGACAACGAGAAATTAAAGTTTTAAGCTTGTTTCCCAAATGTCAAATTATTCCCTTAAAAACAGTTGCTTCTTTGTTTTTATCTGTGGCTCATGAGGACAGTTGATTTGTAAAGTCAGTTGCGCAAATTACATTTTTCGTTTCAGAACATTCTCTTAATTTGGTAGCCTTTGCCACAATACTAGGCTTAAATATGTTATCCAGAAAAAATGAGGGATTTTGCACCACATCAGAGTGGTCGGTCCAGTGTAGAATTAAAATTAGAGAAGGCAACATTTAAATAATTTGGTTGTTGTGCTTTAAAACTTAATATGCAGTCTTGCTCCTTTTGACATTGTTTGTTGAATTTGTTGGCCTTCATTTAAATCGCTATTGATGAAACAGGTGCAATCATATGAGTCTTTGTAGTCAAGTTCAATTAACTGACTGACAAACAAGGCCAGGATTTTAAAAAAAATCTAATAATACCAGCCAGAACTCAATAAACAGTATACTGTTGTATTCATCATTCTATATTATATGTTAACTTTATGCCATTGGATGCTTTCCAGCAGTCGTGTTGTGATAAACAGAGTCATAATCTGGACTCCAATTGCAACAACCGCAACAGTCCCGATCAGGCCCTCATGCTGCTCAATCCAACGAGAGATTCCCCCCAGACAGCCTCCCAGGAAGATCACACTCTGAGCAGTAAACTCATCTAACAGCTGGGCTCCTACACCACACTGAGAGTTCCAAACTGTTCCATTCTCCAAAGGGTCCACGCAGCATGTTGCAGGGACGCCACAGGCCAGCACTCCTGGAGCTGAACAGTTGTAATATCTGAGGGACAAATAATATTGAGTGACATAACTAGCAGCACATTTACTTGTCCAAGACCGACAGCTCATGTTATACTTTTTAAAAGACAAATATTTCCAAGTTAGTCACACTCTACTCACATGTTGATCTCCCAGTCACGGTAGTTGTCTGCCCCGCAGCACTGCAGATTTGACTGAATCTCATCTGTGATGAACCTCAGATCCAGATCATCTTGGTAGCCCGCCATGGCAGCTAACATCCCTGACCGCAGGTAGCCTCCAATCTGATCTTGCATGCTATATGCCAAAATGGCAAACAGCACCTGAACTGTAATGAGCACCAGCACTGCGGCTGAGAACAGCTTCAGTAAGCAGCAGTTCTCTCTTAAGGCACCGACGCAGCCTGACAGGCAGAGCATAGTGAGAAGAAGGCCCAGAGTCACAAGTATCAGCATTGGGTCAGTGCCGATGCTGCTGATTTTCTCCTGCTCAAATGATTCTTTGCTGATGAGGCCCCACATCCCCAGGCCAAGAACCACCAATCCCAGGACTGTGAACAACAGATTGCATAGGAACAGTAAATATTTTAGCAAATAGTCCATTAAGGAATATCTATAGCGGGGATGGATCCTTGTAAATGCAGGATTGCCTTGGTCTTGTCCATTGTTTGCCTCTGATTGAAGGTCAGTGGTGACATGGCTGAGCTCCTCAGCATCCTCTTTTGCAGATCCTTCCTTTTAATAGACAAGAATTCAACAAAATATCATTGTTTTTGAGAACAAATGCCACCTTAAATATGTATCTACATGTCAACCAACACAAGAACACATTATTCAGGAAAGAATTTAACTTAGTAAAACACTTACCTTTGGTATGAGTGGACTGGACTCATTTTGTGTAGTGTCTCTCCTCAACCATGGCCAAGGAATTCTCTTTATTACCATATATCTCCTCATGTTGTCAACCACTGGGAGATGATCCTCCCTGTGTTGTCCACTGGACAGAATAAAACAAGCTAAAATGAAACGTAGGGTGAGCATTCACATTACAGTGCAGGAGAGCATGTGAGTTGAGGTGGAGTAACCATGCTGTGTTTAGCCTCAGGCTTCTGGGAGGCGTGGGATTTCCTCATCATGTGAGAGTCACAGTGCAGGGATTAGACGGTTATCTGAGCATGTATGAGAGTCTGCACACACACAAGAGTGGAACTCTGTGTAGAACAAGAGACTTGTGTCTTAAAATGAGACTTGAAAAGGAAAAGTGAGAGAAATGTTCATGATTTTATCCACCTGACTGTGACTGGAAGCAAAAAATGAAAAACGAAGCAAATCATCAAGTCAGGAAAAAGAACTTGTTTTTAAAAATCTACAGGTCAGATTTTCCCCCAGAAAATAGCTACCGATTGAACTACATTCTCTATAAAAAGCATTCACCCTATTCAGTTATTTTAGCCTTTATTGCTGGTCAACATTGAATAATGGACAATTTCATTTAGCAAAATAACATTTTAATTTTTTTAAATCTCAATCTGAAAACATTGCCACAAAGTAATTTCAATTAGCCAAAAAAAAAAAAAAAAAAAAATAATGTGTCTGCATAAGTATTCATCTCCTTCAAGTCAAGTATTTAGTAGGTGTGCTTTTGGCCACAATCACAGCATTCAGCCTGTGCGGACTGATCTCAATCAGCATTCCAAATTTGGACACTGCAATTTTAATTGAATTTTTAATTTTAATTGATTATTCTAAATTGTCCATAGGAGTGAATGCAAGTGTGATTGTTTGTCTCTATGTGTAGCCCTACGACAGACTGGCGACCTGTCTAGGGTGTCCCCTGCCTTCGCGGTAAGTCAGCTGGGATAGACTCCAGCACCCCTGCCACCCTAATGAGGATTAAGCGGTGTATCGATAATGGATGGATGGATGGATGGATGACATTACTTTGTAGAAATCTGTCCTCATGTTGACATGAAATAATCTTTTTCTATAATTCTTATCAAAAAGATGATGACCATGATAATATGATTAAAAGTAATATGAGGACAAAATTTCTAGGAGGGGTGAATACTTTTTATAGGCATTGCAAATTCTGTAGCAAAGTCTTTTCGCGCATACTTTATGGGAAACATATTGTACATACCAAAACAGTTTTATTAGAGGAGGCATATGTGTTTAATTTATGATCAGTCTCATCTCTTTGCACTATAGTTTTAAGAATGTTGATTGCAGTGGTTCAGAACATAGGGTTTGAGCTTCAACAAATAAATCTCTGGTGATGCAAGATGACTATAGGGAAGAACAGTTTTTCAAATCTTTGCTGTAAGCCTTTAAGTTGGAAACACCATTTCCATTTGTCATTTGAAGAGTCTTGCATCTGTATTAAAGACTGTGTAGAAATAATATATGTGGACTCTAGTTTGAAAAGTGAAGTGTCTGCATTTTGTTTGCTTGCCTGTTTGCAAAACAGTCAGAATGGGGTGATGTCTCTGATTGCAAAAAGATGTCTGACTATGTTAAAAAAAAAAAAAAAAAGATCCTTCCTCTCCCTTTACCTGTCACCTGAGTAAACATTTTCACTTAACTTCAGTCGATTGTTTTGGGACTTTTTGCTTACAGAATGGAGAAAAAAAAGTAAATTATGGATCCAATTCAGGCAAAATAAACAATAAAACGGTATGTTTTTGGAGGGGATAACCTTGCCATTGGCAGGTTGCTATCGTATTGCCATGAAATTTTATTATTTTCGCATGCGACCACTAGGCACTTTTAGTAATGTCAAAATCCACATAGATAAATTCTGTTTTCTTGTCTGAACTATAAATTTTAGATGTGACTATTTTCTTATCCACTCCAGACTTCCTAGCGCTGAGTTTTATTGTATTGCAATCATATCATATTAAATTTTTGTACAAATAATCAACACTGGCTACTTAGGTAACAGGTCAACAATACAAATAAGAGACAGAGATCTAATATCAGAAAAATACTTACCTAAGTGTTACTGCGTGAGTTTTATTGCTCACATAGTTTTAAGGCTGTTTTGTCTAATAAAGACAGCCTGGTCAGCTGGCAATGGTATTATGGACTGGAGTTGATCTTTCCAGCTGGAGTATAAGAAAATCATGTGAAAAAATTCCACCAGCAAGAGCTCACAAAGTCCAGATAATCTCAGACAGAGAACAGAAAAGCATTGTGTCTATTAAATATTTCATTTTTTGCTTTGATTCAAGTGCAAAGTAATGCACATTAAAAATATTCTATGCAGTAATAACTGTACTGAATACATAGAAACTTCACTTAGTATTTCTCTGAACAGTGAGCCAACCTGCTTGGTCCTTCCACCTCACAGCTGCAGCTTTGGCCATAAACAGAAACTTTTTTTTTAATATAATCACAGTGATCCAGGCTTGTTAAAGTATGCAAATGGAGGTAAATGAAACATTCTCAAAGGTAGTTACCATTTGGTTTTGTTGGACTGCAGGGGTTCTTCTTGCCTAATGTCAGTGTTGCTTTATAGATCCTAGCAGTAACCAAATACCCCTATTAATAACTCTAAGCAAAATAAATAAAATTAAGAAAATATTAGGATTATTCCTCTTTGAATGATATTTATGATTAGACATTTCAAAACAACAAACATTGCCCAAAGTGTTGCTCAACACTTTAAGAGCAGAAATGTAGAATGAATGGACACAAACGATCAATAGACAAACAGCGAATTAATAGGTTGGATCATATGCCAGTCAAAGTAATAGGCTTTTAGCAATGTCTAATTCATCCATCCATCCATCCATTAATTATCTATGCACTGCTTACTGCTTACTCCTCAGTAGAGTTGTGGGGGCTAGAGCCTATCCCAGCTGACTGAGGGTGAAGGCAGAGGACACCCTGGAAAGGTCACCAGTCTATCACAGGGCTACACATAGAGACAAACAATCACACTTACATTCACAACCATGGACAATTTAAATCACCATTTAACCTGAACATGTTTTTGGAATGTGGGAGGAAGCCAGAGTGCCTGGAGAAAACCCACACATGCACAGAAAGAACATGGAAAGTCCAGGCAGAAAGATCCCAGGCGAATCGGGGCAAGGCAGCAGTGCTAACCACTGAGCAACTGTGCAGCCCACATCTAATTCAATTAATTTCAGTTTTATTTATGTAGTGCCAATTCACAACACATGTCAAAAAAAAACTTGACCTGTCACCTTTTGCCTTGCTCTGGGGGTCAGGCATATGGGTTCTGTAAAGCGTCTTGAGACAATTTGACTGTAATTGGCACTATATAAATAAAACTGAATTGGATTGAATTGAAAATGTTAGCATCAGATAGTCGGCCTGAATAAACATGCTGGTCTAAACAAGTAATCATTTATAAGATGCACCATTTCTTTAACTGTCATTAAACTCTTTTATAATTTAAAATATAAAAGTGAGTCTCAAGGCTCACTCTCCTCTTGTCAAACTTATCTGGGGAATTGTTAAAAGTCAAATGAAGTAAAATAAAGACTAAAAACATCCGCCCGGTTATCTGTTTTTGTCCATAAAAAAATGTGTAGGAAGCATCCGAATCCTCATGGTGCATCTTCTGTTTGGCATCAGTCTTTGAATTTAAGAGCTGATATATTTCAGCTTCACTATCCACATAATATTGCTCTGATAAAGTCATTATGAAGTGATGTGCTGCTGTGAGTCAATAACAAGCAGCATAAGAGGGAGCTGATGTGACACTGAATTGAAAACCAGAGAAGAAAGAGGCCCGGTTAGCTCACTCGCTGGCTCTGCAGGTTCGCTGCCGTCATTCTTTCCTCTGGCTGTGCCGGATTGAGCTGCAGGGACCTGGAAGGGAGTCAGGCAGAAAGAATCGGTGGCTGACTCCAGATGGGGCTCTAAAGCTTGGAAATAGTCCTACTGTGAATCTGTTTCCATATTAATGTGCATTAATGGAAAAGCTAATTGTAATTTGCCATGCTCAATCGCACTGATCTCCCAGATAAATGCGTGGATAGGGTCACACAAGTAAGAGTTTGAGCTGTTTTGACAGTGGAAATGGTATTTCTTGAAATTGATCTACGTTTATATTTACTTCTCTATAAGAGAACATCCAGTTACTGGTCCAGGAAAGCAACTAAGTACATTTAGTCAAGTTATTCTATTTTATGACACTTCATTCTTTTATACATTTCACTGAATTTTATTAAGATTAATATTTATTTTGCAGCAGAAGTTATCGGTTGGAACAACCTGAAAATATTTGGAACATTTACAATGATGCTGATTAATGTGAATTGTCCCTGAAAAATAAACAAATAAACAAAATAAATGGTTCACTTTAAGTTTTAATATTGACAACATATGCAGGATCAGCTTGTGAAATGTGGTGTTTGATTTTTATAATTTATCTGCATAATACCACAACAAAAGATAAAAAATAGATATTTCATGCAAGGTAAGGCATCAGCAATCTAAAAGTCTAATGATAAAGGTCATTGTGCTCCATAATAAGTGATTTGCTCTCTATAGTTTAAGTAATATTTTAGTAATAAAATAATGCATGTACAGCGACACTACTGTTCAAAAGTTTGGAGTCATTTAGAAATGTCATTATTTTTGAAAGAAAAGCAAATGAATCAAAAATCCAGTCTAGACATTGTTAATGTGGTAAATGACTATTATAACTGGAAACAGCTGATTTTTAATGGAATATCTACATAGGGGTACAGAGGAACATTTCCAACAACCATCACTTTTGTGTTCTAGTGGTACATTGTGTTAGCTAATCATGGTGGAAGGCTAATTGATGACTAGAAAACCCTTGTGCAATTATGTTAGCACATGAATAAAAGTGTGAGTTTTCAAGGAAAACATGACATTGTCTGGGTGACCCCAAGCTTTAGAACAATACTGTACTTCTACCTAAATAAAATATATTTTTTCTCCACTGCAAAAAATGCACCTTTTCTCGCAGCGTTCTGCTCCATGTTTCCACTGAGAAAGAGGAAAGTAAAACTGGAGAAACAATCAGCTCCAGTTTCTAGGGAATAAAATGCTGTTAAATTTAATTGTCAGCTCTACAGTTAAACCATAACAAATTTACTGTGACTGGCTGCCGACAGGATCAGAAGTTGGAGGTGAACTGGATGTTTTTGCTTTACAAATCTCACTCTTTCCCTGTTTTATAAACCTTTCAGAAGGACTTAAACAAGGATTTAGCTGCTACTTTTTGAACGGAAGCCAACATCTTGTGCTGTGTTGTCAGCACTGAAGATGTATGGTACAAATGGGCATGATGTTGATCCTACTTACAGCACACAGTACTGTATGTTGTCTCTATGAGGTTAAAAGATGGTGCAGATGGCAGGGACTGTAGCCCAGTTAGATTCCTTTTTGGCTGAGATGGACTTGCCTCAGCTCATACATCATGATAAGTATCTGCAGTCATCAGCAGGAACGCAGGCTTTCAAATGAAATAAGGAACTCTGATTTGAAAGTGGATAAGAACTAGACATTTTTTGTGACATAAAGATATTTCATTTCAGACACAGGGAAGTATTTACCAATGCAGGAGAATATGCTTTTGGGATGCTCATTTTGCACATTTTATTTTTTGTGTGTTCGACTACAGTTGCTTGCTCAGATTATGAAATATGTTGCAACAATGAAACTAAAGAAAACATCAACAGTGAGATTATTTCACTATAAATTATCTACAATTGTCAAGGGTGGATCAGTGTCAGTATGAGTCAGCTAATGGAGTGAGTAAATCAGTGGTGAGAGAATCCCTTGGGGGCAGCATAATTTTATCTATATTTTAAAGTTGACTACAAATCCTGGCTCACTTCTCAGTTTAGAGTAGAGTTAGCTAATCTCTAACTAGCCTGTTCATTAAAAAAAAGTCTGACGGGTGAGTCTTTCTTTCATCAAGTGAGTGTTGCTCTCCTAATCACTCCTGACAGTTAAAGAGACCATTGCCTGTTGGATCTGTCTGAGCCCAGATGTTTAGCAGATTGTATTACAGTAGGCAGCAAGAATGTCATACTGGAGCCATCCTGCTACATCAAACACCTCTTCTGGATCTAAGCCTACAGGGAGTGCAGTTGCCCTACACCACTCACAACAGCTAAAAGACATGTGGAGGATAGACAGGGGATTATCAGGATCTCCCATTCACACTATATGGTATTTATTGTTGTAGCAGATGGCTACAAGACGCATCACAGAAGATGCTTAAGTGGAATGTGTGTGCATGAGATTTTGTTTTGTGTGTCTTTGAACATAGCCATGTGCACATTGTGTCACCGCCCTGCATCTCTGACGTGGATGGGGGCAGTTGGGTGAGAGGCTCTGTGAGTTTAGAGAGGCAGCTATAAGAGTTGTTGCAATTGAAGGATTGTACCACAGAGAGTGTTCTGCTGCTCTGACCTGGAGAGACCCCTGGAACTATTTCACAGAAAGGTATCGTAAAACCCAGAGATTCTTGCATTCTTGCATTTCACATACAGTACAATAAAATAGGTGTAGATGACCAACTGTTGAAAAAATTTCTTCAAATATATGCATGTGGCTGTCAGGAGATCATGATCCATCTGCTGTTTGTGGGACATAATCTTGCTGTTATAATTTTTTTTTTTTTTTTTTAATTAACAGATGAAAAATTTGCAGATTCAGCTACAGATACATGGACTTTTAATTTTGTGTGCAGGTTTAGTGGGTTTTATCAAGCTTACAGAGAGCTAAGCATGTGTGTTTTCTTGCGGAATTCCCACTTGTGTGTCTTCTACTTTTGTTTTTGTTAGGTGAGGAAGATGAGGATGAAGCAGGTTTTGGCTCTGCTCTGGCTGATCTCAATGTGTGGGGCTCAGAAATGGAAACAGGAAACCTCACGTTGGGACCCTAAAGGTCTGAGCTGATGTGATGTCCACAATCTATAAATGATTATCGATATAATAGAAATGTATGTAGAATTTAGGGTGAATATTGGCCTGTAGCCTCTTACTCTAAATTTCTGTTTTAAGCAGAAAACACCAATGGCAAGACTTGTTCCAACATGACTCAGGTACTGGACAACTGGAAATTTGCTATTCTAACCCAAGTCAAAGACCTGCTGATCAATGACCATGCCTCTGTTCTCCCTGAATATAACAGGTGAGTCTCTTTGGCTCCTGACTGGACTGACCATACACTGCAGCAGTACACAAACAGGGTAGTGCAAAAACACCCCAAAAACCCAAAAAAGCAAATATTGAGTAAGAGAGAGGTGAAAGAATAACAACCCTCAGTGACGTCAGTTCTCAGACTCATGTAAAATTAAAGATTATGTAACTTGCTTTGTTCTGCACATGACCACGGCCATGTCAGCGCCAGTAATGTGATCCATGATTGCTGAGGTCCACACAAGGCCAACTCTGCTTCATAAATGACCTCACTGGAGCGTCTGCCAGGAGCAAACGGGAAATGTTTCAGCCTCGTGTTCTGGTGAATACGGGGCGTCTGGTAGACATTACTCCAAGTTATTTCTGGTGATGGGGCTCTAAACCAGGATAACAAAAGCTGAGACTGAATGATTATTTAATTGTAAACATTCTAAGGAAGCATTTCACGTGGACGCTCTGCATGCTCAGTGTCCTTTCTTAAATTTGAACCAAATTTTTTGCTTTAATTTTTTGGAAAAAGATTTCCGTTTTTCATGTCTGTGACCCTGATGTTTCCTGCAGATGATGCCGTTCCTGCTTAACAGCATTCCGTGACTTTTACGTTCATGTTGCCAATTTGCCTTTGATCTCAGTTTTTTTTTTTTTTTTTTTTTGGGGGGGGGGGGTGTCAGTAAACAAAATTCTCATGTCATGTGATCTTATGAAGTAATGCAGTTCTTTGAATGGTCACTCAGATACTGGAATCATTTACTCATTGGTACTTTTCCAAATGTTCCTGCATGTGTCCAGGATCCAGCCTCTGTCAGATGCTCTGGGAGACCTCTACAGGCAGTTCAACAGCCTAAAAGACGAGCTGGGGAGCCTCACCACAAAGTTTGACAGAGTGGAAGCTTTCGTTGACGATCTTAAGGAGGGCAGATTCAGCCTGCGCCAGCGGCCAGTACAGAGGATTCCCCCCAGCTTTGGTCTGAGGTCTCCACTGCGAGCACAGATGAGGGCACCTGACAGGGGGCTAACAGTGATCAGAACGAGGAGGAGAGGCCCACAGAAACCTTAAACCATTTCTCCTATGGCTTATAAATGCTGACGTATTAAAGAAGAGTTAATATGTTTATATATTTTTCAAAATAAGATGACTATTTTATATTATTTTATTGATGCGTGTGATGTGAGAATAGATCACATAAATGAGACAGATTTCATGGTGTATGGTGTCGAAATGACCTAAGAATCTTTTTATCCTCACCTCTCTGTGTAAGGTCACATTCAACCACAATGTGGCAGCATTTATCACATTATCTTGACTGTCATCCTGCTGCTTGCTGTGTATCAATAGCTGGACATTAAGGAACATAATGCTGGAAAAGTAGTACAGGAGAATTATATAATGCAGTATATAGGTTATCTATTTCTTTGGTTTGTATTTCATTTGTTTACCCAATAAATTATTTAAAATTAATTCATGTGGAACTTACATCAATCGTGATTTAATACACTTTTACAGTGTTCTATGACTTCAGATACACAGGAGTGTTGACAAAGCTGCCACACAACACACTGTGTCTCTGAAGAACCAGGACATCTGGACAAATGAACAAATGAAGCAGGATAACAAAACTCCAGCCCTGTAATTTATGATAGCAGGAAACCCTAAGCGGAATACAAGTTCTAAACCCAATTTTTGAAGCTCTTTGACAGTGCATTCCATGTGCAAAAATGCATTTCTAAAAATAGCTTATTAAAATACAGCTGCATTTTATCTGTCTTCTTGTAATTTGTTCTTGCTGTTCCCATCAAATAGAATTACAAAAACAGACAGGAAAAGTCTTTCTTTCTTTCTTTCTTTCTTTCTTTCTAAATATAGTAGAGACATTTCAGGGGATTTCTACAACATTTAGAAGTTTATTTGATTTGGGACAACCCTCTAAGAGGATCGAGGAGCTAGCTACAAACATCATGCTTGGTTGATGAAATCAAAGCCAATATTTTTTCCTTCGAGATTAAGAGTAAGTAAGTGACAAATTCACCTGATGTTATTGCATTGTTGAGAAGAAAGATTTTCACCAACACTGACAATCATGGATAAAAAGTAAGTAAATAAATCAGTATGCATTATTGGCATGAATGTTGCCAAACTGTCAAAATGAATGATGAAGAATTAAAAGATAAAGTACAATTTGTTACTACACCAAATAAATTAAATTCTAAAGTGGAAATTAAAATTCTTGTCTGCTCTCGACGGAAGAAAAAAAAACAAAAAAAGTCACAAAATATGTACCAAAGCTCCTCCTCCTCCTGTCAGTCACTCTCAGTTTCAGTGTTGTATTAATTGGCTCCTCCAGCTCCTAATCAGTGCAGCCTCTCAACCTTCCAATCTGTCATCAGTGAGTTCCAAGACCATCAAACACTGATAACATGCTGGTGACTCTCTGCACTCTGATCACTGCTCTGACATGTAAGAAGGCCGACTTACTGCTGATCTGACCTCATGCTGGATTAATCAGTCTGTGCCTTTCTTTTAACTCCATATCATCCTGTTGTTTCCAGGTGTGAGTGGAGTGACGGTGGTGATACAGAAGCCTCCCGTTGCGACGGTGAGGACAGGAGAGTCAGTCACCATGGACTGTAACTCTGCTGTGGATGGACCTCGTATCTATAAACAGATTCCAGGAGGAGTCCCTCAGTTTGTTCTGAATTTTTATCATAGCTGGAGCACCCCAAAATTTGGTTCTGGTTTTTCCGCTCCCAAATTTACAGCTAGTCATCAGTCAAACTCAGATTATCGTTGGAGCATCAGTAACGTAGAGGAGGGAGACTCAGCAGTCTATTACTGTGCAACATGGGACAGCTCTGTCAGTGAGTGGGTATCACAGTGATTTACACTGTGACAAAAACCTCCTCAGTGTTACTTCTGCTTTTTGTCCTGCTGTCATATCTTGACTGCGAGTGAATGTTTCCTGTAACATCCCCACACATATGCTTCTTTTTCAAAATTGAAAATCAATTTTATTGTAGTCCCCCAAGAAACAAATAATAAAAACAACACTAATAAACATAATCCGCTAAAAAACAGGATATCCTCTGTTACAATGTTGTAAATAGTGTATAGCATGTACAGTAAATTTGAATGTTTCTGGTCAGTTATTGTAAATGAATCAAGCTATAGAACAACTGCAACAGCAACAAGAAAATTCACCTTAATATCAACCTTAAATTATTCTTAAAATGATATTTGATCAAATAATATTGTGAATATGATCAAGTTGTAATGTGATAACATAATATGTTTCACATAAAATTAATTAACACAGATCTTGGAGTGATGGAAAACTATAAACATTCACACTTCAAATAAAAATGTTTTACTGACATGGCAAACTATGCAGATTCCCAAAACTGATTTCAGAAATGTATGGTGTTTCTATTAGATTCTACCCAACAAATCTTCAATTTTATTTATAGAAAACTAAGTAAAAACTTACAAATTGAAAACATTTGACTCATAATATTGTCTTTTTCATTCTACTTGTTTACAACCTCAAGAGCCCAGTTTAGTATTTACATCAACCCTTTAAGGAGTATTTGCAATGTGATTTTAAAAAAAAAACAAAAAAACACAATGTGACGATACATTTGCAAAAAGACAAAAGCAGACTCAAATTTTTAGAGTAGTTGATTTAGGAATGAAAACTCTATTTCTTATTGAAACTCCTCCTCCTCTACTTCTCCTCTCCTCAGTGTCTTTATAAGTCTCAGTCTCTCTCCTCTTCTGAATCCAACTCTGCTCATCTCTCAGCTGGACACTACAGAACATTTACACTGACAACATGCTGGTGGCCCTCTGCTCTCTCATCACTGCTCTAACATGTAAGATGTCCTTGTGATCGCTTTCACTGTCCAGATTTTCAGACATAAATCTGTCATTAATGTGTTTCCTTTTGTTTGTGTGCTGACAGATGTGGATGCAGCCAAAGTGTTGACCCAGACGCCTGCTGTTCACACAGCTTCTCCTGGACAAGAGGTTGTTCTCAAATGCAACATTGAGAGACCTGAAAGCTATTATGTCAGCTGGTACAAACAGGTTCCTGGTGGGACTCCTCAGTATGTTCTGAGATTTTACCATTCTCACAGTTACCCCGAATTTGGAACAGGGTTCTCCTCAGACCGATTTAACTCCAAAGCCTCATCAAACATAGATTATCAGTTTGTCATTAAGGCAGCGGAGGCAGGAGACTCAGCTGTTTATTACTGTCACACTTGGGATGACTCTGTGAAGGAACATGTAACACAGTGATTTACACTTTGACAAAAACCTCCTCACTGTTACTTCTGCTTTTTGTCCTGCTGTCACATCTTGACTGCAAATAAAGCCATTTGTTCACTTCAATGTAACTTCCTCACCCATATGTTTAATGTTTTCAAAATTTTAAATCTTTTTTGTTGGGATCTCTCAAAAAATAAAAAAATTAGATAAACCAACATTAATAAACATAGTCCACTAGAACACAGAATATTCTCTGTTAAATCCTACTAAAAAAAAAAAAATAGCGTGTACAGTAAATTTTAATGTCATTGGTCACTTATTCTGAAAGCGTCAAGCTATAGAATCCAGCAACAGTTTCTCTGTTGCAGATTTGATTTCAGATAATCTATAAAAATGGTGATTATTACACAAAATGTTTAACATGTACTGCAATATTCAAATGGAAAAAAATGCAGATCTTAAAATGACATTTGATTAAATTACATTGTGCACATGATCATATTTTAACATGATAACACAGTACGCTTCACACATTTTTAATAACCACAAGTCCTGGAGTTAATGACTTACAGAGGAAAAATTTCAAGGATTTCAAACAACAATAATGCTTGTTTAAACTAACATTAAAGTAAAAATTCATTCTTTTATGTCTCAAAAGACGCTTTACCAACATAGCAGAAATGTATGATGCTTCCAGTACATTTGTCACAACAAATCCTATACTTCAATTTTATTTGAAGGGAACTTGGTGAAGACTTACGAACTGAAAACATGATGTTAATATTTGATTTCAAATTTATTTACTCATCATATTGTCTTGATTACTCTGCTTATTTGAAGACATATGAAGATACATTTGCAAAAATCCTCCATTTGCAAAAATTACAGTAATTGACTCTTGAATTTTTAGAGTCGCTGCTGTCTGTTTCATATTAAAACTCTGCCTTTCTTTTAACTCCATATCATCCTGTTGTTTCCAGGTGTGAGTGGAGTGACGGTGGTGATACAGAAGCCTCCCGTTGCGACGGTGAGGACAGGAGAGTCAGTCACCATGGACTGTAACTCTGCTGTGGATGGACCTCGTATCTATAAACAGATTCCAGGAGGAGTCCCTCAGTTTGTTCTGAATTTTTATCATAGCTGGAGCACCCCAAAATTTGGTTCTGGTTTTTCCGCTCCCAAATTTACAGCTAGTCATCAGTCAAACTCAGATTATCGTTGGAGCATCAGTAACGTAGAGGAGGGAGACTCAGCAGTCTATTACTGTGCAACATGGGACAGCTCTGTCAGTGAGTGGGTATCACAGTGATTTACACTGTGACAAAAACCTCCTCAGTGTTACTTCTGCTTTTTGTCCTGCTGTCATATCTTGACTGCGAGTGAATGTTTCCTGTAACATCCCCACACATATGCTTCTTTTTCAAAATTGAAAATCAATTTTATTGTAGTCCCCCAAGAAACAAATAATAAAAACAACACTAATAAACATAATCCGCTAAAAAACAGGATATCCTCTGTTACAATGTTGTAAATAGTGTATAGCATGTACAGTAAATTTGAATGTTTCTGGTCAGTTATTGTAAATGAATCAAGCTATAGAACAACTGCAACAGCAACAAGAAAATTCACCTTAATATCAACCTTAAATTATTCTTAAAATGATATTTGATCAAATAATATTGTGAATATGATCAAGTTGTAATGTGATAACATAATATGTTTCACATAAAATTAATTAACACAGATCTTGGAGTGATGGAAAACTATAAACATTCACACTTCAAATAAAAATGTTTTACTGACATGGCAAACTATGCAGATTCCCAAAACTGATTTCAGAAATGTATGGTGTTTCTATTAGATTCTACCCAACAAATCTTCAATTTTATTTATAGAAAACTAAGTAAAAACTTACAAATTGAAAACATTTGACTCATAATATTGTCTTTTTCATTCTACTTGTTTACAACCTCAAGAGCCCAGTTTAGTATTTACATCAACCCTTTAAGGAGTATTTGCAATGTGATTTTAAAAAAAAAACAAAAAAACACAATGTGACGATACATTTGCAAAAAGACAAAAGCAGACTCAAATTTTTAGAGTAGTTGATTTAGGAATGAAAACTCTATTTCTTATTGAAACTCCTCCTCCTCTACTTCTCCTCTCCTCAGTGTCTTTATAAGTCTCAGTCTCTCTCCTCTTCTGAATCCAACTCTGCTCATCTCTCAGCTGGACACTACAGAACATTTACACTGACAACATGCTGGTGGCCCTCTGCTCTCTCATCACTGCTCTAACATGTAAGATGTCCTTGTGATCGCTTTCACTGTCCAGATTTTCAGACATAAATCTCTCATTAATGTGTTTCCTTTTGTTTGTGTGCTGACAGATGTGGATGCAGCCAAAGTGTTGACCCAGACGCCTGCTGTTCACACAGCTTCTCCTGGACAAGAGGTTGTTCTCAAATGCAACATTGAGAAACCTGAAAACTACTATGTCAGATGGTACAAACACGTTCCTGGTGGGACTCCTCAGTATGTTCTGAGATTTTACCATGAGCACAGTTCCCCCGAATTTGGAACAGGGTTCTCCTCAGACCGATTTAACTCCAAAGCCTCATCAAACATAGATTATCAGTTTGTCATTAAGGCAGCGGAGGCAGGAGACTCTGCAGTTTATTACTGTGAAACATGGGACAACTCTACTAAGGAGTCAGTATCACAGTGATTTACACTGTGACAAAAACCTCCTCACTGTTACTTCTGCTTTTTGTCCTGCTGTCACATCTTAACTGCGAGTGAATGTTTCCTGTAACGTCCTCACACATATGCTTTTGTTTCAAAATTGAAAATCTATTTCATTCTAATCTCCAAGAAACAAATACTAAAAACAACACAAATAAACATAATAAGATAAGAGCATATCTTATCTTATCTAATAAACATAATCCACCAAAAAACAGGATATCCTCTGTTAAAATGTTGTAAATAGTGCATAGCATGTATAGTAAATTTGAATGTCTTTCTTCTCGTATTATAAAACAATCAAGCTATAGAACATCTGCAACAGCAACAATAAAATTTACCTTAATGTCAACCTTAAATTAATCTTAAAGTGATATTTGATCAAATAATATTGTGTATATCATCATGTTTTAACATGGTAACAAAGCATGTTTTACACAAAATTAACTAACAGATCCTGAAGTTAATAACTGATGGAAAACTATAAACATTCCCACTTCAAATAAAAACGTTTTACTGACATGGAGAACTATGCAGATTCCCAAAACTGAATCCGGAAATTTATGATGTTTCTATTACATTCTAGCCAACAAATCCTGACTTCAATTTTATTTGTAGAGAACTTAATAAAAACTAACAAACTGAAAACATTTGATTTTTAATATTGTCTTTTTATTCTACTCGTTTACAACCTCAAGAGACCAGTTTAGTATTTACATCAACCCTTTAAGGAGTATTTGCAATGTGATCAAAAAAACTACCCAAAGCATAATGTGAAGACACATTTGCAAAAAGACAAAAGTGTACTCTTGAATTTTTAGAGTAGTTGATTTAGGAGTGAAAATTCCTCCTCCTCCACTTCTCCTCACATCAAATCCTTCAAATCTAGACGTCAGTTTTATTTGAAGGGAACTTGGTGAAGACTTATGAACTGAAAACATGATCTTAACATTTGAATTATTTCATTTTACTCATCTATTGTCTTGTTTACTCTGCTTATTTGAAGACACATGAAGACACATTCGCAAAAATCCTCCAGCATTTGCAAAAAATATAGTAATTGGCTATTACTATTTCTTCTTGAAACTCCTCCTCCTCTACGTACTTCTCCTCTCCTCGGTGTCTTTATAAGTCTCAGTCTCTCTCCTCTTCTGAGTCCAACTCTGCTCATCTCTCAGCTGGACACTACAGAACATTTACACTGACAACATGCTGGTGGCCCTCTGCTCTCTCATCACTGCTCTAACATGTAAGATGTCCTTGTGATCGCTTTCACAGGCCAACTTTTCAGACACAAATCTCTCATTAATGTGTTTCCTTTTGTTTGTGTGCTGACAGATGTGGATGCAGCCAAAGTGTTGACCCAGACGCCTGCTGTTCACACAGCTTCTCCTGGACAAGAGGTTGTTCTCAAATGCAACATTGAGAGACCTGAAAGCTATTATGTCAGCTGGTACAAACAGGTTCCTGGTGGGACTCCTCAGTATGTTCTGAGATTTTACCATGAGTACAGTTCACCCGATTTTGGAACAGGGTTCTCCTCAGACCGATTTAACTCCAAAGCCTCATCAAACATAGATTATCAGTTTGTCATTAAGGCAGCGGAGGCAGGAGACTCTGCAGTTTATTACTGTGCAACATGGGACAACTCTGCTAAGGAGTCAGTATCACAGTGATTTACACTGTGACAAAAACCTCCTCACTGTTACTTCTGCTTTTTGAAACACTTCCATATCAGCAAACACTGCCTAATACTGCATATTAGAGTGATACAAGCTACAAATGAAATTGCTAATTCTGGCCATTTTATAGAAAAATGATTCACCCCACGTCTCATGTCATATATGAATGGATAAATTAATTTAATGTTTGATTACTTTTACTTTTTCTCTTTTTGTTGGACACTGCAGTGAAAAACCACCACCACACCAGAACTGAATTATATTTAATTGTATTATAATTATGCAAAAATTGCAATAAAATTTTTGCTGAAGAATATGTTCTTCTGCAGAATTGTTATCATATTTATAATGAAAACAAGTTATTTCAGCTTTTAATTTTCAATTTAAAAATCCCTTTTTACAATTTAATAAATTTTCAAAAATTCAAATATAAGCATCACATAAATATAGTGTGATGAAAACTATAGTATAATAGAATAGAATAGAATAGAATAGAATAGAATAGAATAGAATAGAATAGAATAGAATAGAATAGAATAGAATAGAAGAGAAGAGAAGAGAAGAGAAGAGAAGACAATACATAAAACAATATAATATAATATAATATAATATAATATAATATAATATAATATAATATAATATAATATAATATAATATAATATAATATAATATAATATAATATAATATAATATAATATAATACAATACAATACAATACAATACAATATAATATAATATAATATAATATAATATAATATAATATAATATAATATAATATAATATAATATAATATAATATATAACCTACCATCTGAAATGTTGAGAATCACAAAAAAATTAAATGAAAAAAAAAACTTTTTGGAATGTGATTGTGTTGTGGTCAGTTCAGCTTTTACTTTCATTATTATATCATCATCAATACCATATTTTATACATATAGAATTGGGGTCTACAGCAACTCCAACAAGGTCAAGAAAATAGAAAACACTCACAAACTGACAACATTTATGCATGAGGAGTGGACTATAAACTTCTGTGTATTCATTCACTTAACATCATGTTTGAGACCATCTCTACCATGATAAGACAATGGCATAACAATCACTGGGCCCAGTAGTGTTTTAGAATGGGGATGAAATGTTGACAGTGAAAGTTGGTCTCGACAGGATGTTTCAGTTCCACTCCGCCTATTAGAGACAGTTGAGAGGTTTTTGTACGGCCATGTATACAAACTGAATCACTGTGGTATTCGGACCAGGAACCAAGCTGATTGTGACAAGTAAGTACTTTTAAACCTATCAAAAAATATAAATAAATTTTTAAAAATCATATTTAAGCTGATAGAAAACAATCCATCTGTATGAATGTTGCTGCTAGTTTTAAACATTTAGCATGTTGTTAACTGAATAATAAGATTTGTGCGTCTGCTCAGTCGCCAGACTGTATCTTTGATGCCTTATTTGCCTTATTTGTGTGATCTCTCATCATTTTTAAGCTGTTTTAGTTCAGTTTTAATTCTTATAAAAATCTGTGTGCATGTTTTTCAATTTGTCTGCAATGTTTTTGATTTATTTAGTTCATTACTTAAACCTTAATTCCATTTCAACAGTTATATTTATTTGTATATTTGAAATCTGCCTATATTGCACTTTGTATAACTTCTGTGCATGATAATTTACTCTCTATGTAATGACTGAGGCTTGGATTTAGACTTAGACTTAGACTTAGACTTAGACTTTATTGTCCCCGTGGGGAAATTCCTTTCCACAGCACCATTCCACTTGATATACATTGACAGGACAGTACAAAAACACACATTCTACAAAAAGACTGTTCAGCATTTAAGTGTTCTTTTCACTCTGGCCTTTTGGTAAGAGTTGCTAGAATAGATGTTTTTGCCTAGTCGTGCTCGTATGCATCTCATTGTTCTGTATCTCTTTCAAGAGGTTGAGAGGAGGAGGATGAGATATGTGTTCAGTTGGTGTGTTATGTCCTGTTCTATTATGTTTGCAATTCGTGTAATGGCCCTGCTGTTTAATTCTGTGAGGTTCGGTGGGGGAAGACCAATTATAATCTTGCTTTCTTTGACAGAAAGATCTTTGAAATCCTTTCTACACACAGTACCACATTCTGTCCAATGACTGTAACATTTTATTAGAGGCATAGACGGAAATATGAAGCAGACATCCCAGCTATGTTAGATAATGTGTCGAGTATTCTACATTACGATATCAATGCTAAATTACCGTATCAGTGTTGTTTAGTTTGGGAAGAACAGACACTATGTAATTTCTCACAGAGGCAGAACTTCGTGCAGTTATTGTATAGTCAACTCACCTTATTGATTAACTTGACACGATCATGCCTTGTGTTTCTGATTTCTATTGTCTTTTGATTTTGCCATCCTATTTACTTTCAGGCTCCAGCCTCTCTCCTCCTGTCCTGACAGTCTTCCCTCCGTCCAGCGCTGAACTCCAGTCCAACAAAGCCACTCTGGTCTGTCTGTCCAGTCAGTCTGGGCCTTTTGCAGATGTCACCTGGTCGGCTGCTGGGAGTCCAGTGAGCAGTGGGATCTCCACCAGCACCGCTGTTCAGAAACCAGACCAGACTTTCCAAATCAGCAGCTATCTGGACATCCAGACATCAGACTGGAACATGGATAAGGTTTACACATGTAAAGTGTCTGTGGGGTCCCAGACTGCAGAGAAGAACATCAACAAGTCAGGCTGTTCCACTGAAGAATAGCAGAGGACCAGAATGAACATTTCAGATCTGCTTCTTTGTGCGTTTTTTTTTCAGTGTTTAGATATTAGAAAATACTCGTAATCAGTGTTGTGTCAGTTTTGCATTGAACAAAATAATAAAAATAAAATTATAATTAACCAAAATTACAGTGTTGATATTTGTACTCCATTAATAGACATGTAAATAATAGTTTTTTTAAACTGTAATAATATTTTAACCTTCATCAGAATTTATTTTCTTTCTGATGTTCATCTCACTGAAATTGGTCAAAGAGGAATTCAGATCCTTCACTTAATTACAATCAGAAATGTCTCATTTAAAAAAAAATTCTTAGTGGTTGCAAATTTTAGTGAGGAAAGAAAAAAAAACTGTTCTCACAAATATATGTTTTACTTTTACCAAATCTTTTTCATTTTGATTTCATTGTGAAATATCTGATAATTTCAACAGTTCTTCAAATGACAGAAATTTTGACATTAAATGTTTTAGATACTGAATATTATAAGAAACCATAACCCTTCAAAATCAAGAACTACTGGTTTAATCCTACATAATGTGATGCACTTCAAGAATTCAATCATATGTTTTAAATATAAAATATAACTCAACTCAACTCAACTCAACTTTATTTATAAAGCGCTTTAAAACAGCAGCCGCTGAAACAAAGTGCTGTACAATAAACAATAAATTAAAACAATAAATAAAACATACACATAAGACAGCAGCACAATAAAACAGAAGCAGAGTCTCATGCTGTGTTAAAAGCCAGTGATTAATATAATAATATAAATCTAAACAGTCGCTGAAGTTGACAAATGAATTTGGTGCAATAAACAGTAGAATGTTTTTCTGAAAATACTCCCCAGTCTAAGCATCTTGAAGTTGTATGAGTGCAATAATGCTTTCCACTATTGCTAAACGACAAAACAACTCATTCTGAACACACAGATGACACTATTACTAGTTAATTCTTACTTGCAGCACATGCACAGCAAATAGAACTAGATATACTGTAAGTAGAATGTGTTTTATGTGATTTAAGTTGCTTGCAATAATTCAGTCATTTGAAAACTGAGGTTAAATGGGTTGTAAATGAAACTGAAATTTCATCCTCGGTCAGTGAAGCATCACCTACCTCCTCCACCCTCTCTCTTTCCAGGATGCACCTGCAGGCCTCCTCTTCATATTTATAGCTTCATGTAAATGAAGTGGTCAAGTGCCAACGCTCTGTAGAAAAAGAAGCAACTGTCCCTGACTGCAAATGCACCCAAGTTAGTGTCATTAACTTTTGGTCAGTTACTGAGAGCTAATCTTTACATGTAAGTATACTGTGCCAGAGCTTTGTTACTGCAATTAATTTTTTAACTTCAATAAATGCAAGCAGTTATCAAGATTCAACATATTACACATAGAACCATGCATCTCATATAAAAAATTACAAAAAAAATAAATATATGTCACATTTACTTCCCTTTAAAATGCCCCACTGTCTAAAACTTACATTTAAAAAAATAAATAATAATAATAATTTTACAGTGTAAAAGTTATATCAAGGATTAAAAAACAGTAAATATATTTGTAACTGTCATTGAATAAATGTTCCCAGTTCAGTTGAATTACAGATAATATCTAGTAAAATCACAGAAAAAAGGAATTTACATGTTGACAGTAATAAAGAAAAAAGGTCCAACTGTACACAAGATTCACATCAAAATAATAATTTGTTCATTTGCAGTTTGTCACCCTAAAATTAGACACTTTTAATACATTTGCATCAGCTAGAAGAACAAACAAACAAACATAATTTTACAGGTATTTGCTTTTATTCTCACAGTTTTTTGATACTTTGACAATATTAGTCCACTTTTTAATGTATTTTTTTTCTGGCTTTTAAAAAAAGTCATTTTTTTTTATTTAGTTAGTTAGTTATTACAGTATACTTACAGCTGAGGTGAAATATGTTTTGAGCCAGTCAAACCTTATTAACCATTACAGTGCAGATGTGTTTATTTGTAAGCACCAATATTAAATATGAGTCCTAAAATGTTTAAAAATGTCCCATTAAATCAATATGAAAGAGACTATGTGATTTATTTGTATAAACCTATACAGAAGCTTATTTAATGGTTAAACAAAACATTTGTTTTGGACGAAAGAGAACCAGATTGATAAATTATTGATAATCAACATTTGAGTTGGGACTCCAGCTGCAGCCATATGACAGTACTGGCAGAAAACACGTCGTTTTGTTTAAAATATGATGATCTCAGTTAGCTTACTTATCTCGGTTTCAAATTTGGAACTTGGGAAAAATGTAATTCAAAGATAAGTCACAGAAGTTACAAGAATATTAAAAAGGGGACTTCGCATATAGCGGGGCTCCTGCTGCAAACCTTCAAGTGGATGGTACATTTGTACCAAAGTAACATATACTGATGTGTTTCCAAAAGATGTAAAAGGTGACGAGCAATTCACACCAGAGAGTCTAGTCAAAATGTGATTGCTTATTCTGAGAAAGGAATTTAAGATATAAATTGTTTTATCCACAAGAGTGAGGCGATTTTCAATTAGTTTAATCTGACCAGAACCTTTACTAGTTATAAGTAATGCTCTAGCTAAACAAGAATCCTCATATGATTATGGACCTGCATTGTGTAATTGCTGTAAATCAATTCAAGGTATTGATTTATTGATCTGTAGCTATGTGAATGTTTTTTGTAGATTTGTCTGCACACATTATTTTACTGAAAGAGGTTCCATTTGATTTCACTTGAAGAAAATGAATCAAAGCGTTTTGTTTTTAAAGAATGCTTTTATTAAAAGGAATCACACAACACAGCAATGCTTAAACAACCAGGCATTATTTTAAAATGTAATTTCACATGTCTAATACTTGACAATGTAAAACAGCACAAGCCTGAAAATCATCTGGCCTGCCCTTATTCTTTGCTGCAGCCAGACATGGTCATGTTTCTCTCTGAGCTCTGGGACCCCAAAGACACTTTACATGTGTAATCTATGTCCTTGAACCACTGTGAGGGTGTAATGGACAAGTAGCTGCTGATTCGGAAAGTGTGGTCTGGTTGCTGAACAGCAGCGCCAGTGGAGATATCACCGCTCATTGGACACCCCTCACGCAACCAGGTAACTTCTGCAATACCCTTAGACTCTCTGGGCAAAGTGGACAGACAGGACAGAGTTGCTTTGTTGGACTGGAGCTCAGCGCTGGACGGAGGGAAGACTGTCAGGACAGGAGGAGAGAGGCTGGAGCCTGTGGGTGCACAAATAAAAAAGAATAAAGGAAACGTATATTAACTGCTGTAGGACGAGATTAACGTAAGAGACACTGAAAGTGCTGAAACTGATGATAGTTATTTTCCTGTGTTGTTCCTGTAAATGCTATTTAATTCCATCCAGCCTTTTTTCTTAATAACTTCTAGAAAATATTCCCACTTCAGTTCGTAATAATTACACATCAATGAATTTAAATCATCAGGAAAGAAGAAAAACATGCAGTAAAATGACAAATAATTATAAAAAAATCACCGTCATCATCAGTTTCATCTTGACTTCAACAAAAATCTACCTTCTCATGAGGACTTCAGTATCTGTATAGTATCTTTGACACTGCATTTTATTCTTCAGATTTTAAAGATGACTGAAGGTAGTTGCAATTGTTTTGCTTTTTTTTTTTTAAAAAAAAGACAAAAAATAACCTAAGCACAAAAAAGGAAGCAACTTAAGTCATACAATCCATTGCACTTCTCCGTAGAACAAAATGTTTATGTACATAGCAGCATTACATGATAGATATTTTTAAGAAATATTGCCCTAAAAGCCAGATTTTTTTGTAAGAATAGAAAAAACAGATAAAATAACTCTTGTTTCATGAAAACTACTTGCTGGTCACAACACTGAACAAGACGCAAAATCCTACAAATAACAACTGGTAATACGTAGATTCAATATTTTGTATAAATTTGAAAGAGAAACAGAAATATATCTTGTTTTTTGATTACTTTAAAACTACTTACTTGTCACAATCAGTTTGGTTCCTTGTCCGAATACCACAGTGGTTCAATTTGTATACATGGCCATACAAAAACCTCTCAGCTTTCTCTAATAGAAGGAGTGGAACTGAAACATCCCACTGAGAACATCTCATACCCATCATCAGACTGCTAATATTCCAAAATACTCCTGGACCTGAGAATAGAAAACTCTATTTTACTTAAACGAAGGGTCAGAAACAATCAGACAATCATAGCAACAAGGTAGAAATATTTTATCATTTCTGATTATACTTAAGGGAATTAGAGCACTTCCTGAGGAGGTTTTTGTCACAGCGCAAATCACTGTGATACGAACATATTCACAGAGCTGTCCCATGTTACACAGAAATACACTGCTGAGTCTTCTTCCTCCACATTGTAGATGATGAAATCATATCCAGATTCTTTTTGATAATTAGATGTATGTTTCGAAGAGGAGAAGCCAGGGCCATAAGTTACAGAATACCACCCATGATAGTACACCAGCACAAAGTGAGGGACTCCACCAGGAATCTGTTTATACCAGCGAGCAGCGCTTTCTGTTACAGTCCCCAGGTTACAGTCCATACTGGCTGTCTCTCCTGTCCTCACCGTCATAATTGGAGGCTTCTGTGTCACCACCGTCACCCCACTTACACCTGGAAACAACAAGATGACATGAGGCCGAGCAAAATCACACATGCTGATGAATCCAACATGAGGTTGAAGATGGAGAAAATCGGCCTTCTTACATGTCAGAGCAGAGATGAGGGTGCAGAGAGTCACCAGCATGTCGTATGTGACTGATGGAAAGTGACTTTACTGCTGATAAGTTACAGGATTTGGAGGATGAGGGGAAAAGACATTGGAGGAGCCTTTTAACACAACATTTCAACTGTGAACGACTGCCAGGAGGAGGAGCTACGGTGAAATCTGCATGATTTGCTGTATTGTCATATTTGATTAATTCAAGTTAAAAGTAGATGTACATTATCATCCAGCTTAACAAGGGAAATATATCAGGATAAAACAGCTTTGGATATGTACATGTGTGTATCATTAACACTCAGAGATAAATTTTCTATCATTGGCCAAATTCTAGCTAAATGCCAACATATTTAGGTTTCCTTTCACATCGAGTTGACACTTGATCTCTTCATTTACATGCAGCAATAAATGAGAACAGGAGGCCTGCAGGTGCATCCTGGGAAGGAAAAGGACGAGAAGCGAGGCGACGCTTCACTGACAGAGGGTAAAAAAAGTCACTTTCAGTTGTAACTCATCTTATCAGAACAGCCCGATGACAGATCAAGAAATATCACTACATTTTCAGACTGCTGTGCTTTTATGACAAATGTTACAACTTTCTGAATTTACAGGAAGGTCAGTGTTAAATTAATTCAAACAAATCAGGAAATAAAAAGGTGAAAGTGAGCATAATCTAGAAATGCTTTAGTTATCTGTGACTTCATCTTGTATTGTGTTGTAGCTTTAATTCTTGATATCTTATTCCGTTTATTCAGATTTGTCTTTTGTTATTGTGTTTTGTAGTGTTATAAGTACAAATTCTGTTGTTTTAAATGTGCTTTTAATAAACACATAATAAACAAATAAACACATACAAGCACATTTCTAAGACTTTTTTTTATTTTTATTTAGTGGATGAATTGCAAAGCAGATGAAAAAACTTTACTTAACTGTAACAACATTGATTACTAGTACATTTTCTAATATCTAAGCATTGTAATAAGCAAAGAGCACAAACAGTAAAGAAGCAAATCTCAGACGGTCTATTCTTCAGTGGAACAGCCTGACTTGTTGATGTTTTTCTCTGCAGTCTGGGACCCCACAGACACTTTACATGTGTAAACCTTATCCATGTTCCAGTCTGATGTCTGGATGTCCAGATAGCTGCTGATTTGGAAAGTCTGGTCTGGTTTCTGAACAGCGGTGCTGGTGGAGATCCCACTAATCACTGGACTCCCAGCAGCCGACCAGGTGACATCTGCAAAAGGCCCAGACTGACTGGACAGACAGACCAGAGTGGCTTTGTTGGACTGGAGCTCAGTGCTGGATGGAGGGAAGACTGTCAGGACAGGAGGACGGAGGCTGGAGCCTGAAAGTACATTCAGAACAAAGACATTCAAAATTACAAATTAAATGTAATATTCAATAATCCATATTTAATATGACAAAATGAATCTACTGTGCTGACAGTACAATCGTGCTGAAGAAGCAGAGAATTTAAAATTGGTGAAACTTTTAAAATGGTCAGTCCTCCCTTCCAAAATAAAATCTCTCAAAACCAAACTTATATTTTCAAATATTTGATCGGTTCAGTGCATTTCACTTGGCTGAATCTAATACCAACTGTATGAAATAATTGTCAGGAAAATTTCAAATTATATCTAAACTCTGCAGAATATTAAATAAACATAATAAGGAAGTTGCCATTAATATCACAATTCCAAACACAATGACTTATTAATATTATATAATATGATATAATATAATAACAAATCTTTTACAAGAAAGACTTTAACAGGTCTTTAAAAATATGAGAATAAGTATAGGCACAATCTTGCAAATGTTCTCCATCTAAAATTCATAAACCTTTAATTTACTCTTTAGTATTTGTAGAAAATGTTTCAAATACTGTGATCAGATTTTCTTTTTGCCACCACAGACACTGCCTGGCATCAAAGCAGAAAATACCTTTGTTTCACCAATCAACATGGTAAATATTTTCAACAATTAGTCACATATGCATTAGTTTCATATTTTTCTTCATGTGCAACAGATAAATAAAATGTGTCCAGCTGCATAATAAGGTTTAAAGTACTTACTTGTTACCATCAGCTTGGTTCCTTGTCCAAATACCACAGTGATTCAGTTTGTATACATGGCCGTACATAAACCTCCTGACTCTCTAATGAGGGGAGTGGAAGTGAAACATCCTGTTGAGACCAACTTTCATTGTCAACATTTCATCATTTCAACAGTCTTCTAAAACACTGCTGGAGCATTTCAAACACTCTTATCTTTGTAGGCAAATGTATTCAGTTCCAGATTTAGTGATATGAAGAGTTTAATGTTGCTGAGAGTTCTTAAATGCTACAGTGTTCCCATGCAGCTTTTTGTCACAGTATAAATCACTGTGATACAGCAACAGAAGCAGAGTCGTCCCATACACTACAGTAAAACATTGCACAGTCTCCTTCCTCCGTCTGCTTAATGATCAGCTGGTAATATACATTTGATGAAGCTTTCGAGTTAAATCGGTCGGAGGAGAACCCTGTTCCAAAGGTGGGTGAGCTGTTAGAACGGTACAATCTCGGAACATACTGAGGAGTCCCCTTTGGAGTCTGCTTGTACCAGCTGACAGAATTTCCATCATCTCTTGGAATGCTGCAGTTGAGAACAATCTCTTGTCCTGCAGAAACTGTGTGAACAGCAGGCGTCTGGGTCAACATGATCACTGCATCCACATCTGCAGCATAAACACACAAAAACACATCAGTGAGAGTTTTATGTCTGAAAATATGCAACACAAAGGAATCAAAAGAACATCAGTAAAGGAAGAAGTAATGAGGTGTTTTTTTCTACAGGAGACATCTGTAGATTTTGCATTCATGTAACAGCATTATTATGCGTTATTTACAGTGGGTACGGAAAGTATTCAGACCCCTATAAATTTTTCACTCTTTGTTTCATTGCAGCCATTTGCTAAAATCAAAAAAGTTCATTTTATTTCTCATTAATGTACACTCAGCACCCTATCTTGACAGAAAAAAACAGAAATGTAGAAATTTTTGCAAATGTATTAAGAAAGAAAAACTGAAATATCACATGGCCATAAGTATTCAGACCCTTTGCTCAGTATTGAGTAGAAGCACCCTTTTGAGCTAGTACAGCCATGAGTCTTCTTGGGAATGATGCAACAAGTTTTTCACACCTGATTTGGGGATCCTCTGCCATTCTTCCTTGCAGATCCTCTCCAGTTCTGTCAGGTTGGATGGTGAACGTTGGTGGACAGCCATTTTCAGATCTCTCCAGAGATGCTCAATTGGGTTTAGGTCAGGGCTCTGGCTGGTCCAGTCAAGAATGGTCACAGAGTTGTTCCGAAGCCACTCCTTTGTTATTTTAGCTGTGTGCTTAGGGTCATTGTCTTGTTGGAAGGTGAACCTTGGGCCCAGTCTGAGGTCCAGAGCACTCTGAAAGAGGTTTTCTTCCAGGATATCTCTGTACTTGACCGCATTCATCTTTCCTTCAATTGCAACCAGTCGTCCTGTCCCTGCAGCTGAAAAACACCCCCATAGCATGATGCTGCCACCACCATGTTTCACTGTTGGGATGGTATTGGGCAGGTGATGAGCAGTGCCTGGTTTTCTCCACACATACCGCTTAGAATTAACGCCAAAAAGTTCAATCATGGTCTCATCAGACCAGAGAATCTTATTTCTCATAGTCTGGGAGTCCTTCATGTGTTTTTTGGCAAACTCTATGCAGGCTTTCATATGTCTTGCACTGAGGAGAGGCTTCCGTCGGGCCACTCTGCCATAAAGGCCCGACTGGTGGAGGGCTGCAGTGATAGTTGACTTTGTGGAACTTTCTCCCATCTCCCTGCTGCATCTCTGGAGCTCAGCCACGGTGATCTTTGGGTTCTTCTTTACCTCTCTCACCAAGGCTCTTCTCCCACGATTGCTCAGTTTGGCTGGACGGCCAGGTCTAGGAAGAGTTCTGGTCGTCCCAAACTTCTTCCATTTAAGGATTATGGAGGCCACTGTGCTCTTAGGAACCTTGAGTGCTGCAGAAATTCTTTTGTAACCTTGGCCAGATCTGTGCCTTGCCACAATTCTGTCTCTGAGCTCCTTGGGCAGTTCCTTCGACCTCATGATTCTCATTTGCTCTGACATGCACTGTGAGCTGTAAGGTCTTATATAGACAGGTGTGTGCTTTTCCTAATCAAGTCCAATCAGTTTAATTAAACACAGCTGGACTCCAATGAAGAAGTAGAACCATCTCAAGGAGGATCAGAAGACATGGACCGCAGGTGACTTAAATATGAGTGTCACAGTAAAGGGTCTGAATACTTATGACCGTGTGATATTTCAGTTTTTCTTTTTTAATAAATTTGCAAAAATTTCTACATTTCTGTTTCCTTCTGTCAAGATAGGGTGCTGAGTGTACATTAATGAGAAATAAAATGAACTTTTTTGATTTTAGCAAATGGCTGCAATGAAACAAAGAGTGAAAAATTTAAAGGGGTCTGAATACTTTCCGTACCCACTGTAAGTTTTATTTCTCTGTATCTCACACAGTGGTAACATAGCATAAAATATGACATCATAGTGCATTTAAATCAGACAATATATTTATTTTTGCTAAAAGAGAATTGGAAAGGATGTAATGAGGTCAGAGCAACTTACAGTAATTTACAAATTAGTACAGACTGCTTTACCAACAGTACAGTTTCAAAAACAAGGAATCTTGACATTCATTTGGAATTTTTTATGCTGATTTACAAGTATTACTTGATCATTTGAAAGTAATTTGTATGGGTGTGAATATCTGTCTGCTTGCTGCAAGTAACACCTATATATCACACAAATGAACAAAGGGAATTTCAAGTTCTGGAAATGTCAACATTATTGATGCTCTGCTGACTCTGGTCATTGCACTACCATGAAATCAGGGCACATACAGCAAATTGAGGAAATCCATTTATTTTTGATTTTGCAAAAAAAAAAAAGATTTGCAACTAATAGGGGATTTAAATCCAGTTTTATTTTGGTTTGTTCTTAATATTTTGTCATTTAGTTGTCTTGCTCAACAATGATTTTAAGGTATAAATAATGAAAGCTAATATACCATGGAAATGGTATATAAAGTCAACAATAGCTAATTCTTCATGTTCAATCATGTCAGAGATTAGTAATCTGGTACATTAATTTGGTCTTTTGATGAAGGAAAATGTCTTGTAATTATTGCTAGAGTTCCCTGAATGATAGATATAGAGAACATCAGTCAGAAACTCCAAAAGCAGAAGTGTTCAGTGAGGAGATTATTGTCACAGTATAAATCATTGTGATACTGTCTGCTCAGCAGAAGTATCCCATACTCTACAGTAATACATTGAAGAAACTCCTTCCTCTGCCTGCTTAATGACCAGCTGGTAAAATACATTTGATGAAGCTTTCGAGTTAAATCGGTCTGAGGAGAACCCTGTTCTAAAGCTGGGTGAGCTGTGAGAATGGTAGAATTTCAGAACATACTCAGGAGTCCCACTTGGCTTCTGCTTGTACCAGCTGACATACTGACCATCATCTCTTTGAATGTTGCAGTTGAGAACAATCTCTTTTTCTGTAGAAATTGTGTGAACAGCAGGTGTCTGGGACACTATCACTGCATCCACATCTGCAACATAAACACACAAAAACACATTAGTGAGAGTTTTATGACTGAAAATATGGAACACAAAGGAATCAGAAGAACATCTTACAGGTCAGAGCACCAATGAGAGAGTAGAGGGTCCTCAGCTTGTTGTCAGTGTTTGGAGTAAATGTCCTGTATGTCTGAATGAAATGTGATTCGGGTTGGAGTGAGAGGAGAAAAGAGTCGGAGGCTTATAAAGGCACTGAGGTTAGTAAGGGGAAGATCCTCTCCAAACTGTCTTAATTTAAAATAAGCTACAACAACGATGAAATGTTTGTATTTCAGTTAAATTTGTGCTCCACTATTTTTAAGTGTGAATTGTTTGAGCAGAACCACAGCATGAATAAGGATTTAGCTGTCATCAAAAGAAACAGATTAAGAACTCCAACATCAGCTGGTGCTGTTTCATATCTCGGATTACACAGATGTGTTCAAGGCATCTGATTTATAACGGAGAAGTTCTGTCGCAGCACAAACAACAAACTAAATATAACATGTTATCTCTTCAGTTACAAGGGAATCTATTGTGGTTGTAGACATGACCAGATTCACTTTTTCAGTCTCCTGACAAAAAATTTATTTTGTTTCTTCAGAGGTTGTCTGAGAAATTGGCACTTTATTTAGGAATTTGTGTCAAGTGAACACAAGGTTCCTGTGGAATAAAGAAACAGACACAAAACTACGTCAGACTGTAATGCCCATTTTTGTTGATATTTGAAATGAGTCCATGTTTTCGAGGGAATTGTTAAAGTTTCAAAAGCAATCCCAGTAAATCGGGGATTATGGGGGCCTTTTGTGGGTCCCAGTGGGCTCTTTGTAATTGACTGCTTTGCCTGATTTGTGATTCGATTTTTCATGAAAGTTTGAAGGGTTGCAATAAACATTGGGAGAGAAGTTTTGCTTGTGTGCAGCAAGATCAGAAAATGTCCTTGAACTGTGTTATTCTAAAATGCAGTTATTATCAACATGTTTTGGTCATTCATTTGGACAGCCCATCGTAGAAAGGCAACAATGTACAGTGGATTCAAATTGTGATGAATTTTCAGGCCAGAAAGTGCATTAAAACATCATCTACAAGTGGCCTACACAACACTGGCAATATGGTTGGATGATGCAGGAGATTACACTGCAGGGTTGAGCTTTTGAGTGAATAAAGAAGTGTAATCAATTCAAGGATGTAGAGTTAAACAGATGATAAATGATGATTAGGAATGTTTGGTGCTTCAGCACAGCTCCATGGTTGGCAAGATTCTGTGACAAGTTTCAGAAAGCAGAAGTGAGCATGTTCAGTGAGGAGGTTTTTGTCATGGCATGAATCACTGTGATGCCCACTCATTAACAGAGCTGTCCCATGTATTACAGTAATAGACTGCTGAGTCTCCCTCCTCCACGTTGTTGATGATCAAACAATAATCTGATTGTGACTGATGAGTAGATGTGAACTTGGGTGAGGAGAAACCAGAGCCATAGATTGGAGAGCTGTCACTGTGATGAAATTTTACTGCAAACTGAGGAACTCCTCCTGGAATCTGTTTATACCAGCGAGCACCATAGTTAGTAACAGTCCCCAGGTTACAGTCCATGCTGGCTGTCTCTCCTGTCCTCACTGTCATTACAGGAGGCTTCTGTGTCACCACCGTCACTCCACTCACACCTGGAAACAACAAGACAACATGAAGCCAAGAGAAACACACAGAATGGGCTGAAAATGACAGTAAGTCAGCCTCCTTACATGTCAGAGCAGTGATGAGAGTGTAGAGAGTCACCAGCATGTTGTCAGTGTGTGAAGAGAAAGGTCTTGTAATTTAAAAAGTAGCTTCTGACAGATGAGATGCTTTGGGGAATGAGGAGAGGAGGAGCTGGATGAGCTATTTATTTCAACACTGAAACTGTGAGTGACTGACAGGAGGAGGAGTTTTGGTCAAAATTTTCATGTCAGTGAATTTTTCACTTGCAGGAAACATCTGTATTTGTAATTCCTGGTGTAGGTGATGTCTCCTTAATGATCCTGGTGAAGATTTGCTACTTTGTCCATTTCCCAATAAATCAAGCTTTTCAGAAACATTTTGAAAACAGACAAAATTAAATGATTCTTTTTGACCACATGTAGAATATCTTGCCGATCTTGCGTGTGATTCACATGATTTGTACATCAAAGTAAGATGTCCATGAATTTATTTGAAATATCTCCAGTCTGGGACAGTTCCTTTGTATTTCAAAGAAAGCTGACTTTTGCTCATTTACACAGTGCTGTGAATGTGACAAGGAGGCCTGCAGGTGCATTATGGGATGGAAGTGAGAGAGAAGAGAGGAGATGCTTCACTGACTGAACGTGTAAATTCATCTGCAACTTGGTGAGATGACGACCATAGTCACTTGTTCCTCTTTATGTTTGGGGAATGTTGTGTTTGCAGCTATTGCACTGTTACTGTTGTTATTATTACTGTATATATTTTTTCCTAAATTAACAGACAACATTTTAAAAAACAACAATGATTTTAACCCCTATCATTACTATTAAAATAAGTATTCAGTTTAATTGAATGTGTTCTTTTTATGGCCAGTGTTAAGCTGATGACAATAAGGGAAATGAATGACAGACAAGGTCTGTGTTGTGGCTTTATTCTTGATATCTTATTACTTTTATTCAGATTTGTCCTGCTGTTATTGTGCTTCATAGTGTTATAAGTACAAATTATTTTGTTTTAAATGTGTTTTTAAAATAAATGTGGCTTTTATTTGACTTTGACCTTCACCATGGGTCTGATTGTCAGTAGAGTAAACATGGCAAAACAACAAAACTGAGTGAGTGTTAGAATTATTGCATTTGCTATGTACAAAAAATAAAAACAAACAAGCACATTTTAAAACTTTTTTTAATGTGTATTTAGTGGATGAATTGCAAAGCTGATGAAAATACCTGACTTAACAGTAGCAACATTGATTACTTGTACATTTTCTAATATCTAAGCATTGTAATAAGCAAAGAGCACAAACAGTAAAGAAGCAAATCTCAGACGGTCTATTCTTCAGTGGAACAGCCTGACTTGTTGATGTTTTTCTCTGCAGTCTGGGACCCCACAGACACTTTACATGTGTAAACCTTATCCATGTTCCAGTCTGATGTCTGGATGTCCAGATAGCTGCTGATTTGGAAAGTCTGGTCTGGTTTCTGAACAGCGGTGCTGGTGGAGATCCCACTAATCACTGGACTCCCAGCAGCCGACCAGGTGACATCTGCAAAAGGCCCAGACTGACTGGACAGACAGACCAGAGTGGCTTTGTTGGACTGGAGCTCAGTGCTGGATGGAGGGAAGACTGTCAGGACAGGAGGACGGAGGCTGGAGCCTGAAAGTACATTCAGAACAAAGATGTTCAAAATTACAAATTAAAAGTATAATTCAGGAATCCATATTTAACATGACAAAATGAGTCTATTGTGCTGACAGTATAGCCATGGTGAAGAAGCAGAGAATTTAAAATTGATAAAACATTTTTTAAAATGATCACTTAAAAAATGATCAGTCCTCCCTTTCAAAATAAAATCTCTTAAAAACAAACATATTTTCAAATTTTTGATTGGTTCAGTGCATTCCTGTTGGCTGAAATTAATGCCAGCTGTATGAAATAATTTTCAGGCAAATTCCAAATTATACTTGAACTCTGCAGAATATTAAATAAACATAATAAGGAAGTTGCCATTAATATCACAATTCCAAATACAACTATTAGAATATTTTGCAAATACTTTTATAAGAAAGATTCTATCAAGTCTTAGAAAATTTAAGAATAAGTAGGGGTGCAATCTAGTAAATGTTCTCCACCAATAATTCCTAAACCTTTAATTTACTTTTTAGTATTTGGAGAAAATGTTTCAAATATTGTGATCAGATTTTTATTTTATTTATTTTTTCACCACAGACACTGCCTGGTATCAAAGCAGAAAAAATCTTTTATTCACCGACCAACATGGTAAATATTTTAAACAATTAGTCACATGTGCATTAGGGTAATTTCTTTCTTCATGTGCAACAGAACAATAAAATCTGTCTGGCTGCATAATAAGGTTTAAAAGTACTTACTTGTTACAATCAGCTTGGTTCCTTGTCCAAATACCACAGTGATTCAGTTTGTATACATGGCCGTACATAAACCTCCTGACTCTCTAATGAGGGGAGTGGAAGTGAAACATCCTGTTGAGACCAACTTTCACTGTCAACATTTCATCATTTCAACGGTCTGCTTATATTCCAAAACACTGCTGGAATATTTCAAACACTATTATCCCTGTAGGCAAATGTATTCAGTGTCATTGCTTGTTCTGTTCCAGATTTAGTGATTTGAAATGTTTGAGAGCTCATAAAAGCTGCTGTAGGTTTTTGTCACAGTTTGAATCACTGTGATACAGCGGCAGAAGCAGAGTCGTCCCATGTCTGACAGAAATACTGAGCAGAGTCTCCTTCCTCTGCCTGCTTAATGATCAATTGGTAATCCAAGCTGGATGAGGCTTTAGAGTTGAATCGATTTGAAGAGAATCCTGCTCCAAAGTTAAGTGAACTGTCTGAATAGTGAAAACCAACAACAAACTGAGGAGCCCCACCAGGAACCTGTTTATACCATCGAACCGTATTTCCATAGTATTTCTCAATGTTGCAGTTGAGAACAACCTCTTGTCCTGTAGAAACTGTGTGAACAGCAGGTGTCTGGGTCAATACTATCACTGCATCCACATCTGCAAACAAACGCAGAAAAACACATGAGCGCCAGAGGATTTATCTCTGAATATCAAGGCCGTAAAAAGGTAAAAGAGATGAAGAGAACATCTTACAGGTCAGAGCAGTAATGAGAGTGCAGAGGATCCCCAGCATGTTGTCAGTGTGGTTTTCTAAGTGTCCCTTATGTCCAACTGAGATGTGAGCAGACTTGGAGTGAGGACACAAGAGAGACTTATAAAGAGACAGAGGAGAGGAGAAGTGGAGGAGGTGGAGTTTCAATCCTCAACTCTGTGGTTATTCACAAGATAGATGAAATACGACAAGTATTGTATGTACAGTTCAGACCATAAATGTCTAATAGTGTCTGCGGTCATAAAAATATCTCGGGATTCTGCTGATTCTTGAATGAAATACATTTGTCTCATCACATAGATTGTCTGCTTTATTTGCTGTATTATTTCAGAAATGAGTCATGACACAAACAGTGTTATTTACTGGTCTTATACTACTGTTCACCCTTACATACTGTTCATATTTTATGCATTCACAGTATGGTCTCGCTCAAAACTGACCAGACCAAGAATTCCCTCATAGTAAGTGTCTGATTCAAATTCGAAACTACAGATCTATTTAAAATGTCTAAACAGCTTCTTTCACATTAATACATGTATGATTAATCCTTAATAAATGTTTCAGAGAGCAACAAGAGCATATATTTTAAGTTTTACAACACTCGTTTTTTGGAGAAAAACATCTACTATTACACTGTTTCATGTCCTGTTTTACATCAGACATAAAAACATTAAAGCAATAATGACTTAAATACATCTTACTGAATTTGAAAATGACATGAACATTATGGAATTGTAATTTATAATAAAACTACATTTAACCACTGCAACCATTAAATGCTGTCCTCACTACTATATCATAAGAAATCATAATTATCAATATCAATTCACCATTTACCACTTAGAACACAAAGCATGAAATAATAAAATGCTTATTATAAACTAGTCTCTGCATTCAAAGCAGTGGTATGAAACTAACCCTTACCCTCTTCATCAGAGGTGCTCTAATCAGAATTTCCTTCCATGTTGTCTTCCCATCATCAACTTCCTCATCTTGGAAGATCAAATCCAGGGCCTGTTGCACACTAAGTCTTGCTGAAATGATTTTAGTCACTGAAATGGCAGATCAGGTACCTTTACAACGTCATGAACCCCCAACCACTACCCTCCCGATCCAAATTGATTCAAAATTGTTTCTCTTGTAGACTATTTTGTTACATTGCAGGCGCAAGTGCTTGCAGGTGCAGATCTTGTGTGTATGTCGAGGATCCCTCCGACCTCTGGATGACTTCTGTTCCATTTGTGACCATATATGATCACTCCTGTGCTGTTTTACTACTTTACTGTTTTGAGATTCTCAAATGCCCCTTCAAAGTCCAGCAGGTCTCTACAGGAACCTGGGTTAATGTGGTGGGAACACAGACAGTTCTTGTGACAGTGTTGAGGTTCCCCTTGAACTCTGTCCCATAAAAAAATACACACAAACATGGGCTGTACAGTTTCACAGTTTCAAAATTCCCAAAAACCGTCATCAGATTTCAGGCTAAAAGAATGACGTTTAGGGTATTTTTACTGATGTTATTTGTCAAAACTGGTCAAATTTGACCCAAACAGTATGAAAGGGTTAAATCAGGAGTTCATGTGTCCAGTAAAGAAGATTGAATCATATGAAAGACATGCTGTGAATGCAAATGTTTACTTATTGTTTCAGTTTTCCGAGAAGAAAATCGATGTTTGGATGTTGAAGTCAATGTAGCAATTTTAATTTTTTTTTTATTTTAGTTTTGAAAGAATGCAATGTAACATTTGTGTGCGCAATTTTAGTTGCATTCCTATACTTTTAGGAATCCTGTTGACATCCTTTTCATTAATATCATCAACAGCACAACTTGTTTTAATTGATATTCTGCTAAATGTGCCACTTACCTCTCTAAACATTGTTCTGCCTTGAGCTGTTCATATTTGAAACTAACTGAAATTTTAGATTTTGTGTTCCATTTATAGGAAATACACCATATCTCACTAAATTTATATGGCATGATATGAACGTCTGGCTTGACTGGTGGCTCTGTTAACAGCTGACGTGCAGAGTCTCAAAAAGCAGAAGTATTTGTGACAAGGTTTTTGTCATGGCATGAATCACTGTGATGCGTACTCTTTAACAGAGCTGTCCCATGTTTTGCAGTAATAGACTGCTGAGTCTCCCTCCTCCACATTGTTGATGATCAAACGATAATCTGATTGTGACTGATGAGTAGATGTGAACTTGGGTGAGGAGAAACCAGAGCCATAGGTTGGAGAGCTAGAACTATGGTAAAAATATAATACAAACTGAGGAACTCCTCCTGGAATCTGTTTATACCAGCGAGCAACACTATTGGTAACAGTCCCCAGGTTACAGTCCATGCTGGCTGTCTCTCCTCTCGTCTTTGACATAACAGGAGGCTTCTGTGTCACCACCGTCACTCCACTCACACCTGGAAACAACAAGACAGCATGAAGCCAAGAGAAACACTCAGACTGATGAGTCCAGTATCAGATCAAATGAGCAGTAAGTCAGCCTCCTTACATGTCAGAGCAGTGATCAGAGTGCAGAGAGTCACCAGCATGTTCTCAGTGTTCGATGAGAAAGGTCTTGAAACTTAGAAAGTGAACTAAGTGAGGAGAGAGGGTGCTGGGGGAGCAATTTGATACAACACTGGATACTTAAATCCAGTGACTGGCAGGAGGAGGAGCTTTGGTTAAACCTGCATGACTTGTGATGCTTTCAGGTTTTTTGCTGTCATTGGAGGGAAATGTCATTTCTGCATTTTTACAGATGCCTCCCTCCTGTGCCCCAAAAGTTACAACATCAAGATCTGAGAAAGACATGCTACTATTTTAATGGCATGGATTAATTATTTTGTGAACCTCCTCAATTTTGTCAAGTGTTTGATTTGTTATGTTTGATGCTTTAGTTTGAGTTGTATGTCAGTTTGTTTATATCGTCCTTCAAATCATCACAACTAACTTTCCTGCAACCTCATTGCAAACTTAAAACCAGCAGAAGCGTTGTATATGTTTGTGAATAAAAGGCAAAGAGTTACAGTAGAAAGCACTAAATAGGTGCAGTGAATTTGCCACTGACAATTTGTTGACATTATTTTATGGTAAGATGACATTCTGCCAATTGTTAAGCATGATTTAGTGTACATGGATGGATATAGAGGAATTAATTTAGTGTACTTTTATTTTTTAACATGTGTAAGTGTTTTTAAATGTCCCCATTGTTGTTGTAATCCTGCTGATTGATTTGAAGACTTTTTTTTTTACTATTTCGTTCATTAGTCTGGTTATGTTTCAAAACACTTCTGGATTTGAGGATCTGAATATGCTGTTACATACCTTATGTTTTCATGATACTCTTTAAAGCCAAAATAATAGGACCGAAGTGAGAATGATTATGACGACAATGCTTTTAAAAAAATTAATTCATGAAAGCTTTATTGAACATATCTTTCAGGTAACTGTAATACATTCTTGTCAGCAGACTCATCGGGACTCATTTAGCCTCAGTATCAGTCAAAGTTTCCCTGATACACAAGAGGAAGTTTTAAATGAGGAGGTTTTTGTCACTGTGTGAATCACTGTGAAACAAACTCCTTAGCAACATTGTCCCATGCTTTACAGTAATAGACTGCTGAGTCTCCTGCTTCTGCTCGCTTTATGATGAACTGGTATTCAATGTTTGATAATGATATACAGTTGAATCGTTCTGAGGAGAACCCTTCTCCAAACTTGAGTGAGTTATCGGCAAGGAAAAACCTTAGAGCATACTGACGAACCCCACCAGTAACTTGTTTGTACCACGCTACAGAGGCAGTGTCGTATCTCCCAATGTTGCAGTTGACAACAACCTGTTGTCCTGTAGAAACTGTGTGAATGGCAGGCGTCTGTGTCACCACAATCACTGCATCTACATCTGCCAACAAACACATAAAATAGTGAAAGGTTTGTATCTCAGAATATACACTGTAAAGTGAATCAGATATCAGATATGTCAGATATAATATCTTACATGTCAGAGCAGTGATGAGAGTGAAGAGGGTCCCCAGCATGTTGTCAGTGTGTGATGCAAATGCCCTTTACTGTCAGGATGAGAAATTAGCTATGCTGGATTGAGAAGAGCAGCAATACTGAAGCTTATAAACACCCTGAGGAAAGTAGAAGTGAAGGAGGAGGAGATTCAATACTTTAAAAATCATTTGGTTTGAGATTTAATGTCATATCCATAAATCATTTTGTGAATGCAATTTAAAGTTGCACAAAAATTTTGTCTTTGTATTGTCTGTGGAATTCCTGCAGATTTCCTCTGCATGCATAGAACAGAGGTAGCAAAAGTATTTTTCTTGTATTTCACTTTCAAAAACCCCAACAAATTATACAGAAGCATGCGTGGTTTATGTTTTAAGCTGTTTGCCTGTATTGTTTGTACATATAGAGTTGTTTTTTTTGTTTTTGTTTTTTTACCAGCAATATCAGATATCATTTATTCATTTTACTTTTATTTTATTTCAATAGTTTTTGTGAAATATTTGTATAGGCAAATTTAAAATAACAGGCCTCATAGTATAGGAATAATATATCACATTTTTGGAAAGTTTAAGCAACAAAAACTGTAAGACATTCCTAAATAATAGCTTATGTGTGAGGATGTTAGACAAATCATTTTTGATAGACTGTTATTCATTATTCGTACAATAGGAGTACATATAATCACTGAAAAAATCATTTTTGGAAGACGCTTGTCACAGTGTGAATTGTTGTGGTACTCGCTCAGAGCTGACTCATCCTATGTTTCATAGATATAGACCGCCGAGTCTCCCTCCTCCACATGGTTAATGGCCAAATGATACTTTTTCCCAGAAATATGACTAGATGTCAGTTTGGAAGGGAAAGAAACAGACTTACACTTTAGAGAGGAATAGGAGTAATGATTCCTCAGCACAAATTGAAAAGCTCTTGCAGGACTCCAGCCCCATAATCTGTAAAAACATGACAGTCCATTATGTCTCCGGTTCCCTCACTGTCAGCATGGTTGCACTACTCTTACCTGAAAACAACAGGATGACATGAAGTCAGGAGAAATGAACTGGCTGATCAATCTAACATGAGGTAAATGCTGCAGTCAGTCAGTCTGCTTACATGTTAGAGACAAGAGTAGAGAGTCACCAGGATGGTGTCGGTGTGTGATAGATTTGAGGGTTTGCAGGACAAAAACTTTTAGAACACAGAATGTTAGCTGAAGGAATAAATCGGGCTAAGCTTGCTTGGTTTGGATCATTTGTCTTTATATTTTTACCAATGATATCCTCAAGGCCTCCAACTGTTACAATATCAGAATCAGTAAAGATTTCCAATAGTCCTGTTGCAGTAGAATGTGTTAAATGTGTAGAGTCTAATGTTTTAAAATGGTGTAAATGAAAATGTCAGTGTGTCACTGCAGCTTTAGAGAGTGCTGACAGTTAACCACTTAATTTACATGAAGCTAAACAAAGTCAAGAGGTCTGCAGGTGCACACTGCAGATTAGAAAGAGGAGTTGAAATCTGGTGAGAAAAGGTTGCCACTCTTTTGTCTGTGTGCGTGTGTGTGTGTGTGTGTGTGTGTGTGTGTCTTTTTTCACTATTCCAATCAGTAAAAGTGCCTTGAGTGCATTTCTAATAGTAATGCTGTGCTGCTCTCTAGTGTAGCTTCAGAAGAACACAAACACCATACACTGTAAAAAAGAAAACTATAGTCAATTCAGCAGAGTTGGTATTCTGATTTGTTTGAACATGAAAATTAAAATAGATATACTTGACATGAAAATACACATCAGACCAATCGTATGTACCTCGTTATGTCTACATTTGTAATTGTGAATAAGCTGAAATTGTAATTTGTTGTTGGTACAACAAAGGTGGAAAAAACCACAGGGTTTCCCAGAATGCACAGCAGGGGCAAGTCCTCATGCTTTCTTTCCCTTGGCCTAAGACTCAGCTACAATCCGCTGTAGCTCAACAAGTTAAGTGGACAACCCATAAACAGGGGATATATGTAGCAGTCATAGATCTGAATCCAGCTCATGGAACTTTGCTGCAGGTCCTTTCCCTAGTCTTCTCCCCACTTCCCTGTCTCTCAATAAAACCAGAAAAAGGCCAAAAAAATAATTTAAAAAAATGATCGCCGGGTTGATGAGCTTTTGGTAGTTCTGGGAATCATACTATTCAGCTAATAAACAAGTTTACATTGGCCAAATGAAGAATTAATAGTAGTGACTATTCACAGAACAATGTAAATGTAACTGGTACAACAATGAAATATGACTTACAACAAGGAACTAGCAAATCATTGAGACAATTCAAAAATTTTACTGCAAAAGGTTGCCTTAAAATTTTAAGTTTTCTCAGCTATTCTTTTTTTTTAACAGTGATGCATAATACATATTTTTGCTTATTTACTGCCATTAGCTTGTGGAAAATGTTGAGCAAACAAATGTTTCTATATTTTAAGAATTTAAATAAATAAATTCACTACAAATTAACCAAATTATACTGTGAAGTGACACGTGCCATTTAATAAATGTTTATACTATTTGGGAAGTTTGGATTTTTACTGAGATGCTTGACAGAATCTGGGAATAGTTTGCTGTGGTGTAAATGATGACTCCCCCTGCTTTAGTGCAGATGAAAAGTTAACAACAGGCAGTACAGTGTTGTGCCTCTCTCATACATACCAGTGTTTCTTAGGGCCACCTGGTGGTGTAAGAGAGAGAGAGAATAAGATGGGTAGGACTCGGGGTGAAAGGATAGAGAGTTTACAGTATACAGTCATTCCTCTGTGCAAAAAGAAAACTAAAACTTGTATTGCCCACTTTAGGAGTTTTGGACAATTGTTCACAAGTCTCTGTCATTGCTTCCCTTGCTTAATGCTTGGGGTTTTCTTGCTTGTACTGCCTGTTTGGAGTCCCTCATAACATTTCAATGGCAATAAAATCTGGACTTTGACTATCCAATCCCATAACCCCCCATTTCTTCTTTTTGAGCTATTCTTTGGTGGATTTGTTAATGTGCCTGGGATCATTTTTCTGCTGAAAGGTCCGCATCCTCTTAAACATCATCTTTCACATTAATTTCCTCACATTATCTTCAAGCACTCTTTGATATGATGCGGAATTCATAGCTGAATCAATGACTGCAAGCTGCCCAGTTCTTGAGGCAGCAAACCACCATCACGCTTCACAGCTGGTATGAGATTATTCTCCTGAAAAGCTGTCTTTAATCTGCAGCAGACATATCTACTATTACTGTAGCCAAACAGCTTTATCTTTAATCCATCAGAGCACATTATTTGAAAAATTCTTTGCCTGTATGTTCACAGGCAAACTGTAGTTTTGCTCTAATGCAACAGCAAATGCTAATTCCTGGCATGTTTCATGCAGGTCAAAGTGTCATTTTAAGAAATGGCTTATGGTGCAACAATACTTGGATTGATGCCTTTAACAAAAAATTTGACAAGGGAGAACTCATAACATGTGTATCTTTAGTTGTATTATATAAACTTTATTTAACTGAACTATATTTGACTTATAACTGTATTGTATATTCTTTAATTTCATTATCATTTGGAGACAGCCCCTTAGATCTTGACATAATGACTCCACACACTTCACTAGTAAAGACAAAATCTGACTCTAGATCAGAGGTTTAAATAAGGAAAGTTCCACCTGCCACTCTTTAGGGGAGGTTTAGTCATTTTCACCTAATGTGGAACCCCAAATTCTAATTCTATGGATTTGACGATGTGATACATGTAGTACGTTTGCCTTTACATGATTGTAACTGTAATAAAGAACAGCAGTTCTTGTACTACCTTTAGATTATTTCTAAATGCACACATGATCCAGCATATCAGTTTTCTGTGAATTCTGAGCCAATTTCATTTCTCACATGGTTCAAATATTTTGTCTGAATCTTGTTGCCAGACATTTAAGCTGAATAAATCACGCGATACAATCAAAGTCCCACAGTCAAAAGTAACACTTTATATTCTGTAGAAAACAATGAACGTATGTACCCTTTTGCATCCAGTTTGTTACTTATCTTAATGCTGTGGAGCCAAACTGATCAAATCGTAGTGGTGGAGTCTCCTTTGCATTCACTCTGCCATTCCTTACCTGTCCACTAGGTGCCTGTGTTTAATTTCCCTGCTTCAGCCAGACACCTGACCACTGGCAACTTTTCCACAACCTACATGAATCTCCCAATAACCCTCCCCCAGCTTATTAATGTTGAGCGTAAAATAATATTTCCAACAGTGCTCCTAATCTCTTTTGTCATTGAACAGTGCCAGAGCAACCTGGTCAGACTCTCAAAGTGGCTCAAAGCTCTGGTGTCTCCATGATCGGTCACTCCAGAGTCCCCAAAGCCAACTATACTGTTGCCCTTGCCACCGGCCTGCGCTTGGTGGGCGGGTTTTTGGCACCGTTTGGTTCGTCTTCTCTTGGTGGGATGTCAAGATAGGAGGTAAGGATATGCTTGTACTTTCGATTTTATATTATACATGTCAGTCTCAAAATGACCCAACAGTGCACACTCACGCGTGCACATACGAGCACTGCCTGCATTCCCTAAAAATGAATGCGTAAAGTGAACCAAAAAAAGCCGGCGGTCTCAGGAAATGAAGCGCATTCTGCCTTTAAAATAAAACTGAAAGGTGCGTTTTGTCATATGAATCAGTTTTATTTTGAAAGCTGGAAACAGAAGCACTGTAATGATTTACGTACCTTGACAGTGGTGCAAGATGTCGCTCAGTCTCTGTATAGAAGCCGAAACCCAAATGCGCATCGCTGATCGTCGCATCTTTTTTTAAAACGACCCAACTGCTCTGCCAGTAAACGGCATGTTACATGTAGTGCTGGGTCAGGAGCGAACGGAGCTTCATTCTGAAAGGAGCACAGATGGGATATCACCAAATGTTCGGAGCAGTCAAGATTTTACAGTGTATAGAATCGGCGTAAAATAAGCTTTTCACCGGGTGACCGACCGAGTAGGTGTTCCGAATCTGTCCAGAATAGCCGCGAGAAGAGAGAATTACGTGTGGATATTGTTGTCAAACAAATGATTTCACAGATGTGGTGAAATGGAAACCACTGTCAACATCTGTCTCCAAATCTGCTCGAGCTGAAGGTGAAGCAGGATTTTCGGGGGGCTCTCTGGGAGGTGTGATGGAATAAAATGCTGCGCATTGCTGCTTCTAAGCTACTAAAGGTTACTTGAATCTTAAACGCACCTGAGTCAGAATTTTATACTTGACCCTTTTTTTGTTTTGTCGTTTAGGGTTTGCTGCCTTCTGCAACGCAACGAGGAGAATGGTCTTTGCCCTACATGTGATTGTCATGTCTTCAGCTTTTTTCAATCCCAGTTTTGCCTTCAGCTCTCACTTTGATACAGGTAAGCGTCAAACTGAGGAATTACTTTAAAAAAATGGGTGTTTATCCATATGCTGCAGAGCTCAGGTTGAGTGATCTCCTCTTAATCTGTTATTTGAAGCAATAGATGACATCTTTTTCTTAGATCATTTTCTTAACCATCAGCGGTGGCATCATTGCTATATCCTCCTCCACCTCCTCCTCATCATCAGTATCATCATCATGAAACAACACAATGAGCCTAAATCTCCAAATATTAGCTTAGACATGAATTTATCATTAGTTAGGCCCTTTTACGGCTTGGTGACAAGAGGGTTAAAAGTTGTACCTGCATTGGATCTGCATGGTCCTACACATAGATCCCTGCAGCTGAGCTTGTGCATGTGTGTACTGTATGTGTGTGCTATGATCAGGGTGTGTGTGTGCCAGGTGACTAACACATTACAGAGGTGCATGGTTCTGCTGTTTGAGGTTGCGGTTCTTGGTGCTCCATTGGGATGCAGCACTTAATCGTCCTCCGGGTGTCGGGCTGATGGAGATCCTTGGCAAAGGCGAGCCCAGGTGCTGCTGCAATGCTCTGGGACCACTGAGCAGGAAGTCAAACCTTCACACAGGCTGTAAGGGCTTGAATTAGAGCAGAATGAATAACTGTGCAAATGTAAACAGGACTAAGAGAGTCCTTGCACTGGGTGCAGTGTGCTGAGCATACAAATGACAGCGAGCCCAGTGGCTCTCAAGTTTCAGGCTCTATCTGTCCTCCCCAAAACCGCACACTCTCGCTGATCTCTGAACCCTGTTTGTCCAATTATTCCACCCCCTGTGACTCTTATTTCTCATTCGGTGAAGCTAACTTCACTCATAAATGTACCACTACAAGGAGATTCCACTTAAAATGTGGCCATTTACAGGATTTATGCTGTCCTTGTGCATTTGAGAAGTTTAGGGGCAGCATTATTGGACAGCATTACTTTAATAAAATAGGAGACTATCAACAAATGTCAAGTTCCATGGAAAATTGAGTGCATTTTTATATTTTCATACATTTCAATTACATTTTTTAAAGCCAATATTTGGATGTATACACAAACCTCAATGCCACTTGTATAATAAGACAAATATACTTTAGTAATATGGCATGACAGCTTAGGAATGCTTTCCCCTGAATACTGTTATACCATTACCAATGGTTTTCTGCTCTTTTTACTCCAAAGATAATCAGAGATCAGTTTAGTGTTTAGACATTTGGAACACAAGCACTGAGCTAGCTGTCCTTGCTTCTGTGCACTACAATGTGACACAAACCTACAAGATGAGTGTAATCTTTTAATTTGAAGCAAGATAAATGGTTCCCAACAGAATTATGGGTAAAATGACAGCTAACTGTGGCTCTTCTGGGCCATCATTAATTTAATTATCTTGGTGTTTTCTTCCTGGAGGCAATCGCAGTTTTTGGAAATTTCCCATCAGCAGTATGCAGTGAAACATATGTTCTGTTTCCAGATGTTGATTGGCAGATTAAATGGCTCCACTGACATGTTAGGATGGAATCTGCACATGTCTCATTATAGGTGGAGGGGATGCGGCATGAGTGGGACGTTGCATGTGGCTTTTACTGGGTGTATATGGTGTAAAGGATGGCTTCTGGATGGTCACTTTTGTCATAATGATCTACATTTCTCATAAGAGTAGCACCTCACTAGCCATCCCCTTCCTTCCTAGTAACTGGACTGAGAATCAATGTTGCCTAGGCGATGGAGGGGGGCATGTGAGAAGGAGCCAATCATTCTCGTAGCCAGTGCTAAGGACAGAGAAATGCTACAGTCCCTTAAAGGGGAGAGACACGCTCAGGGAGGAACAGCATCTGAATATGCTATGAGCGGTTTAATTAAAAATTTGCATTACCAACCACAAGCAAAATATTGTAAGGACAGACTGTCAGGTGCTACATAATTCCACCATTTTGGGCTTAGAAAATTGACCATTTGAACTACTGGTCATGTGTTTTCCACACACACACACACACACACACACACACACACACATACACACACACACACACAAACTCTGGGTTGATTTGACATCAAAGCTCAAATGCAGACAGCGTTTCAACTGTATCATCCCTCAAGCGAACTTCCATAGCGACACTTGCTCTCCACACCCTGGGCCGTGTTAAGAACATAGTGTGCTCTACCTCGTCACACTTGCACACACACACACACACACACACACACACACACACACACACACACACACACACACACACACACACACACACACACACACACACATATGCCCAGACAGAGGAAAATGATCATGGGGCCAGGTCAGTCGTCACATTGTGTCACATTACATAAGGTATCAGCAGGGACAGACATCATGGCAGCTTTGTAGATCCCCTGACTTCATCACTCTTCACATGACAGGGCTGGGGTTTGTTTTTTGTGCGTCCGTGGGGAAAGTAGCCCCAGTATGTGTGGCATTCTGCACCATTGATAACCGCAGCTAGCACCTGGCTCATTTTTACTTCAGCACCACGGAGAGCTCACCCATCAGGAGAGGGAGCAGATGTAAATGTGTGAGAGGAGTGTATCCTAGGTACAGAATTAATATGCATGGCTCTCCTGTCAGGGCAAACAGATGACAGACTGACCTGGAAGGAAGCATTGATACACCAGTAAGCTGACAATGCAGCACTGTGGGAGACGAGTGTCTCAGCATTCTCCTCTGATGCCTGGAGGTGGCAGTGGCATCCAGCATGCTTGCAACAAATTCTGTGTTGATATAGACACTAAATAACAGGCACACATTTTCTGTCACTCACAGACATTACAACGTAGTGCAGCATGCATATTCCACACGCAGCAAAGCTTACACGTGTCCTCACATACACATGGGCACTTCAACTCCAGGCTGCAGCTACAGTGGCAGTGATGCCAGAGAGAAAAGATGTTAAAAATGGTATCTTGACTTGCTCACAGAGCTCCACCCACTGACTTGGTCAGTACAAGCTAGCAACCCCTGACTATTTGATTATTCATCTCTCCATGTGTAACACCAAGCACTTTAGTTACATAAGGCTGCCTCTGGAGGAACTAGAAAAAGAATGAAGTGGATTTAAGCAGCGGAGGGGAACCATCTACATCTCCTCTATGTGCTCTCAGTGTGATGGTGTGGTGGATGTGGGCTTTTTCTTGGCGTCACAGTCGTTGAAGGCTTGTGTGTGTGTGTGTGTGTGTGTGTGCAGTTGTATGGTTGTTTGTTTTACAGAGGGCCACATGCAGTATTTAATTTGTCATCCAGCTCTATACCATTTCTTGGTGAATTTACTGTGACTGTGAGAGCAATTTAGCAACATATCACATGATTGTGGATGGAATTGGAGAGGTTTGCTGGGTGGAAATCAAAGTTGATGTGTAGTGGACACATTATAGGAATATTTTATTGTGTGAACTTGGGAGTAAGGGAAAAAAAAACACAAAAAAACTTGCATGCATTCTCAAAGCTGCAGCAGCTGGCTGGAGGAGCAAAACACACTTAGGTGGGAAGTGTATCAGAGAGGGAGTATGTGTTAACAATAGCATTAACGAAACAGAAGAATATGAGTAGGGTAATGAGTGCATGGCAGCCAGGATAACTCAGTTTTTTTGGAGTTTCTACTTTAGCTTTTTTTTCTCACACACACACACATTTCCACACTCAGCCTTAGTCTGCATCATGAGACCGGAGACTGAAATGTCATCACAAGTTCACATTTCTATGTCTTCATATGGTTTGCACATGCGTCTAATTTGTGTTTATCAGCCAGAGGCCTAAACACACGACAGTCCTGGAATGTGAGTGCAGAGCTGTGTTCTGTCAGGTCTGTGAGCAGAATGGAATGAAATTAACAGAATTCTGCCATTTACAGATGGTGCTTTGTGAATTTAGTATTGAACTCTTTATTTTAATAAAAGTGCAGTGCAGTTCGAATAGTTGTAAAAGTGAAAATTCTGATATCATCTTAGACTTTATGCTGATAATTTTTTCATTTGGGACACAAGAGAGATGCTAGTAACTCATCCTCTTTGATAAATAAAGCAAGAGGTGAGCTGAATTTAAACAGGCATTGACTTCTGTGTATCTTTTCGAACTCGTAGCCTCCGGAACAATCGTATGCAGTTAGATCATTACCTTAAAGTTACCCAATAACTGCACTTATATATTTATGAAGCCAATAACAAGAAACTGGCCATTTTAAGTGGAGCTCAAACTGCTGTTAAATCAGGAGTTGTTAGAGCTTAAATGAGATTTGATCTGGGCAATAATAATAAATATTAATAAATTATCCAGTCAAGTCCTCAGTTAGAGCTACAGACTTAATTGACTTCATGCCTAAGAGCTGCCTGTTCCTATCACATACTGTATTTGTGGTTTGAGATGAGTCTCCAGTTAAGAAAAAAAATCATTAAATTTTGTAACATGAGGGCAGACACGTATTCAGCATGTGCCATTTAGAAGGGGTTTTCTCTTGCACAGCATTACCTGTTCATTTCACTGTGTCAAAAATAGCACATATCTTAGGACCTGAACGTAATAATGAACACCATTCTTTCAAAAGTTATTCCCTCATTTGGTGTTTTGATGATGGTGGTAGAGAGCAATGTCAAATGCATGAGTTTGCAATCTCCCATTGGTGTTTAATTGTGTTGGGTCAGGTGACGGTGAAGCATATGATTCACAACATTTTCATACTCAATAAACTGTTCAAAGATCCCTCGTGCCAGTAAAATACTCACCAAAAGATAACTGAACCATGGGATATTCTCACTGCAGTGATCAAAGGTTCAAGTTTTTCTTTTAATTTGTCACCTGTCTGTATTTTTCAAGCAGATAGATAGATAGATAGATAGATAGATAGATAGATAGATAGATAGATAGATAGATAGATAGATAGATAGATAGATAGATAGATAGATAATAATAATAATAATAATAATAATCCTTTGCAGGAAATTACAGTGCCACAGCAGTTTCTGGAAAGACATAACACCACACATTTCCTCATATAACTTTAGCAGATAATCTGTTAGGTTAAAAACACGAGGCAAAACATTTCTCTATCACTGTTAAAATAATTTGTATGATTAATAAATCACTGTAAATAGTTGATCACAAATTGATTATGATTGATAACGTGAGTCTTTGTCAAAATTTTCTCTAAAATCTGTTGCTTCCTTTTGCAAACAGGAGCACTAAATGTTATGTCGAGTTACTTCCTCTACTTGACTCGAGGGTATTTTCATTCCATTCATTCATTCGACTCTGTTCATCTGATAAACTGTAAACAGCTTATGTTCCATTTGGTCTGCATAACAACCACCCAAGTTCAGCAGATTTCCATGGAAATCTGACCCAGCAGCCCACATTACAAATGCAGAGCACAGGCCAGTAGAGGCTGCTAGCCTCCGCTGCAATGAGCTATGCTAAAATGCTATTAAAATATTCAATAATGTCTCAAGTAAATAAATGATTGGTGTTAAATGCTGCAGCTAGCATCCTTACATTTAATGCTCTTGTTTTGCAGGTGGTTTATTTGCTAAATTTACCTCAGAAGATCTGTCCATCGCACACACAGCGTTCATATTCAGGCCGTTTCTTTCCTGCAGCGTGCCCTTGCGAGGGCTGTCAGGGGACGGACATGACACGCCTGTAATGCTGATCCATGGTGGTCCTCCTGGGCTCTCACTCCCAGTTAATGACAGTTATCATGGCTCTCTGCAGGCCAGCATATTCCTCTGCCATCTGCAGTCATTCACAGCAAGCATGAGTTGAGAACGGCAGAGAGGATGTAAGTTGGTGGAGGATACCATATCCTGCTATTAATCATGTCATGCTGTTCCCTCTGCTCTCGAGCCTGACATCTGCGCACATGTGTGTGTTTGCAGGCTGCATTCTCCTCTGCAGCTCTCTATGTTCAGCCCATCACAACCTTGTGCTCCTTGTTCTCTTGCGCTTTTATCTCCTGCACTTTTCAGCCTCCTCTTTAACTTCTTATTGTCCTTTCCTCAGAGCATTTTGATTCCCTCCTTCTGTCCGAACTTTTGATTGCTGCCATTTTCATGTAGCTTGTGATGCATTTTCTCTCTGTGGAAGAAAGGCTGTATCAGACTCCTTGAATGCAGAGAAGGAGTAGCAATCTGTATCCTGAGACGGTACATATAGAGCAAGTCTTAAACATGTGATTGTCCTTGAGTATTTTTTTTTTTTTTTTTGCACAAGCACAAAAGCAGTGGAGAACCACAGTTCAGCTTGACGTTCAGGAAGGAGCTCTTTCTAAGTTATTTTCAACTCGAATTTATTCGCTACTTGTTTTGGTTGTTGACCTGTTCTAGGTTTCACATCACATATCACAACTTCTAGTCAAAAATCACTGCATGTTTTCTGCTCGTGTGTGTGCGAGTGTTAATGTATGCATATTGCGTATTGTGACAGACCAACTGCTCTGCTCTCACTGCCTCCGAACTGGCCTGTAAATCTAAACCTAAAGGTCAACCTTCTCTCTTTTCTGCTTCTATCCTTCCTGCTGTATCCTAAGCACTCCCCCTCTTGTGTGTGCCTGCGTGCGTGTGTGTGTGTGTGTGTGTGAGAGAGAGAGAGAGAGAGAGAGAGTGAGACAGAGAGAGAGAGAGAGAGAGAGAGAGAGTTATTGTTGGACGCCACTTGGTTCAGCCCAGGCAGGGCAGATGGATGAGCTTGTTTGCCCCTGCAGCACTGTCCTAAATGTAAATGCATGCTCAGAGAGATTTGGGGTGCTTTCTGTTCTCTTGTACTCTCTCCTTCTGTTGGTTTCTTTCTTTCCTCTTTGCATTGTCATTACAGATTTTCATATTTACCTCTTAGGAGCATTGAGTGAAGGTGGAAAGGGCAGTTAAGTCCATAAGTGCTGGCAGGAGCTAGTCTCCTGTTGCATACAAGGTGGCTAAAACTTCCCACCCACAGTCTTTCTGCTCTATAATACATGCAACTTCAGTCATAAGTGCCTTTAGGGCATGTTCCTAGGATTTGAATGTTGTCCAAGTTGAGCTGAATGTTGTCTTTAATGTTAAACAAATTGTCAATTATTACTTAATAATCGGTGATGTTGGATAAATAGAAAAGCTGGCGCAAGCTTTTTGTTGAGGCCAACTTAGCTTTCCTGACAGAAACAAAACACGGTCTCTGGCCACTGACCATGCATTCCTTTGGAGGCTTCCACTTAAAACACTAGTTGCATAATGCATGTCCTTATTTGTATCCAATCTATTGGATACTAATTGCAGCTAAAATTGTATCTCACCCTCTCTCTCTCTCTCTCTCTCTTTTTCTCCACCTCACTCTTTCTGGAGACAGTTTGATTGCAGTGGTGTGTAGCTTGGCAGAGTGCCCACCCTGCAGGTCCCCTCGGTCAAAAAACAAGAGCCGGTGTGTGCGTTTGCATAGAGGCCATACCGACGAGAAACAAAGGAACTGAAGTAAAAAGGGGAAAGGGGGAGGTAGCACACAGTGAAGACACAGCATCTCAGAGGGACAGATATTTAATTCTGTTCTGCCTGTTTGAATCAAAGCATACAATATTGTCGGCGTGCTAGTGTTTCTCCTTGTGAAATAAAACTAGAGCTCACTGTCAGGAGCAGCAACAACAGCCCACTGCTCTCATTCACCTGTGTGGCTGCATGTTGTCATGGTTGTATGTGAATATGAACACGTGGTCCTGGCCTCAATTAGAGTATATGAGGGAGAGCATAACATTTTCTCATTGCAGTGGTAACCCTATTCGGCTTCCTTCCCTTTCCTGTTTGGAGCAGATTGGTTCAACACATGATGATCATGTGTACCATTTCCAGTATTCCAGTCACAGCAGACTTGATGTTCACTTGCTTCATCTGCCCATTAGAACTGCACAGCAACAGAAAGCCCTACCTCCCTGGTACATGCTTTATTTATGATCCAGCATGAAAAGCTCAGTGGCTGTGCTTAACACGCCACATCCTCATCTTGTATATACATGCATGAACACACATGCACACACACACCGTTGAAGTGAGCATTCCTTAGCTTCCTTGCTTCCTCCGCTGGCCTTCATCTTCCATTCATGCCTGTATTTCTTGCACACTAAGTACTTTTTGTTAGTGCATGTGCTACTTCATGGAGCAACCTCAGACAGCGAGATATGTTTACGTTTGTTGGTTTTGCTTGCTTTTGTTGCTATTTGTCATTATTTAGTTGAATGTTCTTTTTTGCCTCTGATGACTAATGCCACTGAAATGTACACTCTTCTCCTTAACACACATTATATTGTGTTGCCATCATAATGCAGCACGAGACAGACTTTTACTAATAACTACTGAACCCACTGAACCAGAGCGGAGGTTATGTTCAATGAAAAAAAGATTTTGATGGCTCAGTTTTGGAAACTTAAAGCAACACCAGTAGCAAGAGTTTCCCTTTACATCAATTATTACACTGCAGCCTCCTTATTGACTACATTTACATGCCCCAGATATACTAAATTTTGCCATTCTTCTGGAAAAGGCAATGTTTACATGGCTAATAAAAATGGCTAATATTCTCATTTACATGCAGCCACACATACAGTTTTTAAAAAGTTTTCTACTGGTGCTGGTCCTCTTTAGTCAGGTGAACACAGTCTTCCATTTCTTCAGCCAAAGATCGGTGTTACGATAAAAAAATCCTGTAGATATCTGTTTTGAAGTCTGTTTTCATGTTTGTTTCTCCTTCAGACAGAGATGTGGGATTTTCTTTTGGGAATGTGCAAAAAGCAAGAAGCTGTGTGCAAAAAGACAGAAGCCTGCATTTAAATGCATATTCTGAATGTGCTATATATTTCCCCAAAAGATGCTAGTAAAATCTTTATACACTATATTGCCAAAAGTATTCGCTCACCCATCCAAATAATCAGAATCAGGTGTTCCAATCACTTCCATGGCCACAGGTGTATAAAATCAAGCACCTAGGCTGCAGACTGCTTTTACAAACATTTGTGAAAGAATGGGTCGCTCTCAGGAGCTCAGTGAATTCCAGCGTGGAACTGTGATAGGATGCCACCTGTGCAACAAATCCAGTCGTGACATTTCCTCGCTCCTAAATATTCCACAGTTAACTGTCAGCTGTATTATAAGAAAGTGGAAGTGTGTGGGAATGACAGCAACTCAGCCACGAAGTGGTAGACCATGTAAACTGACGGAGCGGGGTCAGCGGATGCTGAGGCGCATAGTGCCAAGAGGTCACCAACTTTCTGCAGAGTCAATCACTACAGACCTTCAGACTTCATGTGGCCTTCAGATTAGCTCAAGAACAGTGCTTCAGCAGAGAGCTTCATGGAATGGGTTTCCATGGCCGAGCAGCTGCATCCCAGCCATACATCACCAAGTGCAATGCAAAGCGTCGGATGCAGTGGTGTAAAACACGCCGCCACTGGACTCTAGAGCAGTGGAGATGTGTTCTCTGGAGTGACGAATCACGAATTCTCCATCTTTCAATCTGATGGACGAGTCTGGGTTTGGCAGTTGCCAGGAGAACCATACTTGTCGGACTGCATTGTGCCAAGTATAAAGTTTGGTGGAGGGGGAATTATGGTGTGGGGTTGTTTTTCAGTAGCTGGGCTTGGCCCCTTAGTTCCAGTGAAAGGAACTCTGAATGCTTCAGCATACCAAGACATTTTGGACAATTCCATGCTCCCAACTTTGTGGGAACAGTTTGGAGCTGGCCCCTTCCTCTTCCAACATGACTGTGCACCAGTGCACAAAGCAAGGTCCATAAAGACATGGATGACAGAGTCTGGTGTGGATGAACTTGACTGGCCTGCACAGAGTCCTGACCTCAACCCCATAGAACACCTTTGGGATGAATTAGAGTGGAGACTGAGAGCCAGACCTTCTGGTCCAACATCAGTGTGTGACCTCACAAATGTGCTTCTGGAAGAATGGTCAAAAATTCCCATAAACACACTCCTAAACCTTGTGGACAGCCTTCCCAGAAGAGTTGAAGCTGTTCTAGCTGCAAAGGGTGGACCGACGTCATATTTAACCATGTGGATTAGGAATGGGATGTCCCTTACATTCATATGCGAGTCAAGGCAGGTGAGCGAATACTTTTGGCAATATAGTGTACTTGCCTGCTATCAGAAACAACTTTTGGTTCAATGTCTTGCCCAAGGACTCTTTTGCATGTGGAGAGGACAGGGATTAAACGAACAACCCTATGATTACAGCGACAGTCACCCATTAGGTTTGAATGTGTCAAATTCAGGAATACTATCATCACTGGAATAATAGGGGGGATATTAGTGTGCATGTAAACGTAGTATTTGTCAGCCTGAGCTGTGGAGGTGGCAGGGTGACTCCATTGCTCTCCCCTCCCATCTGTTAGGACATTGCTCAGCTCTCTACAGTCCTGAAGACAGCTTTTTAATAAAGCGGGTATGAGCCTGGCTTTAAGTGCTTTATTTTCATTTCACCATGCAGCTGTCTAAGTAATGTGTGCTTCTCAAATATTTATGGAGGACCCCGGGTCACTGCTCAGTTCACAGTTCCTCTGAGAGAGAGCGGGAGGGAGATAGATTCTTCAAATGTCACACTTATGAAAATAATGCCTCTGATTTTCCTCTGGATGATCACATTAGACGTTTTGGGAGCGAAAAAGGACTTAATAAAGGCTAATTCATCCGTTGCAGTTAATGCTACAAAGTGCAAAAATAGACAATATAGACACAATAGTTTGTGTCTGTGAGTGTGCATATTTGCCTACACAGAATCAAAAGAAGTGAAGTTAAACGGGGACCAGATAATGATTGTACAGTCCTCAATCTATTGACCTATTTTCCAATTCCTTGTCTTTGGATGAGGTGACTAAAAGATGTGCAGAGAAGCACAAACAACATTTCCCTCTGCAACTGTCTCCATCTCTTTACCGGGATTCCTTTTGCCCTGTCTGCCCCAGAATCTCTACCCAGCCACTTATACACTTATACATACTTGTAAGGTACCAACTAGTGAGTTGTACCCCCTCGATTCGAGGTAGTAGTAGCTTGAGATCAGAATCTCTGGGAAAAAAAAAACCTTATCTCAGCTGCATATACTTGCAGTTTCTACCCAAATTGCCACCTAAATCTTATGGCTGTGGGAAAGGCTTGAAAAGGCAGTTGACCAGTAAGCCCTAAGCTTTACTTTCTGTCTCAACTCTCTTCTCACCACTTTGAGATTATACTCTGGAATTACCGCATCTACAGTTCATCTGTTTTTAATTTTTATCAAATTTATTATTAAGTATCTGGAAAAGACACCTGGTTCCTTAGGCAGTTGGTTGGTCTCATCATCATTTTTCCCCTCTCTTAATAATTTTCAAGGACACAGTTTCAAACATACAAAATCATTGCTTAGAAACACACACCCTTTCGACCCTTATTCATTTCAAAGGGACTTTTTATGGTGGTGCATTACACCTGTAATAACTTTCCACAGTTTAAAAAACCTCCTTGTAGTATTTTAAAGCACTCTGAAAAGTTTCAGCATCTCATAAACCATCAAACTCAGCTTTTTACTAAAGCTGAACTTCCTGAATAGGATATTTCATGGTCTCTCTGGTACCTGAAAGAAGCCCGGCCCTGCTTACCAATTCTTCTCCTCATTTTATTCTGTTTTCTTCAGCCTGAATGCCAAGTTAAAAGTGCTGATCTTCTGGCAAACAACAGATGTTTCACCACATTGTTACCAAACATGACCCTCTCCAGAGCCACAAATTGGAGTGGTATAGCAGAGTATACCTGTTTGGAGTCCAGTATACATGTGGATCTTATTAATGCAAACGTGCAGCTCTTGTTTTAAATGTGGAAAGGGAAATGCTCCCCTTTTCTAGCCTTATAGGAAGCTGGTATTTACTTTCTCGTAATAGACAAAATTAAGTTAGACTGGATTGCCAATTTCCATAATTTCTTCATTTTCTGTGGAAGGGTGAATAGTTGGTCGACTGTTCTATGCCTGGGTTCACCATCTGCCTATTTAGCACTTGTAGAGTCCTAACAGTTGCCAGTTACAAAAGCTGAAGCCAGCCAAGTTTTCAAGGTAGATGGCTTGTCATAGGGATATCAAGCATTCGTTGTGGGAATGTGAACAACTCTGGAGGAAGTGCACAAGACTGATTCCTGAAAGAGGTTACATATGTCTATTTAAATAGCCATATTACATATTGTATTATGGTTTCACTGCAGAAGAGATGTGTTTATTGATAGCAAGCCGAAACAAGAGCAGTTGGTCAGCTCAGGGACTTGTATATGATCATGACAGCCAATTCCTCCAGAAATTATGACATGTGCGTGTCTGTTTGATATTGTGTCCTTCGGCGAGCCCTGAGTCACCATGCCCTCTGATTCAGCATGTATTGCCACTGTTTATGGTACCATCTGCACAGTTTGCTTCCTCTACATTCCCTTCTCTTTCCTCACATCCATCCATCCAGGCAGCTATATATCTGCAGATCCAATATATAATTCTTTAAGTAAGCAGATACACAGTAGATTAAAATAATGCTTACAAAATTGCAATAAATGAAAGAATTACACAGTTACAGCTGAAGGCAAAGGAAAGGGCTGCATTTTGCTGTAATTCTCAGCTGCTTGACCAGCATACCAGAGGGCTTTAGAAAGACTTGAATGGTGCCATTTGAAGTCATTTCAAGCATCATCCCCATTTCCCTATCAACCTCCACACAGCGTATCCTGTCACCACCCACTCGGGCTGAGTGTTGTGGCATGTGGTGAATCCAAAGGGCACTGCTTGGTTTAGTTTTGTAATCGCCTTCTTTTGCACTTCACAGGCACTCTCACATATGGAAACACTCACACAAGCTGTCACTGCATAATACAGTGAAATAGATGAGAGAGGGCAAGCGGGCAAGGCATCAGCAAAAACGCATGAAAGAAGGAGGATAGGCACAAGGTTTGCAACACCGTAAAAGCCAATCAACTAATATGTGTCGGTCATCTTGATGTTGCCATGGTGATGTGTTGGCGGGTCAGTGCCCACACATATACACTCACACGCTGCAGTTCTTAAACCAGGCTTCAAGTAATAACCTGCTTCTGTCTGTGTGCATTGTCCACTCATATGTATTCAAATTTCGGCTATAGCAGGCTTTGTGGCCGTCACCTCAGGGTCAAGCTTTGGATGGAGCAGTGCCGTTTAGACTGTGGGAGTCGTCAGGTCTGGAACAGTGTGTTCTCTGCAGCCAAATGGGTCAGGACCACTGGGTCTCTGTCAAAACGCACACACAAGTATCAGACTTTAGTAGCCCCAGTCAGCACTGGAGTCCCATGCTGGTGTGTGTGTTTGTGTTGCCCTCACATACAGATGATTTTTCAATAAGGGCGTATTGGTTTACCCCTCTGATCATCAAACCCTCCAGTGGGTTGCAAAGGCAGGTTAGGTTTGTAAACCCCCCCCCCCAAAAAAAAAACTAACAAAAAAAACACCAGAATTACACCATTTATCAGTGCCAGAAACTGTAAAAACTGAAAGGATAGTCAGATTTTCAACTTGTCATTGAATTAGTCATCTGTGATCGGTTGTTATGTCATAAAACTCAATCAAAACTAAGCTTAAAATTGTGATATTTCATCGAAATCCCTTTATTCTACATCCCTCACTTAATTTTTTTTTCTAAAAGCAAACCATTAGCACTAAACATACTGTATAAAATAATACATTTTGCGCCCCTTAGTGCTACTATGAAGCCATTAGTGACTCAGTCATGAGACTCAGGGGCTTCTCTGCTGAACTGGGCTGAACTGCAGGCTGTGTTTACACAGAGCAGACAGGAGATAACTAGCGAGATTAATTAAAAATGTAAGTCATAAAATGTATAGTATGTTGAGCCACCATTTTTTCCCCGGTTTTTCTCTAGTATTTTTCCTCCCACAATATTGTACATATTGATTCCTGCATGGCTTTTATATGAAATAATTAAAATGAATCTAACTTTATTATTATTATTATTATTATTATTATTATTATTATTATTATTATTATTATTATTATTATTATTATTATTATTATTATTATTGCTGTTGTTTGTTTTATATTACTTTTTATGATTTATGACATTCTAACTGTGTAATACAGCACAATAAATAAATAGATGAAATGAAGGTCTCTTTGCATCTAGTCATGATCGTGGTGTTTCCATAGAGATGCAGGACTTCATATTGCAGTGAAAAATGAGCCCAGAGCCCTCATGGTACTCAGAGGGTTAACAGGCTACAATAAATATATACTACACATAAAAAAGGGATAGTGGTTACTGCAGGGCTATCGCATTTCAAAAGTACACATGTCATGTTTTATGTGTTTCTTTATGATAAGGTACACAAATATACGTTGTAAAAAAAAGAAAAACTGTTAGGTGTGATATCAGACCAGAGATGCCTAAATAACGCTGATATGAACAAAATGCAAAATTAGAAGTAATGGATTTGCAGTCTAACAGGAAAGCTTGGGGACATAGAGTTTGTGTGATTATTTTATTCACCGGGCAGAGATTTAGGTTTGGGGATGGGTCCAACAAAAGTTGCTGTTAAGGTGTTTTGCATTTTTTGCATAATGCAGCATTTCTTGAAGCTCAACATAAACCAGGGAGTAAAAGTCAAGCTATTCCAGTATCCACGATACATGCAGATTATTACTCAATTGCTTGAATGCCCCTTTAAGGGAAATATTCTCCAGGGAAGCTTTATGGATGAGTGATCTCTCCTCCTGATTGAAAATTTCAATAGGGTACTCTTTAATATAACATGTATGAAGGTACTATTACTAAACAGAATCCCTAAATAATAAATGGATTGGAAACTAAATAACACATTAAAATCATTAAAATGACTGAAAGCTAGATATACTATATGACATGAGCACGTCATGTTTTCTGCTGAGATGTCCGGTGAAATGGAAACTACAGCAGAGCTCTTCTCAGTACTCCCAACAGACTGCTGAGGCAGGCAGTGGTTAAGTGGTAATAAAATCACCTCCACTGAATGTTTGATATTTAATTGACTGAGGGCAAGTCCCTCATGTATTGTTTGAGGTGTACAATCAACAATGTTAGTTTAATGAATGTGTTTAATGGTCTTGACAGATATAGAAACAATTACAGATATTTTTTGCATGCATATGTGTGTCATTGCAGCTTTCCCACAGTTTATTTAATCTCCCCCTCTGTCTCTTTCTCCATGTATCTCTCTTTCTGTCTCTCGCCTTCCTTTTCTCTTCTCCTCCATCTGTGCTGGCAGGAGGTTTAAAACTGTAAATCAGATTATATGTAGGTACTCCAAATTCTGACATCTGGCCCTCTGGCCTGTTCTAAGTTAATACAGGCTAAAAGACAAACTGACACATATGTGCTGCACATATGCACACAGGAAGATGCTGACAGACTGTTATTAACTTGCACAAAAGAGATGACCAGTATGCATGTGTGTACTTTGTGTATATTCACCACAGGCTTTAAAAAAAAAAAAAAAAAAAAACAAAACATAAACTGCGTGTCAGAGCTTTTTCAAAATATACTGCATTCAAAGGCATTTATGCCTCATTGTGTACAAAGTACTGGAAAGCAATTTCTTTAATGAAATACATTTTGAGTTGCAAATGTGCTTTGATGGTGATTTTTCTAAACACATTATGGATTCACAGTACGTCTTTTCATTCATCACAGTTGTTTACACAGGAACAGAATGAGCCACTACCCCTACTCCGCTGCTGTTTTATTAAATTATCAGGCACTAATTGCGTGTGTGGGTGGTTTCAGACTTTTAGCTTTTATGAGTCAGAGTGCATAGTAACTACTGTAATTAAGCTACAGTGGGCTTCTTCCTATTCAGACTATGAAGATGGATATACAACAAAAGAGAATGCTAATGACAAATCATACCTTTTTTATCAAGCTGCCAATGAAACCATCATTATTCATTTGCATGTTTACAAATCACCTTCATCTCTATTTTGATTTTAATTTCCTGTATGGCCTTGTAGTTTGCCACCTGATCTCTTGATGGTTCCACCCTTTTAACACTGGCATTTTCTATCTCCTAATGTTGCAGATGGGGCTCCGCTGAGCGAGCTGTCTTGGCCTTCATCTCTGGCAGTGGTAGCCGTCTCCTTCTCCGGCCTCTTCACCTTCGTCTTCCTCATGCTGGCCTGCCTCTGCTGCAAGAAGGGAGACATCGGCTTTAAGGTGAGCTCCCTGCTGCCCCCAGCTGGAAGTGGTGAGGGGAGCACAAAGTATATGTGCTCACACTGTGGATGTCACAGGGAGGGAAGACTTGTGTTGATCTTGAGTGAATTACAATACTTAAAGTAGACAGGCACAGATTTAAAATAAAGAAACTAAACAAAAGCTAAAAGCCTTATTTATGTGTCCAGTGGAGTTTGTCTGAGCATATTTTATTCATGTTTTGTTTATTTAAAGTATGTTTTAAATCAAAATTTTATAGGTTTGAATTATTGATAATTTCAGTGATTTACAGGCGTATATAGGCTTTCAAGAACGGGATAACACAGCTTTACGCTTGGAAATACTATACTTTGATTACTTACATGACAGTTCAAAAGTTTTGGGTCACCCAGGCAATTTCACCACACTTTTATTCATGTGCTAACATAATTGCGCAAGGGTTTTCTAATCATCAATTAGCCTTTCAGCACAACTAGCTAACACAATGTACCACTAGAACACAGGAGTGATGGTTGTGGAAATGTTCCTCTGTACCTCTATGTAGATATTCCATTAAAAATCAGCCGTTTCCAGCTAGAATAGTCATTTACAACATTAACAATGTCTAGACTGTATTTCTGATTCATTTAATGTTATCTTCATTGAAAAAGAACTGCTTTTCTTTCAAAAATAAGGACATTTCTGAATGACCCCAAACTTTTGAACGGTAGTGTGCATATTTCTCTTGTGTTTGTGTGTATTTAGAGTGAAACAAGAGCTTTTTTTTTTTACAAGCTTGAAATCCACTGTAATAGTAATTTGAGTAAAGATTTATACATTTTTATCACTGCCTGCCATTTGTTTTTTGTTATTGTTGTTGTTGTTTTTTTTTAACATTTTAGGTTCCTTGCAGCTTTATACATAATATATGTCAAATATGGAGCTGAGTTTATGAGAAAACCGATGTTTTGTATGAGGGAAAATGAGAGTTTAATAGGTATTGAACAAACACAAGAATGAAGTCAACAATACACCCAAATCAACCTGGACCTCAGAGGGTCATTTTTTTTGGTGTGTGTGTGCCACAAAGTCAATTTGGACTAACAGCTGATCTCAACTAATAACTTGACTAACCACTATAGTGTTTTATTACATATAATTATCTAAATATTACTATAATATCACTTAGTCTATAAAAAAGATTAAAAAAGTTAAAAAATGGCCATTAAAATTTTGAAAAGTTTAGGTTATTGCTCAAATATCTGTGGTGTTCTTGTGTTGCACCCAACCAGTAGTCCAAAAGTCAAATATAGTCACTTTGCTGCGAACACCATAGAAAAGCAAGTCAGCATCATCGTGGTTTGAAATGCTGCAACCTGTAAATAGTTATTGGTTTATTCATTAACGTTTGATGGTCAAACTTGCTGATTATTTTCTGTGTACTAACTCATTGAGCTCAACTGTTTCAATTTTAACTTCAACTTGTAAAGGAAAGGGTCTGCCACTTGCCTATTCTTATTTTCACTGTTGTGGCATGAGATATAGTACTAAGAATGTACACATTAAGTATATAGTAACAAATGAATAGAACTTTCTGTGTTAATGTTTTTAGCCAGAAACAGATTCTCAAAGAGGTGTCAAAATTGTGTAAGTATTGATAGTTCATAGCTGATCTGCTGAAACCCGTGACTTCACTTGTTAACTTAATTAGTGTTCATGTCTTACTAAGGGCTATTGTCTCATTGTATGCAAGTGATGCAACTAAGTAGCCCACCTTTACCCGTCCCAGGCTGGCACACATTGCCTCTGTGTTGCCCTCGACTGCCAGCGTGACTCAGCCATGCTGTGTCAAACATCAGCACTGAGCTGAGCCGGTGATGGAGGCCAGCAGTGACTGACACAGGTAGCAGGCATATGGAGAGAGGGAGCACAAACTCCAAAACCACTGTACTGGCTGCTCGTTGTCATTGCAAGGTTCACATTGCTGTGAAAAAGTATTTGCCTCCTGATGTCTGCTATTTTTGCTTATTTCTTACACTTAAATGTTCCAGATCATCAAACAAATAATTTTATTTATTTAATACTAGGTGTAGATAACCCACAAAATGCAGTTTTAAAGGATGATTAAACATATTTTGAAAAGCTCTATCAGCCCTGTGAAAAAGTTATTGCCTCCTTAAACCTAACAACTGGTTGGGCCACCTTCGACAGCAACAACTGAAGGTTAACATTTGTGATAGCTTGTGATCAGTCTTTTAAATCGCCATGGAGGAACTGTTCTCCACAGAATAGTTTTAATCCGGCCACATTAGATGGTTGTTGACCCTGAAGTGCCCTTTTAAGGCCTTGCCACAGTATCTGAATTGGATTCAAGTCCAGACTGAGACTCGTTAACCCCAACACCATAATTTAGTTGTTTTTGAGCCATTCTGAGGTGGTCTTAAGCTGCTTGTGTGCTTTGGGTCGCTGTGATACGACAAAACTCATTTGTGTTTGAGCTTTAGGCCATGAACTGATGGGTGGATATTCTCCATGAGAATTTTCTAATAGAGAGCAGAATTCATGGCTCTATCAGTTATAACAAGTCGTCCAGTTCCTGTGGAAGCAAAGCAGCCCCAAACCATCACACTACCACCACCATGTTTCACTGCTGGTGTGATGTTATTGTTGTGGAATGCAGTCTAAGCTTTACACCAGATGTAACGGATCCATGTCCTCCAAAAAGGTCCACCTTTGAGTCTTCCAAAGTCTTGGAACTTATCTAATTTTTGATTTTTTTTTTTGTAAATGCCAGGTGAGCCTTTGTGTTCTTTTTTTATCAGTAGTGGTTTGCTGCCATTTTTGCCTAATGTTCCTTATTGTCAAATCATGTAAGCATACCTTAGCTGAGTGAAGTGAAGCTTGCGCTTCTTTGATGTTCATCTGTGTTGTTTTGCAACCTCCTGAATCAGATGTCGAGGTGCTCTTGGAGAAATTTTTGTTGGCCGGCCACTTCCGGGAAGGTTCACCACTGTTCTTTTTTTTCCGTTTGTAGATAATGGCTCTTACTGTGGTCCTCTGGAGTCCCAAAGGCTTAGCAATGGCTTTATAACTCTTTCCAGACTGATAAATGTCAATGACTTTGTTTAACATCTGTTTTTGAATCGCCTTAGAATGTGGCATCATGTGCTGTTTGTTGAGACCCTTTAGCTAGTTCACAGTACCAGACAGGTTCTATTTAAATGAAGTTTAAATTCATCAGACCTTGCAGTAATCATATATGGATGTGGCTGATGAAACTGAACCCAACTGTTAAATGAATCTGGTCATTTAGTAGCAGTTACTTTTTCACACATGGAAAGGTGGGACTGGACAGCACTTTTAATTCAATAAATGAGATTATGATTTAAAAACTGCAATATGTGCTTGTCTTTGTCTTTATCAAATTAGTTTGATAATCATGATAAACATTTAAGTATGACAAATATGCAAAAATAGAATATATCTGTAGGAGGGCAAAAACCTTTTCACAACATTGTATTCCCATCTTGTCAAATCATTCCGGTCATGCATTTGAACGTTACTACCTCCTTTTAGCTTGAGAATGGATAAATTACAGCCCTGACTGAACAGCAGCATCTTCTGTTAAGATCATTTATGCAAATCACTCAGCAACTTGAATGAATGAGTGCAACTGATGGTTGGCTTTTTTAATGGCTGATTAGAGAGCTGCAGAAAACTGGAGAGTACAGGAGAGAGGATGAGAGTTGAGCTGCCAGTTTCTTTTACATGTATTATATGTGATGAGAATCAGTGGGAACAGCCTGTGGCACTGATGTAGATGCTGCAGGGATAACAGTGTCACTAATGAGTGCAACTTAGAGAGGTGCCTTAATAATTTTTGGACTTTTCCCGTGTGTGTGTGTGTGTGTGTGTGTGTGTGTGTGTGTGTGTGTGTGTGTGTGTGTGTGTGTGTGTGTGTGTGTGTGTGTGTGTGTGTGTGTGTGTGTGTGTGTGTGTGTGTGTGTGCACCCGTGTGTGTGTGGGCACCCGTGTGTGTGTCCCTGATGAGATCGCTGCTGCCTCATTATGTAAACGTGCAGAGTAATAACCTGCAAGAACAGTGGGAGTCTAAGTCTGTGTCTAAGTCTATACTGTGAAACTTATAATGGCTCCAGCTGCTAAAACACATCAGACAATAGTTAATTCATATTGTCTCGATCAACCATGGCCCTACCTTGAGCCTTGTTGTCATGCCAATGTGGCATTATTGATTCCCGCAGGGATATTGTCTTCCAGCACCCTGTCATCAGAGAGTTCAGGGTGGAAATTTAGCAACCAAATGAACTGGAGAAGATTCAGTATCTTCCTCAAAGACACTTAAGCAGGGCAGAGTGACAGATATAAATCATAAACCATTTCACAAATAGGCTGTGTTTACTTCATAGTGCACTGGAAGAAAAAGAGATGAGTAAAGAAACTTCGTTTTCTTTCTTCATGCAAATGAAAGTGAAGCGTTCTAATTTATTTGGAGCATTCTGAAGCACTAATGGATTACAATTTAAGACAAGCCAGGTTGTCATAATGGTAAATTTATTTCAGGCTGTAAGCTTAAAAGTTAACAAATCTTCATCTTGTTCTCGGAGTTTAGCAGCTAGCATCACAGAATGCCTAAATGGCTCCCACTGTTTATCCCAATCTCTGGCAACAGCTCATCACTCAACAGCTCACTTGTAAGGTGTGCATTCGTGTGGGACTGCAAAAATCGCACTGCTGCACCGTCCAAAAAGCTTCATTATTCCTCTCCATCGCGGTGTTCTTGCTGGAGCGTGTAGTGCGAGGCTGGGTATTAAGTGCTTTCTAAACTGAAGGCTCTCTGGGGAGCTGTGCAACGCTGACTCACAGCCAGGTGCTCGCTTTCATACTTCACTCAGAGGAGAGTGGCAGATGGTTCTCCTGAATGAGAAACACACATTCCTGTGTACACACACTAATGTTTTAGAGCACATGTTGAAGCACAGAAACACACACACAGTCATTGAAATACTCCATGATAATCCAACCAGCAGCTCACTCCCATCCTTTCTCACTTCTTCCAATTTTTGCACCACTCTTTTTACTTCCGTGGTTGCTGGAGGTGGGGTGGTAGAATTGTCATGGGTAACAGTTCATTAGCAACAGAAGGGATGGATTGGGGCATGATGGCTCTGTGTTCGTGAAGAGAGCACTAGAGTCAGCCTGGTTTCCCAACATAGCCACCTTCTTTGAATCTGCTAACAAGATCAGCTTGAATTATTGAGGGATGTTGCTTCTTCATGTGGTAGGACATGCTTGAGACAGCATCAAGAGGCTTTGACTTAAGTGCTTGATACATTTCATGAAAAGAGAGATTTTCCATGTACTCTGCTGTAACCTAAAAAAAGATACGGACAAGGAAATTTTTGGAACTGGAGCACTGAAATTTCTGGTGGTTACTTCAGTTATAGTATAAATGGCACTTATTCATGTTGTGTAGTGGAACAATAAACCTCATCAATTAATTTGCTGCACATTCAAATTAATGCACTGCTATGAATATTGCAGAGATGTAACATTTAAGTTGTGGATTTATGCATTTGTCTCAGGTTAAATTACCTTTTGAACTGTTGTTGTGCACATAAGGGATAATTGTTGTAAAGGGTGTCCATGGAAAATACATGAGAGTGAAGTCTCTTATGTTGGTGTTGAGTGTAGAACCGTAACTCAAGAGAAATCAAAGCTCACTAGTTACTCAGAGCAATGAAAGACTAATTTTATTTTAAATAACTATCCTATAAATAAGTATCCCATGAACATATATCTTTACCAGGACTACTGGAATTTAGTTGGATTTTAAAATTAGACTTGCAGATAATCACAAAATAGCATTTATGCTGGTTGTAGTTTGTTGACACATCCACCATGCAGAACAATTAACATATTCTAAAGAAAATGTTAATATAATGTCAAACCAGGGGCATAAGACATATAAATAGTGTCTAACTGATGTTATGATTGTATGTATTGGCACCAAAGAAAAATCTATGACATGCTGCCACTCTGTTTTTGGTGTTTTGGAGTACATGTACTAAAAATACAGGGTTCCCATTGGCATTTCCTATCAAAAAATGCGTAGATTTAGATGAGAATTTAAATGAATGAAATTCAGTCATGCTCACAGTGAGTACAGTATGTTAATCTTCAAGAGTGTATGGTTAGATTGGGACTAGTGCAGCTGCTGACCCAAAGTTACACTTCTCCTAAGGGATCGTGCAGAAATGTAAATATGCATTTGTAAAATGATGTACTTATAATTGAAGATGTAGGACTCAGACAGAGCTCAGACAGTTGTCTACTCTTATAAATATTGACTCATCTTGACAATACTTGCCAATCTGTGTTGTCATCAGCCTCATACTGCAGATTATACTGTTCATACACAGATTTTTTGGCTGTGTATCTTCTACAATTCTATGTTTTTTTCTTTCCAAGCATGTGTAGCCAAAAGGCTCATCCACGTCTGTGTGTTAAAGCAATAAATAGCTACTTGTGCTAGTGAAGACAGAGCAGTTCTTGAAACTATACGTGGAGGAGGACAGGGAGAGACAAAGCAAGATTGACAGTGCAGTGACAATAAAAGATTGTTCTCTTGTGATCCAACTGTGTGGTATGACACAGGGAAGCTGGTGTTACCCATAGGGCCTGCCTTTAATTTAATATCACCCCTCTTTATACATACTGCACAGGGCTTTAGAGAGACAGAGTGCTATAGGGACACACTACAACAGTTAGAGCAAGGACACTGCAGTAGATGGGGGAGTAAAGCCAGATGGGGCAGAAAGAAGGGTAGTACAGTTAAAGCAGACAGGCCAGAGCAGAGGCTGTGGGATATGGAGTATAGAGAATGAAAAGAGAGAGAGAGGGGTCACAATTTTCCCTCTCGTCTTCATCCATCTTATTAGCAGCGGTGGTGTAGAGGAGGGTAAATGTGCAGTTAAGGGACCCAAGTTTTTCTCTACATAGCTAATTTATGGAGCCAACTTTTTCTCTTACTCTTTTTCCTGATGTGGTGTAGATACTTAACCTTTACTGTATATTTTATCTAATATTTTATCTCTTTCATAGTGCACAGTAGACAGTGAAAATACAATCCAGGGTTTTGCAGTTCGACACTGGTGTAACAGGGCCAAAATTCTGGTCCCAAAGTCATATTAATGGCATTCCAAAAGAGGTATTTTGTGTACATCTTAAGCACTAGTTTGCAATTCCAACAGCTAATTATGATTTGTAAATGCACCTTGCAGACTGTAAAACCTAGGCTTAAAACAGTGCAATCAAGAATCAGGACACTGGTGTTTCGTCTGAGATTTTTCTTTTTTTTTCTTTAACAAGTGCTGATGTTATTTCCAAAACTAGCACACCCTACAAGAACAAGTCCTTATAGGTTCAAAAGTACTCAAAAATGTAGTTTATTTATTTTGAAAACATGAAAGCAATAACATGTATGTGAAGTTTTATTGTCTAAGACTGTGTCTATGAGGAAGAAAGAAAAAGGCAGACTGGAAGAAAGAAAGCCTTTGTGTATACACTTTGAATAGCAGTATACATTAGAGTGTTCCCCACAGTGCCTCAGCAGTGACCCACACAATACACCCCACAATGTACATGACTTGTGTATATAGGTAGGTGGATGTGCCTCATTGCAGTCGAATGCCTTCACAGTCGAACCATTGTCTCCCACTATCTCGGTGGAAGGACGACTGTGAGTGGATGACTAATCCCAGCGTGTGTCTTTGCACCAGGAGTTTGAAAACACTGAGGGAGAGGAGTACCAGGCAGATCTCTCCGCCCTGGCCTCGCCTTCCTCGCAGAATGGCCCCGAGGTTTACATCCTTCCCCTCACTGAGGTCTCCCTGCCTGTCTCCAAACAGCCCGGAAGATCCAGTAAGAAACTACACGAAACCATCAGCATGCAACACTTCAAAGTTATGTATCTGATAATCTGTTTTTGCACAAGTTCACAGAAGTAACAGAGGCGGTTACTTCTCTAGAGCGTGGCACACTTTGGAACATCATATTGACTTTACTGATTAGGATGATATTAAAGTGAGAACATTTTAGCAAGATTAGTTGGAATAAAAGGGGCCTCTTTCATTTGTTATCTTTTACTATTTGTTTCTTCTCTCTTACCCTCTCTCTCTCTCTCTACAAGAGACAGACATCTGTCCATTGTGTAATATATTTAGGAATCGACCTACTGCAGTGCTGCATAGCTTTTTCTATGCTAAAACTGTAGCCCACTGGAGAGGGAGGAATCTGACCCCATTGTATGCTATTTCTGGAGCTCTGTGTGTTTAAATGCATGTTACATTGCATTGATACAAATGATCATTTCATATGATACTCACATAATTTAGACTTTCAGCACACATCCATGTTAAACGCTATAAATGTGGTGTTCTGTACCTATGATCCTTCCCAACAATGGCACAGCCTGTTTGTAGTTCTTCAGGTCATCCTTACCTTCCATGTTAAAATGTGCATGTGCATTTGTGTGTCGTGTGTGTAAGTGAATGTGTGTAGATCTCGGTGTAAGCCAGATCCTGGGTGCTCAGGGTACCTCACCCTGCGTGACTCACTGGCTGTCTGTGCTGCACTGTGCTTCGCCAGAAGGGAGAGTCGCTGCTCTGCATCCCAGGATGTGAGCGCCTGTAATGATTGGAGAAGGCAGCCTCAGGCTCGCAGCCAATCGCCACACTTGCCTCTGTCCCCCATAGCTACTGCTTTATGATTGGTCCAGGTGTTGCAGGGCGAGGAATGGATAAATAGCGAAAGCAGAGCTCGTGGAAGAGGGACAGCTGAGCGTTTCCTTCCACTGAGTCAGAAGGCTAACGGCCTATGACTCACTCTTCCTTTCTGTGTTCTGTGGAAACAGTGAAATATGTGGTATTATTGTATTAACCTTTTTTATATTGAACATATAGGAAATTTAAACTTTAAAAAAAAAAAATCTATCCGTTACTCTACAACTATTGTCGTCTGAATGTAGAAAAGTGAAAAGATCAAGACAATAAGACAAGGCCCATTCTTTGACAATTATGTCATAAAGGTTAAGAATTTAACAGAATATTTTATGCAGGTTATTTGTTGTTAGCCATACACAATTTGTGGAAGCTCCTCCATACATTACAGCATTTTGTGCATGTCATATACTGTAAAATTTATCTTCATAGACAGACGATGAATCAGAAAGCCTTGTGACTGCAACTGTAAGAAAAACACAAACATGATACTGTATACACAAACCCTGAATGGTGTTTTCCATACAAACCAAGCATATACATCAGTATGAACACACAGTACAATGCTTAATGATCTGACAGTCCCGGTTAACACTTGTTGCTCTAATCTTTTATTTAAGAGGTCATGTTAAACTTTGAAATCCACAACAGATTTTTGATACATCAAAGTGAGTGTGTTTCATTCCACGATCCCACCGATCACGCAGCCCCACTGGACCCTGCCATCCTCTCTGGGAATGCCATTAGTAGGACAGGAATGCACACTCACGCTCACACATTCCACATTTGGAATAATACCACTTCTTAATTTCTCTCTCTCTCTGTCCGGGAGGGGTGGTGCAGGCTTGGGGGGTTGGGGCTGGGTCTGTTATCACCGTGACAACCTCTGCCCAGCGTTCCAGCGGAGAATGGACCTTGTGTGTCTCGTCTTTACGTGCCTGTGAGTGTGTGTTTGGCGCACTGGGTACCAGGAGACACAGCGTGAGCGTGTGAGTGAGCGATCCGAACAATGGCCCTGTTTTAAGCCGGCCGGACAGTGGGGGAGCATAAGGCCAGGCTGAAATGTCTATGGAACGCACTAGCGGAGGACTGGCATTATGGGCAGAATACAGTGAGGGGTCTGTGACAGAATGAGGAGAGACAGGGGAAGGGTGGTGGCATGTACCAGGACCTAAGAGTAGGGAGGGGAGACTTGAGATAGGGGTGGCGAGTGTGTATGACAGAGGTCTTTTCTGCGTTGGACAGAGCAGTGTTTGTGTCATGTTTGGCTGAGGAATGCTGCTGTCCTGGGTGACAGGGGGGCATTATGTGGACCTTATGTCACTACTGGGTATCTTGAAGCTGCACACAGAGCTGGCGCGTCAAACGGCACACTACCAACATGCGTGACAGTCACATCAGGAGGGATACATGACCAGGAGGTCTTCGCGCCCGGGGCAGAAATCCACCTCAGGACTCTCGCGTTGACCTGTCGGCTGATCGGTTCACTGACTTGAAGTTGATGAGTTTTTTTATCTCCTTCTGTTTACTGTAGATTTAAAAATAGTTGGTATAGGAACCAAGGATTTCTGTATTTGCTCAACAGCTGTAGAGCTCTAGACGGGGACAGAGTCTGTGTGTGTTTGTGTGTGTCCCAGTTGGAGGATGAGCCCGGTGCAGACGGGGAGAGGCAGCATGGTGAGCTTGTTCAGCTGTGCAAGGGCTCGGAGGGTTAAATCCTGCCGAGGCTCTCACACACACATACTGCGATCGTGGGCTCTTTCTCAGATATACACAATGAGGCTAAGATGCCTGGGGCTCTGGCCGGGGCCACGGGCTCTCCGATCTCACACTCTGAACCAGTATTTCATCGCTGCCGGGGATTCGGACTCAGTCCCTGTCACGGTGCTCAGAGTGGCTGGCCGCTCCACTGCTCCGTCACCATCATCTATTCGCCCACCATCAACATCTCCATTCCTGAAATATGAGGATCCATGGAGGTACTTGATTTTGTCCATGATTTGTGGTGTCTCTGTGGTGAAGTTGTGTGTGGTGGCAACAAGCTTCCTTGTTTTCAAAGAATTATTTCATGTAACTGGGAAGCAGGAAGTTTGAGCTCATTTGCCTTAAGGCAAGTCTGTCTTTCATGAATGCAATGTTTTATTTTGGAAAATGTGCATTCATGGTTTGCCTCTAAGGGGTGTGTGTTTTTCTTATCTGATCTCTCCTTGTGGTTTCGCTGCATTGTATCTGTCCTCTGTATCTGCAGCCAGTCCTTCACTTTCTATTTTTTCTTTTGTTTACTTTGCTCAATATGTTGAAAGGCTGTCTTTTGAGAAGTGTCTGTCATTATTTTTTTTCTTATAGTCACAAATCTCTGACTATAGCAGTCTTTTTTCTTTCCCGTTTAAAAACAATCTTATGTCTTTGTTATTTTTCCTTCCCAGTTCAACTGCTGAAATCATCAGACCTTGGCCGCCATAGTCTGCTGTATCTAAAGGAGATTGGACATGGCTGGTTTGGCAAGGTAATAAAAAAATATTTCTTTTTGCACTAATACATACATACAGTCACCATTTGAATCTGGAGACACAGTCTTTGTACTTATTATTACTTACTTTATCTGTTTTAACTGCGTTACTGTACAAACGGTCTTATAAGATGTTTTCTCCTCTCGGTGGAATGCACGGGTAATGTGATGACTGTCTCACTCTAGCGAGTCGAATCTTTGGCACTTGCATCAGCATGTTGATTCCATGGGAGAAGTTTTGAAATTTGCAGTCACAGTAGATTCCTTCCAGTTTACTCTACAGAAATGCTGTGACACTTCCTGATTTTGCTTGCACACTAGTCCCATTTTTACTTTGTGTTTACCGTACTTTAGTTTACAACTACACATTGATGCTGTTTATAGTCAATCCAGTTTCTTTCATTCCAACTTTTACTCCTGGTTGATATACAATCCTGGCTCTGCTGTCCATTCCATGTATTCCCCTCAGGTTCTGCTGGGAGAGGTCAACGCAGGCCTCAGCACCACCCAGGTGATGGTGAAGGAGCTGAAGGCCAGTGCCAGTGTCCAGGATCAGATGCAATTCCTGGAGGAGGTCCAGCCATACCGGTCAGTTCACTCTTCAATGCTTGAATAGCTCTCCGTAGAAATGGAACAGTGTATATGAATGATCAGATTATGTATTGTGTGCTTGTTTTATTTGGGTATTCGTTCCTATTTAAAAGCTGTTTGCTCTGCTAGAACCCTCCAGCACCCTGCCCTGCTGCAGTGCCTGGCACAGTGTTCAGAGGTCACCCCTTATCTGCTGGTCATGGAGTTTTGCCCTCTGGTAGGATGCAATTTATTAATAAAAATGAGTGTTTTCAGTCTTTCACACGTATCCCATTATTTCCTATTTGCATCAGTGTCATTTGCAGTAATCATTAACAGTCAGAACAGCACACATCCTGATTTTATTCGTCCTCTCAGGGTGATCTGAAGAGTTACCTGCGCAGCTGTCGGGTAGCTGATTCTGAGACTCCTGACCCTTTGATCCTCCAGAGAATGGCGTGTGACATTGCCTCGGGGCTCTTGCACCTCCACAAATACAACTTTATCCACAGGTACATTAAGTCAATCCTGCTCCTCTTACTTTCATCAACCTTAATGTTAATGCGTTGAAAAGGGAGAATCCACATGCATGATCTGTGTGCCCCCTGCTGGTCTCTCCCTGCAACAACATCCTGGTGCTGCCTGAGTAGTTGTCACAAACTCCAGCATCAGTGATTTTGTTGCCGGGGGCGAACCACTCTCGCTCTCTCTCAGCCATGTGGTGGTGGCTTTAGCAACCAGTCAGCGATTGCCAGCCTGAAAAGCTTGATTTGTGAAGGAGGTGAGATTAAACTGACTGTAGTGTTTGTCTATACACGGTCTGGTGAGAAGAAACAGGAAATGTTTCTGTACTTACATCCATTTCATGATTGCACTTTAAATAATGCTTTGGCTGCATTCATCAGAATTTAGTGATGTATTTTAATTGACGACATATGGCAGTGTATGTTTAAACAAAGGAAATAGAACTGAAACATTTAAAATTTTGTAATATACTGACTGCACTAAAAACAATACTGTGTTCATTTTTGTTCTGTATTTTCAACAAAAAACAAACCAAACAAAACATTTAAAACCATACATTTTAATGTTTCAGAAAAGTTTATCACATGGTTTCTTTGCTCCAACAGTGATCTGGCCTTGCGAAACTGCCTGCTAACTTCAGAAATGTCAGTTAAGATCGGAGACTATGGTCTTTCTCACAGCCGATACAAGGTCAGTCTTTCATATTGTCACTCATTTTTGTAGACTGCTTTAAACCCTACCAGCACTGAAGTATGTTTTTTGTGTAATCCTGTAGGATGACTATTATATAACACAAGACCAGATTTGGGTGCCTCTGCGCTGGATCGCACCTGAGCTCATAGATGAGGTCCATGGAAACTTGCTGGTCGTCGACCAAACCAAAAGCAGTAACATTTGGTGTGATATTCAAAGACACACACACAGGAAATATTATTGCAGAATTACTGAGATACAGCTACCATATCAACATCATTCTTTAAAATATGTAATATATGAACCCTTATTCTTTAGTTCTGTGTAAGGATTTATGCATGTGGAGCATGCACAAACAACATTTAGAACAACTTGGATGCATTTAATTTAGCATTTAGGAATGTGGTCCTCCATTATTAGAACATTTTTGATGATTATATATATCTCACACATACACAGTGTTTGTGATATGACATATAGAAAGTTATAGTATGAAATGAACAGCTTACTTGTAGTGAGCATGGAGCACCATTAATGATTTCTCTGCCTGTTCCAGGTCATTGGGGGTGACTGTGTGGGAGCTCTTTGAGCTGGGAAACCAGCCGTACAGACACTACTCTGACAGACAGGTGTTGACATATGCTGTGAAGGAACAGCAGCTTAAACTACCCAAACCCCAGCTCCAGTTCCCCCTGGCTGACCGCTGGTGAGACAAAATCTCAGGAAAACATATTGTGCAAACAAATCCATGCTGATGTTCAAAAATGTATATATCATTTATACTATATAGAACTCAGACATTAGGCATTCAAGTCTCACTTAACACTTAAACCAGTGTGCTCTGTTTTTCAAAATCATTTTTTGCTTAAGGTAGTGCACCACACCACTGTAGCAATATTTCTCTTTGCTAGCAAGGGCAGATGATCAATACTCTCCCTATTCTTTATGATCCCCCTGGCATCGACCAGAGCTGAACCACCTCATTCATCTTTACCCGGGAAGCCAGCCAAATGTATTTCGAAATTGTTCCTCACTGAATTAGACATGCTGGGTGCCACACAAAAGCCACACAGAAACACAAAGAGGAATGTAAACCTCATGTAACTGTGTCAGCATCTGCACTGCACCTTCTTTCATGTATTCTATATGTTATTCTCTAGTGCCATAAATAATAAGGTGTTGCTATAAAGTGCTGACTTCAGAAGTTGTGGTTGTATTGCCTTGTTGTTCAATCAATTCTTCTTTAACTTTCTTTAAGTCCATTCTTCTCTCCTTTAATTAAAAACATATTCTTTGAATACAATAAGTATTTCTCAGTTTATTTATACAAAAACTGTAAGAATGTCACCCAGAGTACAACTTTTACCTGCCCTTTCCTCTTCTGCCCCTTCCAGGTATGAGGTAATGCAGTTCTGCTGGCTGCAGCCAGAGCTCAGACCCAGCAGTGAGGAAGTTCACCTTTTGGTCACGTACTTGTGTGCCAAAGGGTCCAGTGAAGCCGAGGAAGACTTTGAACAACGTTGGAATGCTTTGAGACCCAACTTGCTTGGCAGCACCTCCCACACAGCCACATCCACAGCCCTGGTTCTGACCCCTACACCTTCTTCAGCTGACGCCCTCAGTGACCAAACTCAGGCAGTGGAGCTGGCCTCCTCTGCCTCATCCTCCTTCCCTCTCCTGGAGCACTTTTCTGACAGCTTCCACTCTGACACGGGGGATGACCTGCTGACTGTCACAGAGACCAGCCATGGCCTCAACTTTGAGTACAAGTGGGAGCAGGCCCGAGCTGAGCAGCCATACTGCTCCTCCTCAACCAGTGGGCCACTGGGCCAAGGGAATCCCCACTACCAGGATATCTACTATTCGAGCAAAGTGAGCACCTCAGCAGGTTGCAAAGCTGACAGCCTGACCTCAAGCATGTCCCCATCCTATTATGAACCTGAACACCCTGGTGTCGTCCCAGTGTTAAGTGCCCACAGCCCCTCGGTCAGTAGTGAGTATTACATTCGCATAGAGGAACCAGTTGGGTGTACCATTAATCTGGATGACAGCATTGTGGACTACAGCCCAGGGCTGGAGGCCAGCAACAGCAGATTGTCCTATGAGAGTCAAACTAGTTCATCCATGGCACATCCCAGTGCTTGCTGGTCAACTGCTGACAACACCAAGTCCACTGCCTATGACTCTGATTCAAGTCCCACTATCCAACTAACCATGGAGCCACTGCTCAGACACACATCCACCACCAGCCCTGTAGAATTAGGCCACTCCCATAACTGCCTCTCATCCAGCCACAATGACACAGTCTACTGTGAACAGTTAGCAGCACACAAGACACACTGCCAGTCCTGTGTGTCTGAGCTGGAAACATCACCAGAGTCCCAGTCAAATCTTGCCCATCCAGAGGGGCGGCTAGAAAACCCGCGCAGTTTGTCGCATGTAGTCAGCAGCCCCAGCTTAGGGTTCTGCGATCCCTACCTTGAAGCGAACACAGGTCGTGGCACTGTTGATGAAAGCTGCCGTAATATGGTAGGTCCCTTGAGAAAGACACTACCCATAGTCAACAACGTTGGCATTGATTTAGAAACAGATGAGGGCCTGCTGTTGGGTCAGCAGAGAAGTGGAGAAGTTGAGGATGACATTTTCTCTGAGGGAGAGGCTACCAACTGGATCTCAAACCACTCATCAAACAATAATAGCCTAAGCTTTGACAGCCGGCAGACAGGCAGCGGAAATGACACCTATCTGGATCTTAAATATACTCCTCACTCAAACATGACTGAAGTATGGTCCTTAACCAAAGCCACCACCAGAACCTTCCATAACTCCAGGTCTTGTGGCACACTGGAGGGACTAGGAGGAGACTCTGGTTGTAATGCTGCTCACAAATCTACTGAATTAGGCTCTTACATTCACTTATGCCACAAAACAAGAGATCAGGCGGCCACTCAAGCGGAAAGGAACATAACTGCAGATAATGTGCGAAGTATTGATTCTCTCACCGGCTCAGTTATGAATACCAGAGGTACAGAGGGTCAAAAATATGAAAAGCAATCACTGCTTAATGGAGAGAGATTGTATTCTGAGATAACACCTGAGGCAAGCTATATAAAATCCCCATCCTCTTTCAAGGAGCCTCAGACTGGTCAAGCAGGAGCCTTGTCAGAAAAACAAAGAAGTAACATGTGGGAGGGGGTTTCAGCAGGAATACCTGTTGGTCGGAGTGACAACAGCCGAAACTATGCAGAGACATCGGAGAGCAGCAGAGCCTTAGATAGCGGATTAGGGGTTCGCGAGTCTAGTATTTGCCTTGTTGAGCTGGGTGACTACAGTGATGATGATGATGATGATGATGATGACATCACAGATATTACATCAGGGATCTTTGCTGACTTCAACCTTGACTATGCCGATGTAGAGGAGGAAGATCTGAGCCCAAAGAAGAATCCAGAGGGAACTCCTGACTCTGTGGACACCATTAATCTGTCATCATCAATGGCAAGCCCCTGTGACCAGGCCTTCAGTCCCGATCCCTTCAACACCCCCATCCTGCCCAAATCCCTGGATAGTGGCTATGACACGGAAAACAACGAGTCTCCAGAGTTCATCTTCAGAGAGCTTGGTGATTCCCTCAGTTGTGAGAGGAGCCCAAGGCTGGGCGGAGAACCTGAACTTGTTATGCAGGTGAGTTTAGGGCAAGGGATCTACACTTCCAAAGGTACTTCAGATCTGCAGTTAAAGGGCCTAACTGATAAGAACCCATATAGGGATTCAGCCTATTTCTCTGATTATGATGCTGAAAATGAGAGGAGTCCTCAAGAGGAAGGCAGTGAATTCTTTGCAGGTCCAGGTAACAATTACTTCGCCGCTGAGAAATTGAGCTCCATAGGAGACGATGATGCTTTCAAAAAGCAATTCAACAACAGGGAACTTTTAACAAATCTAAGGCACATCAAAAGTTGTGTTTTGGTGAATCGCTCACAGGCTGATTCTAGTTCACCCCATTCTTTTCCCACACCTGGATTATCTATGCTGTCACCGTTTCCACCGCAGATGGGCGGCTGCCTGACCAAAGAGTCTGCCCCTGCAGATGATGATCTCGGGTTGGAGACAGAGCACTCGGGAGATGAGCCTTCCTCAGAGCTCAGTTCCTCCATTGGGTCCTCTACTGTCCAAGAGGCATCAGAAAACCATGAGGAGGGAAGCAGGAGAGCAGATGACTACTTCCCAGTCCAGTCACTGCATTCTGACTCCATCATAACTGACTGTAGAGATGAGACCCCCAAAGAAAATGAAAACACTGATGGATCTACAGAGGAGGAGGAGCTGCCTGAATTCAATCATGTCAACGAGGAAACCGAGGACAGACAGACAGAGGCTGTGAGAATAAATGAGGAAGAGTTTGAAGACATAGATGCAGAGGAATGTGACTCACAGGACAGTTTATGTGAAGAATCCAATGGTCCTCTTGACTTGTCCACTTCCTCATCATTGTTGGAGCTGTGTGGAGAAAATGTTAGAGCTCCGCTGGAGGAGGCGGAGGATGAAGATGACTCAGATGACAGTGAGTCTGATGAAGAGTTGAGGACCTACAACATCCAAGATGAAGACAGTGAGGAGAGTGAAGATGATTTCACCACAGTGCCAGTGGTGGTAAGTGACTGCAGCAGGGCTAAACACCTCCGCAGTCTCCTGAAGATGCCCACCCTACTCACCCAGTCCTTCTGTGATGAGTTGGAGAGGAAGAAAAAAGCTGTGTCCTTCTTCGATGATGTTACAGTGTTCCTTTTTGACCAGGTATGACTTGTTGTTAGGTCAAAGTTATGTGAGGTGCATTGACTACTAGCAAATAGGTTATTTATTTTCCGTTTATGACTTCCAGGAGAGCCCCACAGGAGAGTTGGCTGACTATGCCTTCTCAACAGGAGTAGAACCCAGTGAGGAGGAACCTTCAGGGGAAAAAACTTCTGACCACCAGCCCGAGCCAGACCCTGATGCTGAACTTGAAGCTCAAGAATGTGAAGCAGATTGTGTTTTTAATGAAACAGACGGAAACAACTCGGAAGAAGGTGAGGATACAAATGCTGCACAAAGTAATGCTATCTGATTTATCCTGGATAGATGTGATTGTTGCTGTCTGTGTGCATTTAGGTGGAAGTTATGAATGGAAAGATGATCTTTCCTTTGAGCCCCATCCATCCTTACCTGACACCATCCCTGAGCCTGCGTCCTCACCCACGTCTGTCTCCAACAGCCCTGAGGCTCCTAAACCTGCCGCTGCAGCACTGAACCGTTTTATGGTCTCACGATTCTCTATCACACATGTGTCTGATCCACACATGGGCTCAGCCACAGGTCTGTATAATCTGCTAGCCATACATAGTTTGGACTGTTAAATAATATTAACTTTAACTTTAACTTTAATTTAAGTCACTCAATATATTTAAGGATTTGTAAAGAGATGACTTTCCAATCATTTATTTCCAACAGGGAACAGTGAAGATAGTCCAAAAGATTGATTGCCCTGCTACTTTGATCAGAGGAGATCGATTCCCGGTCCTTCTCAACACGGAAAAGCAGCATTACTATATCTAGATGTTTTACAGAGTTTTATTTTTTATCAACGTTTGGGTCATCTGACCCTGGTGACCCTTTATGAGACAGTGCCTCATATTGTAGTGAAATACCCTAAATGATTTGCACACTTCTTTTTTATTTTCATAAGGAAAGAGCAACAGCTCCAGGAACCTGATTGTGATGACGCAGAAAGTGGATACGAAGTCAGATCATATTGTTTGGAAAAACAGAAATCTTGTATTATTTTAAACATTCAGTATGCCCACAGAAATAGCTTATTTGCTCAATGCAGCATCCAGTTCTTTTGGTGACCTTCAGTTATTTTAAATTGTGAATTATGAAATAATCATAAAAATAAAAAAGACAAAAAATGTGAAACAAGAAGTTTTATAGCTGCTCTCCTCATTGGCTGCTTTTGCTCATCTGCTTACCATTGATCTGGAATTTTTGGGCAATTTAAGACTGTTACAGCTCTCATTGATGGAGCCAGAAATTAAAGCTTGATAATTGTTGCACAAGAAGCAGCGATGGGTTCCCAAGCAACAAAAAAAATGGCACGGTCATTGCTGGTGTTGATGGTTTTCTAAGTTGGAGATGCTTAAACTTAATTTGTCCCTTAATCCAACCAAGTCATACCCAAATCATATTGATTGTGGGACTCCATGGATTCAATGTGCTATGTTAAAGGAAACATAATACAGGAAATCAGGGTGTTGCCACTACCTAATTATCACCACCACCACCATTCATTCCGGTTACAATAACCTGCAGCATATGTCTTATCTGAAGCACTTTGTACAGCCTCTGTTGCTCCTTATGTCCCCATCCTGGAATGAAAAAGCCTAACATGTGAGATCCCCTATTTGTGCCCACAGTGCCAGCATAGGTTTTCTTTATTTGGTGCCACATTTGTTCTGTTTAAATTACATTTCATCAGCAATAGAATGACATCCAAGGGGAAGAGTGGTGATTCAACACAATTCAGCGGTGTCAGTGTCAACATGGCAGTCATAAATGTTGAATGTCAGTTATCTTTATGTATCTTTTCTACGTATTATTCATTGTCTCATACATAATGTATCTATTACATTTGTGCTGAATGCCCAGGTCTAAGGTGTACGAAAAAAAAAGACATTCAAAATAGGACATATCTGACATATTGTATGAATCTTATATCAACATGTAGCAGGTAGCTTGACTTGAATTACTACTGCTGTATCGACGGCTCCCTCCCCCTCTCTATCCCCCTGTAGCTCCAAGTGCCAATTCCGTTTCCTCTTACCTTGCCTTTTAAGTTCCGCAAGAAGAGAGAACATTGCTAGTATTTTTGTACGAGTATTTGAACAGATGCAATCCAGGATGACAGTCTCAAATTTGCCAAAGAGATATTACAAAGCCCATTGGCTAAAGTGGCAGACGCCTTTGGAGAAGGTGAGGTGGGTTGTTCTATGCACCGGTAGTAACATCATTGCTGTTTCCATTCGTCCCTCACTCATGGCTGTTGTACTATCCCAACAAATAAATCCAAATACTTTTTCCCTTCTTGTGTCTGTGATACTTTTATCTGTAAAGTTTTTTTTTTCTGCACAAAACAAACAACACAATGCAACACATAAAAATATGAAGTTTGTGCCCATGTAGATTTATTTTGGACAAGATAATTTATATGCACTTTCTGTACAGTACAGATATAATACAAACAGGGACAAAGGTGAGAAGTGGACAAATGAGAGCTATAGAAAAGTAAAAAATGCATTTGAAACTTGACGCCCAAATGAGTAATGTAATAAAAGCACGATCATGTCACTCAGTGCACAGGACTCATTCATAGAAAAACTACTTGTCACGATGTAAGTGTTAATTTAACGCAGTCTAAGAGGCATTTCAGCTCATTCACACAACCATACATAACTTTTCTTTGAAAACACATACAAATGCACCGATATTCCCACACATCATACTGTATATAAATGCCTCTGCTCTAAGCTTGTCTTCCCGATGAGTGTACTGTATAATACTGAGTCTGAATGATCAAAAGCTATAATACTGTACCTTATCTGATAAGCTACCACTCCCTCAAAGCTAAATATTACAAAAAAGACCATTGTGTAAGCACTTTTTCATCTCCTGGCTATCTGGCAGCTTAGATATTACTGAAATTCAAAAAGAAGGAAAGACTAGCAATTCAAATATGTCCTTGTAATATTTTCGTGAAGCTGCAACTGTGCTGAACTGAAGCTTGCTTGAAACAAAAAAAGTTCAATGCAATTAAAACAAAAGGTGATATAACCCCATCAATATTTTCTGTCATATAAAAATGCAAGTAAAACTGTGGTGCACGTTCCCCCAAACCAGTATACAGAATGATAGGGACAATGCCATTAGAATGTGTTTTAAAAAAGCAAAAAGGCACAGTTCCCAAATTTAAAATCTGGGTATACTGTATCACAACTACAGAGTATATAGTTCTATATCACTTAACAGAAGCAGTTACAATTTACTCACCAAATGTCCAGTGCTAGCTATCTGTTGCAGTATTCAATCCGCCTTTTGCCTGCAGTTCACAGTGCAGTGATACACGGAAAACTGTCACCGATCATCTTATCTTAATCCTCAAGTCTCACTTATACAACTAATAATGCAATGTGTCTTTAATGCTCATTATTGTAAATAATCTTTCAATGAAATTTACAATGTTTAGCGATGAAGAAAACAATCCCATAATAGAAGTGCAGATAAATAATAATGTGATGATATAACTAGTAAAACTTCTTAGCCCTACCTTATCAGCAACTGGTACAATCTAAATAGCTAATAAAAGTCACATTTTCACTTGAATGTTCAAGCTGATACATTCGATGTTGGTGAAAGTGTTTGCAAATCATTAACGAGAAATTCTCTGAGTGAACTTCCACAGCAAATAAACTATAAATTCTTAGTAGTGTCGTAAATTCCTTGAGGTGACTTTTTTTTCCTCCCAATCACACTCCTGGGCCCTCTTGTGATAACATTAAGGGACTGAAACATGCCAGTGATGGCTGTGTTTTTCTTCCCTTATGAAAAGAAAGGGGCCCATGAGTGGAAAAAGGAAACAGCAGGCCGCTAGTAGAAGATGGGTGCAGATCGGTCATCAGTGAAGGTGGGCCGGAGGTAGACCTCCAGGGAACGGTCACTGTGGGGAGAGGAAGGGTGAGACAAGGAACACTTATAGTTAGCTTGAACACAGGAGAAGGTTTAGAGAGACACATGGCCAACTATGTAACCACACTCAAAGAAATCTTCCTTCCTAAAGCTTCTTACACTAAGTTCAGCAAAAAGTTGGAGCAGTGTGAGTTTTTAGCAAGCACTTGATGAGAAAACTCTAGTAAAATGGGAGGGAAAAAAAACAGCTCGTAGTAGGCATGCAGGGTTAGAGTCTTTACTGTATGATATTGGGTTACACAAAAACAAACCAAAAACTATTTTCAAAGTAATTCTTTTACAACCCGAGGCCTGCTGGACTGACAGAACCAAATGCTGTCACGTCCATAGAGGCCAAAGGACAGAAAAGACCAGTGATTCCCAGCATCCTACTGCAGCCAGACAGCCAATGACAACAGAGGGAACCAGGCAGTAATACAGAGAAGAAGGCAAGTGATTGGTTGGCTGAAAGGCGATGGAGACTGGTGACTTACGGAGGTCCTGTTCCCTCAGAACCGGGACAATTCTGGACCCAAACTGGAAGGTAAAGAGAACCTTTGGGTTTGAATGGCTCATCTCTCAGATCATGCATGGGTCACATTTTGTAAGGACACTGGTTAGTCTGGTGCAAGATGAACATACTGTAGGTTGATAATATTAAGTAACTGAGATGACGGATGCAAAACAGGAGTATACACATCATGCTCAACATGCCATACTGTATACAACTCCTTTTCAAATCGGAAGCTTGTCTTAGTAGGAACAAATTTTACTGGAAATGGAATAAAATCATCAGGAAGTTGTGTCTGCTAAAAATGTGTTTTTTCCATAACCCAAAAACAACTCACACACAAGCAAATGTAAAAGATAAAATAAAGAAGAAGGTAAGCAGGCAGGCAGAGATCAGGTACTCACAAAACTACACAACACCACCTCACACACTGACAATCTTTTTTTTAACAATGAAAGAGAGCAGCACAGATGCTATGGGTGCTAGGGGAGGGGAAAGGATGGAACCGCATGCTTGGGACACAGCTGTGGTTTGATAAGAGTCACGTAAAATTGGCTGTTTTGAAGAAGAAGAATTAATTTAAATATTTCAGGGGGCAGATCATTTCAGAGCTGCAACGTTCAACAATACTGAAAATGAAAAGATTTCTCGTCAGACCAGACTGTTTATTAATATATAGAGATATGTTTTATTTAGAATACCTTTGTAAAAAGTCACCATACATTCAAGGTCAATTTTTAGTATCACATTTTCTGGTTTCCCTCCACAGCATGCATAAGATAAACACTTCAATTAATCAATAGTTTGTCCATTGTTTCTGGAAATATTGTTTTTGTTTGTTTGTTAGTTTTTTTTTTTTACAAGGACAATGTTTTTTATTTTTTATTTTTGAAAGAAAAGACCAAAAAAACTACATAGCCACTCAGGGAATACAATCATAAATAACACTGAAAGCTGCAAAAGCCGTGGTTATCATTTAACTAATTCACAGCTGTTATTGAGGATATTCAACAAAAGATCATAGACCCTTTCAAACTCACTGTAGCTTCAGAGAAAAAAAACAAAACAAAACAAAAAGGATATCCAAGTGAGGCATTTCATTTAACCAACAATTCTGGCAGTAAATTCAGGCAAAAAAGAAGGTTTATATGGGGCTGAGGGTGGAGAGTTTAATTGTAATTTTTAATGAGAACATGTTTTTGCAATGATCATAACACAGTTCAATTTGGTGGACTGACGGAAAGAATTTATATATATATATATATATATACGTGTGTGTGCGCGCGCACGTATGCGTGTATATATATATATACATATATATGTATATATGTATATATATGTGTGTGTATATATATATGTGTGTGTGTGTGTGTGTGTGCGCGCATGCGCACGTATGCGTGTGTATATATATATATATATATATATGTGTATATATATATATATATATATATATATATATATATATATATATATATAGTATTCATAATACTGTATATTCATGAAGCTAAAAGTAGAAATTTGCTTCGTTGTCCATAAATTATCGAATTTCACTTTGGGGATAAATAAAGTTCTTGTATTGTAAATATGTGTTTAATAGAAAAAAAAAAGAAGCAAAGTAAGGCAAATAAGACACACCCTCTGGACGGAAAAGTCTAGTAGTGGCACAAGGAAGCACAGCAGGACCTATGGGATCTCTCAGAATAGAAACATAGTAATCTGCTGCACAGCCTTACTTAAAACAAAGCTTTTTGTTTTTTTTAGCGTGTGTGTTTGGTGGGAACTCAATAATAGGCGGGCCCACATGTGCTTAAAAAGGCCATTCAGTCAGTGGCTTTAGTACAATGACATTGGAGTCTTTTGGCACTTGTACAGTACATGAACATGTCCTTTAGTTTGACAAAATGACACAACCATGTACATGCATGAAAGACAAGCAGTAGCAAAGGCAGTCTCTTGAGAGATCAGTCCGTGATGGTGGACTATGATCAGAGATAGAGTATTCAGTGTCCATATCGCTGCATGCCGAGCAGGTAGACCCCGCTCTGGCTCTCTCGCTCAACGCAATCCTCCACCCACCAACCGCTACTGTCCACACCGACACCACCAGCAGCAGCACCCAGGATGGACGGAAGGAGGAAAGGAGGGACCCGGGGAGGAAGAGAGGACAGAAAGGAGGGATGAAACTGGCCTCTTCCATTCGGAGAAGGGGTGTGTGTGGAGGCAGAGTAGAAGAGGTGGAGATAAGTGGACAGGAGGGAGGCTAAGAGGAGGGAATAGATGGGGAGGAAGAGGCCCCTGTGCTATCCGGAGCTGTCTGTTTCTGTCTGTATGTCTGTTCTCACACAGTCGAAATCAATTTGCCATCAGGACTGTCACTGTGGAACAAAGAGAGAAGGAAGCTTGCCAGGTCGGACACACTCAGAGAGAAATGGAGAAAGACAAGACAGGCACAAGGTGGCAGGATAGAGTTTAGGAGAAGCGCAGGTGGAGGTTGGGAAATCTACTTTGCCCCACCTACAGCTACAACTCCAAACACACCTGCCGTAATCAGGAAGATGGGACTTCCAATTCCCTCATCAACACGTGTATGCAGGTATGTATGCCAGTTAGAAATTGTTGCATGAATCGAGAAGCTTTTTATCCAATGTTTGCCCTTTCAAACACCAAAACCAAGACATTACTGTTGATGAGAAAATCATCAAGCCATCTCCTGAGCTGGAGGGATGTAGTATTAGATTAGTCTGTTGGGGTGAATACACCCCGCAGGACAGCGTTGTCTCAATATACTGATACAGACAATTGAAAAATAAAAAGCACAAAAACATTTAGAGCAGACAGGGGTACGCAAAATAGCTTGACACCGGTGCCCAAAGCCCCAGGCTGACAAGCAGTGATGATTGAGATGAGGTCAGCATGATGTCTACTGTCACAAAAAGGTACCCAACCAGTACAAATGCATATACAATCCAGGACATTCTCCTCTATCACACACACAGTCTCACACACAGACACGCACACATATATATACACAACAATGTACTCCCTGGTTGGACAGAAACAGGCACAGCTTAATGCCTAACCTTAACCTGACACAACCCTGAGTCAACAAGGTCTTGATTGGACTCCAGTTACAATATACTGGGCCCCAAGAACGCGCTAAAAATAAACTGAGACACTGACCCTGCTAGACTGCATTAATTATTTTTAAAAGCTATGTAAAAAAAAAAAAAGTGAATGCAAGGAAGAGCAAAGAGGGAAGGGCAAAGAAGACACTATAAAAATATATTTTCTTGAAGGAGAGGTTGTGCATACATTTGATCTATCACTTGAGCTTAACTACATGCCTCATTAGTCCTGAAACAATTAGTTGACTGAGGGAAAATCAATCGCCGACTGTTCTGAATACTGATTAACCGTCTAAGTCATTTGTCAAATTTAAAAAAAGCCTTCCAAAGACTCTGTGGTTCAACTGAGGTTCTAGCTTCTTTGATGTGAGGATTTGCTGCTTTTCTCAGTTTGAAATCTTTGTTAATTGCACATCTTTGGGTTTTAGACTACTGGCTATAAAATAACTAGTTACTGACAATGGCACTGGAAAATCAACATTTTCTGACATTTTATATACCTAACAATCAACAGAAAAAAGGAAACAAACATAAAGCAAACTAAGTAAAATACAACTAACTGTTGCAACCCTACTAGTCATACTAAATGGTTCAGACACCGGTTTACTTGCAGTGTACACCACAGTTTCTTAAGAAACCAACATACTTCACTATTTTGTGCTGAATGCCTCTACAAGTTAAATTCTCAGACCAAAGTGTGGCTGAAAATTTAGACTGTTTTTATTGATTGTTTGATAAAAGCATCCTTGAGTGTTCTCACTTTCCTCTCCTGCTTGAGGCAACATTATAATAAAATGCTGCATATCAACAGCATGTTCAAAAATTAAGCCCATTTTTAGGCTTCAAACTAACTTTTTGGAGTATACAGTATGCATGAAATTTTTTATACTTCATTGATTCCTGACGATGAAGTGAAAATAGCATTAAATCGAGACTATCAGGTGTACGTTAAGCCAGTTGCTTTTTGTGTTCTCTTTTAATACGTCATTACTTCCCAGTTAAACAATTCAGATGGCAGCAGCAGTCATACAGTATCAATGATTACTTAGCGGTCACTGCAGAAAAGGCACCTACCTTGTGGCAAAGCGGCCGTCATAATCCTCAATAGCAGGCTGAAAAAAAGAAAAAGTAATAGTTTTATATTGTTTATGTGTAAATCTAGTATTGAAGTGCAAGCTAAATTGAAATATAAACACTAGGTGGCAGCAGAAACTGAGCAAAGCCTCTTTCAGATGCTGCAGGATTACTCATATCCAATTATGCAAGATAAGATGAAATAAAACTGGAGCTACAAATTAACTAAGCTGCAGCAACATGTGTGGAAACAGTCTTGCTCATGGATACTACACATTATAGTACCTGTGTGCCAAAGCCTGCCATGCTGTAGGGGCGTGGGCGGGTCTGTGCTAGGCTCTGTGCCAGCAGTCGGGCGGTCAGGCCGTAGTCAGGTGTGGGCAGTGATGCATCGTTCTCCAATAAGTTCCCTGTGCTGCTACTTTTCCCATGGTGCAGGCTGAAAAGGTAGGGAAACAATAGCCTCAGACTTTGAGTCATTTGGGCTCATTAATGTCACAATGTTTATGAGAACTGCCACATACTTTACTCTGAGCTTCTCGCCATCACTCTCCGGCAGCACACGGGTGTAGGAGAACGGGAACCAGCCACGCCTGGGTGGAAAAGTGCAGCTCTTGTTTAAAGGTATACACTACTTTCAGTGTACCTGTATGTGGGTTATATATTTATCCAATTTCATGGTATGGATTCAGGCAAAATAGAATGAATGAATACATTACTTACATCTTGTTTTTCTCATTTTCCCCATAGTGCCAGCCATCGCGGGCTTCAGGCACTAGCAGAGTGATGACATCCCCCTCGGAGAAACTGAGCAGGGTGCTGTTGTCACCTGCGGCATGAGAGAAGATGGCCTGGACACGGGAGCGCCCGTTCTTTTCCAGTCCTGCTGCCATGGAACTGGACCTGGGCAAGGTTCGTGTCTCTCCTGTGGAGGTTTGCAGAATACTAGAGTCACAAAATGCTGGAACGATGTGAGCCTGCAGTGGAAGCTAACGGCAACACTTGTCTTTTAGGCACATCCAACAGCCAGAGAGATGCTCTCAATTTTGTATTGCATTTGCAAACAACCACATAGCCTGCCAGGTAAACTGATAATTTGGTCTAATCCTCATAAACAATCTAACTATTGCTGAAATAATGGGTAGTATCTTCATCTCAAATCATGCCAGTATTCCTGACAAATCTTTTCATTTAGCTTTATGCTGCTTGTTCCTGCCCCTTCTTTGAGACATTGTAGAACAATAATTCTCAACCTTAAGTAAGTTTAATTCTGATGGCAACTATTTGTGTGACGTTAAAATGCTCCTCAATATAGCTGAGTAGGGCTGCACAATGTAATGTGTCCACATTGTAACATGTGTATGTGCAATAATCACATTGCAGGAAGTGTGAAATTAAGTAATGCAAATGAACTCAAACCCATCATGCTACTACTTTCTCTGCTGTTTGATACAAAAAGTAAAGTTTCAACTAATCTACAAGAAGACTTTGTCTCATAAAACCTTACCGTACCCTGGTTTAAGGGTTTCTTAGGTAATTTCTTAGGAGAAAAACACTGAAAATGAAGATTTTGTTACAAAGGAAAATGCAATATAAGCTGTATAAAATATTTTGGCTATAGAATAACTGATACCTCATCCTCTTGTATATAATCTTCTACATGATATTTATAAAAAATAAATAAATAAATAAATAAATCATCTGTATATAATGTTTTTTCTTCAATTTTGCACTGTGTTTCTTTTTCTTATCTATTCCTGCACTGCCTTTATACTTTTTCTTTGGCGCTGCTGTAACGGTGAACCTTCCCCACTGTGGGATCAATAAAGTTTATCCTTATCCTTAGAAGGGATGTTCCTGATCAACAACAGTTATTGTTGGTGGTGTCTTGCAATTGTTGCAGCTATAACATGACTAATTCTTTGACCATTTAAATTAACATTACAAAGCTCCGAATGAAGAGAACAAAGCAAGGTTTGTTTTTTCGTTCCTTCTCACTGTCGCTCATAGGGAATCGATAGGCAACTTTGGATTGTTGGGTTTTCTGTTCTCTGTTTATAATTGTTAAGGTCTCTACCGCACTATGCTAAGCGCAGTGAGATGACGTGTTGTGAATCTGTGCTATATAAATAAAATTTAATTGAACATACATAAACTTTAAATTGTCCGTAGGTGTGAATGTGACTGTGATTGTTTGTCTCTATGTGTAGCCCTGTGATAGACTGGTGATCTGTCCAGGTGTCCCCTGCCTTCACCCTAAATCAGCTGGGATAGACACCAGCACCCCGCAACCCTAATGAAGATTAAGACGGTGTATGCACACGTGGACAAAATTGTTGGTACCCCTCGGTTAATGAAAGAAAAACCCACAATGGTCACAGAAATAATTTGAATCTGACAAAAGTAATAATAAATAAAAATTCTATGAAAATTAACCAAAGAAAATCAGACATTGCTTTTGAACCATGGTTTAGCAGAATTATTTTAAAAAATAAACTCATGAAACAGGACTGGACAAAAATGATGGTACCTTAACTTAATATTTTGTTGCACAACCTTTTGAGGCAATCACTGCAATCAAACGATTTCTGTAACTGTCAGTGAGACTTCTGCACCTCTCAGCAGGTATTCTGGTCCACTCCTCATGAGCAGACTGCTCCAGTTGTCTCAGGTTTGAAGGGTGCCTTCTCCATACGGCATGTTTCAGCTCCTTCCACAGATGTTCAATAGGATTTAGATCAAGGCTCAAAGAAGACCACTTCAGAATAGTCCAATGATTTCCTCTTAGCCATTCTTGGCTGTTTTTAGCTGTGTGTTTTGGGTCATTATCCTGTTGCAAGACCCATGACCTGCGACTGAGACCAAGCTTTCTGACACTGGGCAGCACATTTCTCTCTAGAATACCTTGATAGTCATGAGATTTCATTGTACCCTGCACAGATTCAAGACACCCTGTGCCAGAAAGCAGCCCCAGAACATAACAGAGTCTCCTCCGAGTTTCACAGTAGGGATAGTGTTCTTTTCTTGATATGCTTCATTTTTGCGTCTGTGAACATAGAGCTGATGTGCCTTGCCAAAAAGTTCCAGTTTTGTCTCGTCTGTCCATAGGACATTCTCCCAGAAGCTTTGTGGCTTGTCAACATGCAGTTTGGCAAATTTCAGTCTGTTTTTTTATGATTTGTTTTCAACAATGGTGTCCTCCTTGGTCGTCTCCCATCAAGTCCACTTTGGCTCAAACAACGACGGATGGTGTGATCTGACACTGATGTACCTTGACCTTGGAGTTCACCTTTAATGTCTTTAGAGGTTGTTCTGGGCTCTTTTGTTACCATTCGTATTATCCGTCTCTTCCATTTGTCATCAATTTTCCACGTCCAGGGAGGTTGGCTACAGTCCCATGGATCTTAAATTTCTGAATAATATGTGCAACTGTAGTCACAGGAACATCAAGATGCTTGGAGATGGTCTTATAGTCTTTACCTTTAACATGTTTGTCTACAATTTTCTTTCTAATCTCCTGAGACAACTCTCTCCTTCGCTTCCTCTGGTCCATGTTTAGTGTGGTACACACCATGTCACCAAACAGCACAGTGACTACTTGTAACCCTATAAATAGGCCGACTGACTGATTACAAGTTTATAGACACCTGTGATGCTAATTAGAGGACACACCTTGATTGAACATGTCCTTATGGTCACATTATTTTCAGTCTTTTCTAGGGGTACCATCATTTTTGTCCAGGCCTGTTTCATGAATTTATTTTTTTAAATAATTCTGTTAAACCACGGTTCAAAAGCAATGTCTGATTTTCATTGGTTAATTTTCATAGAATTTTTATTTATTATTACTTTTGTCAGATTCAAGTTATTTCTGTGACCATTGTGGGTTTTTCTTTCATTAACCGAGGGGTACCAACAATTTTTTCCGCGTGTAGATAATGGATGGATGAAAATACATATATTTTCTGCAAAGTCACTTCAACCATTCTGGAATTCTTTCCAAACTGAGTAGCGATATTAAAATTGAAAATTGCTGTATTTTTTATTTATTTTTTTTTTATACTGCCAAAAATATTGCAGGAAAACAAACTGTTGCAACATCACCTTTGTCCTCCAAGTACAATGCTGGGATTAATTTTGATGTTCCATTATAGATTGTGTTTGTGATTTTCTTACTGTAGTGCTACTGTTGAATTTAGATATTAAGAGAGTTTAGATATCTTACCCACTGGGTTTTTATTTTTGGCGGGGGCAGGCCTGCGGACAGGAAGGGTGTTGGAGTAGACATCGCTGACCTGTCTCTGGGGCTGGGCCTGGGACTGACCCTGTGCCTGGGTCTGAGGGGATGAAGGCCTGACTTGGGACACAGACAACGTTCCCCCATCTGTCCAAAATTCCTCTCCATGGACTCCTGTTGTCCCATTGACCATGGACATGCCATCAGGGCCCATCAGCCTCTGCAATAAACAAGCGGATTACACAAATTCAGTATATACACAGTAGACTAGTAAAATGGCTTACCCCGTGAAACACTAGCAGCAATGAAGCTGAAATGATATCTTTGGAAGCTCTGCTGTTTAAATATTAATATATGGATAAAAAACAAAAAACTGTTACTTCAGTTTTGATTTTGGAGAAATGAAATCTAGTGGGAGTTCATCTAAGCCTCGTCTGTGAGTTGCTACCCTGCATGAAATGTAGACTTCAAACAGCTCATTAACTAGAGTGTCATCTTTACAGTGATTTGCTTCCTTATGGAGGGCCAAAAGTGGATAAGCTGACATTAAGATAGTACTGTTATTTCCTTTATAGTAGTACCCCTAAGGAAATAAACTGAAGTATTTAAACTTCAATGATTCAGTTTCCTTAAGAAAAGCAAGGTTAAATTTTTGTATAAAATGTCATTGTGTGATACCATAGCAGAAATTTAAACTAGCATCAAAATTTACCCTTAAGTGCTGTCTCTCACTTAAAACCTTGCTTCCTATAGCTTATTTTTTTTAAACCATAAAACATACATAGTATGAGATATATTTAAAAAATATAAACAGATATATGTTTAGTACCCATCAGCCACTCATTTCTTTCACTCACCGCTGGGTGCCCAAGGCCACTACCCATAAACACGGCCAACTCTGGGGGCACAGGGAGAGGCTGGGCCCCAGGTATGGGGTCTGAGATGACCAGGTTGGATTTTGAGGTATGCAGTGGACTTGTGCCCCCCAGGGCAGCAGAGCCCATTTGCTGGGCCAGGAGCATGGCCCTCTCTGGCAGCTTGTTGGGGTCCGAGCAGGCCTGCTGCCACACTGGGATCTTCTGCGTCAGAAGGTCTTTACCCTAAAAGGATGAAGGTTGGGGAAAAATGAATAAACTCATAAACCATGCAGAATTAAAAGATGGGATATATCGATGTAGCTGCAATGCGACTAGAGAAAAAAAACCTTGGTTAAGCTTTTCCTATTCAATAAAAACCATTCAGTCCTCAAAGATATTTCCTCGCTGTGCATCCTTGACCAGTGGCCTTTGTACAGTTATGATAATGTGCTGCGTGGGTGAGGCAGACGAACATGCAACCAAGCTGCCCACTGCAGCATCTCACAGCCTGTGGACACAGCTTTTCTTTCTATAATTTACAAAATAGAGATAATTTATCTAAGAAATGCATGTTCATTTATTATACTATTCACACACATGCCCAGATTGCGCTTTGTCCCTTTGAATGAACAATTTGTTTGTATTCATCATATATTTTTCTTTTTCTCATACATGCATACATACAGAGTTCTTACACACAGGCAAGTACACACCAGGAACCCTTTGGGAGAGGGTCCTTAGTTTGCTGAAGGTGAACTCTTCCTACGCACTCCCCCATCCTGATTAATGACTAGACTCCATGTTAAAAGAAAAAAAAAAAAAGCAGTGGCAGTATAGTCGCCACACACACACACTGTCCTCCTCCAGCCACATCTTCAGGCTGGCAGTTCACACCCACCAGTAATCCCAGGAGAACGATGTACTCCATTACTCAAGAATTTGATATCCTTGAGAAATGGATAGGCATGCATTTGGAGCACACATGCCCACACACACATACAAGCATAAATAATTGAAATGACTAAATAATGCTTTCATAGTTCTCCACTGTCTTTGATTGTATGATATAGAGGCGAAATTGCTTGTATTCAAAGATTCTTTACTTCATATGTCAGCAGCAATATGAAAATAACAAGTATGCAGAAAAAACCTCCAGTGACTGCTGTTGTAAACAATAGGGGTGAGAAGTAGTTTGCAGCTCTTGTGCTGTTCACTTTATAATTCATCTTGCTCTAGATTTAATATTTTTGATGTTTTCTCCTATAAGTCTTTCATGAAGTAGAAAAGTGAAGCAGTTCTCTGCACAAAAAAAGGTGACCAGATGCTCGAAGGTGCAATGATGGATTACAGCTTCAGATTTGCCTGTCAGCTGGGTATTGTCTACAGTCTTTATGAATTTTTAAAATGAAGAGGGCCCCTATGAGCGGTCAAAGCTAATGTGACTTTGAATTATATATCTCCTAGTTTGCTCTTTTTGCTCAACAGTGGTCTGCTGCAAGTTAAAAAAACAACATATAGGGCTGTAGCTGGATAAAATCAGCACAATACCACAAAGGGAGAAAGTTTAGTTTTATAAACAGTCTTAATAATTTCTGCAAATTTCCTTTTAAAGATAGAATGAAAGAAAACCTGTTTCTTATTAGCTGGAAGACCAAAATTACTTAACAAAGGGTAAGCTGAATTATGCTAAGCTAAGCTGAAACTGAAAAGAAGTATTTGATAACTGAGCAACATATTAAAGGAAACACTGATTCTCACAAGCTCATGTCTGTGTATTAACTTTACTAGGGGCCCTGGAAGTGTATTTGATCTTTTGACTTCTTGCTCTGAGCATCAAGGCCCCACACACCTTACAGTGTTGCACCTAAATTCAAAGTTTTACCTATGAGATTACTTACTTTTAAATTAAATGGGCTTGAAAAACATGACATGACACTTGGACTTACTTTGCCATGGTAGGCACTGCTGTTCTTTGCCACAGCACACTGGCGATCGACAAGGAAGCAGTACCTGCGACGCTCCTCAGACAAGGCTGTCTTGTATCCCTCAGCGATGAAGGTGTCCAGCTCAGTCTGCTTACTGCTGATGGTCTCCACAAACTGAAGAAACACACACAGTGACATATGGACATAAGTATAATGGGTCATTTTGGGTAAACTACCGATTTGCCCAAAAGAATAACAACATGCAGGAGTTTGAAACAAAAAGAAAACATTCAATAATTCAATACACAGACCCTTTTTGCACAAACACCTATGTATTGCTGTTATGATTTCTATAGCTGAGACAGTGGTGCACTGCAGATGTTTCATAGCTACTGTAAGAACAAAAAATAAGAAAAAAAGGCCAGTATTTAGCGTATAAGGCCAATGAGACACAAAGTCTGGCCACGACAAGGTCCAAGCAGCTGGCTACCACCTAAGTATTTTTTTAATAGCACCCTGCTTCACATTCATGCAGTTACACACATTCATACCTGCTCAGTACAGCACAGTCTTGTACTGTCAATCACAGCACAGTTCCACTGGAGCAATTAGGGGTTAAGTGCACCTTGGCAGTAATAGTTGTGCAAGGCGAGAGCCTTAGTCAGTAACTTTCTGGAGCCAGATTTTCCCTGCCGAGTGCTATCGAGGCAAAGACATTATGACTGAAGATACCATGGTGTGGAGAAGGAACTGCTCAACGAAGACCCACTATTCCATTTTACATGTAGGACAATAACACATAACAGGTGTGTTAATGTCTGTATAAGTGTGAGTAATGGCAACAACGCAAAAGAGAGAGATCCAGCACTCTCAGTTTGTTTTAGTATGAACACACACATTCTCTCTCTCACATGCACGCACGCACGCACGCACGCACGCACACACACACACCTGTAACAATGGTGAGAAGCTATAGGGAGTCTTACTTTGAAGAGGTAAGGTGTTTTTGTGTATTTACAAAGCGCAACGTTTGCATGTTGTTAGCTGAGAGTTTAACATGCTCTAGTCTAAAAGTAGGTCAATTGAGTGCAGTTTCATGGCTTTAATACTGTAACATCTGCTGATAAATGCTGACCTAGAAGAGAGTGTTATAAATACTTGATTTGATCTAGACTGAAATTTTCTTTGGGTTATTGGTAGGTTTGAAGTTAGTATTGTGGTAAATGTTAACCATATATATATAAATAATTGGATACACATCGATTTGGCTAGTCTTTATCACTGAACACTTTACTTGGAATGCTTATAATACAAATGTTAAATGTTGACAGGAGAACCCCACACCCTGCTGTAATAGAAAATTGGTTGAGTTTGGCTCAGTCTAGATCAAGTTTGAGGATCACTGAGATACTTAAGCCTCTGAGCCTCAGTGGCTTTAGAGAGAAAACTGCCAAAACCCATGTTACAGCTGCTCCAGTGTGATTAAGAATTTGTCAAGTTCAGCACTTGCAAAGCATTAAAGTACAGTTTAAAAAGTTTTACACCATATTCCACAAAGACTGATGAAATTTATTAAGTTGGAATTCCTCCCTGCAGCCAAATGTAAGCTCCTGTGGTGCTACCACACAGTGCAGATGTATTTCATTTAGTAACCACCAGAGCACACTACTTCCCCACTGCCAACAGCAAAACAGGCTGGTTCATTGGGATTCCAAGGGTGGAGGAATATTTTAAGTGGCTAAATGACTCTGAACACAAACATCATGAGGAATGGCTTTACACATTAGAACTGGAAGAAATCCACCTGCGCCATTATCCAAAATCCAGTGTGCCAAGTTGTAAAATCAAGCAAGGAAGGAATGAAAGGATGATCACACTTCTTTCTTCCTGAGAGGAACACAACCTTATTCTGTTCTTTCTGTACAATTTAATCTCAAATCAAGTGCTTTCAAACTGATTCAGTTAGTTACTGTTGTTTTCTACAGGCTCAGCCTTCAGTTAAAGTCCTGAGCATCCTCTCAACAAGGTGCGATGTGAAGGAAAGAGCAAAGTCATGCTATTGTAGATGTGCCGCTGCAGCTGCCAAGTTGAGATCCCCTCTTTTTTTAAAGCCCATCTTTTTCTTTTGCGTGAAAAAAGTTAAAGATAGTGATTTTGTTTTGGTATGAGTCATACTCTATACTGCAGAGAGAGAAAAAGATTGGAGAGAGAAAGGAGGAGAGAAATATGTCGTGATGGAGAAATGTTTGGCAGACAGACACACAGCTGGACACCTCTGTTGCTAATGTTTGTGAATGAATTCCGACAAGGAAGCCGCATAATGACCACTCTTTTCCCTTCTGTCTCTCTGGTGGAGTGACCCTTTTTGTTTTCGCAGTCTCTGACTCACAGTCTGCTTGCCTCTCTAGCCCTTCTAAGCAGAGCTAATAGGAGCGGCTCAACCAGTGTGCCCTCTCCTCATGTCAAATCCACATGGCCCAATTCTCCAACCATTCAAAAGGTCAACAAAGTAACCCAAGACAATGAGTGCAGTAGGGAAAATCCAAGGCAGACGCCATCAGCTATTATATCAGACTGACCCCAGGTTACATAACGGTTGGAGTGACTTGTTTTGCAAAGGTTACGAATATAAATGAAACCTGCAACATGTCAGTGCCGTTCTTAACTGAACAGCATTACCGACTCTCTGTATGTCTCCTCACAGTGACATATTCAGGACAAAAACCCTAATACATCAGCAAGAAAAATAAATAAAAAATGCATGGAACACTATGCACTCCATTACACTGTACACTGTCACAGTTTCCAGTAATTGCAAGTAATGGGAAGTGAAGAAAAAGTGAAGAATATAGTCAGATTTACAACAACAAAACTGTTTACACCCCGTTTTATTCTTGTTGGGATTCAAAAGCCTTTGCCTGCCCAGTTCAGAGCTGCTTAGGTCTGCTCTTCTGTTCCTTCATCATCAGCAGTCTTTGGATTCAAAAGAATTGTATTGTAATGCTCCGGGGCACAACACAAAGCGCCTACACTTACAGTACCTCTTGTGTTTGTCAGTGCTTATCTTGTGTCGACGTTACTGTCACCTTATTCAGGATGGGCATGAATGTATGCACCAAAAATTCCAGGCTAGAATCACTTTTCAGTTTTTATGACACCAAGCTGAAGAAGCCCAGAGCTTATCAAACATCTCATGGCATTAATTCTTAATCCTGAACTCCGTCTGTCTCTGTCTGCCTGGGCTCTTATTAGCAGCCTTAGAAACCCCTTTATATCGTACCTTGCTCTCCTCCAGTGTACTACATAATGAACTGATTAGCATTGTAGCAGGCTTCACCCATTGATGAGCAGTGAAACTGTCTAAAGGCAGGGGAAAAACAGGGAGGGGAGGAAAGACAGACAGAGAAGTAGGAGAGACAACAGTAAAGAGTGCAAGAGAGAGGAGGAAGAGAGTGATGGGGACAGCGATCAATGAAAAGCAGCCGCCATCTGCGTCCGCTGCCAGACTATGTTCAGATATACTTCACGTTTTTATGAAACGAGCGGAGATAAAAAGAAAACTTAGTGCCTCTCATCTGTTAAAATAACACAGATGTGGAGGAGGAGGGAATATTGAGCTTGCCTGAGCAACTTTCTCAACTGCCTCCCACTGTCTGTGAGAAACCATCTCTTGCCACACAAACTGTGGGTTTTATATCTGCTGCCGGTCACTATCTAACTCTTCCTAGGTGGATGGTTGTCAGTGTGATGCACAGGTCTTGTGGGAGTGCAGGGCTCTTTGCCTCTCAGTGTGTCGTCCTCCCTGCACGGCTCAGGCACAGACGAGTTGACTTTTCTCTCACACGCCCACAGCCGTGATATGATCAGTGAAAGTGAGCGAGGTGAAAATGAGAAAGGAAGATTGATTTTTCTTTTTTCCTGCAAACTGACTGTACATTGTGAGTCCAGAGCTCATGATGAGCTCTTTCTTATGCACAGATGGACCCAACTGATCAGTCATAGAGACCCAGTAAGATTGTGGGATAATACTACTGCTCTATGTCTAATACGCACAAAGTAAAAATGTTTTTTGCTTTGTCTTACAAGTAGCTCAGCCTATGGATGTCCGTCAATCAATCTATCTGGTCTCTCTCTACTTGTATATTTCATAAATTTGTTCTCAGCAAGACTGTATTATATCAAGTTCTGGCAATGAAAAATAGTACCACGATGCGTAGAAAAACCTAAGGTTTTTGTTGAATTTCCCATATAACCTCCTCGTTGGTGCCATGGAAACATCCGTCATAACATGTGTGAACCATGGAACCTAGTCTTGCTCAGCCAGCCCATTTTGTAGCACATAAGGGGGTGGCTGCATGCCAGTATCATTCTGCTATAGGGGAGAAAGAAAAAAAAGCTTTGCCTGTTTGTATTTCTAAAAAACGATCTTGATTGACTTGGGCAGAGCTAAGCGAAGGACGTGACTTCTGGGACCCCTTAAAATAGTGGTTTTGGTGCAACATTTGCACACAGACAGCTGAATACTATCAATAAAATTGATAATCCACCTAAAATCTAGTAGGGACACCTTACTGCTTCATCTAAACCCTGCACAAAATTTGGAATTTTCAATGTAGTAGATTACTAGCTTTGAGCAGTTGTAGTTGCCACCTACTTGCTCAAAGGGAACTTTGGATTGTTGACTTCTCTGTTTAAAATGTGCAAGGTCTTTACCTTACTGTGTTAACTGCTATGAGATAACATATGTTGTGAATTGGTGCCGCATAAATAAATAAAATTGAAAGTTGAAATTGATTTCAAGTGGATCTTGAAATCAAAACACGCAGATGGTGGCAGAAGAGGACAGCTCCACCTCAAATAACCAATTTACCTGAAACAAACATCTGGTGAGTCACAGAATGTAAAATATATTGATTCAAGTTCAATAAAATCTTCTGTGGATATTTGTACAGGTGCAAGTGAATTTGGCTGTTTCATATTGAGTCAGCTCATCAAATGGTGATGAAATATCCAAATCTATTAGGCAGATTGCCAGGAAAATGCCAACAACATGAATCTCTGCTGTGTGAACACTTCATGAACTTTGCTCTTGGACAACCAACACTATACAGTGTATTTGATGAGCATATTCTTACTCTCCAGAGGACAAACTGTTCTGTGGTGTTTCCACTGTCTTTTATAACCCTTTAAGACAAGCTGTTACTCATCTTAGAACTGACTTTGTTTACTGTTTTCTCTTTTTATTCACTGATTTAGTGAATAAAAAAGCTGTCACCCAAACAGCTGAGGCAGATGGCCGCCTTCCCTGAGCCTGGTTCTGTCTGAGGTTATTCTTCCCCTCCCCATTCTCGAGTTTTTTTTTTTGGTGTCTTCCCACCATCATTCATTCATTGTTGGGTATTCTGTTCTCTGTTAATAATTTGTAAGATCTGTACCCTACTATGCTCAGCTCTGTGAGATGCACATTGTGAATCTGCGTTATATAAGTAAAACTGAATTGAATCAAAATTGAATTTGCATATTTTTGTCTATTTAATGTATAGTTTATTACTTTATTTTTATTATTTTTTATTGTTTTTATGTTTTATTTCTATTCCTATCTCAGTCTCTCTCCAATTTAATAAAACATATTAAATTTCATTTTTATTTTATTTTAGTTATGTAGCTTATTTCATCTTCTTTTATTTCATTTGATCTCATCTGGTGTTACGTCATTGTATGTGTTATAAAGGACAGCATTTCCTCAGTTCCTCAATCCCTGTTTTAGAGGCTTTTATTTATAACATGATTTTGGGGGTGGGGGTTGTTTGTTGTATTTTATTGCATTTTTATTTTGGTTACCTGTACAGCGCTTTGTGCTGCATTTTATTTGGATGGAAAGTGCTATGTAAATAAAGTCTGATGGATTGATTGAGACTTCCACATAGCATCGCTATGCACAAGGCTCTGAGAAAGTTGTCATGTAAACATTGTCGTATTCTGGAGTGTAACTAACGTCAACATCCTGCTGGGGCCTTTAATAGGGATTTACGCTATTTAAAAAAACAAATCTATTCGTGCTTTCTTTATTTCTGGATAATATTGTTTGGCATTGCAGTTTCAGTTTATCGAATTGTGCTACTGGAGCCCTGGGCAAAGCCTTATTATCTAAAAGTCAGGTACATGTAGCAACTTGCCATTCGTAAGACTTAATGGTGTAGTCCCCTCAAATACTCCTCCCATTTCAAGCAGTGCTACAGAATGGAGCTGCAGCACGCACTGCCAGCTTTGATGCTTTCTGATGACACCAAAACAGCATCTCTCCATGGCATTCTTGACACAGCGGAACAAACTCAACGTGTCACAGCAGTCAGATCAATCTAGCACTGCCATACCATCCCAGACAGGAAAGGCCACATGTGTGTATGTGTGACAGCATGCAAAGTGAGTGGACGGAGGAGATGCACTTTCTTTTGAGCAGCAAAGAAAAGTTTGTCAGTGTTGGTAGAATCCTATTTCTGGTCCAGGCAGGAATTGATCTAATTCTGTCATGGGTGGCCACACATCATGACAACACCAGCAGAAGCTCAGTAGTTACGCTGCAAGCCTTGACCTGTTAGTTTGACATTTTAGCCTCCATCCCTCCAGGCAGTTAGACTTCCACTGAAATCCTTGTGAGGAAACAGCAGTCACACTGTTGACATTTTCTGCTGTGTCATTTTTCTCTGTTTGACAGTAACACTGTTTGCAGGACTAAACAAACAAACAACATGCAAACAACACAACAGTGAAGTCCTACTATTAGAAGTGAATACAAAGACGCAGCGTCTTTTCCTGGCATTTGATTTCATGTATAGACAGCATACTTGCACAGCTTCCTGTCAAGCAAGCAGTCGAGTGACGGTAAACTGAACGTGAAAGAAGACTAATTAAGTTACGTGTAACAGTGAAGGTTCATTCCAACTCATCAACATTCATTTCACCTGAAGAGCTCCACTTTGCTATGGAAATTATCACATGAATGATAATGCAAACACTACTATAATCACTTGGTGGATCAGACTTCAATTTAACATCCAAACATTTTGACAAGTTGGAATTGTTTGCCGTTTGATGGAAAAATATTCCTCTAGATGGAAATTATTTCAAACATGGACAGTAAAAATGACATCACTTCACCAGCTTTTCAAAAAAAAAAACAACTTTCATTTCAGGAAGACAGAACCTATAAAACTATTTATATAAAAATGTCAAAATGACAAAAACCTTGGTAAATGATGTAGCTGCGTAGCATTCTGATATGACTTTATATTTTAAAATCTCAGCACAACTACAGCATCCTCACATTTTTGCAATCTGAACTAGGACACTTTGGATAACTGAGTCAGCTATTTTGTGGTATATGTGCAAGCTGTGCTTTTACTCATCCTGTTAAAACCCTGAACAAAGCCATGTGCTGAAACACACTGGCTGAATTAAGTGCATGCACCTCCAGTACATTAATTAGTGTAGTAGATTTGTTTATTTTCTCGCGTGTGTGTCTATGCGCCCGTTGTATGTGCGTAGATGTAATAAAGATTGTCAAGGGCACACGAATCATAATCAAACCTCCACTATTTGCCTTCCCACTCAGGACACCTCTTTGCCACCGCCTCCACCCCCATACTGGCTGTTTTGAGTGTTCTCTTTACTTTATGAAGAAGAAAGTCATTATTTTCACCAAGACTCATAAATCTGATATCCAACCATCACCCACATGCACACAAACTCTGCTTGAAGTCCAGCAGTGCAACAAAACAGACTTTAGAGGATGTACATTTTAATTTGTTCCATTTTCTACAATTTTCTTGTTCTTCACAAGAGAATATAATTAATTCTAAACTGTCTATTCTGATGCTTAAATCTGGCACTTCCATTGAAACTGAGGTAGCATCATCTGTGGATGAACCCAACAAGAAGCTTACCTGCATCTCCTTCTCTCCATACTTGGAGGGGTTCTTGCTGCCCTGGCTCTTCCTGCGCAGCTTCTTTAGTTCAGCCTGGCACTTCTCCAGACTCTCCCCTTTGCTCTTGTGTTCCATCTGGTATTTCTTCAGGGCAGCCTATGTGGGGCAACAAGCAGCGTACAAACACAAAATTAGACATCTTAAAATGGACTACAAATTAAAAAGCCAGCGTGAAGGAGACTGAAAAGCAAATGAGCCAAGTAAGCAGCAGCCATGACAACCCTATCCCATAAGTTTTTTAGATCAATTTCAAGCTAATAAAATGTCTTCTGGATTCAGCTCAGGTCACAATAGAGTGAAGAGCAGTTTGCAGAGATTTGCTTTAGGTAATCAGGCAAAAAAAAAAATGTCACCTTGAAGTTACACTACTGTTGCGTGGCGCTGTGACTAAGCGGGGATTGATTTGAAAGCTCTTTGTTGGTGTGTTCAAGAAGGCTTTGAAATCTAAAAGCAATCTCTTTAATTAAAGGAACAACAAAATTTGCGCGATCCTTTACAAGCTCCATGTTTACTTTCTATTTGTCCTCGAGGTTTGATTTAACTACCACACAGCGTGCGATTACGTCTCTTAAAACATCCACTGCAATTGATTACCTCAAGTTAATTTTCATTGCATGGTGAAATGAAATCTGTAACAGCCCGCAATGTAAAAGAAAAAAAAAAAAAAACAGAAAAACAATGTTTTTTTAAAAAAAAAGCTAAATGAATGGCCTAATCATTATACAGTCACTGTGTTTATTTATTTGATTTATTTAATTTTCTTAATTATTTATTTATTGAGAAAAACAACTTTGTTGCCGGGCTGTATCAGCTCTGTTGCTATAGTAACAGTGTCTGGTGTGACAAAGCTCGTGTGGTTTCTGTACAAGGCAAAATTGGAGGAGGGAGAGCTCATGCATAAGGGTTCAACACCTGTATTTGCATACTGTAAGACACTGAGGATGCAGGTAGGTATGTGCCAGGTATTCGAAAAGGAGCTGGAAATAAGCTGCTGTTGTCACTGGGAGACTTGCAGTGTGTCACATGCTGTGTTTGGATTTCATAGCAGAGATGTGCAGATTAGCACTGTAGGTCTGAGCTGGACTGAAAATCTCTCAACAGCACAGACTTTGCTGCGAGTAAACTTTTAAAAAAAAAGGTATCTGTCTTCATTTCACTGTCGTCTACTGATGATGAATTTCTACAGAAAGTCTCCAAAATATTGATTTATTCAATATGTTTCCAAACAAAAAAGGACCCAAATATGTCCACAGATGTAGTCTTTGTAGCCCAATATTAATAGATTACTTGTCCTTTCATCTCCTTGTAGTCCTTGCAGTAAAGCAGTACAACGAACTAACATGGTTTGCTCGGCTATTGACATCTACATTTAACTAACGACACAGAGACTCCCTGATGGAAAATCCCCACTACAAAAATCACAATAATGATCACAGAGGACACAACAGGCTATTGTAAAAAGTTTTCTGCAGATCCAAGGTCATACTGGGTAAACAAGGTAACATCCTGAGCACCCACTTTATTGAGCTGAAATGTTCCTTCTAATTAACCAAGCTAAAGCCACCAGACTTTTGCTGCTTCTGCCCGCAACCCTTAATAACTAACTGCTGTTGCATTCAGATAATTAGTGTGTATAAATCTGATTAGAAGTACAGGGAACAATATATGGACTGTACACTTAAAGAACCTGACCTTTGTCTGGAAAGGCTAAATCTGCTTCACTGATTATCTATACATTTTTGTATTTCAGGCTTATTACCAAATTCTGATTGAAGATAGTTCTAAAACCTTGCGTAACCCATTTTGAGAAACAAAAGTGAGACAGAGAGAGAGAGGCACCACTGGGAGCACTTCTGTCTGCAGAACACAGCACGCTTCCCCTCAAATCTTTATGAACCGAGTCAAAATTTCAGATGATAAATTCACAAAGTGTGAAGCAAAGCGATTGCTATTATCGCTGCGGCGGATCTGTAAGAAATTCATAATAAGTAATGGATGTTAAAAGCTCAGGGATATGCCACAACAGAAATAACTGACATGACGGATGCATCTGAACTAATGCACAAAGCAGAAGCAATCTCTTATCTTTTCCATATCAATTTAGACAGCAAACATAAATGTGGTTCATGTGCATGGAGTCCATGATTATTTGGAGATAGTTTAAATCAGAACAAGCATGATTTTAATTACAACTCAGTATGACAACATCAGTTTTACTTAAGGTCTCCCTGGATCTCCCTGATGCGTTTTGTTGTATTTAATATGAAAAGCAATATTATATAAAGTACGTGTGTGAGAGTGAGTAGCTGTGAGCCGAAGTACATCATAACATGGTCCTTCCAACAATACAATACAATAATGGCAACATTATCCCATCCCCCAAAAACAACGCACAGCGGTACTGCTCTACACTCAGGCTCCAACCCACTCATTCTAAAGATATCACATGTAGACCAGCTCTACAGTGCTTACACACTTATACACACACACACACTCCAGGAGGGGTTTATTCTAATCAGTCCACTCTTGATGGATAAGTAGACATGAAATGTTATTTCAAAGCATCTCTTTTCATAGACAAATCCTCTAATTGTCTCAGAGGAGGACTTTAAGCCAGACCTGAAAACAAAGAGTTGCATCTCCATCTCATCTCACTATGTTTTTTTTTGTTTTTTTCTTGAGGGAGGGAAGGGGCAAAAACTATTCATATCCATCTTTAACGACAATGGTAATTAATAGCAAAGGCTTTATTTGCCAACAGTTATTATAATTGCAAACAAGCTCTTTGCATGTCTCTACTGGGATATCAGACCATTAGACCACTCTATTTTTGTAATGATCTCCAGGTCTTTGAGGTTGGAAGGCTTCCTCTCCATCACGCTGGTCTTGACTGGATTTATTTCTGTACTCTGGCTGGACCACTCCAAAATGCTCATATTTTTTAAAGTAATACTTTGACAAGTTAGTTTGACAAGGGCAATTTTGTTTGTTTTGCTCCAGAATCTTAAGACCGTCCTCTTTTCTCAAGATGCCATTTACTTTGCTTGGCTCATTGGCTGAAAGCTATATCCCTGTCTCTAAACAACTCCATTTTCATCTCATGACTTTGTTCTATGTCCAGGTGAGCTTTTGCAGAGACTAGGCAAGCTTTTCTATGCTTGTCTTAGAAAAATGAAGTACTCCATGGAGACAAGACTTATGTAGTGTCTGCCTTGAGATGTTGGTATCAGAACTGCTCAGATTCATCAGGATGGCCTCAGTGATGTCTCTTGGATCCTTCTTGGCCATTCATTTTGTCAGTTCAAGGGTCTCTTTCAGCATTCTACCACACCCTTTTGTATTTTTCAAAGCTTGAATTTCCTTGCGCTTTTTCCTGTGACCACTTGAAAACTCTTGAATATACTGTAGCCTTTCCCCATCTTGTGATCAGCCATAATGTGCAACTTTCTCTCAGCGATGGACCCGAATATGAAGCTCGTTAGGCTTTAGGAGAACTACTGCATCAGTTGTTCTCAATTTATAGTATATCTGAATACTCAAGAACATGGCAGAAATTACCAGCAGCATTTGGAAAAATATAGTAGTTGGCATTGTTTTATTAAATTGCAACAATTTCAATATTTTTAGATGTTTGGACCAAATCTTCCCTACAAAGATCTAATAAGTATTATCATAAACATGTCTGTAGTGTCTTACCATCTTTTATCACTTGTTCAGATCATTTCCAGCCTGAAGAAACCTACTGGTCAAATCCACCTTATTGTGCTTAGGAGTGAGCTACAGACACTGATACTCACAGTCAAATAACGAGCATCCAGCTCCACCTTCTTCTCCAGCTCAGACAGCAGCTCATTGTGGAAGGATTTCAGCTGGAAAAAAAAAAAAAAAAAATGAGTAAACATGAGTAAATGTTCTTCACATTAAGTAATAAATGACATATGTTACCCTCTTTTACGCAGTTACTGGATACATATTTGCAACTCTGACCTTGCAAATCACTACTAATGCTACTGATGTCTGGCACATTTACTCAAATGATTCCAAAAATTGCAGTAATGTCTTTCATATATGTCTTGCTGTTATTCAGTTACAAATGGTGGATTCCTGCTTTCATAAATGCTTTTATTATCTTGTTTCCTTTGATTTCCACATATTTACCTTGGGTAGGATTAAAAGAGGATATTTTTTTGATACAACGCAATATCTCAAACTGAAAAATTGAAGTCAGGTGGTTTTGATATGCGATAACAATAAGGGAGCATAATAAACAACATTCCATATTTAAATGACATTGATTAGTTCATAATGCCACAGTATATCCATGTAGATACTCGATCATTGAAGAATAACCTCTTGAGTCAATCAATTCTTCTTACTCTGCATACAATCATGTGATTATTTTTTCCTCTCTCTGCCTTGGCTCCATCATGCTTTGCACAGGGCCTTTATGTTGGACAGAAGTTGTTACACACATATGGGAGGTGCTCAAGCCCTCAGGTACCGACATGATCCCATCACCTGTGTCCAGGCTCTCTTTTGTATTGGATGCACAGCAACAAAGGGGGAAATTACACAGAATGCCATATTGTTCAATTAACTCACTAGATTTCCCCAGTCACCTCCTGTGTTAGCAATTTGGATTTATATAGGCTCAGCAAGTCTCTTCATTCAATATGAGTTCATGTTCATTTTATTGTCATTTATCCCATGTAATGCGTAGCCCAGGGACAAGTTTGTATCATGGCTGGTTAAATTGTTTTAGGGAAATCATCGAGTATAACCATGCAGCCAAACTAAAATGTGTTCTAGCTTTAATAACTTCTTATCCTCGCTAATCTGTTGTTAAAATATTTCAATGTATTGCAGTAATGGCGAACCACATGGCGAAAACCCTTTGAGTGTAGAATACCAACCATCTCTTCTAGCTGCACTTGGATCTGTCTATGGACCTCAGCCATCTGGAACAGCACATCCCCTACACAGGGAGAAATAGGAAGACAAGGAGAAAACACATGAACAATACTATACAACAAAAGCAGAAAACAGAGAGAACAGTAGGAAACTGGAGGACAAAACAAAATGAGAAACAAGAAAAGCAAGAGATACCCCAGCGTGCAAAACCCATGCAGAAATACAGGAGACACAAACATACAGGACAAGTGACTTGGAACTGGGACAGTGACAAACATGATGAAAGTTTGTTTATGGCACAAGACAACAGAAAACAGAGACACTGAAACATCATCAAGTGATGGCAAGTACAGAAAATGAAAAAAGAAAAAAAATAATTTAAGTGTAAAACAAAACAAGCTGGGGGGAAACAAAAGGCTTCAAATTAAAGTCTGGTTCTTCAAGCGTGTCAGTACTGATGTCTTGTGGAGATCAAACATATTGCCTTTCTTTCTTTGATCAATCTTAAAATCAGGCAATGTGATTTCTAGAAGGGAAAAAAAAACAACCAAATAAAAATCTCAAAGAAAGGTTGAAGTCTCCACATAATAAAGAAGTAGAAAACAAAAATCAGAAGGAGATAGGGAAGGGTCATGCAGCTAGTGAGCGTTTCATTTTCATATACCTACAGCCTGCCTCTTCTGAATATGCAGTGCATTGTCAAGAAAAGGAACACAAAGAGCTACATTGAGTGAAGGACACATATACAAATAGAGACCTGGTGGAAAGACAGTGTGAGATCTACATGTACAGAAAAATGAGACACACACATTTCCCTTAACAGACCGTCCAAAGCCCCTTTAGGCCCTTTTTATTGGAGATGTTAAACAGATTTTGGGCAGAAAAGATGAAAAGTTCAGTAACTGGCCAGTGATGCAACAGGTTATATAAAAATAAATAGCTTTTATTTGGAGAGCAGTACCATATAAACTGCAACTTAGTAGAATCCTTTAAAAACAAACTATAATGTAGTCGAATATGACGCATCATTATGTTACCGCAGGTTTCAAAACGGTAGCCATTTTGGAAAAAAAATAAATCCTGGACAGCTGAGCAGGAACTGAAGTGCAACACTTAGAGTTAATCAGTTTTTTTTCCCCTGGCTCATTTCACACTCTCCTGCCTGCTGCTCTGTCCTCTTTTGAAAGCTGACCTATAAGAGTACATTCTCAGCCCATCTGAAATTGCTTCGTAAGTGAAATCAGAACTTGTGCTCAAGTGGTTTCAGAACAAACTTGTGTTCTTTACCGAAGGGCTTTGGAGTGGTCTCCATCTCAACAGACAGCAAGCACAAAGCAAAGTGACAACACTGAAATGACGGTGACAGAGCTGACTTCATCTGCTCAAAACCAAAACAAAACAAAACAGAAAAAAGCTGTGGAATGGATAAGTGTGTTTTGTGGGGAAGTAAGTAACACTACCACTACCTCACAGTTAGCATTTACAAGCTGTATATAAACCAAACCTGTAATTCATTAGAAGATATAAAACATCTGAAAGTGTTGTATTGCAATTCCAGCATCTCCAATAGTATAAAGACATATTTTAACCCTCTTTCTAACCTGATTATCACCAGAAACCTGTAGGAGTCTGCAGTAAAATCAAACCCAAGACATTTTTTCCTACTCGTTCAATTCAGAGCAACTTCTGACAGGTTCATTTCTGTATGCCCAAGACAGGCAGGCCTTTAACCCAAGCATAAAAGGCTGATTTTGTACCTCACAGAAGTAGAGAAGCAGGCCAAAGCATCCTGTCAGTCCCTAGCAGGCTTGCTAAGCAGCTTACAGATACTCATCCCTGATCACAGCCCTTCGAGCTTAGAAACCCTGCCATTCTGCTGGCGGCTTCAACTAGCTGGATCAATTAACTAATGAACATCCATCACCGCACCACAGACGCAAGCACGCAGACTCACACATGTCATGTAATCTGGCCGCGACACACTGTGTTTGTAAGGAGCCAGAGAGGAAAAGAATGAATGAAACCCACGAGAGATCTCATCTTGTCATCTGCAGTTTTATTTCTGCACAATGTGCAACACCAAAGCACGGGAAACCAAAATAAATAAATAAAATCACACTTTGGAGATGCAGATGGTTGCCATGACAACTTCAATATCATATCACGCAACAGCAGTAACAGAAAATTGGACTGCCACCTTCCGGGGCAGTTAACATTAGAGAATTCAATCAAGAATCAATAAAGAGGCACAATAAGAAAAATCTGAATGCATTATGCAACGTTATTGCTTCCTACAGAAAATGTTCCACAGGCATGACACAACCCATGAGACTTGACACAAAAGCTGCCAGCATGACAAGGATATCCGCATACCGGATAAGAGTGACATGACAGGTTGATGGCCACACTTTCAAACTCAAGAGCTGTCACAGAACCACGCTCCCTCCCGCACACGCAGATAAACTATCGCACACAGACACATCCGCATATATGCCGTCAAAGCCTGTACTAATGTATCAATATTTCCCAGCTCACTTGAACCTCGCCTGTGTCCCTGACTGAGAGAAAACAACAGTTCTTTTGTTGGGAGAGGAGCTCAGGTTGATCTGCACCTGCAGCTTTGCAACAAGCAGCCACATGCCTGCTAGCTCAAACCACTGAGTCAGAGGAGGAAGCATGGTTGCAGGACTTGTGTGTATATGAACAGACTGTCCCCTGAAGTATGACATCAGCTTGTGTAGATCTATTGACTGCTTGTGTAACAGCAGCCGTGATACACCCACACAGGTGGAGAATAAAGGGGAAAAAAAACTGAATAACAGAATGTGGGCTATGGAGCAGAAAAAAATTAAATAAAAAGTGGAAGTTTGCAGTGCTGAACAGAGAGAACAAGAGAGCTGGAGAGAGAGAATGGAGGTGGATGGAGAGACACTGAATCACTGGTGAAGGTCAAACCAGATTCACTAAGGGTTGTCATGGAAGCAGGATAATGCTGGGGTCGTTGCCATGGGAGAAGCTGCAAGATGAGGAGCAGTGCCTGCAAAATGCTGTGTTACAAAACACTGTTCTCCACCCTTTACTATCGGCTATCACACAGCATATGAAATTCCTGGAGGGGTAAAAGAGTGGTGTGTATCCCACCAGGGGAGTGTGTGTACAGTACATGTGAGTGTACACAGTGTGTGTGACTAAACAGTGGTGTTAATGCCTGCCTACCTGGCATGCCAAGTCACAGGGGAAACAAACCACTGGGCAAGCATAATGGGGCAGCAGGATAATGTGCGAGACGCTGATAATAGCTGAGACTCTGGGTGGCCGTATGAGTGTGTGTGTGCGCGTTTGTTTACACGTGTGGGTACACTCTCTGTGAAAGCACAACATCTAAACACGGTTAATCCAGAAGCGAGAGCAGCTTATACTTACAATTCATCCATCTCTCATGCTCATAAACACACTCTTGTTTACTAGTTTTGTACACTAGATGATAAACCCAGTTTGAACTCATTCCCTGCTTTGCTCATTCAGCCTCTCACAGGAGAAGACTACTGATATATACATGACACATTGCTAAAATTGGAAGCTCAGCCATCACAGCTGCTCAACCTACTAGCCTAATATAAGTTAGTCCAGCAATGGTGTCACGCATTTAGGCCACAATGAAGACTTAACGGGAGAAATATATGATTGCCAAGCAGAAATGGGCCAGAGGGTAGTATCAAGGATTTTTGAGATCAATTCTAAGAAGGTCCAAGAAGGTGTACAGCATTTTCAAACCATCTCATAGCAGAGAGCCAAAATCCCAGCCTCTGTTCTACTGTCCTCAACCACACAATGCATTTTATAACAACCAAAAAGCCAAAACATCTCAGCATGGTTTTCTGTCAATACTCTTGCAGTATTTCTGTCCAAGTACTGCTGAGTCCTATTGGCTGTTGTTAAATGCTAAACCTGGTAACACAAATAATAAATTATACTGATTATGGAAAAGTAAGAACAGTTTAGAGGTAAATATGACAAAAAGCAAAATTGTTTAATATAAATCAAACATAAAGCCAACACAAAAATTTACATAATCTTCAATTTGCAAAGGCCCTCTCTCTTATTTTTATTATTATTATCATTAGTACTGATTGTTGTGCCTTCAATAGCTGGCATTTGTTACACTGCAACAACAGCCATGTCATTTAAACTTGTCAAATATCTTTCACCTTGTGTCTCCTGATTTTTACAAGAGTTTATTGTACCATAGAAGATTAACAACATTACAGAAACATGCACAAGGCTGAAAAAGCCCTGGAGCATGATTTAAACTCTCAGAAAAAGGTATATCTCCTGAGAGAAAGTTTGATCATTGCAGTAACCCTCCCACCCCTCCTTTTTTGCTTCTGCTTTCCTTGTCACTGACAGCATAAGCAATGAATTACAAACAACTTGATTTGATAAAAACTAAAATGTGGAGGGAAGAATAAGGTAGGGAGAACAATTATTCAGTTACTCTCAGACAGATTACTGTATGTCTCGATACATTTTTGGGCCCTTTAAGAGATCCGGGCTGTTTTTGTCTCTCCTTCATTTGCGACAAAGTCTTTTAAGTATCAAGGTACGGAGTTCAGAGTGAGAAAGGCTCAAGATGAAAGAGAAATAAATTTTCTTCCAGGGCAAATTAGAGCAACAGGTAGTGAGGCAAAGAGTGGAGTGAGAGAGAAAATCCCTGAAGAATACAGTAATAACAAGTCATACATCAGTGTAGCAGAAAAGAGAGTCTTGTGAACTTACATTTAAACCACTTCAACCGAAGCTCTATAGTCGAGCCTTCTACACTCGAGCAGAGGCAGTAAGAAAAACAGCACAGTCATGTTGAGAATCAAGAAGGAACTGAGTAAAAAAAAAAACAATGAGGGCTCTATGACTGTAAGTGTGTGTGTGCTACTTGACCAAGCAAGGCAGCCCTAAGTAAACCAGGGCATCTAAACACAGAGTGTATCCATATCTGAATATGCACCACATCGGGGAAGCAGGGTTAGTAGGGTTACAGTTCCAAGTAAAAGTTTTCTCTTTTTTTTTTCATTTTTAAAAATTTATGTTAGAGCTTCTACATTCATATATATGTGTACGAGGCCATCATAAAAGCGAAGGATACATATACACCCCACAAGAGTTTGCGCATTTGAGGCATGTAATTGATACTTTAGCTAATCTCAAAAGTGCCACCAATACACTAGTCCAAACAGGCAACACACATGTTCAAAAGACAGGACACCTTCACATTAGCATGGCACTAACTGGGCTACATTTCAATATTGTATACCAGCCTAACCAATGCAGAAGATGAATTCAGCCATTGTTGTTGGAAGTTTGCACTGTGTCTGCAGCCGCTGGAGGGCAGAGCACTCCACACTGACAGACAAGACACTCAGTCACTCTCAGCTCAGTCTATAAATGATAGATTAAATTAATAGGCATTTATGTTAAAGAGTGAAATAAGTGGTGCCTTTGCAGAGCAAAAAAAAAGCCAAAACAGTGCAACAAAATTCAGCACGGCATCATTATGGGGGCTATGGATAAGATTAGCATTACCTCAGCTTAGGTTAAAAGATGAGGCTAATGTACTTTATTATGTGACTCAGTCCAAAGACACCCACAATGTTGCGTGACCTGCAGGTGCATGCCGAGTCTGGCTATACGCTGAATGCTAAAACGCTCACGGCGGAGGTTTCAGCTGTGACTTCTGACTGCAGCGAGGTGTGCAGCATCTCTGCTGTTTTTGACAAACTTTGAGGAGTACAAAGAGACACAGAGGTTGGATGGACTGGTTGTATTTTGCACAATGAATGAACAGACAAGCAGAACGTAGAACAGGCCGTGCTCTTTATGTAACACTAGATTTTTAACATTCTGTGAGTACAACAAAATCACTGACTGTTGTAACTCACTGCCCAGAGGAGAATATCAAGAACCACTGAGTTGCCTAGCAACATAGTGTTTTGTGTGTGCACTTACATGCATCCTTGCGGGCTACAGCCGCTGTGTAGTTTATACTGTTTATGCTTCTCTGCATTGTCTACTTTCATAAAACCATCACTCTCTCTCTCTGCCACGACCAAATGAAGGGCAATGTGAGTGTGTGTAGATGGTGACTGTAGGGGCCACTGGCTTCCCATAATGCAGTGCGTCACTCAGAAATAGAGCAGGAGAAGGCAGGGACCCCTGGGATGGTGGCAGAGAGCTAAGAAAAGAGTTCCTCTGCTCTCATTTAAACAGGGACAGGTGCTGGAGGAGGAGAGAGGTAGGCCAGACTGAAGACAGAGAGACAGACAGGAGCAACAAAGAGAGAGAGCTGTGTATATACAGTATGTGTACATGTGGCTACTCATTCAAATACAGCATGTCTGAGTTAACACTTCCTGTGCCAGCAATAACCTTTGCTCTCAACAACAGACATGTCATTTAGCCTTTTAGACCGCATCCATTTACCAGCCGAAATGTAATGCTGATGTCCCAGGTCCATTAACCTAAAAAGACAATTATGTTACATCAGTTTGCAGCCTCATTTTCCCTGTGTGAACCTCTTTTTTCTCAGATAATTACCAGGAGGAATATTACTTATTTTGTGTGTGTTGGGGGGGTGGAAGCTCCTCTCCTCAGCAGCAATTTAAGCAATCCATTGGTTGAATACAGTTTAATAATTGCCCCCCCCACTTTTTTTTTCTAATGCATGTAATTTCCCTAAAGACATGCTTTTGTGCTGAATCATACATGATGTGTTATTAAAATGTGGCCATAAGCAAGGTAACAGAAGTTGATAAATGATGGAAAAGAGGTTTGATTACCACTGGCTAGGGAGAATAAACTGTCAGTACAGCAGATATAAAACACAATGTGCTACATAGGTGTGCTAGATTTAGTACTGAGTCTGTAGTCCGACTTTCACACTAATCCTTGCAACTTAACAGTGAAACACTAGCCATGTAGGACAGCGTTGTGAACACACCCAGCCAAGTATAGTTCTCAACTCTACTTCACCTGAGGACAAGAGCAGTCTGACCATTCTGGTGAGTTTTAAACACGCCTGCAGCCAAAAACCTGTTTCCTTTCGCATGGTTCATATGACCTCTTTAGTATTCCGTCATGCATATCCATTATATTTAAGTATGACAAAGACAGCACCTATTGTGCATAAAACTAGGCTTTACAAACTATATGTTGTTTAGTTTATCTTGTAGTTGTGCAGACTGTACCCTCTCATTCATTTTTATAATGCACTGTTCACCCGACCCAATACATGCCATGCTGCCCTGTTAACTAGCAGGCCTATTGTTGCTCTCTTTCCATTGTGAAATTGAGGGAATTAGCAAGTCAGGCTTAATTAACAATTACGACAAAAACCATTTGAGAATAATAGATTGGGAGCATTTTGGATTCAGCTCTCTGATGGGAAAACTTTGGATAAATGTAAGGCTGTATGCAGACTTTGTAAAACAGCAAAATATAAATAAAACTGCAGCAAAAGTTGCACCATAAGCTTACGCTGTATGTGCATCCAGAGTAAATGTGCAAGAATTGTACACTTCAAAATTTCAAATGTTAAAAATAAATAAATAAATAAATAAATAAATAAATAAATAAAAAGTCCTTTGTAGTTCCCAGGAGAGCTGCATTAAATATGTGGCATTGCCTCGAGTGTTGTCATTTGAGGCAGCATCAGCTGGCTCTGAATACAAGTTAGGAAATGAAAAGGAGAATGCAGGAAGTCAGAAAGGAGTGAACTAAAGAAGTCTCTGTAGTCCGTTACACATCTGTGCTTGAGGCTACGTTTACTGCTGCATAATAGAGGTGAATGGATTGTCAGCAGCCGAGTTGCAGTGTGGGTAATGTCAGTTAGTTGTGTCGCTGTGCAGCACAGGCACACGTCTCATACGTTCTTAACAGTTCTCACTTATCATCACTTGCCCTAAGTCCAAAATACTTCCAAACAACAGACTGTGATCAATTTTGAAGGACTTGCTCACCCTCTGCAGACTTTTGGTTTTCATTTTGCCTATCTGGTCTTCATTGTATATCACTCTTCTACTGTGGACTACAACCACAACATCCAGGAAGTTTTGCTGCTTGGCTTATGCTGCAAGGGTGCATGACAGATCCCTAAACATGATGTGTAGTGCATTTTTCGATGAGCATAACATGTATTGTAAACTTAAATATCACAGTTGATCATGTTCATGTAATTCCGGAAAGCCGCAATTGTAATCGAGATTAATATTTGATTAACTGAAGAGCCTCAGTATCTCCAATACTGCAGCATTAACTTTGATCCTTTATTAAAACTGCACCATGAGTCTGACAATGGTATCTGAATGCAATGCTGTATGAGGGTACTATTAATTTCAGTTAAGATAGTTTTTGCTTAAAGATTTTCTTTAAAAAAGCACTTCAGAGCCAATCAAAAGCTTCTTAGAAAAAGGCAAAGTTGATGGATTGGTTGGATTACAGTCAGTCATAACAAATACAAAGGGGCTCTTGGTAGCATGACAAATCAAAATACAAGGAATTTCAGGAGGAGTTTGAACCTGTAAATTGCCTTGACTACTGGCATGGTCATAAATAACAAGCCTCTCTCTTCAGATGAATATAAACACAACGGAGGAGAGCTGGCTGCTGAGGATTGTCGTAAATATCTCCAGCCCCAACAACACCGTGTATTTCCCTAGAAGGTTTGGAACGCCGCAAATATCACCGAAGTAATATGTACTCACTCCTTCTACACGAGGAGGGATGAAAAGAAGAGGAGGATGGCAGAAACAGAGGGAGTGAAAGGAATGAGAGGGAAATGAGGGAGGGAGAGCAGGTGTGTGTGTGTGTGTGTATGTGTGTGTGTGTTAGCATGTGTGTGTGTGTGTGTGTGTGTGTGTGTGTGCATGTGTGTGGGTGGCAAAGTGACAAGCGATGATTAGCCCAACCAGAGGAGGATATGTGGGAGGGAGTGTGTGGGAGTAGTGGGGCTGGCGAGAGAGAGACTCTGCCTCTTTAGGCAGAGATATACACAAGTGGATTAAAGGAGCACTCGTACTGTATAAACACATAGAAATGACACCAGGTTTATCTACAGTAAATTCAGACAACCATGTGAGTATGGAAGGCGTGAACACATGTATGCACACACAGTACAGTACACACAAAGGTGGGTTCCTGTGGGAATGCGCTGTATTATGAAGGAATGAAGTAATACTCAAGAAAGGCTACGGTGCATGTCGATATGCTGATAATGAAAACTGCAACAGAGGCAATTATATTTCACAAGGTAATTTCACTCCTTCCTTTAAACATAATGTATATGTGTTTCAAAGAGGAAAGAAGAAAAGGGGGAAGTGAGGAAGAAGGAGATGGAGAACAGCTGTCGACTCTTAAGTGTGTAGGTGGGACCATTTGCAGCCCGACTCTTACAGAGCCTCCATGGAATTAACAAGCTTTAAAGAGGTGCAACAAGAGCTCGAACTGTACAATCATGTGTGAGCATGCGCAAATGCACAAAGAGCATAGAAAAAAAAATCTGCTGTTTATCTTTCAAGGGGAGTTAGCCAGCTCAATGACAGCATGACGGCATGCCAACTGATTCAACATGTGACTGATCTCTCACACTGATGTCTTTGTGAAAAATCTAGTGTATTAGGTCACTCCAATATCTAACACAGTGCTTTGAGGCCTGACCATACACTCATGACCATAACCATTAGCTGGCAACAATAAACAGCATTTGTCTGATGGTTGGACAGACCTGAGAAACTGAAAACCTTGTGGGTGGGGATGTTATTTTTAAACTCCCCATCAATACACACATTAGAATTTGGTGAAATTACCTTTTGAGACACCATGACTTTGGAAATTACTCATCTTTTAAAAGGAAAACAGTTCAAATACCATATCTTATGTTTTGTTGTTTGATAGGCTAGCTTCCAGTCTTCAAATCTGTGGATATTTCTAAGCTCCACTACCAGTCAAACAGGAAACTGTGAGCTTTGGATCTTGCTCCTGCACACGGTTGGGCTGGAGGTCAGAATATTGGCAGTGACCTCAGGGTGGGGACTCCAACGAGTCGCAACCAGGTGGGTGGAAAATAAAACACCAGTTCATCCCCTGGGAATGACAGCGGTATGTAGGGGAGTGTTGGGTGGAGCTGGTACTTTGTACAAGAGACAGACAATGAAAAATATGTTTTGCTACAACACAACCATATTCTTTGAGCTTAGAGAGATTCAGTTTTTAGTGTTGCTTGATGAAAATAGACAAAAACAGACAAGAGATTGACAAGACTTATCTGTTGACCAAGTGAATGAGTCATTTAAAATATCCAGTTCCTTTGCTAATCTTTCTTCAGGCAGGGGGTGTGACAGAGGAATCAGTTTTCAGTTTCCTCATACAAACGAGCGGCTACATACCAGAATACACTAATATACTTTCACACAGAATTCTCCATTTCGGCCAGAAGCAACACAGCTACCAGCAAACAACAGAAATTTCAAAGTGCATTCAGTAGTGGCTCTTATTTAAAATAACAGAGTATCTCGCTGTCCACGTCACAGTGTTGGGTGATGCAGAAAGAGATTAGATCAACTGTCAGTCAGATCATGTGGAGTGCATTTTTGTGACAAGTTCAGCTGAGGATGACTGGTTTGAAGGAGGCAGCAACTGTAAGCAAGGGTCAGCTCAACAAGGAGGTGCTGCTGTAAACTTTGGAATCAGTGGAAAACCTCACAGACGTTGCGAGATTCAGAGAGAGCGAGGGAGAGGTGGGGGGTTGGGGGGCAGCTCGTTGAATAAAACATCCTGAAAGCGCTTTCATGTCAGTCCCTGTAGGCTGGGCTGGAGAAAACCCAAACTGGATCTCGGCTCCAATGCAACAAAGGCCCTGTCAAATCAACAGCTACTTCTAGGCAGATCAAGCAGTCCAATGCACAATCAGCGCAAAGGGAATCTCTTCAAACAGGAGCTGATTTCCCATGGGTTGGGGACAGCAAGTGTAGACACTCAGAGACACCGATCGCCTAGGAAACTACTCACTATGAGAGGACCAGGTGTTGCCTCTCCAATTGACCTCTATGTTTATAAGTAAAACACATGGCCCCAGACACACCTATTCGGCATACACCACACGAGGTGCAACGCTTTTAGTTTACTGACACATTTTTCCCACACAGGATCAAAGCATACTACACAGGGAAAACATTAAATTGGCAGGCCAAACATATAAAAAGGCTTCCCTAAAATGTAATCTTCAGCTTGGATGAAAACATGTTCCCATCATCGATACTGTGGTAAATAAATGATGTTCAGCCCCTACTTCACTGTGCTGACCAAACTGCACTCATTGTTAAACCTGTCTTTTTCTGATGACATCTCTCTGTCAAAAGAAGGCGCATAAATTGAAAAAGTTATTTCCTTTGGGGCAAAATCTAACACCAAACTGATTTAGGGATTGAAATGATTCAGTAAAAATTTTAATTAAAAAAAAAAAAACATCTCCTGTATCAACTCACACATTTCTGACGTAACGCTTTCTCCCCTGTCAGGTTACACAAAAACCTAATGAGAGATGACGTGTGGGTATATAAATGTATTAAGACCCAATATTATGCTTTTTGGGATTGTTCCCTTCCTTTAGTGGGTTGTAACTTGTTCGGCTTGCAAAATCATAAAATGCAAATTCCACACCAAAGGGAGTTATTCTTTACCGCAGAAGAGACTGCTCTTTACCTGGCCGAAATGCTTTGCTTGAGGTATCGACTGTATAGAAAAATAGGCGAACCTTTTGTGACATTGCAATTTTGAGGTTCAGTGTACTGACTAGAGCCGTAACTATAAAAAAAAAAAAAAAAAGAGTAAAGAGATGGAGTGTGGGCAGACGAGGATGGGCTCTGCAAACCTCTCTGGACCATAGACTGCCACAAAAAGTGGCCACACCTTTGACTAAGCATAATTTAAGCCGTAATATGATTTAAACAAGCAGGTTATATGAAAAGGGGCTGCACAGTGGTTCGGTGGTTAGCACTGTCGCCTTGCAGCTTGAAGATCCCTGGTTCTGGCTCTGGGGTTTTTCTGCTTGGAGTTTGTATGTTCTCTCTGTGCATGAGGGGGTTTTCTCCAGCTTCACTGGTTTCCTCCCACAATCCAAAAACATGCTGAGGTTAATTGGTGATTCTAAATTGTCCATAGGTATGAATGTGACTGAGATCGTTTGTCTGTATATGTAGCCCTGTGATAGACTGGTGACCTGTTTAGAGTATCTCCTGCCTTCGCCCTAAGTCAGCTAGGATAGACATCAGCCCTCCCTCGATCCTAATGAGGATCAAGCAATGCATAGCAAATGGATGGATGGATGGTTATATAAAAATTCACCTCCAATACATTTGTCATGAACAGGCAAATTAGCTATAGAGATCAAAACCATTTTTTTGTACCAGGCTGTAAACATGTGACATAACTTCACTTTTCAGCCCCAGAAGTTGCAGTTTGGTGCCAAGTTGTTATGTTTCTTATCGACATCATCATGTAACACATTTCTGTAACCCATGCCCAGCAGCTAGTTTGGAACTCCCTCAGAAAAAGAACAAGTATGTTCCTTGTAGTCTGTCATTTTCTCGCTAGAGCTATATCCATCTGCCTATAATCATAGATTTGTATTTACAGCACATAACCAACACTGCTTTGCTTTTGTTGGGCCAGCTGACCAATCATACCAGACTGGACTTTTCGGGAGGGGGTTCTTAAAGAGAAAGGAGCTGAAACTAAGCATTTCAGACAGATACTGAGAAAAACACATGTTGAACCTATGTATTTTTTGTACATTAAAGCACATAAACATACTATAGTAGACCCCCATAAAAATTATAAACCTGTAAATTTGCATAACATGCACTCTTTGAGAAGTATTGCTCCAGTTGAAGGCCAACATGAGTGATGACAGAAAGAAGATAGGAAGAAATGAAAGAAAAAAGGAGGTTATTAGGTGTATGTCAGTCACTTACCCAAATCTTTGGATCCTTGACTCTCACTGGCCAGTTCACCCATTCTGACCAGAGCATCAAAGTAGCCTTTGGCAGCAAATGTCACACCTTGCAGTAAAGAGAAGAAAGAACAAAAAGAAACCAGGGCGGTTATTAAGTTAAAGGTTACCAAAGCATCTTTCATGTTTAAACCCCCCCCACATATTATTTCCCTTTCCCTCTGCTGTTTCTCAGATGCTCTTGAAATAGTAATTGACAGCTTGTCGCAATCAGAAAATAAGGCAACACTAATGCCACTACACAAATTATCCTGTTATCATTCCGCATGCTTGATTGCAAAGAGGAAATTACTTTCTGACAGAGGATCTGTGCTTGGTAGGGAAGCTAAACAAGCATAAGCAGGGATTTCTCCTACTTTATGTTTCTAGTTAGTGGTATAATTATTAGAAAGGCTACTTTGCATCTATCAGGAGTTCATGTGTGTTTAACTGTGGTATTAGAGTCAATATCATAGATGTTTATGTCAGTCTAGTCTCAGACAGCAAGATCTGTTTCTGCAGAATTGCATTAGAAGTAATGGATAGCCTGACTGCAGCTCACTATCACCCTGATAGGGATAAAATGCATGTTTCTATTTCAACTACAACAGTCAACTACAATTGGTTTGAGTGGCGGTAATGCTCAGGTGCCTCTGCAAATAATGACATTGCAATTGCTTTGGTGGAATTTTTGCACGCAAGGAGGCGACCATCATCATGCAAATGGCTGAATCAGCTAAAGAACCAAACAGTGGTGTCTTATGGCATGACCCAAATGTTTAATGAAACTTTGAAAAATTCAATATTTAGGTTGCTGCTTGGATATTGTTGTAGTCATGTCTCATAGCAAGGAGGATTTTAAAAACCACAACACACAAACAGCGAAAGGGGAGGAGAAAAGTATGTGAAATATGCAGGGGAAAAGGCATGATTATACCTCAAGTCTACATCCGGTGAGTAACACTAATATCAGTCTGAAAAACAGGAACATGGTAACTGGGTGGGAAAGTATTTAGGCTAGATCGGGTCAAAGAAAAAAAAAAAGAACTGGAGCATTTTTCATTCCAGGACTCATTCTGCTCTATGACAAAAGGCTGCTAAAATTCAATATTAGCGCTGAATCACTGTGTTCCCGCCAAGGAAACAATGTCACACTGTTAACCACATGCTGTTAACTATCACTGACATTTTCCCTCTTCCATTTCATTTAATCTGTGTTGTCAATATGTCTAAACAATGGGCAGCAGGGTGACCCACTGACTTGTGTAGATTAAGGTGAACCAATATGTTTTTTTTTTAGGGCCAAAAACAATACCGATAACTAATCATGGAGACAGATAACCATAATTTGGAACCAATATATATATATTTGCAGTTTCAAAATACATAATAATACAAGCTTCAACACAAAATTACATTGAAATGCCTTTACCTATTTACCTATGCTACATTAAAAATAATAATAAGAATGCTTTTCACCATTTACCCTTCAGTGTACAAAGGAAGTTCTGACATGTAACCAATCAGATAGAGCTGGCAGCAAGACATTGATCAAGATATCTACAGAGGCAGTGTATCAAAAGCCAAAATAGAAATTTTTTAAGCAGTAATATAATTGGAAATCAGCTTAAAATAAATTAAAAACAATAGTGAGATCAGAAAAATTCTGAACACACACACACATGCGCACGCACAGCTAGTCATGCAGACACACAAAGTATGACTTTTGCTCTGGATCTTGAGTGTACACAGCCAGTCAGGATCGTGCTAATCAACTGTCATATCTCTTCTTTTTGCTCTCCAACTACAAAAAAAACATTGCACAGATCAATATCCACCTCGGCCCTCGTTATTCCCACTGCTGCTGTGCTATCCAGCTAAGGTCACACAGGGCAAAGTCAGCTTCCAGCGAATTCTGCCTCACTGCTATACAGTCCCCCACCATCGGCCCATCTCCGCTGAATAATGGCCATTGCCTGTAGAGGTGAATTCAACAGCAGTCCAGGTGACAGATGGGCCCTGCGTCTGCAGACAGCTACCAGGTGAGAGACACATTTACAACAATAGCCTAGCAGGGGAAGGATAATTCCAACAGACAGATGCAGCCACCAAGTGACAGAGGAAGTTTCCTGGGATGGAAGCCTCAAATCTCTGCTCCGAGGCTGAGGAACATATGCTAATACTAATCCCAATTACAGCTGAGTCAACAGCAGAAGATGGCGCATGTTTCTTTCCTTCTGTCTTGTTGGGGAAACACCTGAGAACTAAGAGGCCTCAGAGCAGACCTCCTGCCTGCCTTGATGTGAAAACTGTGTGTGAATGTGTGATTGTCAGTTCATATGAGTTTGCACACGAGTGCCCTGGAGTTGTGCAAGCACGATGGAAGGACATTTTTTTTTTTTGCTGATGCTGTAGAATGTGAGATAGTGTGTGTCTGTGTGTAGCTGAAGGATGGCTGAGCAGATAAGCTGGATCTATATGGATACTTCTGTCTAATGAAATGTGTGTTGAAGGGTTCACAGAGACAGACGGAGAGGATTAGCAGATCTCTGATTGCAAGTGAGACAATCAGTAGGGGAGGGGCTTATTTCAGATCTACTGATCCATCACTCATCCTTCACTCTGGAGAGGAGAAAGAACTACATCTCTTAATCAGGACAACAATGATTTTGTCTACGTGTGTCGATTGCAATAACTTCAGGGGAATTGTATAACAAGTGTTTGGTAGGTAGTCGTACTCACTCAGTTGAATGCATTTGTTGCTTTTACACTTATCAAGCACTGCGAAATTCAGTGATTGACTGCTGTGTTGGAAAATTTGGAATGCACCCATATCCAGATCTAGAAGGCATACCCATGGAGCCCTTTTGGCATTTGTGGTGTTGAATAATTTCAGCGATTGCACCATATGGGTGGAAACGTGTCCTCCTGTCTTGGGATTCTGCAAATCAGAGCTGCTTAGTCCCTTGGGTTTAACCAATCCTGCAAAGTGGGTCTTTAATGGCTCAGTGAGCCCCTACCAGTCTGTCTCCTACCTACTCCAAGGCCAGGATTAGTTATTTTTTGTGTCAGGGGAAAGACAGACACAGGCTTTGGGAGGGAGGGAAAACCCCCACTAATGACTAGATTAGTTGGACTGAGGTGGCTTCTGCTGGACATTTTGGGGGAAAGTTTGCCACATTGTTGGAAGTGTATACAGTGCAACAAACATATACATAAATTTCTTTTTGTGAATCTGACAGCTGGCAGTGAGTTATTCTCACCTCTGCATCAGATTAGAGGCTGTTTGTGTTTCTCTCAATACACTTTAATTACAAGCTAGAAGCCATGCATGCCAGAAGCTGTGCACCACATGATAAGCCCTGCCCAGTTGGCATAAGAATAATTCCTGTCCTTTCTTAATGAGACAAAAAAGAAAGATAGGTAAATGTATGAGTAGAGAAAGGAAGAAAGAGAAAATGAGTACTTGCGTGCCCATGTGCCTAAACCAGTAGTGAAACAAGGAGCAAGAAATAAATAAATGAGAAAAATGACTTACTAGCTAGGGCCTTCTCATAGTTCTTCCCCATGGCAACGAAGTTCCGTAAGCAGGGGTTGAACTGCTCCATGATGGTCTGAAAGAGAAAACAAGTGATAAATGGGAGGTGGAGGTTTCACTTATCATTAGAGCGAGGTGAAGAGCAGAGAGGACTTGCACTTTGCTAAATTCATTCTCTCTCTCATGCTCTGCCTCTCTTTCTCTTTCTGACATACATCTCCTTCAGGTGCACAGAATTTGCTCATCCAGGGGAAAAAGACAGATATCAACAGAATATTTGGAAACACAAAGTAACGAGTCTGTTTCTGGCAGCTTAAAGGACTTAAAGGATGTGCTGCTAACATTTTGGTTCCCGGGCACCTGCTATTAGATCTTCAGACATCTTGTAGTCACGATGAGGCTCTTCTGACAGCCCATGAAGGACCCGCTGCATATTAGAAACGGGTGGTCGTACTGTTTTAGCTCATCAGTTTGTCTTTAGGTGATGCAGGTGCCTTATAATATAGGACAGCAATATTATTTGCATTATTTAATTAAGAAGCAAAGATAGTGTTTTTGTCATGGCGAGAGCAGCATGCTAATATAGATATACAGCTTTATTCTCCACTTCCAAGCTGAGCCAGTCTAAATGCTGAGAATGCATGATGCCTGACATCTCTCACCAACACAGTTTCCTCTCTTCCTTCTCTTCTACCTCTTCTCTCCTTCCACCTCCTGTGCTCCTCCAGGGCTTCCTCCAATTAGCCAGTCCCCAGTCAGAAAGTCAGGAATATCCAGGGGACAGAGAGACAACCACAACACTGCTGCAGCAGCACACAGTCCATCAATACTGCAAGAGAACACTTTAGAATCTACTTCTAGCCTGAATCCACACTGTGGCAAAATAATATGGCAAGATGCCACCACTGTCAACCTGAAACAACCCCACCAGCTCATCCAGAAAATCAGATCCCTCTTATCCTCAGTGAGACTTCAGCATTTTTTTTGCCTTTTCCCTTCATCTTGCTGTGTGTCCTTTGTTTTTAATGAGAGCCTAGATTTGAATAGGACAGTATATCTGTGTGTGTGCTTGCTGTGGTGTCAGGAGCTGTAGTTCAAGTGGCTTGAGTACAGCACAACCCACCTACAGTCGAAATACCAGTGAGTCAGACATAAACCACTGATACTTTCATTACCAACAGTAACTAGCTTACTACGCCTCTCCATGACAGTGCTTGCATCGAAAGCACAAGCAGCAAAAACTGCACTGCATTACAAAAATAGGGACACAGTGACAGAAAAGCTGCAACTACAATCAATACCAAATGTAAAAGATGCTGCTTGACTTATTGTATCTGCTTTTAATTAGAATGGTTTTGATTTACACAAGAATGGAGAGTTTTGAAAAAAAATCATTCAAGAAGAGATGATTTCTGTGGCTGGCCAGAATTATTTGAAGCTTCAGCCGTTGTCATGGCAATCAACATCCAGATCAGTGTCTGAGTGCTTCATTTTTTAATTTATTTTTACTATGCCATAAACAGCCAATGAAACAAGAAATATTATTCAAACATCACTCATTATGTGCCAACATTATTTATTAAAGTTACTCTGAGCCAAGATTCTGTATTTTAGTGATTCACAGCTCTCATCTAATGCTACTGACATTCGAACAATCACACATGAAAATGTCAGAGAACTATGCTAGAAAGATGTCAAAAGACTTTAGCATCTGGATACAATATGTAGTTTTGAATCACTTAAAAATTTGCAAAGCTGATTTCAAAACAGCTGAGCACCAACTATCACACATAACCAATAACATTAGGTCACCGGCCATGGCCAATTGTCATATTTTTGCAGGCGCACATGTTGTCTGGTTGGAACAGCCCTAGTAATTTGTAGATAGGTTGCAAATCATTATTTTTATGATCAGGTAATGTGCCAACAATATTCTCATTATCAGTACTCTCAAACTGATCAAATGTCTAGTGTACAAATGTGAGAAATTAAGGAAAAATGCCCTTGTATTTATCTGTACTTGTTTTATTCAACCAGAAGTCCATAACTCAAAGAGTATCTTACAACTAAAATTAATATTTAATGTTTTGTTGTTGTTTCCATAGTTTGCTGCATTTTGAAAACACATTGTACATAAAATTTTTTCATTGCTTCAAATTGTGTACACTAGCACAACGAAAACCTTTGTTGCAAACACAACAGTTATTCCTGAAAAAATGTTCTTACAAAAAAGAGCATAATAATACATACCACGCATTCATTATTATTTTGTGTTTGTTTTCTGTTGTGACAGCTTACTGCTTTCAGTAAACTTATTCCACAGCTACCGATGGCAGAATGAGCATTCTAAAGTCTTATAACAGCAACTCATGCTTAAACAGTTCCCTTTTTCACCACCTGGCTGTGTATGTCTAATATCTTTGAAAGAGAGGAGCATAATTAGGGGAGAATCCCATCTCGAGTACAGACAGCGCTTGCTACAAAAGGTTTCCCCCACTCTCTGTGCCTCTGGGAAGATAAAAGACATCCCCCTGGACCGCACTAAGGAAACGTTTATTCCTAAGTGTTTCTCCTCAGTGCTTAATTCTAATGTGAGGTGCATCTCATTGATGTGGATAAGGTCACATGAACATGCGCATTTCGTGTGTGCACGTGTACTCACACCTACATTAATAAAAGGGTTTGTAATAACGAGTGGTGGTGTTTCAAACTGGTGGGAGGATTACATAAAAAAGCAAGGCCCAGTGCAGCATCATTACAGCACACTCTCCCACTGAAGAGGCCAAAGGTAACTGACACAAGCCTTGCTGTCTTTTGTGCGCATTCTGAACACACACATACACTCACTGACCCACTGCCACTGAATAAACACACATAAAAATGCAGGCAGCTATAGAGCAGCTCGACATAAGGAATCACATGATTACCCACTGATTTATTATATAAGAGACAGAAAACTGCAGTGCCTTTTAAATGACATGCAGTTAAGGGGAAGTGGAGAGGGAAAAAATTACAAGGAGGGAGTTTCTTTCTTCATCTCTTCCCATTGTTGCTAAATTTGTCATCCCAGTTCTCTTGTACTACATTGTTACCCTAATTGTGGCAGCTAATTGGGAAATGGGGCCAGGAGACACTTAAGGTTGTGTGACATGGAGAGAGAGAGAGAGAAAGAGAGAGAGAGAGAGTGAGAGAGAGAGAGAGAGAGAGAGAGAGAGAGAGAGAGAGAGAGAGAGAGAGAGAGAGAGATAGAGAGAGAGAGAATTGCAAACATGGGAACTCTAAGAATTATGAACAAAAGTATGTATTCATGTACCGTGATGAATCCACATTCAACCACTCTCTGTATCATGTTTTAATTAAAGATTTATTAAAATAAGAAATAAGTCAGGCCTGGAGAGTATTTCTTCTTCCCTAAGAAGGAGAGTCTGTCCATTTTTCCACTGTCTGCATGAGGACCGAATGATTTCATTATTAGCACTCGGCAAAAATTAAAGCAGACAATTAAGAGAGGGCAGTGCAATGTCTCTTGCAAAATGAATCAAATCTGCCAGACACCCATTTGTGCTATGAGATGAGACAGGAAGAACATAGAGAATTCTGGAGCACAAGTATAAAGGGAGCTGATAAAGGAAAACATTATCAAGCAGGCTAATATGATTTCTCCCAGTGCCCTGACCAAATGAATTTCTCCACAACGTGGAAGCAATCAGTGATTGAAACAAGGTCAGTTTATCTGAAATAGACAGCAGATTTAAATTACAGCATATTCATCCATCCCTGCTCATTCTGTTCTCCTCTATCACACATTTACACCTACGCATACAAACATAGTAATGACATGCAAAGGGGGCAATTTGAAAGTAACACCAGCTGATTAGAACCAGGGGGAATCGCACGCAATCAGAAGCCAGGATGCCATCATCTGTTCCTTCTCGCCCTCCCCTCGCTCCTTCCTCCTCGCTCCCTCTCCTACACAGCAACTTGCCACAGGCCTGAAAATGCCCAGGATCCGATAAACACTAAAATCACCAAGCACTGTATTTGTGTGGACTGCAGGGGCTGTCATGTGGTGAAAGCAAATAGAGGCAGCTAAGCCTAATGATGTAATCAGGGAGGAATGTAAAGAAAGAGGATAATGTGTGGATTGACTTCTGGCCACAACACAGTTAGTCTTTTCTTTCTTAATAAGGAGCATTGTGAGTTTAGGATGGGTCTCAATAAGCTTGGGGACAAGGGTGACCTAAACTAATTACTGTGCTGAGAGAAAATAGTCAGGCTGCAGGATAATCTTCTGTCTAGTTGACCCAACTGAATGATGAGGAATATTGGATCGAGACTGGACATGTCCGGATGTAGGTGTCTCACCACCTCAGTGAATCAGCCTCTTAGGGGAAACCCTGTGTTGGCCAAGTAACTGCACCGAAGCCTCAACAATGTGCAATAAACAGTGCAATGTAGGATCACACAACAGTCTGTATCAACTATGTGATTTGAGAAGGAAGTGCTTTTCTACCAAATTATTATTTTATTACTCCGCCAAGGAACATGGTGGAGTTATGTGATGATCGGCGTTGGTTTGTCTGTTTGTCTGTCTTTTTGCAACATTATTAAAAAATGGACTAACAGGTTTGGATGAAATCTTCAGGGAAGGTCAGAAATGGCACAAGGACCAATTAATTAAATTTTGGCAGTGATGCAACTTATAGTCTGGATACACAGATTTGTTAGAGATTTCTGTATCATTGCAAGGTAGTGGCACAGTGTCACTATAACTATCACTACAAGTGAACACTACGTCAGCTGCCTGCTGACAATCTCACGATTGCGATCCTACTACAAATTGACCACTGCAGACCACGAATTTTTTTTAAGATTTCATCTGTCGGAAATCATACAATGACTGAGCAGCCTTGGTGGAGTACTGCGCTCTCTGAGTGCCTTTCTTGTATAATAATGTAATGCTAACAGTTTAAACTAGCGGCATACTTTCTGGAATCAAAAAAACAAACACAGCAATCCTGTCTATAAATTTTGTAAAAATTTAACTTTTAAAGTTTACTTTGCAATATGTAAATGTGTACCCAAAACATTAACTACAATTAAATGACGCTAAAATCAATGCCACTTAGTTCGACCTCAGGGATGCTCTGCATGTTAATGCAGATTCATTGCTCTGTATTTATTACAAGGAGTAGGTTAGTCGATTTGAAAATCCTCCCGTACAAAATAACTTTACTGCAATTTGTCTATGCATGCATGTCTTCCACAATACCACAGAAATCAATGTACAATTACACTAACGTTGTATGTAGTTAGCTTAAATCTTAGATTGGAGAAAATCTGATTGCCTTAACATGCCTGACCAGTACATGACTTTGAAGATTAGATTAACAGAGTTTTACAGTCCTTTAGTCCTGCAGAAGATTGAAAAACTGATTTCATACAGATAAAAAATGTGTGGTGAAGATAATAAATACAATCAAATCTCAGACTTCCCAGAATCACATTCAAATGTTGCCACTCTCCAGCTTTAATATAGTTGCTGTCCTAGTACCTTTCATACTGGAATGTCATTAGCAGACACACTGATTAAATTAACCTTTAGGGTCATGTTGGAAATATCACAGTTAGAAATTGTACATGAATTAACAATATAAACAATGGGATATACATAATAGTTTCATAAAAGGAAAATTATGAGATTGGAGGACAGAGAGCATAGGAAAACCTCTCAACAGCAGATAACAAAATGTATTTACTGGAGCCCAACTAGCGTATATTTATCAGTATTGGTATTGTATATACTAGTATATATATTTGCTAGTATTAGTCTCAACGTATGCTGACTGACCTGAAAACTTTTCTTTTACAGAACATAGTACAGAAAAAGATGCTTAAGCAATTTAGAAATGGTTTCATCTGGTATTTAGTCCAGCAAAGTAGCTCGGACTCTATTGTTTTTGATATTTTCAGCACTGCCTGCAGCACATGCAGCAGGACATGCATCACAGCTGAGCAGATGGTGGTGTGGAGTCAAGTGTTGCCTTCATAGTAAGTTGCTAGCTAGTTTGTGACATATATTACTGGAAAGTGAATAAACAAGGACCCCATCATTTTCCTTTATTACTATAACTCGAAGATACATATAAACAGGATTGTCTGTTATATTGATAGAATTTCCTACTCTCTAAAATTAATATCAGTTCCAGAAATCCAGCATCCACCAGGTTATCAATATTAATTATGCAGTATATTGGTCTATGTATTAAATGCAATGCAGAAAATATAGTGTATGATCATCCTTTTTAACTTTTTAAGTGCTGAAAAAGCAGATAAGATGTAATGGTTCTGCTGTATGTGAAGACTATCTGGGTATATTGATCAAGACTCTTCAGGGTCTAACTTTACATTCATTTACTTCAGTCATTATGGGTTCTCTGAAATGAGTCAGTTCAGTAGTAAGACAGATCACAACTCGTCATAACTTGCTTGCCATGTTGGAAAGACAACACCTACTGATTCCAAATATTTTAATGTTTCACCAGAAGAAAGCCAATTCACTTTAAACATCAGGCTCAAAAATAGACACAAGTCACGACCTGTTTTGACCTGACTCCCATATCCTCATAAGGGATGGCGACAAAGTTCTTTTAAATCAGACAATTTACAGATTCATATCAGTTCCTTGCAGCTTTGTGACATTTTTTCATCAGTTATCAATAATACATCTGCAGTATGTGGAATACAAGGAGTGCAAAGAATCATACTACTATACAAGTGAAGGCAACATGGCAAACTTTATACTGCAACGCAGTTGAAAGAAAGTTAGAGAACTTTGTAAAGTACACACATCCATACAGAAAAACACACACAAACATGCACGTGCTCATTTCAGAGCAAAGTCCAGGTTTGAGTGGATGCCATGAGGCAGTTGTGTCCTTCTCACATACCTAAACCCTTACTAATACTGCAGTAGGCACAGCATGTGCTTTCAGCTGAAGCCAAGGAGAACATCAAATCTGAGAATACCATGTGAATCTCTGTGGCCTCTCCAAGTTTTGTTGAAGGGAGCAACTTTTCAACATTGTGAGCAGAGAGAAGACTTCGTACACTTCGAGAACAGCTCTCGTGTTCTTTTGTTATTGCAGTGTACAGAATACATCACTGTACATCAGTCATGTCAAGTGCAGACAGGCATCCATATTGAATGGAACAAGTACATTTTTCCTATAACTTCACAATGTGCGAGGCAATTCTTTGTTTGCTGATGCAACAAATACTGACAGTTTTAGCACTTGCTCTTATGCTACAGATAAGGACGCTGCTGTGTCGGGCAAGTGACATCTTCTAAAATTGATTTTAAAACCAAATGTGTAATGCCTAAATGAATTATTCCAGTTTTCTGCTGGGATCTGGAGGGGGAGGTTTTATGTGCGCCTGACCTGAATAAATAAGTTAATGAGAATTATTTCTCTGCACTATGGGGGTGGGGGATGGAAACATGACCTCTGTCGATCTCTATGTCCAGTCTATCAAGCAGATAGACTGCTAGATTTTTTTGAGTTGTTACCAAAGACCTCATGTTAAAAAATACTCTACAAGTAAATCAAGACATCCAAGTGCATGTACTCTCCTGCACTTTTACTAAATATGTTGCTGTTTCCAATATGAACAGTCACTAACACTAATTCATATTGTCAGAGAAGTGCCACAGTGTGTTAATCATGGAAACTCAACTGTTACAAAAGGATGCTTATCTATCCCCATAAATCTTGAATCATCTCATACTAATATTGTCCATGTTCCTTCTCTGTTATGCAAACACACATTTTGCTCTCAGGAATGTTTCTCATATGAGAGTATACAGGAGCATCTGTCTGTTGGTTCCTGGTTTTGTAATTGTAATAATCTTTCATTAACTTGCATATCAGCTGTATCTGTAATCAGTGTCAGCCACATATCAATAACAAAGCATTTTATTGCAGTTTGTCGTGTTGGAAGCACCTCTCATTGTAAATGTTAGTCACCAGCATACATATTATCATGCCTTTTGCTTTTGCAAATGAAATAGCAAGCGCCAATTGGCACAACTCTGGCAGAATCAATCACATCTTGACTAGGCAGATACACCGACAGGGAGACCTGATGACTGTGTTTGGCCCCATAATTGTCTCCAAGGGGTCTCAGGTGGAGGAGGAAAAACAAAGTCACCTCTCAGACAGGTTCTTTGTCCTTTCTCCACCTTCGCAATGCAGAGTCCCTCCTGCTGCCACTGCACAACAAATCATTTGCTCACCAGAGACCAACTATTTACTGTGTTTGTTTGCTTTGCTGTCATGTGCAGCCAGTCTGACTACCTCCTCTCCATCCATCTCAGCATCAGGCACTAAACTAACTCAATACAGACACTGGTTACCACAGCAACAAAGACCCAGTCTTATTTGCTAGCTCTTCTCCTTTGACCAGCAAAAGATCCACTGCTTTTTTTGTGGAGGAAAAGGCTACATTTCTCTGAAGTTCATCAAAAGTATAATTTCAACCTTTCGAGAATTGCACTGCTGTTCCTCCAAATGGCCATCAAATCAAACGAAATATCACATTCAATGAAGCTTTATTTATATTTGGGTTACTTTACTGCTTGGATGTGGAGGACATCAGAAAATCTGCATTTTTGCAAGGCGGTTTTAAAACTTCGAGGAAGGGTTTTTATAAATTATGGATGTTCTGAGTGAGGGTCCCGCTGCTGACCTCCTCCTTGAAAACATTTCACCACATTCCATAACAGCCTGAAAGCCATGTCTCTAACAAATGGCAACTAAAAATGTTTTTACATGTCCTATTTCTGGAGCTCACAGTGGCTGTCGTTTTAACTAGCGGAATTCCTCAGCCATTAATTATATGAACTGTAACATGGAGGTAAGAGTGTGTGAAAAACACATGTCCTGCCAACACTTAAAAAGGATCTGTAAAAATGCAAAGTGAAATTATAAATAAACACAAAATACGGAGTGCCACAGTGGAGAGCATGCTGTATTAGTCACTTTACATCCCAATGGCAAAGTTTCCCAAAGGAAATGTTCTCACCAGAAGGAGCATTCAAACCCATGGGTATGCATGCAGAGTTACCTATTTGCTGTACAATAGCATGATTGGTCTGGGGCTCAGAGGACCACTATGGCTGCCTGCTTCGCTAGCCTAGTGGGTGTAGTGTGGCCAATGCTACTTAAAGTAGCAGCTGAATACCTACCACAGACACATACAGCAACAGTAGCCACAGGCATGTTAACTGTAGCCTATGACCCTTAAATGTGAAGCCATTGTCACTGCCACAGTACTAACTGAAAATTTCTGTCTCTGCGTCTGTGTCTTATTCAGTCTGTGTAATTACAGCTTCATCCTCCACAGTAATTAGGGACTATTTCAACAAGGATGTGGAATGTCTCCATCTATTTTCCTTCTCTTCATCTCCTTCTCCTCCATGGGAAAAAAAAAAAGCATTTTGATGTTTTTTTTTGTTTTTTTGTTGTTGTTTTTTTTTTTAATAGCGCAAAGAAGATCTGCATACATGATTATGTATGTTGTTTTGGTTACATACAAGTGACGTTTTAGACAAGAACCATGCTAACAAGGTGACTTCAAATCAACCCTCTCTTAGTGATGGCTGTGAAGCTTCATTGCAGTCAATACAGTGTAGCCTTGGATTTAGCACTGAGCATCTCCAGTCTCTATCCTTGAAAAAGCAATGATGAGTAAAAGAAAAGAGAGAATGTCTCTAAACCATCCGCCCCCAGACGTGCAGAGAAGGTGGGTGTGTGGAGCAATAGTCCTCTTTCTGCATCGCAGTCAAAGGCACAGGGAACAAATCTGCTGTTCCACAGGCAATGAATGTTATGATATCTCCTGCAGTGCATAATGCAGTCTTTTCAAGGCCTCAGGCACCAGCAGGCATAAACTTGTTGAAACACTATATTCTGGAGGCAGATGTTCAGGAGCTGAAGTCATTTTAAACTCCTTTAAATCGCATATTATAAGGCGACTGGCGCCTGATGTGATATACTGCTAGAAAAAAAAGTAACAAAAGGAATGGATGACATCTTCATTCAAGTGACTCCAGCCAGCTTCTTAATGGAAGACCATGGGGACAGCACACAGCACTGTGTATACAGCAAACAAGGTTAGTTTACACTGGACCCTTTCTGGGGGTTTTATGAAGCCCTTTCATCAGTTCCACATTCCCTTTTAATCCATTTCTGAAATAAACATGTGCATGTCTGCGAAAAAAAAAAAACCCAACTACGTAACCTCCCTCTCTACTGCTTTTCCTCCCTCTCACTCGCCTTCTGGAGCCCTTCACCAACTGCAAGTCTTTTAGTACAATGATATGACAGAAACACATAAGAATAATGGCACGTTGTTGCTAAGAGACCACCTGTTCAGATCTCCCACATGAGATTGTGGTAGAAACTGTAGTTCTCTTATCATCATCATCAGAATATCATTCGTTTGAGCGAATGTCACGACAATATTGCAACTGAGAGAGAAACCTATTATATAACAAGATGTCTTTTTGGCAGAGAGACTGTATCTTGGATGAAGGGTTTTTTTTTTTAATCGAACGGCATACTGCAGCAGCACCATGGGACTTGTGACCCCAATGAAGCTCTTATAACAAGCGTGTATAGCAAATCACACTTGATCTGGTTAATATCAAATGGCTATTTTGCCTTATTCACAGCAGCCATTTGAGAAAATGGCTGTGTTGACAATAAGGGAGTGGCGTTGCATGGGAAAATGAGTGCTGTCCTGAGGGCTGGTAGAGATGAGCCACACCCTCCTACTCCTTTACCTGCCAGGGTGTGTTCAAAACCTGCACCACATATACTGGGCACACAGCACATGCTACAACAAAAACATGCAAAAAGTTCCATTGTTCTAGAGGGTGTGCACGCTCACTTTGCTTCCATGTAACATTCTACATCACCTACTCTTATTATACTCTTATTAACACCTAGGCCTATTCTTCTTTAGCTTCTAGTCCGATTAATCTGTTTGCTCACTTCGACTCGTCCTCCCCCAGCCCCAGCCTGATCAGTGCTCAGACTTCATCCATCGACATGCTAAGAGGCTTGACCTCGGGCATCACCTTTTTCAGACACCCAGTGACACGGCCAGCTGGTGGAGATGACAGTGGTGCAGACAGACACTCGCAAACACGCAAGCACTATCGGTCTTAAGTATCTGTCTCACCCTGTCAGCATGGGAATGACTGGATGCCAATCGCCACGTCTGGAACTGCCTGTCTTATGTGAGGGAGGAAATCTGGAGTGAGTCATGGAGCATCATGCAGAGATTGCTGGGTTTACAGGGTTGACTCCCCTGTTGGTTAAGATAAAGTCATCTCAGAGAACTAAGGAGTGCCCCTGGCCTTTACGAAAAGGAACAACCTCCTTCACGGTGAGATTCAGAACCTACAGTCTCGCCCTCACTGTGTCTACAGTTCCAGCCCTGTTAAACACACACATTCAACTGGGCTAACATGAGTCACAGCAGCACAGTTACCCCGCTCTTCTCCCCTGCGATTACTCAGTATCTGCCCAGCTGCTGCCTGCAATGCCTTTACAGCCGCCGTATGTTTTTACATCTCCTTTTCCTCGGGAGACTTTTGATTGCATACAAAGCAGACAAACACAATTACTGTCTACAGGGGCTTTTGAATGTGTATGGAGCAGAGCAATAGGCAGGGCACTGGCGGCCAGACGTGGTTGTGGAAGTTAAAGCAATTATTTTCCTCACAAAAACTGGCAGCTGGAGTGTTTCCAACACTTAGAAGTGTATGGAACTCTCGACAACCAATCGGTACAAACAATTAGTGCAATAAATAAGGTAAAAATCTGTACTGTGAAGATAAGAGGGGTCAATATTGATTTTACTCTTCATTCCAGTACAAATTATCATATCTTTGTGCCCTGCTGTCTCTCACACTAATTATGTGGTGAAATCAGACATATTTTCAGTTTAGTTCAGTTTAGTTTTTATGTTATTTTAATCTAACAACTCCAGCTCCACTGTTCCCTCAGTGAAGCAGACAGTCCCATGAAATTAAAGCTGACAGTCTGCATTTCAATCTCAGACACTATGTCATTCTGCAACTAAACTAATACCAGCAGATTTTAACAACTGAACATACTGATTACCACATATCCCTACAGCAGATTTTAAAAAGTCATGGTTTTGAGGACATAACCTTGTCATTATTGCTATTTTCAACTGTAGATTATTTTCTTGATTTATCAATGAAGAGTTGAGTGCATAAAATGTCATAAAACTGTGAAAAATACTTCATTCAACGACTAGTTCAACACGAGGGCTGCACCTAACAATCATTTTGATTGTCAATTAATCTGCCAGTTATTTTGTAGTTGATAAAATTGTTTGCTCTAAAAAAAAGTCCAAAAATTGTGAAAAAAGTACATTAGTGTTTTTCAGAGCCCAAAATGATATCCTCAAATGTCTTATTTTATGCACAACTAAAAGATATTTAGTGTATTACAGTTTACTGTCATAGAAGAGTGAAAAAATGGAAAAATTAACATGAAAGAAGCTGAAATCAGAGAATTTTAAGTTTTTTTTCTTAAAAACTTACTCAAACCGCTTAATGAATCATCAAAATAGCTGATAATCATTGTATTAGTGCACAACTAATCAACTAATCAGTGCAGCCCTATTCAACACTCAAATACTGCTGTGAATCTTACACAACAGAATCAGTAAATACGGGTAGGGATTTTGAAAAATAGTTGATAATTAATTTCCAACCAACTATTCAATTAATGGCTGTAGCTCTAGTATACACACCTAACAACATGCGGTAAAAGACTGATGCTTTTCAACGCTGAGAAGCAGTTGAGTCAAGCTGAGCCTTTTCTCTTTAAATATTAAAAGCACGCCAAGAAACTTGCTTTCACGCTGTAGGGTCGGTGAGGAAACCATGACGAATGCCAAATAAGCAGCGACTATACATGACACTGTCTCTGACCTCCTAGCTTTTGGGTCAGATCCCCAGTGTGGAAGAGGGACTCAGTGTCTCTGCTCGACTGCCCATCAGCGGTGCTGGCTGTCAGGGCTCTGACGGGGTGCCTTCATCCCCAGAGACAGAGCCGCAACACTGGACTCGAATGAACAATACCATCTACAGAAAGAGGCGAGGGGTTCAAGATTCAGACACCTACAATGTGTCTATGTTGATTAACCCACATTAGGAGGTGTAAACACTTCCTGACAATGCATGACAATGAGGACACACTCTGGGCTGTGTGACCAGTTTAGCACAGAGACATTTGCTTCCCTAAGAAAAAACACCAATCTGCTCATTTGACCTCCTTTTGGATTCCATATAGTAGAAATGGCAGCTTATCTCAACTTAATAGTTGCCTTCTGGTTACTGCTGGTTAAAAGTGCAGGAGCAGAAGTAAATTCCAAGTTATTACGTGCAAATAATGAAACATACTGAAACAAACCACCTGGAACTGCAACAGAAACCTGACATCACCTCAGTGCAGAAGCCTAGTGACATGGAGTTTTGGTAACCTTCCATTAATGGTTGCAACTCTTAAAACATGGCAACAAAAGGGACGCACAAAGTCTGCAATGAGTTTTAATTAATTATACAGCAATTAGTGCTAAAATGAGTAGATGATTAATGGATCGGCTGACTATATAAAATTATTCACCAGCCACTTTCATAATCAAATGAACATTGCAGTCGTGTATCAACAAACAATGGTAAGCACTGTTAGGTGATAAATGACAAATTTCCACACTCTCCTCACATTGGGTGTGACTGAATACGTTTAGGGTTTGACTTTCTTTTTTATTCCATTTTCTGCTATTCCACAGATAAAATCAATCAAATAATTTGGCTAATAGTAAAAATAATCTACTCTTGGTTTCTTTTGTGTGTGTGTGTGTGTGTGTTTTAACTCAGAATGTTTCTTTTAAGAATTGAGGATTAGCTTAACAATTGCATGCAGAGTTCACACGGGTACTTCTATGAAGAACAGGTTTGAAAGTCCCTATGGGGCAAATGTTTACTTGTTGCAACAGGGAGCTCAACCGTCTCTGCCAGTCAAACACTGACTTCTGGAATGCAGTATGTTCCTATGTGAGCACTGTGGGCTATACAAACCCACTGGTATCCCAGGAAGAGCCTACTATCAGTGCTGTAGGTGGACTATTAGTACAATAGGCAGGAAGGAACACACTGAACGAGTGACTTTATTTTTTTGCAAGGGGAATTTTAGCTGAAAGGTGTTGCCTAAGGCTAATCAAACCTGGTGCAGCGTAGAATTGTGTGGAGGTGGAAGACACAGCATTTTGGTCCACTGATCAAAAAAGAAGAAGAAAAAACAACCAACTGTGCCTCTTTTTGTAAAAAAAAAAAAAAAAAAAGAAAGAAAAAAATATTTTTAAAGACAGATAGAGAAAGACGGATTTAAATCATCCATATGTTTTATTTCACCGATTTCTCTTTTTTTTTAATCATTGTGGTTTCCCCAAGAGTGTCTGGCAGCTGGAATCCCAGCACTGCCTTTATCTGCAAACTTTACTAATTAGTTCAACCTTACCTTATAGACATTTTCCGTCAAGCGGTGAACCTCGTCAGTGCGAGACATGGTGAAATCTTCAGCCAGGACCATAAACGTTTTTTCCTCGAAACGAGTATCCGCGTAAAAAAAAAAAAAAAATTAAATACGGTGGAAAGAGGGGACAGGTAAATACACGAGTAGGAGGTAACAAAAGGCGAGGACCGCGGCCGTGAGAGAGACGCTGCGCTCCCGAAACCCACTAACTAAACACACCTTCCCTCTCTACGGCTGACAGTCCGCTGATGCCTTCAGGGACTGCTCCGGAGCTCTGTATTTTTCAATATCGCTCACACTGTAGCGTCAACAAATACAGTAAACCAACAAGCACATAGCTGTGTCGATATTGCTCACACATTTATGATGTAGTGGTGGTAGACTGAACGGGAGGAATTCATAAAGGCCAAAAATTACCAAAATGTACCATAATAACATAACAAAATCACAAAAGTAATCATACTGTTTTGGTTAGGAAATATCACAAAAAATGGCAGAAATATGACTTATCTCTTCCATTCTGTGTTCACCACTTGCGAGTACTGGAAAGTTTTTTTTTTCCTGAAGCATTTGAATGCATCACCATCTTGTCAAAGTGCAGATTTGGTGCCTCCCCCTACATCTCTGTACCCATTGAGCACCACCATTCCTCCAACACACTGAGGTAAATTTGCTCTTCTATAATGTAATCTAATATATAAATGTTTTCTTCTAAGACATGTTTTTTTTCCTATGATTTGAAGCTACCTAAAGCAATAGGTCCATTTTGTCTTGAGAGCAAAGGATCCCTTGTGAATCAGGAAATAAAATATGTCTAGTTTTACTTCCTTATGCATCATTTGGACAAAGAATGGCTGCTCTCAGTGAAAGCAATCCAGCCAAACAGACACATTTACAGCACCCTGTCCCCCAGTGTACTATCTCCACCTGTCAATACGGTACCAGTGTGGTGCATTTTAGCTGTTGCTTGTTTATTAAAGCCGTTGTGTAACTAGCTGCTGTCATCCAAGGAACCAGTAAAATAGTGTGTAGTGCAGCTGCAAACGAGGAATCACTCTTCTCTTTACAAATCACCATTTTATGTATACAGCTGCATTACTTGAGGCTGTTAAGAGTCATATTCTTTTTTCAGAAACACCACGGGTGATGTTTTTCCCAGAGAATAATTTGTGTTAGCCTCACTGTACGTACTAATTAGTGTCTCAGTCCCTACTTAGTGTAGGATTGTAAATAGTATATTGGCTTTCTTGTCTAAACATCTCCCACATATCAGCAACATGAACATACACACACTTCACTGATGCAATGTGAATGAAGACACCTGTTTTGTGGTGTCAAAAAACTAGCTAGGAGTGCCCTCTTCTGGAGAAAGAATGTCACACAATTTTAAAAAAAAATTCTCCGATGCATCTCAATCACAGAATATTTGTCATTTTAACACAATCACAAAAAATGCAAAGTTAGTCAGTTTGTAGAATAAAAGCCAAGACATAATTTGTTTCCACAGCTCAATTTAATATGTAAAACAGCTGAAATTAATGTGTAAAACGTCTAAAAATTCATCCTGTTCTTCTACAATAACCGCTACAATGTAACATTGCTTTGCTAATCCAAATCAGACACAGAAATTTCACTTCATGTAGTTACTTCAGGGACGCAGTGAACCAGAGTACAGACCATGCTGATCCTGTAAAAGGCGTGAAGATGCACTATTGTACGCAGGGGCCCACCATCACATACCGAAACTCAGAGCAAACAGATCCTACTCTATTTATTTGCAGCTCAACGCTGGATATCAACCACCAATTCAATCTGTTAGGCTGCCAACATCTCTCTGTCTGGCTTGTTCTTTGCTTCTCTCCTGTCTAGAAAACACAAAATCGAATTAAAACAAACAATCAGTCTGCCATCAATTACAAATTTGTCAGTTGTGTAAGGAACGCTTTGTGGTGTGAAATCAAAAGATAAGCTCTACCTGGTTCCGCTGTAGCCGCTTCGGGGACCTCTGGTATTGGCTCAGTGGGGACCTCTGGAAGTGCTACATCTTCTCCCTGTTTCAGGAGAAGTGATAGTTAAAACAGAGACTACAGAAGCCAGCTAGAGATGCAAAAATATACTTAGTTATCCATCTTAGCTGAAAGCACATATTGAGTTCCTTAAAAGTGGGTGATGCAAGCTTCAGGCTTGGATTAATACAGAGGCACGATCGAACAAAGCACATACTGCATTTCAGAAGTTCCTAATTGAGGCCACTTTTTTATTTTTATATATATATATATATATATATATATATGACCGTTCAAAAGTTTGGGGTCACTTAGGAATGTCCTTATTTTTGAGACGAAAAACTTTTTTCTTCAATGAGTATGACATTAATCAGAAATCCAGTCTAGACATTGTTAATGTGGTAAATGACTATTCTAGCTGGAAATGGCTGATTTTTTATGGAATATTTACTGTTGGTTTTGTGGAATCCTTTATTAAAGAGCATAAAAGAAAGACCTTATGTATGTTAGTAGTAGTATAGTATCATTAGGATATGGATTTGTGCTGGTAGGTGGACATATGGATGGTTTAACATTATATTCTTAAGTGGCAATTGCATAACAATTTATCTCAAGCCATGTTGGGAAAAATGCAAAAGTACTGTCACAAGTACTGCACCAAATTACTTTGTACATGGAGTAAATAAATACAGTATTGAACTTCTCTTTTTAAAAAAGTAACAAGTAATACCCCATCCAAAATATTTGCTAATGAACTGTTTGATGGAAAAAGATGCTGCTTTTCCTCCTGTCAGGCTGTCCTGACAGCTGATTTATTCTGATATCTTATTTTATTGCAGATACAAATCCTTCCACTGCAATACAGTCTATGAATTTTATTTGTATCAATGGTAAAATCCAGCCCTAGAAGTCTGTGTGTAACCGTGAAACATAGTAATTTCTGTAGTTTGACAGACTTGAGTATGTGTCATCATTTGGAATAACAATTACATCACAAAAGAAGAGGAATCTTCTGAGGGTGTAATCACTATGAATCAACCACAGTGGTTTCAATTACAGCCTGTTAATATATTGCAATCTATGCTGTGTTTTGCTTCAAAATTCTGCAGATTTTCCTAGAATTGTTTCTCCTCTTCAAGTGACAGATATTATACAGAGCTGAGGTCAAAATGGCAGCCAGAACTTTGGAATGATATCCTCACGACTCAACGAGGAATCGCAGCTTTAACCACAGCACTGCTGCAGTGGAAGCGCTAAGTGGCCGACAGTGGAAGACTGTGGTTACCACCAGGAATCAATGTGAGTAACTATACATGTGAGCTATGCAAACATTCCATATTAATAAAGGTTGAACAGGCAGCTTAACACCCACCTGAGTGATAGCTTCCAGCTCTGCTAAAACAGCGTCCTCATCCTCCTGTGTCAGGGCTCCAGCCAACATTTCATCTATTTGCTGCAGGTGCAAAAATAAAATATTGAATGTCTTTTAAAATTCTAGTATGAACAGGCTGTATTCTGTAATTGTACTGTGAAGGACTGAATTATTACAAGATGAATAAACATTAGTATCTTTTTAGCTTTGTTTTTACGGTTCTTGTAGTGCAGTTTTCCAAGATTCAAGTTAACATTAGGAATATACACAGTGCTGAGATTAATAAACAGTTATTAGAAAAGTAGAAATAGTTTTGTACAGGTGTATTTGTTTAGCATCAGTAAGGCATTTACCCTCTGATATTCAATCGATTCCTGGGTCTCATCCAGGATTCTCTCCACATCTTCTATTGACATGATCTGTCACAAACAATGAAGAAAGCCCCCATTACAGAAGAAATATATTTTTAGATGAAAAGTGTTTTCAACATATTCTGGCTGGCTTGTGAACTTTCAAAGCAAGATCTATACACTGTATCCAAGGATGTGCAGCAGTCACATTGCTGTAGTCAAGGCTTTTCTTCTTAATCCTTTAATCTTCAAACAATGTGCCCCAGCTATGCTAACAGAAACTGCAAGCTTTCTCTGCGGCTCACTCTTCACCCAAGGATCACATTAAAGAAAGCATGCTTATCAGTGGAAACTCTGACACTGTTAAAGTACACAATCATGTATATAATGCGCAAAGGGCTGCAACTAAAACAAATGCGAAAGGGATGTCTCTAAACACAAAGTTCAGGGGGAAAAAGATATCTACCTCGTGCATACTCTTCAGACAATCATTGCCAACTTTAAGCCCCTCGATGACTTTCATCTCAATTTGCATGAACTCGATATCCTGAACCTGTTGACAAATATTAGCATGTTACAAATTCCGCTGCATAATTAAGATTTTATGACACAACCAAGTTGCAAACATTTACAGTTGAATAGCAATAGTTTTATGCTAATATCTCTCTTAAAACATGAACTAAACAGTGGTTGATTATGCTATAAACACTTCTAAAATTAGTAGGACATCACTACTTTTTTAAAAAGAGAGAAACCACTTTTTTTATGGGTTAGATTAGGTTGAATTTTCTAGAACATCTCATTTCTGTAATACAAACAAAACAAAGCACTGACTCATAAATCACTATTCTGGAATGAATGCAAGGCTCGGGGCTAATTTTGCTGCGATATCTGTAGTCAATCCCAACAAATGCATCAACTATAAATAGGATATTGACTTGTAAGGAGGCATAGTGTAGTTCACCTTTGGCGAAACTTATTACAGATGGAGATATTTAACCCAATATATTGCCTATGGGGAGATTGTTTTTTCCTCCTCTAATGCTGAACATAGCTACTCGGTAATGATCATTGTATCAAAAGGGAACCAAAGAACAATGTTACAAAACGCACCATGCGCTCCAGGTTTGAAATCTGATTTTCAGTCTTGTCTAGTAACTGATCCTGATATCGCTTTTTCTTAAGAAGCAGTAGTGCTTTCCTGCAAACAAAAAGCAAAGCATAATATAACAAACAGCATGTTTCATGTACAGTACGAATACGGTGTGCACTATCGCACAAAGAATAAAAGACTGTAACAGATGACAGTATACAATCAGTGGAAGTTTCTTTATATAAACCTGGATCAACCATATGGAGTAAACCTTGTATTTTTTACTGTTTCATAGTAGTGTAATTACATGGTGATGGATGTAGTTTCAGATCTGAACATCTACATACTGTTTCTTGCCATCTTTGAGCAACTGCTTTGCTAGAAGCCGCTCTTTCTCCAGCTGTAAAGTGATTCTCTTTTGGTACTGCTTCAGCTTATCTCTCTGCTGTTTCAGTTGCTGGGGGGAGGCACAAGGTCAGACATGGAAAAATGATCAACATAGGTTACATGCAGCATTTAAACTGATTTCTTTACATCTATTCTATTTTGCAAAATACCAGGAAAACAGACCCACAAATATAACACAACCTGCTAAAGATGTTCTTGTACTGAGACGAGTTTTTACAATAATGCAGACTAAAAATGCTAAAGATGAAATAACACCTAACCAAAATGTATCAAAACAATAAAACAGATACACTTAGAGGTAGTATTTATTACATAACTGTTTCGAGCTACACAGAGGGTCTATTTTACACTCATAGACACGCTGGACAACGCTTTGCTCGTCCAAACAAATGAGTCCCGTTGAACCACAAATGACAGTAAAATGCAACAGCACTGTTAGCACCTCGGCTAGCATTAATCCACTCGGTCCAGCAACTAGCACTAGCCAAGTGTTCATATAGCTGTGCTGCAAACAGCCGCCATCAGCTCACCAAGATGGCTTTGTCTTGCTCCGTTACACGAGAAGGGCGACTCTTTCTCCCAAAGACGTTTCCCATTATTTAGCCACATCCCCGCCACATCCTCCTTCATCAGCATACAAAACGTTACTCTTTACTGAACATTTTGTCACAATAATAATCAGCCTAAAATGGCTAGCAGGCTTACTGGCTACACCATGTCCACAGTTTTTCCGTGTTTCCTACGGCAAGCGAGGCAGGACAGAGAAGCCGTAGCGACTTCTTCCTTCTGACTATTCAGGGAAAGTCTTCCGATATAGTCAGTCCTGTTACATTCTGATGTGAATTTTAGCGCATATTATCAGTTTTAAAAGATTTGTAAATTTTTATTTTGAATGACAGGCATGGAAATTGAATCATGTCTATCAAGTTAATGCTGATGACTTGTGCCTTGCAAGATCAGCACCTTGGACAGAGATAAAACCTTACCAAATATGTTTTTTCTTTCTCTTTCTTTCTTTTCTTTCTTTCTTTCTTTCTTTCTTTCTTTCTTTCTTTCTTTCTTTCTTTCACTTTAACAGAACATATATTTGAGATGACACAGAATAAGAGCTGACTAATAAATCAATCTAAATCTACCCATTGTGTAATAGCAATTTCAGCCAACCCCTTTAGTTTGCTGTTTTACTATTACTGATGGCTGAGTTGGATTTGTGTCTTGACACGTGCAGATAAAGATGAGTAGAAGTGGATCCAGTTCTTCCCAATGACCATTTATTGCTTGAATGAATGTACAGATAAGTTGAGAAATAAAATGACAAAGCTTTAAACTAAAGAGTCTTTTAAGAAGGCCTTGTTCCTTCTTGCAGCCACATGGTCAACAAACTTTTTCCTTCTTCAGCCACACCCAGATGCTGTGGCAGCTGGTCTTGAAGATTTCACCTTAGGCTCCACCTATAGCTTCCTCAAGGGCACACCTGCACACACACTCTCTCTCCATTCCTCCCATTCACATAAACATACTAATAAAAAGAAAGAACGTGTGAAAATCAACACAAATCGCAATTAGGCTCCTACACATTGTATGAGTTCATATTAGTGAAGTTACTGAGGTGGGAGAAAAATTATTCTGAAAAGTCTCTTATTTTCATCTTATAATCATCATCATCACCATTAGGTGAAGAAAGACGTTTTGTATGTTTTGTGTTTGAGACACAGCTAAGGTGAATAAAGTATATTGTGTCGAGCTGATGGGCGTGTTTTGGTTGAACTGTATACTGAAATTCCAAATAGTTTTCTGTTGTCACCTCAAGACAGCTTGGCTCCATAATGCAAAGGTCCATCAAAAAACACATTTTAAAGCAGAAAACAGACAGGAACGCTGCTGGTATCAGTCAAACCACCAGTGCTCATCAATAGGGAATAATGGTAAAGAAGGGTGGAAGAATTTCAACAAAGGAAATGGCATAAATCCAGCTTTGGGTGCTGAGGGTAGATCTGAAAAGTAAAAGACCTTTATTGTAGTGGGCGAGACACATAAAAAAAAACACACCAATGCTTGTCAGCTTCTCATGACATCATACAACATATACAACTCAGAGAATACAGGCTTGAAGATACAATATACAGATATTGCTATTGTTTGAGTGGATCTGTCATTTTGGATTCATCTTATTGACTGAGGTTGCTCTAAATGTTTGATTTCATTGTGGATTTTATCTCCCTTTGTCTACACCATTCTCAACTTTTTAACAGGCAGTGAGAAGGCTTGATTTAGTATTTTCTATGTTGTCTTTGTTGTATGAAGGCCCTAGAGGCCAGAGGAAAATTTGATGCTGTACTTGGTGTTGCACACCTGCTATGACTCCAACTATAGTTATTGTCTGCTTCTTTGTGTCTCCACATGCTGAAGACACTACAAGCTGATGTGCATTGGTCTGTTTGCTTTAATGTTTCTATCCCACTGATATAAGGCCTATTACCTTGCAAACCCACCATGAAAGCCTGGATCTGAACTTTTTAAAAAATATTTGTTGATTTTGTGATTTCTCCACCCTCCTTTAAAATACAGTAGTTATTGATAATATGAAGTAAACTGGAAGAAGAGAAAGAAAAGCAGCTGGTTCGAGCTAGTTTTCCCTGATAGGGTTTAAAAAGAGATCTCCTAACTAAAAACTAAACACTATGATCTACAGTTTTGTTCTGATCCATGGCTGTCCAGTCAGATTAAGGTTGTCTACAACGATGCACATGTGTACTCCGGGATAAGGTGCCATCACGTTTGTGACAGAGTACACTTCTGAACTCACCCATTAGGGGCAGGGATTAGGGTCAGAAGTGGATCAGGTTAAAACTTGTCATGTTTGTAAGGTTCACAGTGAATGCTAATAGTCTTAAGTGGCCAAAACTGCAACAACTCTTGAAGTATGAAGAACAGTTTTATTGCACTCAGATTTGAAACACTGAAAGTTTCAACCAGAGAAGACAGTGCTTTCAGCCAGAGATGACACTGCATTCTAGGTGTGTTTGAAAGAGTTTGATTTTGAGAACTACTGAAAACCGCAGTCTTTTTGCTCCTTCTGAAAGCTGAGCAAAGACACTTGAATATGACTGAGAAACAAGTCTCTGACAGTTTTCAGCATTTGTAAGAAGCTTTATGGAGCAGATACATTTATAAACTTGTTTTTTTTGTTGGTTTTTTTAGATTTATGGCACAGACCAAGGGTATTGCCCCATGTGACTTCTTAAGGAACAGGTCACATCAAATCCAATTAGCCTATTGCCATCAGTTTGTGTCATTCTAGGTCATCACAGTGAGAGTAAAACAGCAAACAAGGAATCAATGAATCTAAATACAACCCTTTATGTACAAACATTAGTTGCGTTTGATACATTATCCAAGATAGAAAACAGCATACAGCAGATTTCTCCAATAATGCAAAAGACGACTTCTCATTCACAAGACTTAGTGGCTACATTAATCTGACAACAAACTTCAAATTTTTGCATATTCAGTTCATGTTTTACCAGCTGACTCTTTCTAGTGGCACTGGGTTTTGTATTTCAAAATGAAATATTATCAGAACACAGCAACTGCTTTGATGGATTGATAATTATATTTTAATTGTCTTCCTTGCTGTGGCACAGTCACAGCACACTTGTAAATGCCAGGGTGTTAGAATTTATTACATCGTGCTAAATGAATTCAGAGGAATTTCCCCTCATCAATGTGTATTTGACTTATCATTAAAGACATCTTTGGCTCTTCTAAGAAAAGCCCCACAGTATTTGGTTTGCAGCAGTTTTCATTAGCATGCTGCAGTTTAAAAGATCTCTGTCATGTCATGTTGCACTATTTGAAATAGCAAAAAGGCCAGAACAGTAAAGATATCCAACTGCTGCAAAACAGACCAAAAAAAAAAAATCCAAATGTTATGATGGAAGGTCTTTTCATAGTCATATTCCTGATAAAATACTGACCAATGATTATGTCCATGTCCACGACACCAGAATATTGGAAATAGCAAAACCAACCAACCAACCAAACAAACAAACAAACAAAAAAACATTTTTTGATTCATTCAGTTCAAAGGCTTGATTTGGCTCATAGAAATGCTTACATTTGAGTAATTATGTAATATTTCCATAAATCATGACAACAGTCTGTGATAAACCTGTACAGGCCCTCTTTGTTCGTAACTGCAATTCAGGGCTTTCCCAGCACTGCAAGGATGTGTTACTGAGGTAATCGCCTCATATGCCCGGCTGTCATGTCTCAGACTGGGACAGCAGGCCAACGCTCCAATAAACAGGATTATGCCATGATGACAGCACTCTTGGTTGTAGCCCAAAGTCTCAGACAGAAGCTCTGAAAAGGATTCGGTAGGTAGCAGGCTACACCTGGAAGTCTGTCCCGAAGTGTCTGATCTGGGCGTCAGTCATAGATAGATAGGTGGTCCTCATACTGGGTGAATACTGCAGGGAAAATAAATAAAAATCACAATTTAGCACATTTGTCAACAGCATTTTAATATAACCACAAGAAACATTAAAGTGGTGTGATCTGATCTAAGGTTAGGAAACACTTGATTTTGGGCTGCTCTTTGATCGGGAAGTTGCAGAATCAGAAGATGGTATTTTAATGCTGAAATGAGTTGAAAAGCAGGTGATGTGAAGGTGGACAGCATAAGTAAAGGATCACAGAATAAGTTACACTCACATGCATCACTCTGTGGGTAAAACAGTGCCAGGAGGTCAAAGCTGACATACTGTACGGAGCTTTGAAGGGATCTCTGGGCATTGGGTTATAGGTTAAAATACTTTGCATAGCAAGCGTCAATACAGAGGTAAGTCCACAGTGCGTATGAAGGAGTGGATGAAAATGAAATCAAACATAGTAGGAAGAAGTTAGACGACAGAAAACTTACTGTTAATAAAAGTCTGAGTCAAACAATAAAAATAAAAAAAAAGATTAGTAACAAAACATTGGTTAGCATTCAGCAGTTAGATCAATCACTGGAAAACCGCTTATATAAAAATGAGTAAAATGCACTAAAGAGCTGATTCACAAAAAAAAAAACATTTAAAAAAGAAAAGTAGCTCAACACACTCCAGTGTTTACTGCAAATATCTCTTCCTAAGTTCCAAGCATCTCGGTTACAGGAACAAACAAATAACACATGCTACTGTCTGTTCAAAATGCCTCACATAGGCAAAGTGAAATTTTAAACACTGGTCCACATTCTCTTTCTCCCCCTCTCATCCTCAAAAAGGTGTTCCAGGTCTTTGGTACGCTGTGAATGCAGTTCAAGCACTGAGTCAGCCATGCAAGCAGATAACTTAAGAAAGAAACTTCAACTGTGGATTTACCAGTGTTCTATATATTATCTATTATTCAGCCCCAGCTCTGGAGACACACCACACACATACAGACTATGAGCGTGACATTAAAAGCACATATCTGATGAAGATGAGTTGGCAGTATTGTCTTTATTCACTACCACACTTTAGTTATTTTACACATACGTAAATGTATGCTTGATGTGGATCTTCCACTACTTTGTTAGAAGTATATCGTCCAAGGCAAGGGTGAGTTGGAGCGTACAGAGATGGCACTGGGCTAAAAATGCATTTCAGACAATGGCCAGCAGAGGTCAGTCTTCCATCACTTGCAAAGCAACACAACAGCCCTCACTAAATGCTGATACTGTGAGGTAGTGCACGGCGTGTTAAGCATCACTATTTTTATGGTGCATGCATCCTGTTAGTGGTGTAGCAGTGCTGAGGTCAGTAGTGTCAGCATTGTCATCACACTAGGGACACTAAAGCCCCATAGGGCCAACGCACCGAGGGAGGTGGGGATCCTCTCCCTATCAGTGGCACGTTCTCATATCGAGGAGTCCCTCCAAACAGCATAGACTGATTCCTGTGACACAAAGGGACAGAAAAGTAGTAAGAGATGAAACACATATAAAGAAAGTACTATCACCTGCTATTGATCTTACATGTATTCAGGGGGTGGCATGATATTAGAAGCAGACTGAGGAGGTGGATGAAGGCTGGCCTGGCTGCCAAGGCTGCTGGTATAGCTACAGAAACTGTGTGTGTTGGACCTTCTGGGGTTATAGGATATCCGCTGCGCTTGGGGGTTGAACGGGTCTTCCTCATCTATGTCATCATACTCCTTTTCCCTGGATGAAAGGTGTCCACCCGGACGCAGAGACAGAAGGACGCGAAGGCGGACAGAGAGAGTGCATGTGTTAACATTTTACAGGAGAGCATTGCGGGCAGTACATAATGGGGTAAAGGGGTCGCTCGGCACTGACCTGCTGCCCATTAGTGTCCACACTCGGAAAATTGCACACAGCATGGTAGACAGTGCACAGGCAGCCAGAAGAGAAAACAAAGAGAGGTAGAGGAGCCCTTCCACCCCATCATAACACACACCCATCAGGGCTTCTAGATAGTCCTGGAAGAATGGACATGGACACACAGAAACATATGTGTGTATATATATATATATATATATATACACACACACACACACACACACACACACACACACACACACACACACACACACACACACACACACACACACACACACACACACACACACACAAACGTAGAATATTCAGTTGTCAGGGTTCAGTAAAAATATATCCGTCTACAAATAAAACTCCTGTTTTCACCCAAAAGGAAAGAGACAATGTGCATTGTTTCTTTTAAACCCACAGAGATTACATTCATAAAGTGAAGTGGAGAGAAAAAGTTGTTGCAGATTTATAAGGAAAAATTGCACCGCCACACCGATGCGGTCCTTAAAAAAAAGAAAGAAAGAAAGAAAGAAAAACATTCAGCTTAAGGTATTTTTTGTAGGCATTTAATTGACTCTCAAACTCCCTGGAGGCATACCTAACTCTAAACCTCAATGAAACATGGCCATACTTAACATTACAAAACTGGCAGCTAGCAGCAGTAACATTTTTTTCCCCTTTAACCATGCCCTTACAAGCTGAATAGCACCCACTCAACTTATACTAGAAGACCAGGCACCACATATGAGAGAAAGACCAGGTGTCCAAGAGATATTATGTGTCTTTACAACAAGGTAATTTAAGTAATTAGTTTAAAAGGGAGATTATGTCTGTTTGTGGGAAACAACAAACCTTTTAGGACAGAGACAGCGAGTGGAATGCAGAGACCCTCATGTTACTGTGATGATATGCATTTTACACATGCATTCTTAGTTTGCTTTGCATGTTATACTCAACTAACAAGCTCTGAGAAGCAGGATACCGTGACATCACTGGCATGTGTGTTGCCAGTGTTACTGAGCTGCTGAATAATCCAAAATGTTTTAGAGCAGGGATGTCACACACGGGCCAAAACCGGCCCGCCAGAGTGCCCAATCCGGCCCGCAGGATGACTTTGCAAAGTGTAAAAATTACAAAGGTGAAAATGAGTACTTACCGTGAAAATATTTAAAGACAGTAAACATTGTACAATATAATGTCAGTCAGCAGTTTCAGTACGACAAAGTTTTATTTTGTGGAATCCTATTATTCATGCACTGCCACAACTTTTATGCATTTTGTGTGTATACATTTTATATATTTACAAGGCAGAGGGATAACTAAATCTTTTCCTTAATAGTTCCCACTTTAGCTTGTGTGATGTGTCAGTTCAGGAGGTCAGGATTACCACACAGATGTGGAAATGAATGTAAATTTAAGATGATTTCTAGATCTTGATAAGTTGCAAAATATCATATTGTTCAATTCCAGATACCTGCAACTAAATGTTTTGTGCCTTTGTAGACACACTGACCTGTAAGTGGTAATGTGTAAATGATAAACTGAGGCATAATATTGTTGAATTTCCACTCATTATTCTTAAAAAAATTCCAGGTTGTTCATAATGTTCTGTGAAAACGATAATTCATTGAATGTGAAAATTTTCACAATGTACTTTTTTGCACTAAAACAAAAGGAAAAATTTGGAGTTGTTGTTATTCTAGGTTATTATGCTGTGATTTTACTCGTCCGGCCCACTTAAGATCAAACTGGGCTAAATGTGGCCCCTGAACTAAAATGACACCCCTGTTTTAAAGCTTCTTACCTTTCAATGTAAGGAATGTATATACACTGCCCAGCCAAAAAAAAGTTGCACACTCTAGTATTTTGTTGGACTGTCTTTAGTTTGAATATGGCACTCATTCGCTGTGGCGTTTCTGCAATGTCACAGCATTTATTTCTGTCCAGAGATGCATTATTTTACACCAAGATCTTATATTGATGATGGGAGAGTTGGATCATTGCACAAAGTCTTCTCCAGCACATCCCAAACATTCTCAATGCAGCTAAGGTCTGGACTCTATGGAGGCCAATCTGTGTGTGAAAACGATGTCTCATGCTCCCTGAACCACTCATTCACAGTGTGAGCCCCATGAATCCTGACATTATCATCTTGGAACATGCCCATGCTATCAGGGAAGAAAAACGCCATTGATGGAAAGACCTGGTCATTCAGTATATTCAGGTAGTCAGCTGACCTCATTCTTTGGGAACATAACGTTGCTGAACCTGACCAACCCCAGATCATAACCCTAACAACCACAGGCTTGTAGGCACTAGCCATGATGAGTTCATCACTTCATCTGCCTCTCTTCTTACCCTGATGCGTCCATCACTTTGGAACAGGGTAAATCTGGACTCATCAGACCACATGACCGACCACATTTGTTGATGGTTCACCACTGTCCTTCCAGGTTTCAATAATGTGTTCAATAGTTCTTAACCTGATTTTACTAGTTTCAGAAATCTCCTTAGTTGTTTTCTTTGCTTGATGCAGGCCCTTCTGAAATAGATTAACATCCTTTCCATGACCACAGGATATGTCTTCCGACATGGCTGTTTAAGAAATGAGAAGCTCCTCACTGCATCAGTGAGGGTAAAATAAGTTTTTGTCAGCGGAAACGCATTCGTCACTGCCTTAATTATCCACTGGAAGGCTCTCACCCCTTATCTGCTATGGATAGCCAATCCATCAATCTACAATTCCACTGAAATTTGCAAATCCAAGCCCAATGTGACAACAGGGGAAACTTACTGCTGTCCATCTTGGCTTATTTCTATGCTTTTGTTAAACTATGACTCACCTACCCACAGTACGCACTACTACAGTCATCACAGAACAGCCCTTGAGCTAGAGTCCCTCACTTGACTGGTTGGTCGATATGGTCTCATCCGATCAAATTCTCATTGGCTGAATAATCACCGGTGTTACTTTAATGAAGACAAACGGGTTCATCAATAGCCTTCTGGGATTAATCTTTTTTTTTTGGCAGGGGGAGGAACCGACTACCTTTCCACACGTTTTCACAATTTTATACTCACCCAACCCAACAGAGACTCCTAGGGCTAACTTAGTAATGGCACGGTTGCAATTTGTCAAAGCAAATGGCCAAAAATGCAGTGTGCATATTACACCTCAATTACCAAACCAGCATAATATTTAAGAACAGCAGGATAACTGTTCTTCTGCTGGGGTTAGGCACAGATTTCAAGCTGGCAAGTGTGCTCCAAGTCGATTGTTAAGGGTTCAGTACAAAATAATTTGATTAAATGATTTCACATGCGGGCTGCACAGTGGCGTAGTGGTTAGCACTTTCGCCTTGCAGCGAGAAGATCCCTGGTTCGCGTCCCGGCTTTCCCGGGATCTTTCTGCATGGAGTTTGCATGTTCTCCCTGTGCATGCGTGGGTTTTCTCCGGGTACTCCGGCTTCCTCCCACAGTCCAAAAATATGCTGAGGTTAATTGATTATTCTAAATTGCCCGTAGGTGTGAATGTGAGAGTGCTTGTTTGTCTATATATGTAGTCCTGCGACAGACTGGTGACCTGTCTAGGGTGTCCCCTGCCTTCGCCCGAGTCAGCTGGGATAGGCTCCAGCCCCCCCGCGACCCTAGTGAGGATTAAGTGGTGTATAGATAATGGATGGATGGATGGATGGATTTCACATGCAGCAAACACCAGCTTTTTTGTATTATTTTTATATATTTATAATTTATCCAGGTTTATAAGGCTAGCAAGTAGCGTGTATTCAGTGCACTTTGTGTGATTGTGTAGACATTATTTCCCTGCAATTAAAAAATTAGTTGAGGATCAGTTGCACAAACATCTTGTCTGGTTGACTGCAGCTGTAGAATGCGCTACCTTATGTTTCAATCACAGCAACAAGAAAGACTTATTTTCATTAATAAATAAATCTCTGACAAGTTTATCTATTTATTTTAGATTAGTACAACTAGAGGCAGTGAATGGAGCCTGTCTACCAGATACACAGTGTAACGACAGTTGCAGTGGTGTATATAAATATGTCAGTGTATGAGAAGCACATAGAGATAAGGTTCAAAATCTGTCAAGTTGGTCCTCCAAGTGGCTTTGAGCTATGCTAGAAAGCAGTCCTACTAAAAGCGTCCCGGTCAGAATTTGACCTTACCTTGTGTAGCCCACGGCAGTCTAGGAAGGCTGTTAGCTGGTGCAGGCTGAACTCAGTGGAGTTTAACAGTCGCTGGATCCCCAAAAGGTCCCTCTGTATAACAAGGTAAGAGAGGGGAGTGAATAATATACGCTTCTCTACAGCCTGGTGTAATAGTTTGTCAGCCAGCCACTTGCCTCAGCAGTAGGAAAGACGGGCACAGAGAACTGCAGCAAGCCCTGGATCTGGATTTGCATGGTGGTCAGAGAACGCTGGCAGATTGTCAAAGACTGCAAAAACATAATCACCCAGCACATCACACACACGCAGGCATTCATCACCAACAATAAGCAGATCTTATTAAATAGAGTATTGTTTATGAGCAGCATGTCAACAAGTAATTTGGTGTTAAGTAAGGTTTTATAATGCGCTTAACAGAGGACACATTTCTTTCCAGACAGATTATCCTTTGCCACCAACCGTCTCACCCACCACTGTCCCTCCTCCCATCCCTACCACCAATCTCAAGCACAAACAAAAAGCAATATGTATATCAACTAGGCCATGAGACAAAAGATCATCCCTACCTACTTAACAGGCATCGTTTTAATCCATAAATGGGTACTGTGATAATAATTACTGATCATGGATTTATCCTCAACAAATTCACTCAATACATGCCTACAGATGCAGAACTGCTCGTGTAGAAAAAGAAAAAAATATTTCAAATCCCCATCATACAAATAGTATAATACCAAAATAAGAAATGGGATCACACTAAATTCTCATTGAAACGCTGAAACACGCGAGCTGAAGTGTGTGTGATGGTAAAGTGAAGTATTATTCAGAAAGGAAAATCTCCTCATCTGTATGTAGGCATTAGATTCACACTGAGAGAACTAAGAATCACATTTATTCGACAAGGTAACATCTAAATTCAGTTGCCTTGAAAATAAGTGATTTCTGAATAGCAGCAGTTAAATTCCAGGGTTGTGATACTCAAGCTGCTCAGGTTTTGTTGAAATTGTACAAATTTTTTTAAGGCCATTTTAATAAATGTGCATTTCAAGCACGAATAATTAGCCTCTTTGGAAAATGTGAGTGGTCTAAATGTTTCTTTGAAACATCATAAACACAAGATATGATAAGCAAACACTGACATTGATCAACAAAGCTTGAGTGGCTTATGTACAGTAGTTGCCCTTGGGGTATATAATAACAGAATATATAATAATTAGGCTGCCTGGTGTCGTAACAAGTTGAAAACTAAGTTTAAAATACCAATACATTTTCCAGTGTGCAGACAGTGACGACTCTGGACGTTTAGTCAATACCTGTTGGAAGGGGTTTGGTAGATTCGGCCTGCAGAACAAATAATAGTGTGCAACATCTGGAAGGGTGGAGAAATAGGAAGATTAGCGTAGTGTTTAACATTCAGTGACAGAGAGCTGGTGTCTGTACAATTTTGCTTGTAACTATAAATTACCTGTACTGAGGAAATCCTTGGTTTGGTTAACAATAAACTTGTCCGGAGACACACAAAAGTCACTGGTGCCCTGATGAAAACAATACATGGTAATCGTAGTGCAGTGAAGTCACGATCTACATTCAAATTCTTGTGCCACCATTAATCAAAACGGACGTTATTGACAATCACTCATTTACACCATATTTATCACCTTTTAACTCAGCAGGTGTACACTTAACACACAACACCACACACATACATATACAAAGAAAATGTGTGGTATGTAGCAACAGACAGCAAACATTATGGATCATGTAGAGCATGTCTTGCTTTGCTGAACATTGATGATACACCCAAATCTTTTCATGCTCTTTAATTCATCCATGGAGAGCTGCTAATGTGCATGCATAAACAGCTATGGGTCAAGGTCATGCAATCTCTGTGAATTTATTACCAGAACATAAAAACATGGTTTTTAACAAAGAAAAAGAGGCAAATACACAGAATAATTTCTTGCATGCATGCATAATTCCCAGCTGGGGAGAATAACAGACTGCCATTCAAACTGCTAAAAAATTAAAGGGCTCAAGAAATGTGTTGGATCAACCATAAAAGCTTTATGTCAGTCCTTATTTATTCCTCGAATAGTCTCAAGTCCACTCAAGAGTTGTCTTTCAACAGCTTGTCACTATAAAGCTAAAGGGACGACACAGTGAGCAAACCTACTTTGACTGTACAAAAGTGATGATCAACAAAACAAATAATATAAAGGTGCGCACGATACAACAAAGTAAAACATATTGGATTACAACTTCAAAGTAAAAAAAAAAGGCATAACCATCAGTTCCACTTCCTATGTCGAACTCCTTTATTCTCCCACCTTACTTTTAGATTATCAACACACCCCTTAACGCAGCTGCAATCACATGACATTTGTTTTCAGCAACATGTCAGCCACCGTTAGGATGTTAGCCTTCATCTCTATCTCATTATACTAGCAGGGACATTTTGTTTATGCTGGTCTCATCAAATATGTATAAATTTGAGTATTTTCTAGGACACTGTCATCATCTACATTCTTTTCAAAAGGCACCGTGTTTTCTCACACAGTTTTTTTTAAAATAATGATGTGCAGGTGCAACAAGTTTACTTGCTTGTTTTGCATGCTGTCCCACATTCAGTTTCTTTGACTGAAGACCGTGTGCGCTATGATAAACTACTTAGTATGGAGGACTAGCCTACCTATTAATAACTGGTCAAGGATATTTACTTCTGCTCACGTAACAGTCCAATACCGAGAGAGACCTAAATGTTAAAGACGAGCTTTGGATAAGCTGACCTGAGAGGTCAGAAGTTTAATGTGGGGTCATCTTTGGCAATAATAATCCAAGCTAAGCCAAAGGCACCATTCAAGATAGTGGTCATTTGGCTGTATAGCTGCAGAGAATTTCCACAAGAATCACAGCAGATGTCTGCGATTCACACCCATGTAGTTAATTTCAAGTTAAAATCAGCCTCCCCTCCGCTTTATCGTCTCTGCCCCTCCAAAACAGCTGTCAAATCTGGTGGGATAATCCACAGATGTGAGGTTGCTCTGCAGGAGGTAGGGAGATCAAGGGCAGGATACAGTGGACATGAGGGATCGAGGAGGGCTGGAACAAAGGGGTACTTCTTGTACCCCAGACAGTGTCCCTAATACGAGCACCATTAAACACGGTAAGCACAGATGCGCTGAGCACATGGTGTGCAGCCATGAAGACAGAACAGTCTGTCAGAAATAAGGAGGCCTGAAAGAGAAATAAAACTGAGCTCAACGACGGAGGAGATTTCAAAGAAAGCAGAGCTAGCAATTAGGGCGAGAAAGGTGCTTGTTTACAGTGGGGCTGAGGGCTGCGCCTAAAAGACTGGGGTGGTATAATCAGCTTTACTGCATGACTGACCCTAGAAAAGAGCTCGTTGCAACTTAAACAAACAGATACAGGCATTTTTTAAGCGGCTAAGATGTTCAAATGCTTGGCCACATGTTTACTGACAGTAACACCCTTGGGAGGAATTTCATGGGATATGGAGCAAAATACAAGAACCACCGGTCCAATAAGTCGTGTATAGGGGCGACTATGTCTGACTGATTTCACTTATTTAATTAAATCAACAAAGCAAGCATGTTGGGCTTCAAAAGAAATACACTTTTTACACTTTGTTTTTCTCACCACAGCTGTAGCAGTAGCAGCTCCTAGCGAGGCCCAGCTCAGGATCAGAGACAGCGCAACAAAACCCATGATCCTGCAGGAAAATTGCAAATGGGAATGGGTGTGTGGGGGGTGGGGGAGGAGGAGTGGGGTGGGTGACAGGGAGAATCAGATAAAATCAGTTTGTCTTTGTACCAGTGATCTCCAGACCCTTTTCACCCAGTTAATTTGATTTATTCTTTTGGCTTTACTTGGAAATTATTCTCCTTCTGCCTGAAGACAGCGGCTTAACTTGCACAGCACGCCGAATATTAGACCATACAGCGGAAATTCAATTTATTATAGAGTGATATGATGATAAATTAATTCTTGATTCTTTGCTTAATTCACTAGTTAGGAATATATTAAAATAAAATTTAAAAAATTGATTCAGAAATATGTTTAATTGAAGCAAAATAATTGTTCAATGGAGGGAGTCTGACGACTTTCCATCTCCATCTCCTTTGTTATTTCTGCTCTGTTGGATTCCAGTATTTTACTCGGCTGCACTTGGCAGCTATGATGTATTGGCTTTCAGTCACTGAAAACTGTCACTGTCAATCAAAAGTTGCCACAAGTTTTGATTTGTCAGCCTCTTGTTTTATCTGACCCCTTTTGTCTGAAAGGAGTTCACTAGGGTTTTAACATTATGGAGGTGCATGGAAATAAAAAAATAAAAAATAAAAAAAACCATTCCATTATCAACAACAACTTCTTAGAGATCACTGGCAGAAGCTTGAGGAAGTGCAGTGAACATGAGGTACTGTAGATAAATCAAGTAAAAAGAGAAAGTATGACCCCCTGATGGATGTAAAGAGGCTGAAGAGGGCTTCGCTTCTCAACTCGCTCCTCGGACCTTCTTGAAAGCACCAATAAAGCAGCCTGAGAGCACTTAATAATTAGTTAAGGGAGCAGACTCATCCTATTCAGGCGATCAATAGGCATTAGTGAGGCCCATCAGAGAGAGATGTGAAGAGCGATCCTGAGCATCATCTGCTAACACTGACACGTACGTTGCACTAAATTGGGCAAATGGGATGGGAAGTTGGGACTGTGGATTTGCTTGTCAGACATCAGTGTTGGTTTAAATTACTGGCTGCAGTTTACTAAATCAAATGTTCTTCCACTGACTCTTTCTATTCCTTTCATTGTTTTGGAATCTAAACTTCTTTTCTCTCAGCCGCTTGCTATACGCGTATAGCAGTGCAAAACTGCCTTTAGCCGTATGTAGAAATGAAAGACAAGCCACTCAGGAGAGAAAGAAGGCCAGTGCCTTTGTCAGTGCTATTTGAGGATATAACACTATCATTTTGTGTATCATTTGTTAATGGAGGGACCTATATGGTGCCAGAGAGGCTGACTAGTGCCCTGTCTGTCTGCGGTCTACAAGCAGAGGCCGGCGAGAACAAAGGAGCACCTCAAGACAAAAAGAAGGTTAGAAAAAGGCCTCTGAAAGAAGATGAAAAGCAAAATATCTCCACATAAAGAATGAGGGTACCTACGTGATAAGCAGACATTGAGAGTGTTTCGCCATCCCCAAGCACATGGCCAAGCAGATGACCAGATCCACGATGAGCAGCAGCAGGTAACTCAGCCATCTATAAGACAGCAAAATGAAACACGAGTGTGACAATTCTCATCACTCTCTTTCACTTAAAGACAATGTAACTCATGCACATGTACATGCCTCAGGAGGTGCTGACATATGTTCGGGGCTGAACACGTGAGATCTGTATGTCGTATATCAGCATTGTGGTCTTCTAGTTAGATCCCCATCTGTTTCAGGTAATTTCCAGCTTCTTGGCTGAATAATTCAACACCACAAATCCATAGGCATTAATTTTTAATTTTTCTTTGAGAATGTCCTTCACAGGAAGGGCTAATGCTCAGCCTGGGCTTCTTGTGTGTGTTTTCTGACCAGTGGAACATGAAGGAACTCCTGTGCCTCATTCCTAACTTCACACACCCTAAGACTAATAGGAAAAAAAGATAAAGGATGTCACACATACAAGAAATTCACATTGATACTACATATTGACATGGACTGGCTGCAGTGTACCTGCAGCATAATTGTGAATCTGTGCATGAAGGTCAGTAGAAAATACGATTCTCTCCTCTTTCATAGAAGTCCAGATGTACTCTAATAGACTTTGAAAGTAAGAATGTCCATTCCTTTTGCTAACAAAAAAGGGCATGTGAACAGAGAAAAACACTAAAAGAGATTGCGCTATACCTTTTTTGCATAAGCATGGTATTTTTTGTGAGCACATTGGCAGAAATGTATTCAGACACAGAATAGAGGAGGATATAATATTGGAAAACTGAATGGGTATCTTTTTTTGTTTGCCTTGTTCAAATAACACTGGAGTGGCCGTAACATTTGCTGTTCATCAATAAAACCCTGCTGCAGGCTGTTCATAGCCCAGTGGCTGCATGAAATCCAATCAAGACCCAGGAGATTGGTGTCGGGCAACTGTAGTCCAAAAGAGTATCTGGTGTCTGGATGGTAAGAGCACACTGGGAATATGGTCGTATGAAATTAATCATTAGAATACTGTATCACTACCAGTGGCACAAAAGCGGATGTTTGTGCTTTGTTGTGCCAGGAACTAGAGACACTTACCATTACTGTAGGTACAATAAGAGTTACAGAGAAAAACAAGAAAACATATGCATGTTATATATCAAGCTTTCCAAAAATCTAAATACAATTTCAGGAAGAGGTGGTCTAAGACTGCCTATCTTGTGAAGCAGTAGGAGCTACATGACGAAGACAGCTTTCCATAGACATAAAAAATGAGTCTCATAAGAAGCAAACAAAGTAATAAGCAGAGCTGTTATCTTGCTGCACACACTTACATAAGTAAGCAGAATGCATATTTTTTTTGTATATTTCGAGTGAAAAGGCTTCATTTTAACTGTGTGTACTGCAGCACTGATGTGTGATGTTTGCAATGAAAGATTTCCATCAGAGTTTCACATTTGAAAAGGTAGTGCAGAGTGTTGAACACATATTATTTTACTGTTTGCCAGTAGATTTAAACTGAAATGAGCAGTTTTTTGGAAGAATATCAAAGGATGACATTAACTTGTGTGATGACTTGTAGGTACATCCTTACAAAAGCATCCAGACAAACCATGGTTTCTTATTACCACTCTGTCTAATGCCGCACAAATTCTGCTGCGGAAGGCACCACTACCCCCTAAATCTGCCGTCTTTTAGTCTAATCAAAATTATTCTACATGCACAGTAATTAACAGACTGCAAATGGTGCAAACCTTGGGGCACAACAGCATGATGGAGTTTTATGTCCTCAAAAGTAAAACAAGCCACAAACGCTATTAAATTGCACTTTACCTCACAGTTCCCACTTAACTTACATTTCTGAGCAGTAGCCTTTCTAACCTCGTAAGTTTGCCTCTCGAGTTAATTCTAGGTATTTTAGCCATTTGAGCTGCTTTATTGTTTGGTGAGTGTGTGTTGTTTTTCCCTTCTTATTAAATCGAATTTTTGGCCTTTTTCCTCAGTCTTTCTAAAGAACATAGTTCTTAAAAAGAGAGCGACATCAAAATAATAACTGCAATCAATGTGAGCAACAGTCTGCAGGTAAGGAGATCATTTACGGTCTAATAGCCACTCTGCCATGCATCACATTGTGCGAGGGCAATATGTATTACAGCTCAAACTGCACAGTGGGAGATAAGCTCAATTTCAGCTTTCATTTATGTAGCAATCAGGAAAAATAGCTTTTCCGGTCTGTGTTCCGGAGGGAAGATCAGTAAAATCCCATCTGCTCTGTGTCTGCTCTGCATCACTTATAGTCCCATTCTGAGCAGCATGTTTACTTCAGCCACACACAGAGCAAAATAAAATAATGTCCACCACCCCAGAGGAGATAGGAAGGCTCCACCCACCTGTAATACTCAATGAAGGCCGTTTGGTCCGCAATGACTGCCAAGTCAACATTGGTTTTGCTAATGTCTGGCAGAGCAGTCAGCTCACGGATGACATTGTTGACCATCAGCTGCAAGAAGCGCAGAGCTTGGAGGTAGTCAGCCCTTGTGGCAAATATCTCATCCAGGCGTTCAAGGTGTTCTTTAAGTCCAGTTCCCACACTGCCCTGAGATCCTGAAATCTAAAAAAGAACAAATTAAATAAGAACAAATAAGAAAGGGAAAGAAATGAAAGACAATCGGATAGGTAACAGTATAATGCAGGGAGGGGAAGGTGAAGAGGAGTCAGAGGGAAAATAGGGTCAGTATGAAACAGGAACATAAATAAATCCATAAAATCTGATATTCTTAAAAAAACAGGCAGATTGAAAATATATAGAGAGGTGAAAGAACCAAAGGAGCACTCCCTCGAGAAAAGATTAACTTTTCTCTTCAAGCCTGTGTTTTATTCAGATAAACAATGTTAGAGTGGAATACTGATAACAATACCAGGGAGACCTGTTATCACAGGGGTCTTTGATAGTGAGAACAGAGTGGGAGGAAGCACGGTGGAATAGTAAATACATTCTACTTTTTCTAATGCAGTAAATGTCTGTACTTTCATAGCATGAATAGAACAAGAAACAAGTTAATTTTGACATGGATGCTGACAGATGGGAAAATGACAATCACAGTTACATTATCTTCACTCCTATATAGATCATTCTTTAAAAAGTGACATTAAAAGCACAGTGTTCCCTAAAAATGAGAAGGAAATCCAATTGAAAATATAGCACCAAAAACTTTTCATTTCAGTGTTGTTTTTTTCTGACAAAGTTGCTTGATATCTGTAATAAACAACAATTTGACATTTTTGGAAAATCTGGTTGAATGTTAGAAGGGGGGGTGGGTGGGGTTGACATTTGTCTGTTAAAAAATAGGCTACAGATGGTTCTTCTTCATTTAGCTTAGTGAAAACAAGGGAAAATAGTATAACATCTGCCATTTTTCAGGTGGGTTTGTTCCCAGCTGTTTCTGGCTATAAGTCTCTGGCAATTAAACTGCTCACATGCAAGACATAGTCCAGCACATTTGTGCTCTTGTGCAGCTTAAACAAAGAAGATGCAGCATGATTTGCAAACTTTCAAGGTCCTAGTAAATATAGGAAGATTAAGTCAACTTTAGACTGAGCCTGGAGAACTGTTTCTCTGTGTTTTCAGTCTCTTTGTTGAATTCAGCTGACAAGATGCTGCCTGTGAAGTGCCATCAATTTCCTTTTATTTTTAAATAAGCATTACTTAAAAACATTAGAGCTCAAAATGAAACAGCAAAGATTTAGGTCTTATAGTGCCGTCTTAACTGTAACACATCTCTTCAACTTACAGTGTAGCAGAACACAAACACATAAACCTACCACAATGACTTTGCAGGAGCACTAAACATTTCATTGAGTAGAAGATATTGCGCTCCGTATTCTAATTCACGGCACTTTGCAGCAGTCCCACTTCCTTTATCTATTATCTTCTCTCCATTATACCCGCGACTTCTTCAACAAACTCAAGAATTTTGAGTGAGACTGTTCATTCCCACACTATGAAAACTCACCACAAAGAAGATAAAACTGTATCTCGGTCTCCTTGACGCTATAACGTTTCAAACAGCCTTGATTAAATTTTACTGAGTCAATGTTCCGGATGGTTTGTAAGTAAGACCCCGGAAAGAGTATCCTGACGGAGATGCAGCAAAGATACAGGCCCATCCTCCACTCCAGCAATCCCAAGGGGGTGAGTGTGTGATTGCCAGTAAACTGCTCTCACTCCCCACCACTATGTTCATCATCCCTCACAGTTCCTGCCACAACACCTAAAATCTTATCTGCAAGCCAGTCTGCCTGACTGTGAGAAATGGGATCCATCAGCTAGCTGCTCTGGGTGATCCACATTTCTCTAATCTGGACTGTCCCATCTTCCTTTAAAATGGATTAAGTTCGCTTTTACTGAAAGCGGGTCACAAGGAGGATTCTCCATATTGGATATGCCTGTTAAATGAGACTGACTGATTTGAGGCTCACAGCAGCTCTGCCTGAAACGCCAATTTTACATGCAACTGAACTGTCCTGCTTAATGCTTTCAGTGATTTTTATACGAGATTTACTGTAATAACTGTGACAATAAAACAATATATATGATCGCAGCACTTTAAAGTCAAGCAAGGTTATACAATGAGAAACAGGACCCTGAGGAGAGACATTTAAAGGGAAATGACACATGGCGCAGAAAATAGCAATCGTTTTGTTCCAAGAGTCACTAGGCAGCTTTTACTTTCGAAAAAAAGAAGAGCCATATGTAAGAGAGTAACCACTGCTCTAAATTGGAAACAGACATTTTGATATAGTGTGACAGCCATGTTTTCTCATCCTTTATACTCCCTTGCAGCACTGAAGAACCCTTAATACTGCAACCTGAATGCTGGAAATATGGCTGAAATATTGAATGTCTGTGAACAATCAAAAACCCCCTTAGATAGCAAAGGCAGGATGGCCCTACTCATCAAATCTTTCCGTCTATGACACATGATAATCCCTTGCAGAGTGTGAGAGTGCATATTTTATCATGAGGAGAGCCTCAAAAAGCCATCAGGAGAGCCAAACAGCTCAGATTGTAAATCACCAACCTCTCTGGAGCCTTGAGAAGCAGAGATTTGGATGCTCCTGTTCCTATTTACTTTGCCTGACAAATGCCTTTAAGGTTTTAAAATAAAGCAAACTACTGCAGTGATTACCTTTAAACCAAGTTAACAGAAACATAAATGAAAAGTGAAGAAAAGATTTGGGAGGCAAAAAAGAACAGTAGAGGAATCATTATAAATCATGAAACTAAACACACACTAAAGCATCTTTGGCTTGTTAGGATGGCTGGCTCATCAGCTCTGTAAGTGCAGGACATGACATCAAACTATAATTTAGCATGTGAGAAAGCCTTTGTATCCCAGAGGGGACATTTATGCTTCTTATGCTACCATGGTATACATCATGCTATAGGACCAAATCAATACCAAAATACCTAAGAGAAAGTGCATAGCAAGGATGCGGAATCATCACAAAGTACTGCACGCTTTTCCAGGTTATTTATTATACCAAGCTAGAAATAAAGCAGCCTAATACAATAACTTTGAAATATAGCATCTACTGCCTTTATGACGGTTATAATTTTACATTTTTGTTGAAACTCCTTTGGAGATGCATGGATTTAACTTTATGGACATTTTGGAGGTGGTAGTTTGTGGTGCTGCTGAATAATAGTGTATTATACTGAGAATTGTTTCGTGCTTATCTACAGTGCATTGTCAGCCACATATATAGTAAATGTGGCTGACAACATAGACATTTCTCAGCATAATGTACCATTATTCAACAGCGTTGCAACTACAACCTCCAAAATGACCACAAAGTTGAAACAACACCCAACGGGTTCACAAATTTTCTGTATCTCCATGAAGGCAAACTAAACCGAGGGTCCAAAATGACCATTAAACTCAATTAACACCTTAGTAAACAGTTTCAACAAAAATAATATGAACGAATTTATAAATATATTGGTTTATTGCAAGTAAAAATAAAGTTTTCCCATATCCATCTTGCAAAATCTGTTTTCTCTTCATGTACAGTGAGAGTCAGCATACACAATGCATGCACTAATCTGTTTGTGCTCATACATTCATGCAATATGTGTGCATATGAACACTTTAAGTGGACGCGTGATATTGACATGATCATGCACACAAACACACGCATGCGGTCCAGATACTGAAATGGAGCGAGATGGAAAGAGGAGAAGCTTAACATCCATTAGTGTGCTGCAGATGGAAGTTAATCCTCTTCTTACTCATTGTGATTATTGCTTCTTGCAAGGCCTTCCCTATCCCTCCTCCACCCTAAGCCTCCAAAATAACTTCTCTGAATGCAGGTCAGGAGTTGGGAAGAAATATTCCCCATTTACAAATCCCAAGACAGCAGTCACCTCAATTCCTTCACTGCAACAAAAAGTGGATATAGAGCCCCTGCAGTGTGGTGCTGCTTTGAGACAGATGTACACCTCATTATTATAGCAGGATCATTGGTGTCTACCAGCTGTAAAACAGTCTTTCCAAGCAGAGTGAGACACTAAGCCATGAGATGATCGTGCATTTGCCTCCAAAATGTTGCCAGTTGTTAATAATGTAAGAAGTATGGGGTGAGCATTTATTCACAACAAAATTAGTGTTCTTGTTTTACACAACTGTGACACTTTTACTGCCTGGTCAGCTCATACTGAATCTGCTGGAAAATTGTTAAATTACATTAGTTATGAATAAAAACATAAAAACATTAAAAAAAATCATTTCAGGGACCACATTAAATGCTTATGATGTTATAATTGTACAGTAGATTGTAGAGCAAAGCTTGGCATTCATCCCTCACCAGATTGTTGATGCCACCCAATGTGTGATTGGCATTGTAGAGTGAGTAGGTCAGCTGGTACACCCCGTCGTTGGTCTCACTGTTCCCATAGAAACCCACTCCTACAGCCGAGCTGTGAAAAGAAGGAACTGAGATGAAATAAATGAGTAAATAAACACAGTTAATTTGCTGTCTGCTTTATCATGCCTCTTCTTCACTACAGACTGAATGAGGTTGTTACAGAGCAATAAAAATAAAGAAGTGTTATTTGTAATACCACAGAGCAAAAACGCATACAGGGAATTAAAAAAAAACAAGCAATTTTCATCCCAGTTTTGTATTTGTAGGATAGCTTAATGAAGTATAACCTATAGTTTGTTTGGTTCTGCTTGCCTCAGTCTTCTCTCACCACTTGCTACCATATGGACTAGGATGTTGTGAAACTGGAGGAGTTAGATTGAAAACTAAATGCCATGTATCAAGCACACTAAACCTTCAGTAAATGTGAATCTGTTGACCAATTCACAGCTAAATCCACATCAGAATTCTGTTTCACACCTGAAAATGCATTCAGTTGGAATACACAGAATCCCTATTTCCCACCTTGCTGCACCCTTTGGAGACTGTGTCTGAGCCTCTGTAATAGGAAGGATTAGTGTCCCTCCTAACCCCCAGAGCCAGTGGACCCCTGCTGCTAACAGTCTACAGTACCATGAGCAATTGTACAATTTCACCATATTCGATTGCAGTAAGATCATTCTATACAAAGGTTGGAAGTTGGTCACACTTTTGACCGCATGGTCGTGAGGGAGGTGCCGGTAGAGCAGGGAGCCCATCAATCACACTCCAGATAGCAGGAGAACAGAGCTGAATTGTTGTTTCTGGGATACACCATGCACACACAAACACAGAGGTAAACGAAGTCCTAGTTTACTCTCACACTGACTCGTATATTGAGGACTTTTAACACCATCTGTGCTGCTAAAGTACAAAAAAATCTAACACAAACAGTCAGGTAGTCACATAGCCAAGGCTACAATCCTCCTCAGTGAAACAAAGTTAAGTTAGTAGAAGTTTGATAAATGGACGGCGTGTCTTATTTTAATTTAGTGTCCATTATATCCTGTTAGGGAGTGTGCGATAACAGTAGTGTGAATGTTTCTGCCATTAACTTCAAGAGAATTTTAAATTAAAAGATGAGAGTCTAGTAAATGACTGATCATCACTCCACATCAAATGGTCTTCATTAGAACACATATTTTATAATTTCATCAAAAAAGACAACAATGTGCTTCTATTCCCTCACTTTCATGTGCGTAAAAATATGTTCAATAGTGTAACTTGACCAGGGGTTTCCTTTTGCATGGACTGTTCACATATAAAAGAGCGGTGGGTGTCGTACTTTCACTTCATCCTACCTTTTTTGTGTTGAGATTGCAATCGGAGCCAGAAGGCATAAACCAACACCGGAGAACTGACTATGACAGAAAAATAGCTCATCTGCAAAAAGAGAAAACATTTAGTTTGGTATGTATGAGGGCTGCACAGTGGCTCGGTGGTTAGCACCTCTGCCTTGCAGCTAGAAGATCCTAGCTTGCCTTCTAGGGATCTTTCTGCATAGAGTTTGCATGTTCTCCCTGTACATATGTGGCTTTTCTCTGAGTTCGCCGGCTTCCTAGCACAGTCCAAAAACATGCTGAGGTTAATTGGTAACTCTAAACTGTCCATAGGTGTGAATGTCAGTGTGATTTTTTTGTCTCTCTGTGTAGCCCTGCAACAGGCTGGTGACCTGTCCAGGGTGTCCCCTGCCTTCACCCAAAGTCAGTTAGGATAGACTCCAGCCCCACTGAGACCCTAATGAGGATTAAGTGGTATATAGATAATGGATGGATGGATGGATGGATGGTTGTAGAACTATGTATCATGGGGCTTTGCAATCAAATATTAGAATTTAGACCTAGAGTTTCCTTTTCCTTTTTCAGCTTTATTGACAGCACAGCAGTGAGAGAGAGACAGGAAAGCAGAGAATAGAATGGGGGAAGGACCTGCAGCAAAGGACCCTGGGCTGGATTAGAACCTTTGATTAGCTACCTTTGCAAATCTGAAAAAAGGGGCTTCAGGTGTAAAAATGGAGAAAAAATGTACATGCATATGAATAGTGTGGAAGAGGGAGTCTCATTTTTTGTCTCATTGTCACATTCAGATCACAATATCAAGTAAAAACATTATATTTCACTTTTTCAATACTTTTGGAGGACACTGTAGGTGTGTGTTTCTTTTTGAGTTCACTCATATCCCACAGCATGTCATCTTTTAAGTATAATGAATAAGACTGCCTGTTTCTTTTCCAATGAACTAGTACATCTGGTTATGATTAGGGGCACTGGGGGCAAATTCTATTCAATCCAGTGTGAGCAAAATAATAAAATGAAATAAAATAAAATAAGATACAATTACAGTAATCTTGGCAACTCAAACTGCATGGACATGGTTATAAAATTACTTCATTCAGCTGGTTAAAAGAAACTTAATTTACTCCATTCATTCTCCAGAGGTCAAGAACAATCATCCACGGAAGTGCGGCAGCTCTTTAAATCCCTTTTTGTGTTTGAGCTCTACAGTGCAGCTGAAATGTGTTTTTCTCAAAAAAAATCCCACTGAATTAAGAGATGGAAAAAATGACTGAAAGAGTCATGACTAACAAATGACATGGAAGTACAAGGAATTACTGTATGTCTCCACCCATGTTATTAGATAAACACCTCATGACACAGAGAAGAGCACAAAAACACGTACAGTCAGTGCCTTTTATAGACAAGAGATTTTTTGTTTCTATTTTTTATGGAATCCAACTCTCTGAACTATTCAGTTAAACTCATCCTGCTTTAGGTCAGAACTTCCATCAGTAACAGCATATGTGAACAAGCACAAAAGCTTTGATAGTAAAAATCTATGACAAATTAGCACAAGTCAAGTTTTTCACCTTATTAAACCACCCATATGGTATTGTTTTATAGGAGATACATCATGGGCAAAATAAGCAGTCAGTACTATGGCTGAGCGTTTTTGCCTTGAAACTGCAGAGTACCGATGATATGGATTCAGTCTTTTGGGATTTTATATGTAGCAAACCTAAGGAAACAATCCTGTTAACTTGCAACATTTGACTTTCTGCATCATTATTTTGTTTCAGAATCATTTTCTATTTCAAATATATCCAGCTAAGTGACTCCAGTATTACAACTTGTCATTATGTAGCATAGTTTTACAGTGTGAACAGATAATTAGGTGAACTGATGTGCTTGATGGCTACACATGGAACGGGCAACAGTCACAATTCACAGGACAAAAGATCAGAGGAGCTCGAGAGAAATGATCGCCTACGCTGAATGGCAATGGCACTTGATTGATTGATTGATGTGCTCGAGTTGCAGCAAGTGGGAAGGAGTGATTGGACAGAAAGGCAGGGATTTGTAGAGTTCTATCAAAGCCACTTTAAGGTATAAAGGGGTTATTTTCATGGGTAAAAACTTCTAAGTATGCAACTTTATTGCATGGGGATGAGTTTTTAGGGATTTAATCAGTGACCGGAAAGGGACTTTAAAAGGAATACAGTCTTAAAGATGAAATACTATTATCAGTTAGCAAGTAAAATGTCATCCAGTGGGAGCAGGAACCATTGCACGTGTAGTTTAATCCACTAAACGTCACCTTTAATGTGAAGTCTCTTCAATCTCATATTTAATCATGGGTAGATTATTTAAGTGTATGCTGTATGAGGTACTTCATTTGTTAAACTGAATTGTGACATGGGTCTACACAGACAGAGGAGAGATCTTAGCAGAGACTATATGCCAGAGCCCCTTTAACTAAACAGCATCATGCAGAATCACTTAGCATTACAACAGGCCCCGTGTGCTGCAGTGGTGGCTGAGAGCTAACGAAGTTAAAACCCAACACCGTCACAAGTTTAGACAGATCTGTACACAAATTCAATCAAGCCTGTGGGCGATTCATTTGTTCCCTTTCATTTCTGCCAGAACATTTTTTTATATCAATGAGTATTAAATCAAATCTAAAAGTACAACTATGTCTGACAATGTGGCTCTGGAAGTTTTATGGATGCTCGTTGCCAGTTAATGCACGTACAAACTGTCAGTACAATCGAAAAGCAAAAATAATAATTAAAAAAAAGGTTGAACCTAAGTCTTGTAGAACACTTAAATGAACAAATTTCTATGGGTGTGAACTGATAGGCAAGAGATTTAGGAGTCTGATCACTGCTGATGATGTGGCTTGCCAACTTACCTTGGAGGAACTCACAAATCTGACACGATAATAAAAGACTGTGAGGCAGCCAGAAGAGCAAATTTATTTGATTTCTATTGCAATTTGATTAGAACTTTCTTCAACAGTTCCAGTCTACATTGTCTCAATGAATTTCTGGATTAAACTATTCACAGATGGATTTTTTTTAAAAAAAAAAAAAAGGGGGGGGGGGGGGGGGCTTTCAGTTAACACTCAATTGAGCAATATTTTTACACAATTATTAGAATAAGATAATTTTACAATGAGAAACAAAATAGCTAACACTTACCATATGATGAGACCAGTGACAACAGCAACCAAGGTGACACAACAGGTATTAGGCCTCTTGGTGTCTTCATCTACGTCTTTTCGGCAGCAGCACAAGCACACCAGGAATATTGCCAGAACCAGCAGGCTCAGACCAAGACCCACGGCACCAACACATGCTAGAAATATCAAAGACTGAGGCAGAGAAGCAGAAAGAAAGAGAAAAGAGCCAAAAAAATAAAGATGCCATCTGTTAAAGTCATGATTAAGATGTGATTTTATCCTGAAAATAAGTCAAGAGCTTTTCAACATATTGTACCATCAAATGCCTATAAAGATACAAAAAGCTGTTACATATGTGGTCTCAGGGTGTCAGGCGAGCTGACCCCACCACCCAAAAGGTTGATTGCTGAGTGAAAACAACCCACCGGTATCAAACAACACTCATGTGTAGAGATATTTTTTGAGGTTAGTGTGTGGTCATGTCATTCATATCATCAACATTATCACTGCTGACTTCAGGATAGAACACAGAAATTGGTGGTCATGGGGCAAGCACAGTTCATAGAGAACCTCAGCGTTTTCTGCCAAGTGCTGTAGCAGAACTTGGACTGTAGCTTTGAGGAAAACAGTAACGATCCGGGGCTGTGTGAGCGGAAGGCCATGTGACACAACGGCTTTCATTCAGTCTTGTGATTCCTGAGAGTAGAAACTATTTGAAGCCCGAAGGACAGAAAGAAACAGAAGAAAGCTGCAGAAACACTTCACTGAAATAGTTTGTTCTCGGACACTGACTATCTTAACTGTACGTAAACAGATACAGAATTGTTAGTGAGCTCCGAGGCAGAAAATTGCATCATTTATTTGCATCAGATTATCGTGTGGGAGTATTTATTTATGTTTCTGTTGCATTTCAATATTGAGGTTATAATACTGTTCATTCTCTTGTCAAAAATGTCCCGCGATCATTTTATGAAGCAAACTTGCCAGATGTTTTTAGCAGCTCATTTTCCACTGTACTGTTGTAAGACAAAGGACTCATCAATCGATCAGTTTCTGATCATAACACAAATCCCCAAGCATTCTGACTGCTACATAGACACTGATATAGGGAACGGCTTCTGCTTTCAGCCTGGTATCAGTATTGGAACTAAAGTATCCTGGCTGGTCTTGTATACGGCTGTCAAGAATATTTTGTGGATTCAAAACATTTTAGCTCTTGCTTAAAACAACAAACCAGAGACAGGCATGACCTTGATTTTACTTGCAAATAATATGCATTGCAAGTTTCAATGCCCACAGTTTCAGAGAGCTGACGTCTGGCTGACTAAGTAGAGCTCTTCCATGGCTATGTTTGTGGCTAATTTTTCCATTTGGATGGTATCGACACAATGACTGAATGTGAATTGCAGGCCTGTTGTTTTGCATATTCAAACAAAGTCCTTCAGTGTTCAAAATCTGTTCCAATTTATGCTGTCTTAGTCCTGTTTTTCTCTTAGTTTCACAAAACCGGTGATGAAGTCAGTCAACAGAGGTAGACTGACTTCAAACACACAAAAGAATGAATGAAGGGCCATGTTGTAATAAACATTATATCTGTTGCTTACAGACTCATGGTGCTTTCCAAACTAAAATCACACAATCATGCCCAAATTCGAAAATCGAATTATGCAAGCTACAGCCAACATTACATCCAGTGATGTGACATCAGTTGCATCTTGAAGTAAATAGGTCAGTGGAGAGATGGTGCCAGCTGAGCTGAGCCACCTTAACTGGCACCCAGTCCAAACTCCTAATCCAATGATTCGCTAATTGTTGGTTTTGGAGGGCACTGCTGATGAGTAAAGTCGATGTGTGCCGAGTCTGATGGTTTCAAATCTGGTTTTCTGTTGCTACAACTCAGTACAGGCCTGTCATAAGCACAATGCTGCCAGTTGCACACACTTCTCTGATTTTCCACTCCACTGTTTTCTAATTAGACATACAGCACTTCCATTTCCAGTGGATGCAATGTCATAACAAGGCAACAGATGCATGAAAGACAATAAAAAAAGACACAAAACAATGACAGTACAGTCACTGAACTAAAAGGTCACTGATCTTTTATCTTCCTAAAAGGACGTTTGTATAAAGTAGGCTTAAGTGTGTCTGTCTAATTTAATTAAATAGCAAGCCTTAGGAAATGTGTCTGTCGCTGTTCTGCATTTTCCACTTTTCTCAGGAGACAGCAGATCAGCATGCCAAATGAAGAACATGAGTTATTTTTAGGTTTGAGACTGTGTCAGCCCTGCAGAATACCACAGCCTCTGTGACTCGTCAGTTACTGGTGCTCAGCTGAGTTGGTGTGGCACTGTTGGGATTCAAGGATGGACTTTGATAAATAAAGAAAGACAAACAGTGGCAGACCCAAATAAAAGAGAGAAAAGTTCTTGGTATTTTTTTTTTGTATGTATTGACAGATGACCTTGATTCAAAGGACTCTGCATTGAAATGCACATAAACACTCATAAACAGTCTGCGTATTATTTAGAGACCCGCATGAAGTCAGTGAATTTTTCAAAAAGACCTAAAATAATGTGTGTAAGAAGTCTGTTTTAAGTTCAAAACAGGATCAGCACTGTTGCTCTTCGAGTGAATATGTGCACAGACTTTTTAAATTACATTTGGCAGCAGTATTTCCTGTTACACAACAAATGAACACAAGACTTTTATTTTTTGTAATAAGTTAACAAATGCACTGCTGATAGCCCAGCTCATGGGAGCTTAATAAGTGAATTTTAATTAAATTTATGGCTGTCAAACTATGCAGCCTCTTTGTGATATCATATGGCTTTTTTGTATCACAGCATACTCTGGAAGCCTGTGTTAAACCTTTATAGACATATGAATCAAATTTATATCGTAGGCAAAAGACTACAAACACAGGAAAAGACAAAAGTGAAGTGAATAACATAAAGGGACATTATAATCAGTTCAAAGACACGATGGAATGCAGAGTGAAAACTATGGGAACTTCCATCAAACTGTGGATTTTATCATTAATGACTGCGTTCTCGCAGGCCACAGTCAGTCCCCATCACTAAACATGAAATTTACAGTACATTCACCCTTAAATGACTGTAAATGTGCCCTGGGGAAATTATCACTCACAGTGAAAACAATTTGTACCTTTTAGGCATTTGTCTCACAATCAAGTCTCACTTAAAAAGAAAATAAAATGTGGGAAGGACAAAATCCCCTCCAACAGGGAATGTGTTCTTTATGGTGAAAGGATGAACAGATATCCAGCGTGACTTCAAAAAAAAAGAAAAAAGAAAAAGAAAGAAAAAAGACCCGTAGTTGTGGTTACTGCAAGTTGAGACTGCAAGAGTTCAATAATGAACAGTTGGGTGAATATAACAAGCTGAGTGTTCAATCATATTTAAGGTATAAAAAGATTTGTCAGATCTCACAAAGAACTGTGCAAATACACATAGAAAACGCAGATACTGCTGAACATTGTTGTTTACCATTTGGGGTACTTCAATGCCGGCGTAGTTAATACAGATCATGTGTTATCATGTGATATCTGCGGGACAGTACGAGTTCTGGGTTCTTACTTCCTGATACTGGAACCAAACATTTGAGGCAGCAACGCCGATACGTCTCAGGGACTCAAAAGAAAGACAAACTTTATCATCCAACCAAGGAGTTTGTTTTAAACGACTTTCTATAGGTTTGTACATCTAAATATGCTTACCGCTGTTTTTGAAAGTCAGTGGTCCACAACACTACATATAGTTTTTTTCTGCTGAGATTCTTTTGAAAATCCGTGCGCCTTTACGCACAAGCACAGTTACCAACCTGCTGATAGCTCGCCTCCCCCGGTTTGAAAGTGCTGTCGACCGACTGGAACAAGAAATTGAAGTGAGGGAAATTGTGCAGCCAGTATGTCCACCACGGAGCAACGTAATCAAGCCTTGCAGTGGCCATTACTGCTTTAAAAGTCAATCTGCCAAACCACAGCCGATGGGCTTCCCTTTGAGAGCCTGGCACTCAAATATTCCTAGGTTTCTATGAAAAGCAAAAATCAAAATGAAACAATAACAAAAAAATGTTTTAAAAAGCAGCAAAAACACCGCGACCTCTGGAGGTTACAATTACCACAGAGCATCAAAGTTCTTCTTTTTCCATTACACCTTCAGAATAAGGTTGAATATCACTTCTTTCCTCTCCGGTTCCCATAGTTGTGAGTAAAATGCTGAGTTGCACAACTACTGTAACACGTACAGTGCAGGTCAGCCAGGCGTTTGTATCCGAGATGTGGGATCGAGTGACGACATGAACCTGCCTCCTTTAACATAGAAGGCGTGACAAGCACTTTTTGAATCCGGTAAGACCCACAGCATAAATTTATGACAATAAAAAATCACGCGCAACTACAACAGTATACATGCGGATAGTTTTATCAGCTAAATAAATAAATAAATGAAATAACACAAAGCAAACTTCCAGATTACTTCGCTCCTTAAGAATGTCAGTAACGTGTATGTTCTTCTCCACATATGAGGCAAAATAGTTTTTTTGTCGTTTTGTTTTTACCAAGTCACTCAAAATTGTGATTATTCTTTAAAGCGTATAAACAAAGCAGCTCTATGTGGCCTCATCTTGTAGCTGCTGGTTAAGATGTAAGAGTGCACTATTTATGACTTGTGCTGTTAATGTCTGACCTCTTGTGGACAATGAGGCGCACTGAGGTGAACAATAATGAGGATGGTAATGAGCTGCTGCAACCTTTAGTGCAGACTGTTGGCGCCTGCTTTTATTTACAGCGTGATGGTTGTTTTCCAGTGGAGGAAGCTGCATTTACACCTGGATTAGAATCACCACACTAACTGTAATAAATGTGCAGGGATTTATTTGAGATTCAGGGATGGGGGAATTTGTTTTGAGCTCGCAACTGCACACATATGGCATTGGCACTTGGATGCACACATTTGTTTTTGGCCGAAAGCATGCACTGTACAGCTAATAAAACACAGCTGTAAATAAGTATCACTGTGATTTTATTTACAGCATGGCATACAGATATTTTATCTTTATCTGTAGAGAGAAAATAAAGCTTGGAGGTTCCACAGTGAGGACATTAATTAGCACTGGATGTCAAGGTTATGAAAGTGCAATTAGCAGCATGAGTGGGGTTATAATCACCTGCTTATACGTCAAAGTGTTGACTCTTAGGAAGAGCCTGATGATAGAGGGAAGCTGACACTAGCCAGCATGCTGACATCCTGTCTCAAAGTGTCTTTGAACGAAGTGACGCATGTAGTCTCAACCATGGCAGTACAGGAGGCAGCTGATACATAAAACATAAGAAACACAAGAAATGGATGCAAATGCAATGCTTATCAAACACATTGACTGCACAATAGATGCTAGACATTTCAATTTAAGACTTACATAAAACATATACTGAAACAGTAAAGTTTATATGCATATTTTAATGTAGCAAAAATGATTGGCACATTTCTTTTAATTTAATACTTTTGTCAGGTCTCTATAAATGGCCTAATTTCATTGATTTAAAGCATATTCCATTTCTATTGAATAGGAATGTTGCCGCAGACCAGAGCTGTGTACAATAGCATCCTCAATAGACAAATGTAAATAGTAAGCCTTGGGAAATCCTGTCCACCGGTGGATAAAAGGAAAGATGAACATATGTCAAATGTATTTTGCCCTGAGGAGCAGTTGTTTTATCTGCATAGAGTGCAGAGGGGGTTTGCTCGCAGGCTGAACCTTCTTGGTATCATATGGCTACCGCTGTAATTATTTGGATGCTTTGATGCACCTCCACGGCCAGAGTGCCAAGAGAGTGTGCTCTGAGTCTGAATACTCTGAGTAGGTGACACTTGAAATGCACTGTGAATATGAATTTTTAACTGTGCTCTGTATTTACAAATAGTTGGTTCCAGGAAACTCTCTGGTGATTGCCGTGCCAATCACTCTCAATGTCTGAACCGTGGGGACCAACGTGAAAAAAGGAACGAAATGAATAGAAGTACCTCTGCCTGTGTCTCTCTAATTCAGAATACATGTATCAAGTTTCCCTGTCTGCTGTTCATTGTTGTCTTGGTGCATACAAAACATGTCATTTTCAAGCTAAATTAGACTACAGCTGTGTGAAGTTAGGCCACCATGAGCACAGAAGTCCAATTTTTTGAGCTGTTTATAGTGAGGCAAATTAATGTTCTGAGTCTAATTTAACTTAGCCTAAGTAGAAATAAATATATTATGTGATTCTGTCTTTGGAAATCAGTGTGGAAAGTACGGCTCTGCTCGGTTTTGGTCCATGGAGATGAGTACAACATACAGCATTCAACACTTTGATTCACAGTCAATGAAGGTGAACCATTAGGTGGCAGCCCAGCACTTTTCAGCAGGGCTGAGAACCTCCTGCGTCTCCACTGTCCAACGTTGTCCTCTGATTGCATATCTGCAAAGAAGAAAACCTCAATCCATCACCACACAGAGCTCCTTTGTGCATAATGCTGTCCATGAACTTTTAATAAAAGTCAAATAAAGATCTAATTCTAATGAACTGCGGTTTATAGATCACATCCATTGCTTTCTTGGGCCTTTCATCAGAAAGAGTCTCTGGGGTCAACCATTTGGGCACTGATGTTAAAGGAAATACATATCAAAGAGGTCTTTGAAGTCAAGTAACTGCACGGTAAAGTGTGAAGGAATAAAATCATACACTGAGTGACATCTCTCAAGGTCAATCATATTCCAACAACTCTATTGTAATGTTGAACAGAAAGCTTAAAAAAAAGAAGAAAAACATCCGTTGAATTGTAAAACATGGACCAAATATTCTTGCAGGTGATACTTCAACCTTGACTTCTGTGGGCAACCACAGATCAGCCAGAGCTCACTGCAGTTGCATTGAAAATAATTTCACACCTCTGACTTGAATTGTAGAAATGTCCGGTTGGACTTTCCTATGAACCCGCTTTTTTTTTTTTTTAAATCCTGATGCTGAATTTGTATGGTAAGAAATGTATGCGATGCCTTGGCATTCCTGTACACAACTTGGCTGTCAGTGCAGTGGTTTGCAGATGCTATAGTGGTGAGTGGGGAAAAAAAGAAACCCTCTTCACAGTCCTTGTAGTTATATAGCTGTTGCTTCTTCCTCATCATGTGCTCAAGTGTCCTCAACAAGCACTGGATTTACCTCCTGATTGACTGTCTCCATAACAATCACTGGGATGACTGGTTCATTTAAAAGTGTTTTGAAGAGGCTTGTGCCCTATCTCCAGCTTCCTATACTACTGGGATCCTTCCAAGCCATAACAGTTACCGCTCAGTGAAATGTGGAAATTTGTTGTATTGGACTTTTCCCCCTTCATGGTTATTGCTTTTTTTGGATTTGTGACTCAAATCCCCTTGCTCTAGTTTGAGTGATTTATACATATGAATGAAGATTTATGCCTGAGAGCTCAATGTGCCGGTATTATCCAATCAAACTGGGCTGCTCAGTGACTCCTGAGATTGCATTAAAGTGTAATATCAATGCAGCAATCCTTGGGTTATTGCCACTTTAAAATGCCCAGGGTCCTTCTGATACTATAGCCACGTGTTATGCTCTAGGGGATTTGTCTATTTAGGTAATGTTTCACAGGAGATTGCTGTGGTATATTAATGAAAAGTTGCCTAACGTCTTTTATTCATTTTATCAATGACTGGATACAGAGTGAAAAAAAAAGAATTGTCAACAGATACAGGTGACCTAAAAATAAAAATAAATGAAAAGCAACAGAATAACAGACATTATAATCTGTCTGTGTAGAAAATTAAAAAAGAACAGAGAATGTGGGACTTATTTCCTAGAGTGTCCTCATGGCAAAACAAACTATATTTATTTATCTTAATGCCTCACCTTAGGTTTCTTTAGACTCCATAAACACATTTTATTGTTCCGATGGCTTGTAAAATTGCAGTTATTATTTGTTGACACTGAAAGCTATACTCACAGAATGGCAGAAAAACAGAGAAAAAGAGATAAATTCTTCAATAGCATTACAGCTCTGCAAACTCCTCTGTGGGGTTATTTAACGAGAAGTCACAATCCAAAACATGTTCACTTTTTATTTTCCACCACAAACTATTAATGGAGGATTTTCAATTTCTTTCTGATAAACAGACTGCCTGGAATCTCAGTCTTTCTATTTTTTTCTCACTAGGGTGAAATTCTTCTGTTTAGTGTGCAAATGCTCGGGGCCCTAAAGAACCCTCTGGTGTGCAAAACATTCAGAATAGTCCTCCCCAAGATCTATCCCTCCAGTGATTTACCCTTGTTGACTGTCTATTCTAATCTGCTTGGTTTTTAAACTCTCTGTGTGGTTAAGCATTTTAAATGAGATTGGTCTTATGTGAGACACCAGCTTTGATGTCATGATCATACTATTATTTTATGCAGCTGCCCAGTGCTATGAGGGCTATTTCATGCAGTAATGATTTTTGTGAGGAGAAAAACCTGAATTGGCATTGGCACATTTTTTCCTTTTCTTTATTCCCCTGCAGGAAAATGGCTTTCTTAGCCTGCAATTTATCCAATTACGGATTTACAGCAGTGCAAAGTCAACCATATGATACAGCCTAAGTCTATTTTTCAGCCTTTGGAGCAAATCCAATCATTGCAAATGGCTGCTGATGGTAATAATTGCAACAGCATTGTATTGATCTAGTGGGTCCGTGGAGTGGAAACAAACAAAGCACACTATGAAAAGGAGATGGCACTCCTTGCGTGAAAAAATATTTAGTTTGTTTATATGGCCTTTGTGACCATAGTGAGGCATTAAAATACAGGCTTTAGATTTTATTGACTGTGAGTGAAGTAAATGTCCCCAGTGCTGGACCCATTTCCTTTATTCAATGTTTGATTGATGTGAAGGTAATAGATGTACCTTCTAAAATGGACCAGAGAGAGAGAGAGAGAGAGAGAGAGAGAGAGAGAGAGAGAGAGAGAGAGAGAGAGAGAGAGAGAGAGAGAGAGAGAGAGAGAGAGAGAGAGAGAGAGAGAGAGAGAGAGAGAGAGAGAGAGAGATCTTCATCACACAACCGATTTCCACAATCCTGTACAATCTGTTCATGCATAACACAATTCTATGCTAATCTCTGTATGCTACTAAAGTTAAATTAATACATTAACAAGACACTAACAATTAGGTATCAGTAAGGAATAATTCAGATGCTGAACAGACCTTATTTAGGCAGAGAACTCTGGCTCTCAATACACTGACACAACTCTATTTACTCTAAAGAAGTTATTTAATCCACACTAATTCTAAAACTGCTTTATTCATCCAATTATTATCAGCTTTTTTCTAATTAAACTGTCTGTGCTGTGCCAAGCAGTTTGCTCTAATGTATATATTCGCTTTACTGCTGCCACTCTCTAATAAGTCATCTTACAACAGTGTATAAATATTAATTTGGAAGACCCCTAAGGTGGACTATTTTACCACATACCCTCTGGAAAAACTGACCAAAAAACATTCATAAACAGCATATTAACATTCATAGCTGCAGGCCCAAATCCTTAACAGATTGATTAACATACAGACTTTTGCTAATAGCTTATTAGAAATTTCAAATATTCTTACTTGTGGTTCATAAATGATTTGTGAAGCATTAGTCATTGAAATCCAGCCACATCATTAAAACCACTGACAGGTGAATAGAAAAACTTTGATCATCGTATTTCAGATCAGAGTCCTGGTGGGGAACCTGGGCTCCATGTCGATGTTACTTTGATGTGCACCCAGACAACATTTAATCTGGGGGCAGACCAAGCACACTTCCTCATTGACAATAACGGCAACAGAAAAAATTGCTCCCTCACACAATGAAAACTGCTCAGGAACAGTTGAAGAAACACAACACAAATCCAAAGACGTTGATCCAGCCTCCAAATTCCCCAAATCCCAGCCCATTTAAGCATCTATGCCAACATGCCTGAGCCACCGAGGCCATATTCTGCAGTCTATGAGACCCAAAGAATCCAGCATCCTGGTACCAGACACCATAGGACACCCCAAGAGCTCCAGTGTCCAAGTCCTGATTAATCAGAACCGGTTGGTCACATGAGGGAAACCTCCACAATGAGTGGTTTTAATGTTGTGGGTGATCAGTGTAAACATAAGCCACTTATTCTTAAGCCATTCATTAAGCATTCATGAGCATCTAGGGAGTTTCAGTTTGTTCATATTTATTTAGTGTGATGTCATTGTTTAAAGTGACTTCAGTAAATTTTTTATCATGGTATATGGTTTATTCACAAGATGAAAAAAATCTATGGACTGTCTCTAAAAGGATTGTATACCATTGAGAACAGCCACCAGTGTAACAGTAAAAATAAGAAATAAAACTGGATTGGAATTTCTGTTTGCTGAAGTTTAACTGTCTAAATGCCAAGATTCTATACAGGAATTTAATGTTTTCTACAGACAAAAACAAACAAACAAAAATAAAAACAAACAACAATTTGTCAGAACAAGAAACTGTAAAAACAAAAAAATCCCAAAAATCTTCAGCTTTCCAATGGTTCATGAACTCCTCATCTGCAGGAAGCCATTCAGTCTGGAATATGAATGCAATCTGAGCTAAAAATCGTGATATTCCGCTGAAAGAAAAATAAACCTTTTGCTTGAACCATTCTGTCAAAAAAACTAAAAATTCTGAGCTCCTTTTTGATAGTTGTCAAATTTGTCTGTATTTGATAACTACTGAGAATTTGGGTCAAATTCCTCCTGTTGTTAACATTCTTGGCACTAAATGTGTCCTCCTCTGTGGCTGCCTTGCAGCTCTCCTGCTGCAAACACTTATATAGATAGATACTGTTAGTCACCTGTATCAGGCTGTCCAGGAATATTTGTTTACATTGTAGTCTCTGCTGGTACAGCTAGGTAGACATAATATCAGTTGTTGCTCTCACACAGTGTAAGCCTGAATTGGACACTGTTTGCATGCTTAGCAGTATCACAACACTAACAGCTAAACTATTGAAGTTGTTTTCATTGTTTTTCTGCTAGTGGCAATACAAATGATTTGGTTGGCATCTGATTCCTGTTACCACCTACCGGATGTATTAATTGTAAAATACTTGCTGAGTTTCTAATTATATTGACTGTGTACAATTATTCTCTCATTGCGTTGATTCATGTGATTATCATGTTTGAAGGGGATCCCTGCAGACTAACCAGCACCACTAGTAGATGCTTATTTTATATATTGGCTTTAGGAATATCTTTTTACACGCCCCCATTTGCATAATTATTTCCCCTTAATTCCACCTTCAATCTCAAAGTGGCTCTTCTCACTGTTGCATAGGTAGTCACATTCACAGTTTCTCTACACAGTTCATGTCCAGCTAAGCTTTGGGGAAATATTTCAGTTCAAAGCAATGTGTGACGGCTTGCTCTACTATTCTTCATATCATAATTACATCTTAACTGCTGAGTTCCTGTTCTATAGTTTATGCTGCTGCTCCTCTCAGCCACACTTACTGCAGACCTTAAGCGTGTATCCATGAACTGATGGTCATCTGCGGCTTATCAGTGCTACAAAACATTTCAGAGGGAGATTATCAGCTGCAAGCTCTGAATTTTTGTGAATTTAATATGCTTAAGTTAATAATTATCTGCTGCATAGCTGATGCATCTCCGCCTGATGCTGCATATCAAGTGTGCTGCAGCATAGACTTATCCATCTAAATTCATTACACATAGCTCCTTATTCGTTCGATAACTACAGTGGACTTTGTATTGCAAAGTGTTTCCCAGAATGATCACATACCACAGTGATTCACACAAGAGGGTCTGTTATCATTTTTGCACCTTATTTGCTACGACACTAAGCAATGAAATGTAATTATGTACATTTACTGTATTTAAATACAAACTGAATGCACTGTTTTCTTTTTGTGAACTACATCACAGAAGGAAATGTACAGTTTACTTCACTACATTTTTCTGATGTATTTAATTAGTTTATAAATTAAGATTTTTGCACACTAACAAAATATGAAACTCATGAAATATGATTACATTATTAGAAGTAATAATAATAATTATTATGTTATGTTATTACTATTATGTACTATATAATAGCAGAGCAGTCATAAGAGAATTCTTTCTGCATTTGGTAGATTTTCCAGATAAAGCTTCATGCATTTACTTAAAAAACAATTTTATGCAGGATTTTTACTTGTAACAGAGTACTTTTGCATTGTGGTATCATTTCTTTTTATTGACAAAAGTTTATTTTTTTTAATTTAACCTTTATTTATACAGGTAATCTCATTAAGACACGGTGTCTCATTCTCAAGAGAGACCAGTCCTCAAATAACGTAACAAAACAACATTCAGTAACAACACTAAGGGCCCTGTACTGGACAGTATAACTACATAATACAACACTGAGTTACAGGCAGGTTCATGACAATCACAACATCAAAATGGATGTGCAAATGTGCCAAACAATGAAGTTAAAAAATAAAAACATTGAGAACAAGTAAAAGTCATAAAAGATGATAGTTCCATAATATTTAAGAAATGTTTGAAGTCCCCCAGGGGAATCAAACTGGACAGCTTCTGTAGTGAGTACCAGTTTGAGAGAGCAGACTAAGAAATTACTGTTTTGCTGAAGTCTGTGTGGACTTAGGGTACGGTGAAAGTAATGAAGTCCTGGGAATGTAGACTGTGACTGAACTGTTTATGTGACATGAAGGAGAATAAATGTGGTCAGCACACTAAGGATGGATTTGTAAATGAAATGATGCCACTGGAGAAGTCTGCACATGGACAGTGATGACCACTTAACCAAGGAGTACAGTAAGTACAGTAATGTGTGAGACGTTTACAGCATGTTATAAATCTAAGTGTTCCATGATAAACAGCATCCAACAGTTTGAGACAGTGGGTCTAGTCATTCATGTAAACAATATTTACGTAATCGAGTACAGGCAAGAGGGGGCAGCAACAAGCCATATTCTGGCATTAAAAGAAAAACAGGACTAGTTCCTGAAAGAGAAACTCAATTTTAATTTCAATTTCTAAGATTTTTGGTGTGGGTTTTAAAGCTGAGGCTTTCATCAGTTGTGATGCAGAGGTATTTGGAAGAGGCCGCTAACTCAATAGTGGTGCCTTGTGCAGTTGTAATACCAGGGAGAACTTTTGGCACCTTCTTGTGTGAATGAATAATGACAAATGCTGAGGTTGTGAATATGTCCTCCACAACTGAAGACACTTGTGGTTCATTTTAAAGAGGTCTCTGAGAACACATAGTCAGTGCAAATTGTTGAGGTGTGTCAAACAGAATAATGAGCCACTAATAGAAAAAAAGAATGAAACTGCCACTCCAATATGGAAGAAGCCCTGTGAGATTTCTGGTAGAAATGCTGTCCTTGACAGTGACGCTGATGATGACTCCTTCGCCAAGAAGGAACTGAACCAACTTCATGCAAGGCTAACTGGAGAGAACTATCACTGAGAATAATATTCTCCTTCTGTCAATGACACTTCTCACTCTCAGTTGTTTGATACTAACAGTTTTTTAAGAAGAGGGGAAAGAAATCACAGATATCTATGGGGGTGGCAACTTTTCCAATATCCAGTACTGAATAAGAGTTCTCATGCTCACACTTGAATGCTAATCTAGACAAGAGTACAAATGAGAGCATTTCAGTGGAACATGGGAATGCATTCCAAACAGCTGACAACCATTACACATAATGGACCCTGCTAAGGACAAGGTCTCAGATTCATTCACATGTTAAGTGCGTTGTCTGAATGACGGATAAGGACACATTAAAGAATGGGATGCGATAAATGGGAAAAACAATAGTGGCGACCCAGTGTGGAGGATGTGGTTGGAAAGTGGAGGTGGTGCTGCAGACGTGAATGAGGGCTGATGCCAGGTAGCTGTAATGGCTCAGGGGGTAGTAGTGGTGGTCGTGATGGTGGTGCTGGGTGGGGGGATCTTGTGTCTGTACCACAAAGCCTGGGGTGTGGATCTAAATTATTCCATAGTAGATATGTACTCTCAAAACTGCTGATATACTTCAATGAGTTTAATCGCTGAATTTTAAGTAGTTTTGTCTTTGTTTAAAATGCACTGTATTGTATAATTTGAATAGCTTGGAATTTAAATCAAAAGAGTGTAAAGTCAGTGGATAATTAGACAGATAGGGTTCCTGTTGGAATAATAGCCAATTGTTTTTAGGATGTAGAGGCAATACACAGTCACATTTAAACACTGGGTGTATATAAATAATGCCACTTTAGTATTATTTTAAAAAAATAGAGCATTTAGGTGGAAATTGTAATTTTACTCCCTGCATGTCTTGAAGTCTAGTCAAGATGTTGTCATGTGGTTCTTCCAGGCAAACCCATTAGCCTTGAACATGAAAACTTAAGGTTTCCATCCTTCAAGCACAAGGTCATAGCATGCAGACGGCGGTGTCCTACATGGCATATTTTACATTCTGGGGGTTTTTCACTTCTCTGCAAAAGGTTGCACTTTTTATTTGGCAATGGAGAAGCTGGAGAGAGGGAGAGATTGATTTAGTGTGCTTCAGCTACATGGGCTGCTTTTGTGTCTGGAGTTGCAATTTAGATTTAGAAGACAGAGCGGTTGCAATCAGGAAGAGGTGGTAATCAATTTTTCTTGTTTATGTGTGCTTGTGCGTGCGTGTATGTGTGTGCATCTGCAGCTGCAGGGAACCCATCTACAGCCATTGGCAAATGAGAGGAGCATGTAATGATAAGCATTCCGTCTTCCTTGCTGATACGCAGATACTGACCTCGCTCTTCATTTCATTCGGTCTCTCTCATTGCAACACTAGATTTTTGTTTTGTCTCTCTTTTTTTCCCTTTGTACCTTGTATCATACTCATCATTTTTGGGTGACAGACAAACCAATTCAGAAACCACTTTATAGGAATACAATTCCAATTGTCTAAAAAAGCTGACAAAAAAAGGCAATTTCTGTATTTTCGACAATACCAACAACCTGTTAACGCTCGGTGTTTTCTAATGGATTACCTTTGTCACTGAATAACAGGGTTTTTTGCTATTTACTTGCCTGAACATTTGCCCTTGTACAACACAGAGGAAGCTTATCAGAAAGTTTCACTGAGTACTTTATTACAGCTTGAGGACAGTTGAACCAGCTGGGTCTTCATTAGTTTTAAACAACAGGGCTATTTTCTGGCAGGCATTGTTAGTGCGGAACCTGTTTTCGCAGAGCTCCACGATCCTGTGAATGAGAGAGGAAAGATAAATGGCATACACTAAAGAGTTAGTTTTCACCTTGAACACGCCATCACTCTTCTTGACTAATTCTCAGGTTCTGTACGTGCGGTTAAGGTACTGGTGCCTGACAGAGAAACACATGGCGCGACTGGCATGCAACTCAAAGATAAATCACTATATCAGCTCATAAAACCACTAAGCAGTCAAATAGAGCATCATGCAGAGCTGTGCATTCTTGGAAGGAATCATAAATGTATCTATGGCAGAGTGGGAATAAAAATACTGTTGATAAATCAATTTCTCTATATAAGACACGGATGAATAAGATGTTGTCAAGGTGGTGATTTGATTCCTCTTTGCAAGCTGAAAGAATTGAGCTAGGGTGGAAGTGGATGGAAATGCCTGGTAAGAAGACATCCTGTTGGGGAAGACACCTGAAACCTGAGTGCTGGCAGCCCCACAGTACCTGTCATGGCAGTGAGTGAAGAGTGAGGTTGCACTACGAGCCCCCGGTCTGCTATTAATTCATGCAACTGTCTGGAAGATGAGCTGTGGCGTGAGTGGGAGCATGGCTCTTCCATCTTTACAGCTGTATTTAAAATGGATGGACTGAGCACACAGCTGGGGGATGAGCGTTTCTTATGAAAGTTTCCCTAGCAATGTGTCATCAGCAACATCATTTTTCTCCCAGCATTCATCATGGTGTCCATTACCGTTCATTTTCTCAGTAGGTCTCAATCACCCTGCTGATGTCCAGTCTAATGTGATGGGCAGAACTAATACAGAAATAAACCTCCATAGGCTATATAACCCAAGCCCAATAATGTGAGTCCCTGATGCCAAGGCCTTCTCTCCTGCCTCTCATTATAGCATGTGTGGTGTACACTGGGACTGACAGGACGGTGGTGACACACACAACACATAAACCGGGCTGTGATATAGGCGGGGGTGCCTGCAGATTGGCTAGAAACGGCAGAGGTAGTTTATTGTGTGTGAGGACGAGATGGGCCGAACTGATTTTCATTTAATGACCAGCTGTGTGATATGGTCTCGTGCAGGCCCCATCTAAAAACGTTGGCTGCCGCACACTGTGGGAAGGAGGGAAGGGTGGCGGGGATCCAGGGCCAGGCTGGCCACCTTCAGCCTGGAAGGATGATAAGATCTGGCTCCCGCTGACATGAATGGTAAGATTTGGCACAGGGGGTTTGTGGGAGCTGCCTTTATGGTGAAGGAGTTGCCACTTCAAATCTGCTGCTCACTTAAGCTCCTATATGACGTCACTTTGCGTTCATTGTTGGTCACCATTACAAAAGAAGAACAACGCTATCAATGAAAACTAGGTACTGTAATGCCATATAGTGGTGTCTTTTTAATTAAACCTGTACTTATAAGGTTCGGCCATTTGACAGCAGTGGAAAAGTGTGGCAAGCATTACAATGACATGCCCTTCAAGTTAGCAAACTTGTTCGCAAACAGTTGCTTATTCGCACAACCAGCCGTCATGGAAAAGGATTATCATTCATTTAGAGTGTGTTACTGGCCATCCAGTAAACATGAGACTCACATTGCCTCTATTTTACCTCTGTGTTTGGTCTCTGCTAACTCCTGGGGGAAATACCTGGCAGTTTTGTTGCTAAATGTTCCGCAGTGTTCACTAGCTAATCTCTAATTGTGCCTGTCTGATGTTTGCTGCGGTGTAGATATGTGCACTGTGAGTTTATCGGAGCTTGTTTGATGAAAACAGCCGCTGTGGCCAAAAATGATGCTATGAGAGGAGCACTGAGCCAAAACAGTGAAGTTGTGGGTCAGACAGCAAAATATTGAATTGAAACTCACTATCAAGCTTTGTAAGGCTAGTGCTTTATCGCTGTGACATTTCACTCTGTTTTCACATTGTCATCTGATATGCCATTACAGAAATATTGATTGCTTTAAATATAAGGTATTGATAATTTTTAGGTGCAACAGCTGGCCACAGCTTTGTAAGAACATTTTGTAAAATTGTTTAGTGATTTTGTATTCCTGCTGCACTATTTATTCATTCATTTATTTGCTGAGAAACTGCTTTTTGAAAATGAATTCTTTTGAGCTTAGCACAAATGACCTTATCGACCTGAGCACATCTATGAACAGGGTCAAGTTGACTCCCACTGAAATCAGTTCATTAAAAAGACATTTTACTTTCATCAACTTCAGCTTAATTACAATAATTATAATCTTGACCTTCTGGAGATGTTTTATTATTTCTGATAAATTCATTGAGCTCATGTAATTGAAACAATTAATTTGCAGAATGGTTTGTTGTTGGGCCAGAATACGTTTTTATTCATTTATTTTCTAATGTGTTATAGTTTTTGGTATTGATAAAAAAAAAATATTCTAGGTTGAAGTCAATGCTAGGGTTTTGCATGGTTTTGTGTATTGCATGAATAAAATCCCTCGTAACCACAGCCCACGAATAAGATATAAATATGCTTGAATACAAAAATGCAGTTTGCCTCTCATGATAGTTTTCAATAGTAGAGGAAAGCATACATCGTTTGAGTTAGAAGTGCAAAAAAAGTGGACGGAAATTAATATTAATAACAGCACAATCTGCATTTTTAAAGGGCTTCACAAATCCTAAAATCCTGGGGTTGTTTTCAATTCTGTTTTTGCAGGAAACATTTCCATAGACTAAAAAAAGAAGAAAGTATATATACACGCACACACACACACACACACACACACACACACACACACACACACACACACACACATATATATATATATAAAAGTTTACTTCTGCATGTTAGCGAATTCTTTCTTTCTTGCACAAAAAGTTAAACTACAGCATTAAAATACCAGCAAATAAGATGAGATTGTGACTTTGACTGTGACAATTTCCCATAAATCTAACTGAAGGAACACAATTGTCCCTTTACAAGCTTATTTTACCATGACCTAATGTATTTGGGTCTTGAGACTAAGCGGTCTGGCTGCAGCAGTTCCTTTGTTTGTGGAGAATTTTTTCCACTATCCACAAAACAGAGATCCCAGCCAATGCATTATTGCAAAAAATCAATGGCAGTCCTTTGCTTGCACTTGCACTGTATTTTCTCGATTTGTCATACTAAAAGGAGCACCGCTCTTGCTCTTCTGCTTACTATATCATCTACACCCCTCCCATCCTCCACTCCACCCATCCATTGAATTTGTTGACACGTCAACACGTCAACGGGTTTTGCAATTCCAAAACAACAGATTGCTTCAAGTTGAGGCTGACGGGTCAGCCCGTTTGTCATTCGCTTAATGCAGACCCCTCCCCTCCTCCTCCTCCCATGACTGCTCTTTTCAGTAGGTTAGATCACCCACCGTCATGCAGCGGCAATGACTGTCATCACAGGATGACAGCATCCTGACTAGCTGAAGCCGAAACCTCCAGGTCTTCCCCTGTGGTTGTCGAGGCTTGTTGAGGTGTGCCATAGGTGGAGGAGTCCTGCAGCACCTCAGCTCATTTTGATTAATGGACCTCTCTCTGCCCCTGAGTGAGCAATTATCAGAGGGTAAGCAAAGTCGTTTATCACTGTAGCCAAGCAGCAGGTCTCTTCCACTGTCGAAAGTCATACCTGCAGGGCGAAGGGTCTCCGTCCACATCCCCTCGCCTCCTCGCTCCTCCTCCTCCACATCAAGCAGGCAGCCAGCCCACATATGACCAGGAGGATCTGTCTGCAGAAGGTCAGAGAGGTAGAGGCTTATGTGGAATCAAGTGCAGACCACGATGCTTACGAGTAGATCAGATTTCCCCAAGGTAATTGCTTAGATGCTGCACTGGTTCTCTTGCCTTCATCAAATTCTACTCTACACGATTAAGTTCCTAATCAGTCCCACGGCACAAAGTCTAGAATTCACTTTGCAACATGAGTGACACATGTTGTGGACAACGGTTGTCTGTAGCTGTTTGTGGAGGCATCCCTCGGAGACTGAAATAAAGTCACGTCAAATCAATGCAATTTCCCTGTGTCTGCAGCATGTTAATGAATTCAGTTTGAAGTAACAATAGTAACAATACACACAGCAATTTCTCTTTTGGTGGAGTTTATGTAAAAGAAGTATGTTACACATCTATTTCACAAAGGCATTGTCTATTCTTAGATGTTTTTTTTTAATGTGAAGAATATTACATAAAACGTGTCTGAACAAACACGTGATTGCTGATATTTTTTTTGAAACTATTTTACAAGAAGCCTGACCACATCATGGTCAAGCATGTTTGTCAGTTCACAGTTAACAGGCTACTTGCAGACACAACTGTAAAAAGTGATAGACTCTATGCACACATAAGACAAGTGCACACACACACTTAAAACACACTCGCAAAAGCATCGACCTTACTACTGTTAGTGTCCATTAGTGTGACTGACAGTTGGCTCCTGAGGTTTTGTTAGTATTCAGTGGACTTCATTTTATGTCTAGCTGAAGAAACTCTGACCTCTCATTTATGCAGCGCTTACAACCACCTGCTCTTTATCTTACAAATCATTTACAAAGCTACCCCGTATTTTCATCCGCACCATCTTTCAAGGGTCTCGACTTCTTCCAGTGAAACATCTTTGAATGTGTCTACAATAATTTTGCATTACTTTGATGTGTGCATTAGAGCTGGGAGGACATGTGTTTACAGAAATGGAAGTAATAGAAGTGTCTGATTGCTGGGCCAATTTCAGCACTATCACGGCTATTATACACCTGTAATCGCTTCACCCACTGTTAAAAATGCAATTAACAAAATTGTTGTTTCTCCCAGGGACCAACAATTTACCTGAATCTATTGGTCAATTACTAGTTTGTCTTCAGGCTGACCCCGTCGGCTAATGGCTTTGGAGGAAGGCCAGAATCTGATTTCCTTTTAACAGTGTCTAATGGGCTGTCAACCTATACATTATGAATGCAAACTAACTGCGCGTAAACCGTCTCACCACACTATTAGGCCCCGTTTCTATTCATTGATTTCACTCTTTAGTTTTAGCTAATGATTTCCCCCTCTTTTCATGCATGCCGGTGAATATGTTAAATACTTTCTGTTTGCAAAAAGAGGACTAAGAATGCATTTAAAGTACAGAAATTTTGTTTGACTGCCGTGTTATCTAATCAGAATGTGCAATGCATCCAAAATGAGCAATGTCTCTGTCACGGGTTATATGAGGGTCTCTGTCTGTCTGTCTGTCACTTTCAAGCATGTTTGGAATTGCAAAAGACTAATGAATTTCAGTTTTTTTCAAATCTTACTGCTATTTTCTTACAAATATGTTTTTGATGGTATATTTTGATACCCTTTAAAGTAAATAGTTTACTGCTGTGTGATTGCCACATAGTTTGTTTCCCCACACGAGTAAAAATCTATCATAGGAAATCTGGTCAAGACATTTGCTGCTGTGCACTGGAAATGCTGAAATCTGTGTGCTGCCACCTTGTCTGCCCTCCATCTAACTCCCTCCTCTATATCTTACTGTCTGCATCTTTCGCCATTCCCTTGCCCTCATTTTTAACATCTCTGACTGTCTTCTCCATCTGTAGCTCACATCTTTATATCACTCCAATTTTCACACGGTGTGATGGAAATTGAGTGGGAGGACTGGGCTGCAGCATAAGATGGAGGTCTTGGAGTGGACAAAAATAAAATCCAATTTTGACAAAAAAAAAAAAAACCTCATTGCCCCCCACCAGCTGCCCCTGCCCATCCCCGGCAAGTCTCACCTGCACATCTCTGGAATCTCAAAACCTGACACACAGCGGGAGGGCAAAAAGAGAGGGACCATGAACCAGACCATCTCCACTCTCTCACTACTGAGATTGGGCACCCACCAATCCCCTCCGAACTACTTTCTTCATATCATAATAGGCAGAGATTTACCAGGAGAAGCTGTGCTTCAAAGAATTTCTAATGCTCCAAGTTGCAAGTCCAGGGTTAAAACATCTAAACAGTTTTGTGAGTAAAAATTGGGTAGCAGTGCTTTAAAGAACTTAACGCTGTTTTGTTTTAAACTGAGCTTTTGTGATGGGCAGAAGGTTTGATTTGGACAGATGAGAAGCAACAAGCTATCATCAGTTGAGATTGCTTTGCATGCAGGAAGCTTTTGTATGTCCGGGGTGCTGACGATGAAAAGCTTCTCAGTAGTAAGAAGCCTCTTTCAATCATGGGAGGGCTCATTCTTGTTCTATTTCAGGGAAGCCACTGTACATCTCACATGGTCACATCTAACAAGCTGACAACTCAGTGGGAGTGTTGACAGGAGAACAGAGAACCAACTGCAACACAAAAATAAAAGGTTGAAGGTCTGGATGACCCGTGCCTCTTTCATTATCTGTATTTATTAGATAAGATCTTTGCATGTACACAGTTAAAATGTGTGCAGCAAGTCATTGATATCTGCTTTCTTGAATCAAAATCAGATTTAGTCTTCCAATTGTGTCTCTCATGTTGAATTTTTCTTGTACCATAACCTCGCAAAATGGGAAAAACAGACATCTACAGATATATCTGGCCAGCAAAGTTAGGAGCCATCTACTTATTTTTGGAGGGTGAACAATAAGGATCCTCTCGAGCTGTAATTTAGTTGACTGACAGCAGCAGAAAAAGCCTTTCTCCACTCCGAACCAGAAGACGTTCAGTAAAAGCAATGCAATTCATGAGAAGAGAACATAGACGTGGAGCAAGGTGAGAGAAATGCGCTCAGTCACAAAGCGATAAGAAAGAGGGAAGAAGATGAAAGACAGCAAGGGTGGGAAGAAAAAAAATCCCAACAAGATCTTAAATGTTCTTCCTACTAGAGGCTTTTGAGGTAGATCCTCAGTCATTTGGGAACTTGCCCTGACTCTCTATCACTGTTACCCTGCTGTGTGCCTGCTTGCTGCTGGTTGCAAATGAACAGTCAAGGTGAGGTATTTAAAGACATGGTGTAATTGATTTGTAAAAGTTCACACAGTACAATAAAAACCCTCAGCATTTTGTGAACAGAACAAGACAATCTGAATAACATACAGTCACAAAAGACTCCTCTCAGAGGCCAATTACAGCTTTTCTGCAGCAAATTAAGTATTCAGTTTTTACTGGTCGTAATGCATCATTTGTGGAAAATATTTCAGTTCACATTTTCATTTGACTTTGAGTTGTCGCTGATTTTATAAATCATACAAACTTTCAGCAATGATAAGGTCAGCTCAAGGAGTAAACTAGGTCACACTGCTGAGTTAGAAAGGGACATAAATTTGAGTTGGACTGAATGCACCGCAGACTCCAGAGGGAGCAGAAGGAGGAGAAAACAGGAGTAGACATGAGTACAGCTGAGGACACAATGCAGCACATCATACTCTGTGTTGTCAGATTTTTCTCCTAAGACCTCATTCCTGGCTTCTTTTGGTGCAAGGACATGGCTCACTCAGTCATTAAAATTTCCATAAGCTAGCAATTTTGTGGAGGATAATTAAAAAAGGCCTAATTCAGTGCAAGCAAATAGCACCTTGTGGCCTCAGGCACCCTTACCTCAAAAAGAGATATCAGATTGTGTGAAACCAAATCATATTTTTGTTTGCCCACAAAGTGAAAAAACTGTCTTGGAGACATCTAAAAAGTGATCTGAAGTTGGCAGAGAAAGTAATATTCCAAGATGAGGCCATTTCTACTGTTTAATCTCCCATGTGAAAAATACAACGCTGAGCTGATATGTTAGGGATTCTGTTTGCCTCTCTAACAGGAGGGAAAAACAAGCTTTGTAATCCCAACATCGAGACACAAAAGAAATAAATCCATTCGCATGAAATGGTCTGCAGCATGGGGCGGGAAACATGGTGACATGAGCCCAAAGTACAGTCTCTCCCTTCACGTGGGGGTGACCCAGGAGAGGAGAAGCTCTCAGAACAAAATATCAGTTTTGTTCAGAGCTTTTGTTCAGCCACTATGGCAGCGCTAATCCTGAGCTCACTGTATGGACCATTTTTTTGTTCTGAAAATAGAAAACACAAAAATACTACTTGTAATATACCTCTGACAGTCTGTCACCATCTCATGTTAGTACATTTTTCATGACTTTTAAAGATTCATACATTCTATTCTAGAAATATTCAGCTGAGACAGTAAGTGGTTATACATTATTTGTCCCCTCTTGTGAACTTACAAATCCACGTGTACTGTATGTGCATGCTGCCACTCAGACGACAGCTCTTTTAACACCCGTTGTCGACGTCCCTGTGCTTCCCGTCTCTGTCCTCATCAGACCTGCAGCTCCCTGGTCTGACATCACAATTACTGTGGAAGGAAGCAGTCAGACTCTATTCAATACGTATGTGTCAATCCGTCTGAGGTAAAGGAGAGATATCAACATTTTACTGACAGGCCTGTTTTGTGCAGGTTGTGTTGTAGGTCAAACTAACTGCCAGTCTTGCATTGTGTAAAAGTTAAAATTGTCTGCATTTAACATGTAGAAAACAGTGTAGGTATGAATATGGGGAAGTAGTCAATCTGTATGGAACAGTCACTTCAACTGACTTTGCTAGACCTGTAGCATCAGTGCATATGAACACTAAGTTACTCATTTTCTAGGTACACCTACCTAGTTTGCATTCAGTCTAACCTGCATTGTCTAATCCAAAAACCTTATCTTTGTGAACAACTTTAACATACTGCTTAATGTTAATTGTTGATGGTGCAGTTGCTTTTGCTGTTGTACTGACTTTCTGTAGATTGTACAGAAATTCAGAAAGTTAATGTAGAGCACAAGTCAGCCAAAGCAGCTACTGGCATTGCTGTTATTAGTTGTTAGCTTTGTGATAGTTTCACAAATGTGAGATGTCTTTGGGTTTTTTCACTCTTTCTTTTTTTGTAGCTAATGTTCACATCTCTTTCAAGTGTTTGTTGTCGCGCACCTTGAGCAACAAAATCAATATGTGGAGGATGGAGGTCATTAATCTATGTGAGGCCTTCTCTTTTTAACATAATTTTCACGCTTTGTTGCATTTTGAAATTATTGAAATTTTCTGTTTCTATTTAGTCTCTCGCCCCCCCATATATATATGTGTGTGTGTGTGTGTGTGTGTGTGTGTGTGTGTGTGTGTGTGTGTGTGTGTGTGTGTGTGTGTGTGTGTGTGTGTGTGTGTGTGTGTGTGTGTGTGTGTGTGTGTGCTGTCAATAAAGTAAACACTTTTTCTGAGAAATTCCTTGTTTTGTTAAATTGCAGATAATATATACTCTCCTTGTTTAAAAAAATAGCCCAAAACTGTACATAATGCCTACATCAAAAAGTATTTTTACAATTATTAATTTGCTATTTTACAATGTGTTACACTTTTTTTTAAAAATTGAAATCTGACTATTTGCTCACTATTTATAGATATTTGCTGATAAAAAAATGTCTCAGCTTTCCAGTATTTCTGACAGGCAGATTTTCAGTTTCTTCATCTTTTTTTTTTTTTTTTTTTAATTACAGTGTACTGTCATTATTTGTGCTGTCTTGTCTTTTTTTTGGCCATTGATACTTCAACTTATTCATCAATCATCATCTTATATACTATATATATGATGTGGAGGGTTACAGGGGTGGGGTGGGGGGGGGTGGGGGGGTCTATCCCAGCTGTCACTGGATGCAAAGTTGACCACTTCCTGGACAGGTTGCCAGTCCATAGTCCATCACAGGGCTCCTTTAATTCAGTTAAGTTCATATATCAGTTCATTTGAACAGCAGGACTTGCTTAATTAATACAGTAATCAGTCAAAACCTACAAACTGCTGGCAGATTAAGTGAATAGCATCCATTGTCTCAATACAATGGCACCTATCATAGTGTGGATGTGAATAGTCAGTTCTTGAAGTTGATGTGTTGGAAGCAGGAAAAATGGGCAAGTACACGACTTTGACAAGGGCCACATTGTGATGGCTAGGCAAGTGGGTCAGAGCAACTCTAAAATGCCAGGTCTTGTGATTTGTTCCTGGTATGTAATGGTTAGTATCCACCAGAAATAGTCCAAAAAAAGACAGCTGGTGAACCACTGACACAGTCATAGACATCTAAGTTTCACTTATACACAAGGGCAATGTGTGCGTCATTTATCAGGGGAAGAGATGGCAGCAGGATGCACTATGAGAACAGAATAAGCCAACTTAGGCAGTTTGATGCTCTGGGCAATGATTCAAGTTTCAAGAGTTTTTATTTTTTATTTGTCACATGCTCGCACAGTATGTGCAGTGAAATGCAAAGTGACTGTTCCTCAAAGCTGTGCAATAATAATGTCATAAATAATAAGGAGGTAGAGATTTTGATGCTGAAGTGCTGGGAAACCTTGGGTCCTGGCATTCCTGTTGCTTTTTCATGTACTTGGCAACTAAACATTGCTGCTGACCATATACACTTCTTCATGGCTATAATATTCCCTGATGGCAGTTGCTTGTTTTAGCAAAATAATGTATTATAATGCATTCTAAAATCTGTGGGACATGCTGCAAAAAACAAGTGTAATCCACAGAGACTCCACCTTGCGTCTTACAGGACTTAAATGATCGGATGCTAACGCTGTGGTCCTATAGCACAGGACACCCTAAGTGGTCCATGCATTGCATCCTGTCTGCTAAGTGTCATTCCAACTAGAGCGCGCTCCCTGTAGAACATTGTTTTTCTATATTTTTAGGCATTTGCATCATATTTAACCATTAAAATGAATCCAGCCATCCTTACTTTTATGTACCTCTCCACTGATTACTGTCGATGTGTGTTTTCCCTTTTAATATAAAAAAAACCCTGTTGCTTGTTGCCTTCAGTATTCAAGCAGATTTGATGTTACTTACTGACTTTGAGACTCTTTAAACAGAACATAGCATGCCAAGCTTTCCCAACGCACAAGTTACACTGAGGATCTGTCTGCACTACTGTGCTTCATCCAGTCAGTCAGCCCCTTTCACTTGGAAAATTGCTCTAAATTAAAGCAAAAAACTCCCCACACTACCACTTTTAGACATCTGACTGACATCCATCTCGCTTCTCTAATGGTTCTGGTCAAGACTGTCTCCAATCCCAAGTTCTCCACCTCCTTACAAGCAGTTCATTGTCTTTCTTTTTCCCAATATTCTCTCAGAACATTGGCAGTTTTGTTCTCTTGCAATGCCCCGTGTATCTCTAGACTCCTTCCTTCCTGAAACAAACTTATAACAGACTCTATTATTGATTTTGGTGCAAAACATTATGAACCAGAAATTCATCTGCACCAACACACATTTCAAGTCGTTGCAGTATTGGTCAGCATTTCTCCCTTGTTTGACAAAATGGTGTAGAAATATAACTAACTAACCATAACCATAACAATGATCTCCTAGCTAGGTTAAAGTAAATAAATGTCAAAAGGTAAATCGCTTTGTTATGACAGGAATAGATCTGGATTGGCTGCTGTGTGCTGAGGCCAAACTATTCTCTGTAGAAGCTGGTACTGGTGCTCAAATGAATGGATTTTCACCAGACTTCTAAAATGCATTGACATGACCCAATTTAGAAGTTATGCTCAATGTTAGTAACACAGAAGCAAAATCACTGGCCAGTGTTGCACAGATTGAAAATCTGTGTTTTGTGTTGGTCTGAAAGACCGTTTGCTTCATTACAGCTGCGCCATCACAAATAATTGCATATCTGTTTCATGAATTAGGCGAGAGATGCTTGTAGCCCTTAAAATGTATTTTGCATAGGTACAAATGACTTTTTGGTTCATTATGTTTGCACCAACACAAATAATAGATACACATTATGTAACTGTTTCCAATTTATTGCAAGAGGGAGGGAGTTTACACATACACTGGACATTATGAGAGAGGAAAACTGCTCATGTTCTGAGAGCGTTGAGAATATTTAGGATAGAGGTGAGACAGTCATGAAATTCAGCTGCTAGTGACCTCTTGGTTCATTGTGTTTCCACCAACAATTACAAGAGTGTTTCATGAATTACTGTTTGAGATAGGGCTGCATGACTACCATGCTACATCACTGGCTCGGGGTCATATATACACATTCTCATTTTGAGATGTGCATCTAGCAAACAGCATTTTCTTTTACTGTGGTACTCTGAATGTTGGAGACTTCTCTTCTGTCAACTGCACAAGGAAGCTTATCTGCTTTTTCTGGGCAAGCATTTGCCTTACATTTATTTTCACTGACAAGACAGAACAAGACACTCCTTTAGTTTTATTTGCTTTTCCCAAGCACATTAGGACATGGAACAGAGTTGTAATGTACACATCCCCAAAACCTGAGTGGGATAGCTGAATACAAAAGAAAAAGACGAGTAATTGCACACTGAAATAGAGCTCCATTTACCTTTACTTGCAAAATTTCAACCATTTTGAAGTCTTCCTCAGTCCTAAGGTGTTGATTTACCGCTGACAGGTCAACTCATAACTGAATAGAACTGATATATAGAGGCCTGTTTTGACCTCTAGAAGTTAGAGGATGATTATTGTTCTAAATTAACTGAGAGACTTCTATTACTGTCAACATGTCTAAGAATGAAAGATTGATACTTACACTATCACTGAAATGCACTTGGAAGTAAACAATACAAATGACTGGATCAGTTCCACAGTATGCTTGGTAGGAAATTTAGAGGTCAACGTGGATTAAATAGCTCAAGTGAAAAAATCTTCTCATTTAATTACAGTGCAGTTGAAATTGCTATTATTCTCATCTTTCATGAAACAAAGGACCCCATTGCTTTAGAATCCCACAGCATATGCCAAGCAAACAAAACAAATACTGTGTTGCTAAATTCAATTCATCCAGTGTGGCTTTGGGAATCCTTTGTGGTTGGTCACATGTTTGTCAGATGCTCACCAGGAAAGCTGCTCTGGAGCTATAACAGAAAATGAAAAAAAAACAACAACATTCTGACTAAATTTAAGCAGTAAACACACAGGTAAATACCATAGTTGCATCGTCACTACCAGACTTACCCTGTGTCTCTGATGTTTCAGTTTGTTGGGTGGTAAAAAATGAGACACAATTCTGCAGCAGGCCGAGGCAGAGAGTACAGACGGTGTAGCTGCAGTCTCCTGAACACAAGCCAGCGCACATGTCCACACACATCTGGCAGCAGATGTCACAGCAGCGGTCAGAGCAATATCTCCAGTTCTCACACATACATAGGCAGCCACCAGCCGCTCTACATTCCTCCTCACTTTGTAGGCAGGAGTTGCAAAGCTTGCAAGACTGCAACCCCATGGGAGCGCCTGCCTGCCTGTTAAAACCACACACAGACACCAGGAGATGAGATATTGGAGAAAATCACTGTCTGGAAAAATGGTCTCCTTTTTAAGTCCGGAATTGGAATTGAGGATGTATATACAAGAGTTATTCTGTGGAGGAAAAAATGCTGATAATTGGCTGACAGCCCGTCCTGAACTTTGTACAAAATCTCAGCTATCTTGAGTCCAAAGTTCTTCCCCCTCAGTATTTCCTGATGTGCTCAGTGAACAGTTTGACCAACTTTCAGATATAATGCTCGATGTCATACTTTGCTCCTTGAGGCCTTCCTCCACTCTGTTCCATCATCATGACGTTCATTAGACGGCAGAAGAAATCTCCCTTCCAAACAGCATGACAACCTCAAATGTAACTCTAAACAGAGCTATTCTCTGTTCTCACAAATCCCAAGTATTTGTGACAAGATAGAATCATTTTTCTGTTATAAGACCTTGTCCTGAGACTGTGGTAAGCAAGGATAATGAGCAATGCAGCACAAATGAGGAAACTATTCAATTAATAAAATACTACTTATAGCATGTCAAATGTTTGTGACAACTTTAAACAGAAAGTCCTTTTTTGTTTTTGCTTAATTAGATGTTTTAGAGGAAAAGCAATACTGAGACTAATGATTCAGGTTTACATATCAAACAAAGAGTTAGAAAGTCTTTGATAAAGTATGAAGCACTCCTACTTTGAACTCTGAAAGTTGATGGCAAATCAAGGATTTGAAAGCACACAAAACAGGCACCAGTATCACACTGATCACACCTGATCATCATTACAACAATCAGTCAGACCATCTTGTGTTGAACATTAAGTTTACACATACAACCAGCCATACAAGGAGGTTCTGAATCTTAATATTGGTAATTTTGTGTTGCTGTGCATTTGTGTTGAGAGCCCTTTCTAATATTTTGTGCTTCATGTTTGTATCAGCACTGTAAAAAAATAAAATAACATTTAAAAATCTGTATAATTTACGGTAAAATACTGGCAGCTGTGGTTGCCAGAATTTCACCGTTAAAAAAATACAGTGGCAATGTAAAAGACATTACGATACAACAAAACAAATTCTGTATAATTTACAGTGAAATGCCAGCGGCTGTGGTTGCCAGCACCATAAAAACCATCCAGAAAACAGAAACAAAATAAAAGTTACATTGATGTTGTTTCAGTGATGCCTACATAGGTAGACTCAGCGATAAACAGTTTTCTGTTGTTTAACTAAGCCCCAATGACCTATATATAGAAGAAAACAACTCTCTGAAATATAGTTTTCCAAGGTCACTTCAGGGAAGCAGACACATCATCAATGTTTATTTAACTTCTGTTGACTTGCAGTCTAAATACACAGAGGGCTCCACTTTAGCAACAAGACAATCATCATGACTGTTACCACACACAGCGCTACATAGAAACTGACCACAAAAACACGACGGTTGTGAACAAGACCTGCAATTTCATATATGTGTTAAAAGTTCCATGCAAGATTTGGTCTTTCCCAAATACTAGGTCTTGTGCGTAAGTTTTTGTTTTGTTTTGTTTTTTTAAATTGGGGTTACCCATAGTCAGTGTACTACCCGCAGTAGACTCTGGTCAGCACAGACCCATTTAGGAGACACGGGACCCAAACCCTTACTGCTCAATTCAGATGTTTTGCCAAATCAGCTTTTTTGTGTGGCTATTCACATTATTTTTTAAAAATGTGGCCAATATCAGATTTCAGTGTGAACTGATCATAGCCCTGAAGTGACCCACATGTGCAAAAGAACAATAACGAGATGTCACACACAGAACGCTGTAGTACGAATGTAAATAATAAAATAGTGGAAACATGGATGCCTCTGAAGTCAGTGATTACTGTCTCATTTAGAAGTTATTATGAAATGGAAGTAGACAAATGAGCGATCACCGTCTTTTGGTACTAAGAGGAGTGGAAGTTGTAGACATAAGTATTTGGGATGATACAGCCATACAAGCAAAACCTGATGGGTCGCACTGTGAAGGGTCTGCATTTGGCAAAAATGGACTAACCGGACACAGAAGAAGCTCCAGTGCCAAAAGCTCAGGTCAAAGAGACTGAGAATTCAAACTTACTTCTGTAATACGGTGTTCTGTGTGTGACTTTATTGTTCTTTTGCACATGCCAGCCACCTCAGGGTCATGATCTGTTCACATTGTAATCTGATATTATCCATTAAAAAATAACGTGAACAGCCACACCACTAAAATCATATCTGGCAAAAATCTGAATTGAGCAGTAAGGCTTGTAGTGTGAGCATAGACAAAGTTCTACAGTTGAGAAGATGAAGTACCAGAAGAAAAGATTATCTAACAACAAGGTAAAGTTGGAAAAATATTCTAAATGTAGTGTACACTAAAACTAAGTTTTAGTTCAGCTGAGTTTTAGTCAGCCTTTAGATGACTGAAATACTGTTTTAGTGGTCAACCGCATCAGTTACAGTTCAACACGCTGCATCTGTGCTGGCACTGCTGTGCCATCAAAAATGGGCCCAATGTTCAGCAAACTGGAACTTTGAGAATGTGTTGTCATCATTTTCGCTTGAAGATTCACAAGTTGAATCGCATGAATTCGCAATGTTGTAATCACAACAACTGACGTGAATTCAGTCAATGTCTGTGAATTCTGCGCGACCTTGCAATTTTGTCCAATTATCGCAGCTTTTCCGCAATTTTGGCCGGCCTCCCATGAGGTCCACCAATCACAGCAGTTGGCAGCAAAAGCGTAATGCGCATACATCACCAAATTCACTTCCTTGTTTATGGTTTGAAGATTCAGACATGTCCGATTCTAATGTCTCTCATGTAGAAATTACTGTTAAAACTGTGAAAAACAAATCCCCGTGCAATATTGTGGTGGACTAGCAGATCAGAAGTTTTGCTTATCAAATAAAGTTTTTACAAACTTTGTATGGACATTCACGATTTCCAGATGATGAATCATAACAATTTTGATGATCCTCTTAGTTGAGTGTTGAGTGTTGAGTGTCAGTTTAAATTTCAGTTTGGCCAGTACACAATATATTCTAATCAAATGCTAGTATGCTAACACACAATATAAAGATAATAAATGTGATGTTTTACCTGATACACAGAATGCTGACGTTGTGAGCATTTAACCGTTTTAGCACTAGCATTTACCTGAACGAAACATGCCTTGAGAATTAAAGTGGATGGTTGGTTCTAAAAGTCTTTGTGTGGAAGAAATAGGCACATTTAAAGACATGAATGACTGTGAAAAGAGCTAAGTAATCATGATAGTGACTGGGTCACAAAGCATTCGAAATAGCGGTGGTTATCTATCGATGCTGAGTAGCACGAGCCATCTAATCTGTGGCAAGTCTACATTGATACTTCCTTACTGTCAAACATTATAAATTCTCACCGCGATACAGTAGACTACAGAATGTATAATATGAACCGAAGAAGTTGATTATCGATCAAAGTTAGAATAACTACCCTTCAGTATGGAAACATTTAATTTTATTAAGTTCTCAACTGTCTTTGAAAACTAATCGCTTCTCTCCAAAAAAAAAAAAAACATGATCCTGTGATTAAAAAATCCTCTCCAGGAAACAGATTGCCTTTATATTTTTACTTACATCTTGTATCCTCATAGGAGCTAAACTCATCACGGTTAATCAAGGACAGAGAACAGACTACATCTGTTCACATGGCAGCTCTCCTGACGTTTTATTATTTTCCTTCCTTCTCCCCTCTGTCATTCTGTCTCTTTCTCTCCTTCACCCTCTTCCTCTTTTTTCGACACACTCACACGAGTTCCTTCTTGTTCCCTTACAACACAAATGTCAGTAGGCTGAGCGTGACAGGTGAACGACAGTGAAATAGATTTGACCTTGACGGCTCTAAGAGTGAAGTGACAGTAATAAAAGGCTGTAGTGAGCTATTGTTGGCCCTGGGGCATCCGTTAATGAATGACATGAAACAGCCGTGAGATACGGGGACAGGCAGGGGGAGGTGGAATGATGGAGGACAGGTGACAGCATCCCACACACGGCCTTCACCTGTGATGAGCTCAGCACCTCGCACAAGGTTCACACTTACACATGCACTCGATGGCACACACTCAGACGGCCACATCCAGACGCTGATGTGCATGCAAATGTTCAAGCGACAGGGTGTCAAAACACACAACTACCTACAAACACTCACCATCTGACTGCAGTCTGTCAAAATGGGTGTTTGCTGAAGAATAAATAACTAGCTATTTCATTACATTACCATGTGCTCAGTAGACCCCTCTGAACCTGAGGGCAACTTACATTTTTAATTTTTTTTTTATTTCCCCCTCCCACTCATGCTGACTCCCAGCACAGACACAAACCCGAGTGACAATTCAGCTTAATCCCCGTCTCCTCCTGCTGCAGTGCATCCTGTTAGTGAATTGTTGCGAGTGTGGAAATGAGGCTATTTCAGGGATTCCAGCGTCTTATATCCAAAGCGTCGAAATTACGGCACAGTTGTGGGTTCTTACAATCCAGTAGAATGTGTTGGTCTTTTCAGTTGATATCAGGATAATTATAGATAATGAATTGATAGGGGTGATAAGTGTCAGACCACTAATGGAATGCAGTACTTAACCTCCATAATCCCTCTGTGCCCTTCACTTACTGTCAGGATAATTAGATTATTGCTGATGATACCTTCTTTACTCGCAGACACCAACTTAGACACCCAGTCCACACAAAAGACACTGTGCTGTGTGTGTATGTCAACATATTCAGACGCACGGATGTGGTATGTACATGTATATATTGCATTAAAGTTCCATAACTTACGATTTAGGCCTAACAGTGCTTGACGTGGTGTTTACAATGTGCTTGCACAACCTGCCATGGGAGGATGGCTCAGTATAAGCAATGAGTAGGAGTTGAAACGGTAAAAATGGTGAGAGAGTTACGAAAGCTGTTGGAGCAGATGTGACAGCGCTGTATGAATTACAGTGGTGGGGAGGCAGCATTTCACCAGGATCAGCAAGACAGTCGTATTTCACCCCCTCATGGTCCCTTCTCCAGCGCCCCACATCTATACATCACTGCTTTCAACAGGGTGGAAAGCAAGATCTAATTGGCAGGTAGAATGGCATATTCAGTGATGACAGGGAGAAGACAGGATGGAAAATTATATTAACATTGAGTGGCCTTGGTAGGTGTACATGAAAGAATGCAGTTAGATTTTTTTTTTTAAAGAATTATTGGATAGATTATTTTGAAATTTTATAGATTTGCATGGCGTCTGGGGAGACCCTATTGAGTTTGGTGGTCCCCTGACTTTTCATTGAGTGTCTTCAGCAGGTAAAAATTTTCAATTATACACTGAAATATCTCCACACCTAATAGATGAATTGGGGCAAAATTTTGTACAGACATACATGAGCTACTGAAGATTTAATTTAATTTAACATTACTACCTAATTTCGATGGTTGTTGCAAATTTTGGTACAGACATTCAGGCACTCCTAACAATTACTTTTCATAATTTGTCACAACTTCCTTGATCCTTTAGTCTTTTTTTAATATTTATTTTGTCAAATATATTGAACAAGGCCAGCGAATTCAATTCAAGCACTTCAGCACAACAAATGAAAGCATTTTCTGAACAGACATGAGGATCACATCATTTCACAGAGTCTTCTTTAACATATGATCCATCATATTTAACCTTTAGTTCTCAATAGTTATTATTTGGTTAAGGCGGGAGAATGACTGCGTATATGTCTAAAAGAAACTGATGTAAACTGCCAAGGAAACAAAAGTAATCTCTCGTGGTAAAGTTATTGCACGTGCCACGGGATGGATTTCTCACTTAAACTGTTGCTGTGTTTTGGGTATTTGCTAAAAGTTGCTGTCATTTAGTCTGGTTGGCAGTTACAAAGTTCCTGCCATCACACAAGCACACGATTCAAATGTGCAAAGTCTGTTTTCATTTGTGGCCTCACCTGGGATTCAAACACCACTCTCCCAGACTAAAAATCCTCATCTGACCCATTGCATCACTATATCCTACTTTGTTGACTTTGTTTTGTCTATATACTGTCCCACCTGCTTTCAGTAAAAAGCTCTCTGATTGGTGACAATCTCCCATCCTGGATTTTAATATCTGAAAAATGAGTCAAGAGGTGGTATGAATGTCTAGTTTTCTATCAGACCACTTTACAATATACTGAATGGTTAGTGCACAGTTGTTGCCCAACAATGCCCAAAAATAGATCTTTGATATTTAGGTTTATATGCAAAAATCTGAAAACACTAATTGCATTCTCATCAGTCCTTTGGGTCTGGTACGCATAAGAAAAATACCAGCATGTTCTGGTGAACATCTGCGTTGACGTCACAGTCAAAGTTTTAGCTCAGTACACCTCGACACTACAACTAATGGTGCCCTTTGGAAGCAGGTGTTAGGCACAGACAGTGTGTTCTCATTCACTTACCCGATGCAGTCTCCAGCCTATCCAGAGAATGAGCAGCCTATTCTGAAGCCTGTTTCTTTAACTTTTATTCTGTGGCCACTCAAGGACAGACTGACCATCTGGAGTTGTGGGAGACCTTTGGGCATGTACTTCCCCCAGCAGCACTAATAAGAAAAAATGAAAAAAAATAAATGACTCATTCTGTTTGGCTATCCTGATTTAAACTGGCACACCGAGTCCACAGAGGTGCCTGTGCACAGAGGCCATCAATTTATACTATCTCAGGAGTCACGTCTTTCTTTGCTGTAAACTTCACTTTAGGATATTGCTTCTCTTATGCGCTCAGGTAACTCAAGCAAGCTGCTTGGATAATAATGCAATCCTTTTTAAAAAAAATTATCATTCTAAATAAAATGTCTCATTGCATGTAAATTGCCACCTTAATTTTAATAATTCAATAAAAAGCTGCCCTGCATGTCTTGAATTTCTTGATATTCCTCCTGAAAGGTGACATCAAGGGACCTTTTTTAAAAATCATCCTGCAGTTGCTGATAAGATCCTGACTCTGACTATAAATACTGACCAGGGAGAGTTCTTACATCAAATGTTGAAGACTGTGCTCTATCCTTTTTTTCTTCTTTATCTTAATGTGCAATTTATCAGCTCAGCTCAGACAACAGCATCTCCCCCCACTTGCCAACCTGAGACTGACTCCAGCACTTCCATCATCACCTATGAAGTATCCGCTGGAGTTGATATCGAGAGCTGCAGTGGAGAGGTGCCATGGCAGGCTTTTCATAATGACTGATGTCATCTGTCGCACTTTCATTTACTGTTCAGAGTGATGGACAAATGCCCAGAGTGTGCCAAGGGACTGTGTCATCAAGATGTCTTTTTGAAGCAGTGTTTCTGGCACTTGACAAGCCAGCAGGGTGCTGCTTTCTCTTTCTTGCCCACGGTGTGGCAAGGAGATCAATTATGATTGGTTTCTCAGCAAGTAGTCAAGCTGCATGATTGACTTGATAATGTGTGTTGACATGGAGATCAACTGAGCCTGCTGAAGCAGCTGGTATTAATGAAGCACAAAATAACAGCTGTTTGGCTGTGTAAATCCCTATTCTCTTTCCTTAAGCACAACACCCACACATAGTTGCACTTGTGTGGCGACAAACTCCGTACCAAGCTAGCCCTGACACATGTGTTGTTATGGCAATTATATGATCCAGTGTTGCACTTAGTCAAACCTGAAGCTTTGTTAATGACTTTGCAAGCAGCCCATCGTTTTTGATTTTCTCTTTTATTGAATTAATTACCTGAAACTGGTGGCCTTTATTGTTTAATTTAATACTATATTTCAGCAGGCTTGTTTTTTGCACACACTGCAAAAACAACCAACATGAAAACAAAGACAGCTTCATTCCCACTGCACTGGATGCCAGCAGGGTGATAGCCTCATTGAGAAGACCCATATAAATGGCAAGACATTCTGCTGCTTACTGTTGAATCTCGGCCGTCTGTGTTTTTGTGTGGACTCGGCGCTCGACTGGAGTTCGCTTGGCATCCAGTGCTTTCTCTAGCCCATTCATCAAAAGGACCAGTGCTCTTGTGAGTGAGAAGATTTATACACCATGGTAGAGAGGTGGAGAATTAGCACAGATTTATGAGCACAGACTGCAATGGCAAGGCACTGGCAGCTGCTACTTGACATTTGAGCAGAGAATGTGAAAGAAAATTGGAGACGGGGGAAACAGGAAATTGGAACAACAGAGAGGTGGAGAAGGACTGAGGAACGAACCAACAAGTTGGTCCAAAAGAAAAAATAAATAACAAAAACTGGTCTCTGAATGGGGGAGCTAATTTCAGCCTTAAAAGGCAAATGAAACAAAATTTAGCTTCAAATTTTTCTGTTTTTGCTCAGTGAATGAAAAATTTATTTTAAACAGTATGTTTGACATTGAATCAAATGACCTATAATGATCTCCAAAGTGAAAGGTTTAGCAATGCAAACCCCACTGCACCATGATTCAGAATACTGCAGCAGCTTTGATGAGCACTTATTTCATTGATTTGGTCTGTATAACTGAAATGATAATGTTTTTAACCACAGGGCCAAGGTCTGCAGTGGACAGAATATGTGTATTTTCTCCTCCGTTTTTCGTCATGTGAATTGGAGACCCAAAGGCAGTGACATGAACCATCCTGAACATAAAAGAACCTTGTGATGTTATCTATTAATAATAATTAAAAAAAACAGTTTCCAGTTCAGTTTCCTTCCCACTTTCCACTCTCCACTGTCATATTGTTGTTGATAACGTGGTCCTATTTCTTTAGCAGTTCAGAGGCTGCAGGCTCCAAGTTCATGCCCAGGGACAGCTGACACATCAGCATTCAGTTCTCACCCTTGCAGCAGCACTAGTAGTTAGGGTAGGTGTGGAAAACATCAGGTCAGACTGTGGATACACAACAAAGTGAAGAAAGAGTGTTGTTCACAAAGCAAAACACAGCACTGTACAAAATGATTGGAGGAGCAAGAGTCAGACGGTCTTTTAATAAAATTAAAAAAAGAACATGTCACAAGAACATTTATTTTTTAATTATTTCGCATATTTGGTGTTGGTTGTGAGTATTAACGCTGACTAGCACAGTGAGTTTAAAATTGATCTTCATTGGCAATACAAATTAGCAGGAAAGGAGAATATCGCACACTTCCTTGTACCATTATTAGGAAAAATAAAGCTAGACCTGCAGGGCTCTGTGAGTCAACTTCTCTTTTTTCATACAACTCCTAAAAAAATAAAAAAGCCAGTCATTTGCCTTGTAGGAGGAAACAGTGGACAGAACATGAATGCCCTGGATGGTCTGCAACATGGTGGGAGGCCGGCCTTCTCATCTGAATTTAGAAGGCACGCTGGAATGGTTGTAAGATCAGACAGAGGTGACAAAAAAGCACAGAGAGGGCTTTTTGGCTGTGGCGTGTATGCAGTCACATCTACTCAAGGTGAATTGTCATGAGGTGACACAGAGTACCACAGAGGACAGTGGGTGCGTGGCCTCAAGGCATGCATCCACATCCAAACTGAGTCAAAATCTGACTCACAGCGTCAGTGCTCAGCTTCCATTAGTCTGCTGGTGACTTGCACTCTACCTACTGGCTTCACTATGATTCTTCTGCATCCTGTTAGCCATCTGTGAGCACAAACACAAAGAAGGCCACTCTCAGCTGGGGTGAGTCCCTGCCACATCCAGGTCATCATCATCTCGACTGGAAGGTTCTCCAGGAGCATCTAGTCGGCATTTGTCAACTGTCTTCACCTTCTGAGTCATTGTAGACAGGGTTGGTGGTTATGGCTGACAAGGCTGGAGGTAAAGCTTGCTGGGAGTCATTAAAGTGTCTTCATCACTGCATAATCTCTTAAACTAGAAGTTCAAAGGCAGTGGGAGAAAGAATGAGTTTTGTGGCCATGCTCTGTGCACAAATATGCCAAGGGAAGATGATGTGACAAAGGAAATCCGGTAGACATTGTTGGATCACTTAGATTCAATCATGACCTCCTGAGTTTAGGCCAGATTGCTTACATTGTGTTTAAAAAAAAAAAAAAAAAAAAAAAAAACTTTTCTTTTTTCCCACTTGGAAACCTGAGGTTCTAGATATTCTAAGCATTTTTATTCTCTCAATGCCAACACTTTTTGTGTTGATACTCGTAACTGAAGATTACTCTATAATTACTCGGGGATGGCATTCAGCTTAAAGGTATTTTCTAATTAACTTATTGTGGGTTGCTACATGCTACATGTGTATACAATAGAGGATAGGTAAACATCACAAATGTTGAAGATAAAGCTGTCTCTGATGTGTCTGTGGATCCCTCGATGGTAGTAAACCCCAAGCTGAAACATAAAAGCTTTGCTTTTGGGAATAGATAAGGACTCAGTTGTAGGCTATTGAGGTTGCTGAAGCCCACAGGCATTCTTCCTGGAGGTTTAGATGACTGTATAGACTGATGGAGGCTGTTGCATCATCAGGAGATAATATCTGACTGCCTTCTCTTACTGCCTGAGGGGGAAAATATATGTGAACCTGGAGTATGCTCAGTCTATTCAATCTATGACTGTCATCAAAAAGACAACTATGAGCCTGCTCGCTGGTTAATGTTTAATGGACTTAAAGGACATGATTGCCCGATGGCACTGAATCAAATTTATGGAGCAGCCATATTCAGTGCCAGGATAAAAGGTTTGGCTCCATACTCTTAATGACAAAAATGACCTCTGTCATAAGTGTATGTTTGCTGAAGTTACTGCAGCTGTCCAATTTCAAACACGGTGTCTTGACGTCACAAGGACACCAATTATGTTTTTGACATAATCACTTCACAAGAGCTCTCTATGATTAGCTCAAGTGGCTTCTCTAATGAAAATGACGACTTGCTTTGTTAACCTTGTGTGGCTTTAACACTCAGGTGTTAAACAGTGGAGGATGTGGGCTGCATACTGAAAATAAGAAATTACTTGCAGTATATAAACCCTTAGCCTGAATAGCTCCATCAAATCTCTTCAGCTTTGACGCTGTTATAACCAGGTTATGGTTGGATGTATTTTACAGTTCACTTTATTGTTGCTTTATGAAAATCAATATGTCAGTTTATGGCAAATCCCATAAATGTTGTCAATAAACTGTTAATGGGTCATCTAATCTCTTGTGGCCAATTATATTTTTAAAAAATAAGAAAAGTCATTTTTCAAGCCTCACTTACTGGACAGAATCATGTTGCTAATGTTTTAATTTCTCTCTGTTGGGAATACTTCCTTAATGACAATCAGTGGATGCTCATGCAAGACATCTGTGGGAATCATCTCTGTCATTACTTGGTCTAACCAAGTGTTAGTATGTCAAAGCCTTATGCTGTATTATCTTTTGATTGATGCCTAAATAATGATGTATGTCAGTCTATATGTACATTTCTCTGATACTGTACTGTTAATGCAACTTAACGTATGCTACACTGTTTGAAAAAGTTGAATCACCCCCTTACTTGCTCGATAGGCATCTCATTTACAATGTGATCATGTTGACAAGTAGAAGGAAAGGGTGCAGTGCATTTTGGACTGAATCCTAATTTTTGTATGCACCACGTCCTCCGAGACAAAAACAATGCCCAACCCACATAGAAGCACTCTCGCTCCAACAACATTCATTTACATTATAGTACAGCCAAACTCCTGAAAACTACATAAATCACTCTGTCACAGCCAAGCTACTTGGGCAATTCAATTGGCTAAAGTTTAGCCAGCTAATATGGTATAATGGCATCTGCACAGTGCAATAATTCAAACTCATTGATCTGATTACAAGCATTCTGCCCCATAATTCACTGTGTTGAAAATGCGGCTAATGTATTCAGACCGAGCGCACAATAGTTTCATCTGTGGGCTCAACACAGCTGGGTCAAAGATGCTGTTTATGTTTTTTAAAAATTCTGCCCATGCCTGCTGTGAATAAACTCGTGTTGGTTTTGGAAATCATTAGGTTTCAGAATCTTCACACTTTGTTAAACTCAAGGGGCTGTTGCCACTCTGCCTCCTGCATTGCTTACGGACAAACTACAGCAGTGCCAGGCAGTAATGAACACCTGGAAACAGGCGCCAAACCCATAGAGACCCTTATCATAATGTTATTAAAAACCAAGATATGGATTCTCGTCTGTTTAGATGCTGGGTTGAACAGGTATGCTGCAACAGCATTGCATGTGCAGTCTTACGACAGCTACAGGGAAGTTTTTTGCATGCTAAAACCAGTGTGAAATTGTAAGAGACCTCTGGCTTCTATATCTCTATTCATCCTACCTAATCTTTACTGTGCCCTGGGTATTTTATAATGCCATGATATACCATGGCGGGGTTTAGGGGCTAAAGGATTTAGCAGTGTGATGCGATCAGCCAAAAGGCAGAGTCAAGAATCAGTGGGAACTAGCATTACTTTGTTCTGCATGTTAAAAAAAATGCTTTAAATACCTTCCAACAGTTGAAAATGAAGTTGACAAAGATGACCTTTATCAGCTTCTGATTTAAACTTATCTGGGATATGCTTTCTAGTGCTTCTCACTGCCATATCATAGTTTTCTTTTGTTTGCATTGATACAAGCTGTTATTTATGAACTGCTATTCTTATGCAAGGAGTAGCAAGTTGTCATTATTATTGATTAGCTGATTCGATTTATTTAGCAAGAAAACTCATAACTCTGCAGCACAGTGTGGTAAACATTGATTATTCTACTGTGCATCTAGCATTGTGAACTCAATTTTCACACTCTTTCTACATCTCACTATGACCGTATGTAAGTGAGGTTCTTCATTTACTGCTGTGTGCTACAGCTCTCACATTTTCACTTGTTCAGATGGCGCTAAATCAGTGAAAGGGAGGACAGAGGAACCAAAAAAAACTCTATCAACAATACTTTCCCTTGCAAGCTACTCAGTTTATACAAGGACTTAGAGAGTGAGCTGAAACAATAAATTGCCAAATCAGTGTGGTGAAGGTTAGCGAGAGTGACTCAGGAAGGTGGAATAGTTATGAACATAAAGCAGAGCACATCAATCACCAAATCTGAAATTGCTGAAGCAAAGCAGATTTATGAGAATAATTGTTTTGAAAGCAAAGTGTGATAAAGGTCAGAATGTACCTCCTTGACTCTGCTTTGCATTTAATGTAATGCACATGCATGTGTACATGCTCCTTCACTGTATGATGGACAGAAATTGCTATCTTTCAGGTAGCGCAGTTTCTCTGACAGCATGAATGAAATGCACGCTTCACATCTCCAGTTTAAGACATTCAATTTCCAGCTGCTTCTTGGGGCAGAATTCTGCAGTGGAGGATCAATGCAAAATGACTGGAAAATTGCTAATGTTATTTACATCAAAGTGAGACTGGAGGAAACCAATTACGCCAGTGATTCAGAGCAATATTCTTAAGTGAGTTGTCCCTTGGGTAATAACAGTATATTTTGATATTATTCTGAGACCTACAGAGCATTTTTTTTTTTAACGACACATAAACTCAGATAACCTTACAGCATTTATCTGCAAATGGCATGAATGTTTTAGTTAGTATGCTTTTGTTTAGAATCATTTACCTTGAAACTTGAATTTTTGGTGAAATCCCAAAGTCCAGAAGATGCACAAAGATACACAAATTGAGTTTTGTTGTGGGGAGAAAACAAATCGCCGGGTGTGACAGAGATACTATCCTCTGATGCCTTTGCTCAGATGCAGTCATGCATCTCATAGTGAGATTTTGGTTGTATTTTTCATGTTTCAATTTGTAGTTTTACCAGTGCCTCAAGAAAAGAGCTCTGAGATGATCTGTTACTGGGGAGAAATCAGTTCCTTTTTTTGTGAGATACTACAGATGAGGTGTCAAGACTGATGCTGCAACACTGCACAGTGTATGTACAGCTTGCTGGCACTTGTGAGGAAAGCACATCTATATTTCAAAATGAACAAAAGCAACATGCATGCCAAATGGCACCAGCATGTACAGAGAGAGAAGAACAAAGCACAAACAAACGGTTGGTCTGTTTTCCTGTTTGAAACACATTAAAGACAATAACTTTAGTGATTGTGCCCATAGATGTAAAGAGTAGTATTTTTATGGTCACATTGTTTGCCTTTGCACTATCATGCCTGCATACATTAGTGAGGCAGCACAGGGCCAATTTCAAATGAAGCTCATTTAAATCAAGCCATTTCAAATCAGGCGAGCTGATGGAAAGGGAACAGCTTTCAAAAGGCCATGTTGCATTCCTCATCTCCCAGACCAAATAAGTAGTTGGGGTGCCATACGAGAGTGCCTTATAGTTACAGTCCCTCTGATGGGGAATTACAGCGGCCTGCCAAGTGATTGTCAGTGACCCCGAAAAACATCTGCTAGTCTGAATGTGTCAGAATATCCTCATAGTAGAAGGAAAAAGGGGTTTCCTACAGATACTGTGTATCCAATTTTACAAAGAGCATTTATCATTAGTAATAATCCACTTTCAAGACCTTTTAGAAATTGGACGTGATTGTAGGAAATTCTTGAAAGAAGCTGCTTGACATAAGAAATTAAAACAGAATGACCTGTTAGGAGGTCATTCTGTTTTAACATAAAAAATAAGTGTTTTGCAGTCGAAATACTTATTTCAAATGTTTCAAGATTTCTAAGGTTTCAAAAACAATGTGAAGATGTATTATTATTATTATTATTATTATTATTATTATTATTATTATTATTATTATTATTATTATTATTATTATTATTATTATTATTATTATTATTATTATTATTATTACTTGTTTGTTTTATTTTGAGTGTCAGCCAGTGTCACTGAAGTAATTTCATCTTTTAATTTCCAATAATTTAATCCATAAAAAAACTCATTGGACACCTTTGTGTTTTTTTAAAAATGGCATAGATGCCAATATACAACCATTCAAGGTAACTTGTCATAGCTGAATCACCTTGATTAAACCCATTACAATGAATTTCCTTCCACGCCTAAAGACTTAATTGCAGCTGTGATGTTAAGAGATGCAGAAAACAGTTTGTTCTCTATGTTCTGCTGTGCACTGTCTCACTTGGCAAATAGCAGCTATTCTAAGTATGTGTATGTATAAATGTCAGCTACACGATACCTTATTGTTTGACACCCGCCTGTGGTGCCCCCCCAGCATGGCTTGTAGCATCAGGCAGCCTCTGTTTCCTCTGCTGCAGAACAGTTATAGAGACGGAGACAGAGCACCTGCCCTCGTGCCTGAGCACTGTTCCCAGCAGCTTGCTAATGTCAACCTGCCTGATACGCACAGCAGGGTGGGGGCTCCAAGACAGCAGCAATTTTCCACTGCATGCGAATGAGACTGGAGAGCAATCTGCTGGCCTAAGAGCCTCATAATCAGCACATCATTATCAGGAGGGGGCTGGCGCATGGGGCAGCAGTAGGGCGATGGGAGAGGAAACAAAGGGAGGGAGCCATGGATGACACCAAATGAGCCCCTGGTAGCAATGAGATGTTGTAAGTTATAAGGGGGAGAAAAAGAGGGTGTTTGCATTTGTGTAGCAAAGGACAGGGAAGCAGATTCACTGCAAGTCTATACAAAACGCAACATAAAAAGGACTGAGGTGAGGCAGCATCCCACAGAGAGTGTACCACCTCTGTTTACACTTCAACCAGGCTCTTTGAAAAGCAGCGGCAGGCTTTACTCAGCTCAAGGTAGCTTGGATGTTCCTTTTTAGTCAATATTAGGCTACTACTGGTCTTCAAAACTCACAAAATCTAATGGCACACGTACAGATACATGCAACCACTCTTTGAAGCCCTTGAACTTGAATGCATTTTTCAGGGAGTTCAAAAGGAGCAAAGACAACAAAGCTGATATCACAGCCCATATGTGCCCTCCTCTGTGTTCAGAAGTGCCCACTATTTCTGTGTACTCAAATTTGCCTTTAATCCTTTGTCTTGTGATAAAGGAGGCATTCTGCTGAGGGTGAACATTCACAGACGGTAACAGTCTGCCATTCTGCTTGATCTCGGACTAATTCCTGAATCGCATTAAACTGGCTATTTCTTGTGCTTTTCCTCTCTGCAGTGGCTCGGCTGTTCTGCTTTTAACCTCACCACAGAGCCAGGTTTAACTGCAGAACAAACAGATTTACAGGAGAAGACTCATAGCACTTACTTTTAGACTGTGACCCAGTTAATTCTCTATCCTTGGCAGTAACAAACACTGTAAAAAAGAGAAAAAACAGATTTAGTTGTCATCAGGTATTTCTGTAATCCAGGCTTGTGGTTTTAATGTGTCAACAATCAATCATAGCTGTCCAAACAGATATCCCCTACCGCTTTCTGCCGCGTGGTGGCAATGGCGTACAGAGCACTTGGCTCGGAATTACTTGGCACAGGTTGTGCGCACTGCTATAGTCTATGTGACGGTCAATTCATTAGAAGAACTACTTGAATGTATAGTCACCGGATGCCATTAAGGACAAATCTGGAGCACAATAGGGGCAGTGTTTTTCCGGAGAAGGACATTGTTTTAACCTCTGTAGTAGAGGTGGGCTGCGTATTTGCGCTCATACACACACACACCTGCTGGCCATTGAAAGCTGAGGAGGTTTGCTGAAGACAAAACAGTTGCAGTGCGGAGATATTTAGAGAGCAAATAAAGAAAATGACTTCCCTGGTGTTTTTTTCCCCCTTATTTATTTATTTATTTTTTTTTGGGGGGGAGGGGTCATCTGGATATGACATGAACTTGGAGACTATGCGCTAACAACACCTGCTCATATATTTATTTTTATTTCCCTGTGTGATCCATTCAGAGGTTATTCGGAGCAGTAAGAAGATGATGTCAATACTCCGTCTCGCACACTTGACAGCCGAGCAAATTCAATTGGACTGACTCCGCCTCGCTCATGCGGGACTTGTCCACAGGCTTTTTCTGTACTAGAGCATGCCTGTCTGCATGCCTGGTGCTCTCTGACGGAGTCTCTTCCACTCTTCCCCCCCCCCCCCCTCCTCCTCCTCCACCACCACCATCAACCTCCTCCCCCCCCTACCTCAGTCACTCACCCCCGTCAACAGTGAAGAGCAGTCTGACGCACAGGACCAGCAGCGGCGGCGGCGGCGGCGGCGGCGGCAGCAGCAGAAAGGAGCAACCAGGACTTTTCCCGGGGAGTGTGTGGCCACCCGAGCAACATGTTCCCAGCGTGGAAACGGGGAGGAATCCGCACCGGGGGCTCGACGGTACCGGCGCGGAGCATGGTTGGAGCTGGACGGACTGAGCGGGTCGGACAGGTGTGGGTCTCTTGTTGGGTTCTGCTATTGGCGACTTGTATCCTCAGCGCTCGGGCTCAAGGTAAGATGCACAACTCTTTTCTTCTTTCTTTCTTTCTTTTTTTTTGGCTTTTAGTTCACAGTGATGTGGATGGAAGGAGCGCGCAAGAAAGTGTGTGATAAAGATGTGGCTTTAATTGGCGTATGAGATGAGGCACACAAAAACTGCCAAAACTATATGCTTCTAGAGATGTGGCCACAATAAAGAAACTCAGGGGAGTTACAGGAGAAGGATGGGAACATCATGAGATGAAATTCACCTCTTGTGCAAAAATGTATTGCCTCAAACAACAACAACAACAACGTGCGTAAACTGTCATCATCATTATCATCATTATCATCACCTTGTTCTCGCACGTTCTGTTGCCACTTGAGTGCACAAAAATGCTCAAGGAGAACCCCTTCCAAACTGGACTGGTGTTAAGTGACAAATGCTGCTTGATTAAATGGTTCAGTTTGTCATAGTGAGCAGTTCTTCAAATAATCATTGTAGCACAATGTGTTTCTGTGAAAAAAGTCCTGTGTGTGTGGCTTCAGATACAGGTCTTGTCATATTTTATTCATATGAAGCTTAATCACATTTTTACACATCCTTGTACCAATAGCTTTACAGGTTCACTTGACCCCTGTTGAAATCTGTGGAAAAAAGTCCAGTAGCCCTAGAAACCCTCAGAACCTAATTGTTTCACTGCTGCTGCAGATGGAGCTGCCTCTCCTGCCTATAGGCCGCCTTAATAGCCTAGCAGAGACTGTCATTAGCTTATATGGATATGACTATTCTAGTGAAGCAAGGCCGCTTTTTTTTTTTTTTTTTGAAGGCTGCATTTCATTTCCCTAATGTCCATTTTATGCTGTTACTTACTGAGACTGTGTGGATGTAACATACATGAAACAGAATGCTTAAATCACAACTTGTAGGTTTCATTAATGCATGTCCAGCACAGTCAGGGACAGCAGGAGGATGCAGACATGAAGATGATCTACACTAATCCTAACATGCTGTGAAAGTGGAATTACTTACTTCTTATCTGCCCATCTGACCAATGCCTATCTATCTATCTATCTATCTATCTATCTATCTATCTATCTATCTATCTATCTATCTATCTATCTATCTATCTATCTATCTATCTATCTATCTATCTAATATATAGTTATGTATTGTAAATATGTGTGTAAATGCTAAACAAAGGCAGAAAGCCAGATAAAGCAACTCCATTCTTCCTCCATATATAAAAGCATAACTTCCAGTTGTCACGTGAACCAAAGGTAAGTTGACAGTAGACAAAGCATATTGTGTGGGCTTACTGGGCCTTGACGTTTTTGATCAACACCGTATACACATTAATTAATAATAATTTTATGCTTCAGAATTCAGTCCGGGGTATTTTTTTGCCTTTGTTTTTTATTTATTGTTTTTTTGTTTATTTTTTTTTTTTACAGAGAGGCATATACAACCTGTGATTTACAAAAGAAGGATGCACATTTGACATATAAATCCTAGAAGCATTTCCCAAAAGAGAGAGCAAACGTCTTATTTTGGAAGTTCATTCATATGAGAAGTGGCTTTTCTATGCACTCCCCATCTTATAATCACAATACTCTGTGCACCACAGTGCTAAAAGCAGCATAATCCCTTTGCTTGTTTGTCTTTGAACAGGTCGCATTGCTCTAAAGTGCTCCCAACCTTATCTGAAAAGAGTCTCAGGCGTCTCTTATTATGCAGGGCACAGTTCCTCTAGCTGTTATTAGCATCTTTTTTCTCAAGCTAACATGCCAGGAGTCTGTGAGGATCTGTTGAGGCTACTGTTCTAGGCTACTTCACAGGGCTTTACCTCTCCTCTCCAAACAGCCCACTTTCTCATCCTTGCCGTTGGTATTCTGGCCTCTTGAATGTTCCCGGCTGTGCATTAGCATTGGTGAGAGATTCACTCCTCTGTCTTCCCGCTCTTTTAATTGAGAAGGGCCTTCTCTGTGGCGCACAATTGCTGCTTTTGGTTCTTTAGTGAAGATGCAGTTGCAGTCTTTGCAGGGGGTCCCCTCAGCATCCAGAGAGGTCTTGTTCTTCTGAAGTACGAGGCAGATCTCATACTCTTGGGGAATCCTTGTTTGCAAATGACTGGCAGTGCAGCAGTGCCTGTGCATAAGTGTCGAGATGCTCTTCCCTGGGAGGGGAGGACCTCAGAGGATGTCATAAATTAGGCGACACACCGGCACATGAGTTTCCCCAGGGGAACCGGAGGTGGCATGTACTTGTTTTTCAGCAGGTTCCTACTGAGCCTCCTGCTGCGTTTAATACAGCTGGCTGCTTCAGTGCACAAGAGGATACATGATAGATCCATGGGGGAACCTTTCCACAGGCTGCTCTCAGCAAGCAATTTTAAGACTTATTTAGACCCCCTCATCGAAATACCAAGTAAATAGATGTCAGGCATTGTCTTTCTTCCCCTCTTAGTGGTTCTATATCGCCTCTGCTGACTGTGTTTCTATGTGTAACTTGTTATGTGCATCTGTAAAATTGTGTGTGTGTGTGTGTGTGTGTGTGCGCGCGCGCTTGCTGGTGCTCATGTTCCTTTCTATTGAGCTTTAATCTAGATAGCAGCATTGACATTCTGCCAACCAGCAGCTGCTATAATTTTCTGGACGTACGTTATTATGCAGCTTGACAGCTGTCAGCCATTTCCAAATCTTTAAATCTTATGATAATCCACCATGCTTACAAAAAAACATTTGTTTAAAACACTCTGAATCCTTGTGTGATTAAAACTGCCTGCTCTAATGCGGGCAGCAGATCATAATTCATCTACATCAGTGACACACTAACACACACACATACATGCAAACACGTTCACAGAAAAATAGAAAAATCAATATGTACAAGATTACACAACTCCATCAAGAGAAATATAGTATAGGTTTTAATAGAATCAAGGGCATCTCCTAGTTTCTCCAAAGACTGATGACAGACCAATTTATCTGCACTCACATGTACAACATTCCATCACAAATAATGGAAAACTCAATCTGTTTTGCATGTAGGTCCATAAAGTAGACATGGATACTCACATTAATGCTACACTGGCAACAGGCTTGTAAATTTAGATACTAAATCACAAGAGCTGTAAGTGATGAAATCATTTCATTTTTCAAAACTTAAATTACTTTGATCACGTCACAAGTCCTATATGTGGCATGTTGCTCTAACTTCTTAGCTGCCATGCCATAATTACACACTATGCATATTTATGACATATGTATCTCCCTGGTTGGCGAAAATGTAGTTAATTAAACATATTTACTGCTCCAGAGAGCTAGCAGCTGCTGAAATTTGGACTAAATGCTTGTTTTCTTCGCAATATGGCTCATGCCAGGAAAGACCAGCGAGCGGCTTGCATAGCCTCAGGTGAAATATGGTGGCAGCCTGACTTCCAAATCTTGTGTGTCTTCAGTGTCTGCCTCCCATGTCTAGCTGGTAGGCTGCCTCTGCCTTTTTTTTTTCTCTTTTTTTGGCAGTCAAAAGCTGTCTACACATGTTTATTCATGTTGCCACAGGAAGCTTTATCCACCAAGATGGAACATATCACAGCTGAATTAGAAAAAAAAAATATAAAAGATCAGTGCTCACTGAAAGCAACAGTTACAATAAAAGAAAGAAAAGCCAGCTATATATGTGTGTGTGTGTGTGTGTGTGTGTGTGTGTGTGTGTGTGTGTGTGTGTGTGTGTGTGTGTGTGTGTGTGTGTGTGTGTGTGTGTGTGTGTGTGTGTACACACACACATACACACACATCTCTACAGTGGGTACGGATAGTATTCAGACCCCTTAAATTGACAGAAAAACACAGAATTGTGGACATTTTTGAAGATTTATTAAAAAAGGAAAACTGAAATATCACATGGCCATAAGTCTTCAGACCCTTTGCTCTGACACTCATATATTTAACTGAGGTGCTGTCCATTTCTTCTGATCATCCTTGAGCTAGTTCTACACCTTCATTGGAGTCCAGCTGTGTTTTAATTATATTGATTGGACTTGATTAGGAAAGGCACACACCTGTCTATATAAGACCTTACAGCTCACGTCAGAGCAAATGAGAATGTTTTGTAATGTTTTGTTTCACTGTGTAATGTACTTTTTGTAACATTTTAATGTTGTGATGTCTTTATTGTGACCTGCCAAGGGACTGCAGATGGAAATTAGCTTAAAGCTAACTCTGGTGCAATACATCAAATGGAAACATTTATGTTTAATATTGTACATGGTCCCTTTTTAAATAAACTTATAATAATAATAATAATAATAATAATAATAATAATAATAATAATAATAATAATAATAATAATAATAATAATAATAGAATCATGAAGTTGAAGGGACTGTTTGGCAACTGCTCGGAGACAGAATTGTGGCGAGGCACGGATCTGGCCATGGTTACAAAAGAGTTTCTATTGCACCTAAGGTCCCTTAGAGCACAGTGGCCTCCATAATCCTTAAATGGAAGATGTTAGGGATGACCAGAACTCTTCCTAGACCTGGCTGTCCAGCCACTCTGAACAATTGGGAGAGAATGGCCTTGGTGAAAGAGGCAAAGAAGAACCCAAAGATCACTGTGGCTGAGCTCCAGAGATGCAGTGGGGAGATGGGAGAAAGTTCTAGAAAGTCAACCACAACTGCTGCCCTCCACCAGTTGAGACTTTATGGGAGAGTGGCCCAACGGAAGCCTCTCCACAGTGTAAGACACATGAAAGCCCGCATAGAGTTTGCTTAAAAACACATGAAGGACTCCCAGACTATGAGAAATAAGATTCTCTGGTCTGATGAGTCCAAGACGGAACTTTTCAGCCTTAATTCTAAGCGGTGTGTGTCGAGAAAACCAGGCACTGCTCATCACCTGCCCAATACCATCCCAACAGTGAAGCATGGTGATGGCAGCATCATGCTGTGTGGGTGTTTTTCAGTTTGCAGGGACAGGACGACTGGTTGTGATTGAAGGAAAGATGAAGGCCGCCAAGTACAGAGATATCCTGGACGAAAAGCTTTTCCAGAGTGCTCAGGACTTCAGACTGGGCTGAAGGTTCACATTACAACATGACAATGACCCGAAGCACTCAGCTAAAATTACGAAGGAGTGGCTTCAGAACAACTCCGTGACTGTTCTTGAATGCCCCAGCCAGAGCCCAGACTTAAATCCAGTTGAGTATCTCTGGAGAGACCTCAAAATAACTGTCCACCAAAGTTCACCATCCAACCTGACAGAACTGGAGAGGATCTGCAAGGAAGAATGGCAGAGGATCCCCAAATCCAGGTGTGAAAAAACTTGTTGCATCATTCCTAAGAAGACTCATGGCTGTATTAGGTCAAAAGTGAGCTTCTACTCAATACTGAGCAAAGGGTCTGAATACTTATGGCCATGTGATATTTCAGTTTTTCTGTTTTAATAAATCTGCAAAAATGTCTACAATTCTGTGTTTTTCTGTCAATATGGGGTGCTGTGTGTACTTTAATGAGGAAAAAAAATAACTTAAATGATTTTAGCAAATGGCTGCAATATAACAGAGTGAACAATTCAAGGGGGTCTGAATACTTTCCGTACCTGCTGTATATACACTATATTGCCAAAAGTATTCACTCACCTGCCTTGACTCGTATATGAACGTAAGTGGCATCCCATTCCTAATCCATAGTGTTCAATATGACATCGGTCCAGCCTTTGCAGCTATAACAGCTTCAACTCTTCTGGGAAGGCTGTCCACAAGGTTTAGGAGTGTGTTTATGGGAATTTTTGACCATTCTTCCAGAAGCACATTTGTGAGGTCACACACTGATGTTGGACCAGAAGGCCTGGCTCTCAGTCTCCACTCTAATTCATCCCAAAGGTGTTCTATCGGGTTGAGGTCAGGACTCTGTGCAGGCCAGTCAAGTTCATCCACACCAGACTCTGTCATCCATGTCTTTATGGACCTTGCTTTGTGCACTGGTGCACAGTCATGTTGGAAGAGGAAGGGGCCAGCTCCAAACTGTTCCCACAAAGTTGGGAGCATGGAATTGTCCAAAATGTCTTGGTATGCTGAAGCATTCAGAGTTCCTTTCACTGGAACTAAGGGGCCAAGCCCAGCTCCTGAAAAACAACCCCACACCATAATCCCCCCTCCACCAAACTTTACACTTGGTACAATGCAGTCCGACAAGTATCTTTCTCCTGGCAACCACCAAACCCAGACTCGTCCATCAGATTGCCAGATGGAGAAGCGCGATTCGTCACTCCAGAGAACACATCTCCACTGCTCTAGAGTCCAGTGACGGCGTGCTTTACACCACTGCATCCCATGCTTTGCATTGCACTTGGTGATGTATGGCTTGGATGCAGCTGCTCGGCCATGGAAACCCATTCCATGAAGCTCTCTGCACACTGTTCTTAAGCTAATCTGAAGGCCACATGAAGTTTGAAGGTCTGTAGTGATTGACTCTGCAGAAAGTTGGCGACCTCTTGGCACTATGCTCCTCAGCATCTGCTGACCCCGCTCCATCAGTTTACGTGGCCTACCACTTGGTGGCTGAGTTGCTGTCGTTCCCACACACTTCCACTTTCTTATAATACAGCTGACAGTTGACTGTGGAATATTTAGGAGTGAGGAAATGTCACGACTGGATTTGTTGCACAGGTGGCATCCTATCACAGTTCCATGCTGGAATTCACTGAGCTCCTGAGAGCGACCCAATTCTTTCAAAAATGTTTGTAAAAGCAGTCTGCAGCCTAGGTGCTTGATTTTATACACCTGTAGCCATGGAAGTGATTGGAACACCTGATTCTGATTATTTGGATGGGTGAGCGAATACCTTTGGCAATATAGTGTATATTTGAAAAAAAAAAGAGTAATGTTTCAGAAAGGAATGAAAATATAAGTGCCTCAAATGTGTTTAAGGGTGGCAAATGATTACAATCAACTTCATTGTTGAACAACAATGGGGCTGTTGCGCTGTCGACGGTTCTTCAGGAAGCCTTTAATTGGCTCAGTCGAGCAGCAAAACTGTATTTATAGTTCATAATGGAAATGTAATCAAATTAACTTGTTCTGCAGGGTTTTGGCATTCACCCCTTGCCCAGTAATTGCCATTTGCCCAAAGAGCTGTGGTGATGGCAATTTGCATGAGGCAAAGAGTCCTATCTCCCACCGTGTGCTGTCTGTATATTAGGGGATCTGGCTGAAATTATTACTTACTTTTAAAAATCTTTAACTTTTTTTTTTTTTTTTTTGCTGTGTTTGTATTAACCACTTCTGGTGAGACTTTTATTGGCTGAAATAGGTACACTGTAGCCTGGATTAATTGTAGGCTTTAAAATACAAGATATAAAACAACATGTGGGGTGAGGTAAGATCCCCATTTCATAAAATTACACAGACTGATTCTTTGCCCAAAGAGTATACTTATTTGTCTTTCTGAGTGAAAACAATACGGTTGTGGGTAAGGTATAGGCTACCCAAATTAGATTTTTCAATAATAACAGCATTGATTTGGAGGCAAGTTCTTCTTTTGGGGCCGATTTTAATCACATAGCTGAGTGTGGTTTGTTTTCGCGTCTTCTTGTTTACTGATGAGACTGAGGGGAGAAGTGCTGCAGGGGGAAACAGACAAATTCCTCACATATTAATTCTCCTGGCTAAAGTCTAATCAATCTGACACAGAGCTGGGAGGCACCTCAACGATCAAGAACAAAAAAAAATGTCTCAGATCAGGCCCTGAGCTGGGACAGAAACTGAAAGAGGAAATGACCTTGGATCCTGTAGGGAGTGGAATGTAACGTGACACTATCCGTTTAATTTTTCTAATACCATTTTGACAAGGGAGTGGAGATGTTGTGCAGCCTCTTCATCAAAGTATCATTCTAAGCAGCTCCTTTGAAAAGCCTTTAAAATGGTGTCATTACATCCATCCAGGGAAAAGAGGGATTGCACTTATGCAGTATTCTTGGACCATACATCTGTCTTCAGGCCCCCAAGCTGTTCCATGTAAACATTTAAACAACACAAAGGCAACTCAAGGAAAACTGTGGCGAGAAACAATGCTTTTTTACAGCATAATGTGCTCACTGAATCTCTGCTCTCATCCAGCTTGCCCCTCCTGGGGACTAGTGAGTGTATTCTTGTGTTGTGAATAAAATGGCAAAAGAGACAAAGAAATAGAGAACAGGAGGAGAAAAAAAATGGTTCTGGGGTGGGGGCGGTGGGTCTATATTTTTTTCTCTCCCTGTCCTTGTAAAAACAACCGGTGGTACCAATCCATTTTTCTTTGTACATTCACATGAATGAATTCACATCTCGACATTCTGCTCTACTCTTGCTCTGACCTCAAACCAAGCCAATCACAACACCAGCAACACGAATCCCTGCTGTAAGCGATGACATTAATAGACACACCGGTATTGCTGTTAAACAAACGGATTCAAAGAAAAATGGCATATGAAAAAGTCTGCTGAACAACAAGTCCTACAACATAAGGAGCTCAAGATGACAGAAAGACAATATGCCTGTCTTCGCTTCTAGCCTTTCATTGCTGCCTGCCTGTTTGACTATCGGAGCTCTATCTTCCACATGGCACTGCTTGTCTTTCCATTTTTCATGGATGCATCATTTAAAAAAATAAGGGCAGAGGTCAGCAGGTTTGCAGGCCTGGATGACTGGAGAAACTAGTGTAGTCCAACTAGTCCATGGCATTATTCCTGGACACGGTCAAAGTCTCTCGCGGAAAAGGAAGCCTCCGTGCTCCCCATCTGCAAGGCTGAGTTTGCTGCTCAGGCTGTGCCTGGCAGCAGGCCTACCAGACCCACTAGGGGACCTGGCGAAATGCCTCTAGCTGCATCTTATGCCTTGTGCTCAGTATTGATTAGGACCAGAGCTGACTCTCATTCCCCATTGTCCTGTTCTTGGACACATGGGATTTCATATCATGTTTGATTTTGTTTCTGCACACCTGCCATCTCCCTCTTCCCCAAGATAGTGGGAGCTCAATATCAGGCCCTCCCCAATCCTGTCACAGTTTGACAATACTCCACCTTCACTATAAACAAATGGTGTGCAACAGTGATACCAGGGAATGTCAGTGTGGATGTTAAAGCATGGAACTTGAAACTGCATCAACTGAGATAAATCTAAAGAAATTCATACCTATAATCTCATCCAGCAGGGCTTTTGCATTTGCTGATAAGGGATTCTTGGCTTGTATGCATGACAGGGTGGAGCAGGTTGTCATTGTAGCATGGCAGCACTTTAATGTACACATATCTTTGATCGCTGTCCTTGCCTGTAACATCAGCAGAGTGTCAGCTAAGAAGTGTGATGGTGATGAGAGTTGACAGTGGTACTGCAGGCTTCTTCTCTAAGGCTTATGTCACATCTGGATTCCCTTTCTTTGGCCCCACGATACAAACCATGAAAGCGCTTCAGGTGCAAGACTAAAAGCATATGGTGGAGTTCATCCTTAGACAAAGGCTGCTTTTCTCTTCAAAGGCAGTTTGCATGTTGAGAGATGTGTATAGACGTAAATCACAAACTCCAACCTGATGATGTTTCTGATAAATGTATGTTGTTTTTTTTTTTTTTGTAATTCCGTCATTCTATGGGCCAAACACATTTCTTTGCAATATTGAGTGACAACACATTTGAGCATTTCCTGGATAATTAAATTTTCATTTACATTCTAAGCAAAGAATTGACTGGTAAGATTTAAAGTACTTTGTCGAAATATACACAATGAACAAAAGCCCCGGGGAAGGAAAGGGTGGTCTGAGAGTTTGACTGCTTGAATGATACAAATTATGTAAGTCTACAGCACATGCAAAAATCAATACAGCCTAGCAGCTCCTATTGAAATCAGCAAATTGAGAAACTTGTGGTATTCATTTTGCTTCTACATGCTTACAGGATTAATAGGTGCAGGACCATGGAGAGCCAGTGTTTGACAATGAAGCATGAATCTGCCAATACGCAAATCAAGTCCGCCATGTGTTTCTGCCTGGAATGATTTAGAATCAGTTTGGGAGAGCTTCTCAGAGGTTAAAAGGAAAGTCTGTGGTGCATTGCACCTCTGAAAGCAACTAATACTGACAAGGATGAAAGAGATCCCGTGCAGATACATTTGCCTATTTATTTTAATTTCATAGGCAGCTAGAAAGAGGAATCCTATAAGAGTGTCTTTATTTCGTTAATGCATGTTAGCAGATGTGCAAATGCACACACGCAAGTATGCTAATACACAAACACATTTCCCTGTTCTAGCGCATGCATCGACACAAATACGTGTAGATTGTTTCATTACCGCTAAATGGAGCTTTCTCAAAAGCTGCTTTCGGCACAACTAATGAAAGTGGGGCACAGCCATGGTATCTCATGTGAAAAGACAAAATCAGAATCAGCTTTTTCAGTGTGAAGCGTCATGTTCTGATGGTCCTCTGTGCAAAATACTTTCCAATTTAACCTGCCTCCCTCCCATGTCGCAGTCACTGCCAACTGCAGTGAGGTGGAGGAGAAAGAGGAACAGAAAGAGAAATGAATATTGCTACGGATGTTGACGCTGGGTGGAGTATTGATGGAGGAAAGAAAGGAGAGCGCTGCATCAGTGGGGTAGAGATTGCTGTGGTGTACAGTAGCACAAATCCTAAATTCTGTGCAGATCCGATGGTAGCTAGGAAACAGCTGACAGTAAAATGGGGGGATCAAAGGGATTAGTGTGCCCAGTTTGAGCCCAAACAGTAACCCTTCCACTTCTCCTACTGCCAGCCTTTTTATACATTTACCCCTGTATTTCAGTGCCTCTTAAACACAACCAATCTCTGGTTATCCTCCCATGAGTCTAATTTTTAAGTTTGGAATCACCCTTTTATGTACTCTTTAGCTCTTGCATACACTCGCAGACAGGCGATATGTATTAAAAGGTCACTGTTTCATTTTTAGAATAGAAGTAGGCCGATTGAAGAAAGCCCCCCGCTTTTACTCACACACACACACACAGGCTACAAAAAACATAAATGCCTACACACAAGTAATCCAGACAAAACAAAGACACTGCATCTGAAGGAAGAGGATGTACATGTCAGACGCAATCAGTGCTGCCTTTTGTGATCTGAGTGAGATTTCCTGTCACTGGGGCTTGAGACGCAGAATGTTTAATTCTGCAGGGGACGACAATGTCCCAAATGCCTCGGTCACTGTCTCCTCTTGTCTCATAGCCAGATTGAAGTAACTAAACAAACGAGTCTGAGCATCCCCTGTTGGGGACATGTACTGTACTGCACCAGGAGGTCTTCTGGCAATGCTGGCCCCCGTCTTCACGCTGGAGACAAAGCAGACATGCGAACACACTCTAGGCTGTTGCAGCGCTTTACTCAAGAGAATAAAGCCAAATCAGATTTGCATCACATATGACATACATATGATGGTTCAGAACTGATTTGTGATGCCTGAGTTAAGAGAAAGCAGCAACAATGGCAGGGCTTGTTGTCCCTGTGTGAGCTGATCCTACATGTGGACACATGATGGCTGCAGCTGCTCTGACTTTTGATGCTGTTTCAGAGGCCTCAGGCTACGTTTCAGCGTCATTGTCCTCAAATCTTTCACAAAGTGCTGGTCAAACCATTGCAATTTGTGAGCATGGGGTGGGGGGCCTTTCAAAGAGTAATTTCCTTGTCCTGTGAAGGAAAATGTTTAAACGCATATCTTATTGTAACAATGCTGGACAAGTTCTTTGCCTGTGGGGACTGTAGAAATAGGAGAGTCAGTGGGATTATATCAGTGTAATGAAGTTGCTCTGGCCGATGTTTAATTTCATGAAAATCAATTAAAAAGCTTTATTTCCATTTCTGTAATCACTCAAGGGCTTGTCATTATTAGATTATAGGGATGAAATTATGTAAAGAAATGATCAGTCAAAAATATATTCTTTGAGTGCTTATTATATCCATCCACTGGGGTCTTTCAAAGGCTTCACAGTGAATAATGTGACACAGCAAGGGGAGAAAAGCTGCAACCAAATAGTTTGTGAAAGAAATAAGTGTACTGCAACAATATGATATTTAAGTTCAGAAAGAAGATGGCTGTTAGAGCTGGGAAATAGACTCAGCCGCTGTAGCACAGCATCTACCTTTCTACTTTTATCTTCCTTTGTGGACTCTGCTCTGGATGTTCTCATTTTATTGTTGAATGCCCTTTTATTGTTACATATGTATGTTAAATTGCACCCAGCACTTGTCTTGCCCTCTCTGCATTAGTGAGCAATAGCGAAGAAAGAAAAAAAAAAAGGCAAATGGCAGAGGGAACATGTACCATACCCTGGCAGCTTTCTTGCAAACACAGACTGCAGTTGTCGCATGTAGACTCAAAGGGTGGCGGTGTTTAAAAGCTTTAATCACACCGCTGCTCAGAGCCCAATGTGGCGTTCCACTCTGCATCATTGAAAGCTTGTTTTATTAATGTTGTCCAGAGTGAAGTATGGTGGGGTGGTGAGGTTCGTGGTGGTGGTGGGGGTGAGGACAGGGGGGGATGCATTGTGCTCTTGATTTAAAGTGGGGTGGAGCAGGAACAATGGCCATGAAATAAACATGACAATGCTTTGAAACGCAGTCCGCTTCCATTACTTTCGAAGGCGGCATGTCCAAAATGGTGCATGAGAAAGTGTTTGTGCGATACAGACGGAAGCATGTGTCACAATGATCCTATTAAACTTCACTTGTGTCAAAATGTACGGTCATGTCAGTCTAAGAAGAAGAAAGGATATCAGTCAGAGAGAGACTTGCTCGCGGTGACTTTGTGGAATTAGTTCATCATGTGCTTTATGTGACACATAGAAGCCTATCGAGCCAGAGTTTCCTGTCTTTGAGCAAGCGGGTGGAGTTAAATCTCGTGTGAGTCTGATGCCTAATTGCTCTCATTAGCAGCCAACATTCACACCAGTTATTCTGCACAATTAAGCGACTCTCACCAAGATGTTATGAGGCAGAATATTGTGATGGGTCAAGGGGAAAAAATAGGTTCTAATTAATTCTCACTTAAATTAATGACTGCATATTTCAAAGGCTGGTACAATGGCATTTTTGTTGTGATTCCCTAAGGGGAGACCACTGAGTGTGCTTTTTTTCTGCATTTGTCATGTGGAAATGAAGAAGTGCGCACAGTTGATGGAAATCAGGAGCCATTGTTGTTTGACAGTGCGCACCTTTGCAGTGATTGCCTGTGTTATTAATTTGTGAGATGAGAGGAGGCAGGCTCCTCCAGCCTCTGATGGTTACGTACCGCATTAAAGAACTGCTGCTATGAATGACACTCAGGACTAATGAATATGAATACATTTATAAAAATAGGCACAGGCTCCCCTCTCAGTGCAGATTGGGAGTGACAGTCACATTGGCTGGGCATGGTTGATGAGAGAGGGAACCGCTGCCCCTGGAGATGGAGGATGTTGCAGGGATTAGACAAACAACCCGCACATCAGACACAATCACACACAGGCGCAAACCCTGGTATGACGATGTCCAAAAAGGCTCAAATATTTAAGAAATACACCCATATCATTCTCATGATACTATTTACCCATCGGACACAAACAAGCTGATGTATCAAAGCCTCTTTCTATCCCACTGTCACTTCACTGAAACGATAATCATCCCAGTATCCGTCATAGCTAATTGCTCCATTTGTGTACAGTCTCACAGCAAAAAAGATCACTTAATATTATGTGTGAAATATTGAGCAGGTGGGAGGCTTGAAAGAAGGTTTCTTCTACTTTTTAAAAAATCCACAGGTGTTATATTGTTAGCTAGTGATTTATGCTGCACAAACAACACATTTACACTGCCTGTCAACCAACCTATAGATTTGTTCCCGTGGAAACAAAGTGCAGTAATTTATTGTCATTAACAGACAATTTATTACATGCAGACTGACTTTATGGACATGACGATATGTTAATTTATCTCTACGTGGTTGTAGTTTGGCATTTAAGCACAGTCATTACCTTACATGGTCATTTATAATGAATCACTGCTAACTGAACAACATTGGTTCATATTCTATCCAGTACACAAACAGTACACAAAGCAAAGTGCTTTTAATTCTGTAGTTTGCCTTTTTACTGCAGCTGTTTGAAACCAATTGCATTTAATTTCTTCTCCACAAGAATTCATTTTCAGTGAATAATCTGTCACACATGGTCCGACTCACACATGCTTATCTCTCTGAAGGTGTATTTCATTTATCTGTTTACAAACGTCAAAAACCCTGACCTCAAAAAAAAAAAGAAAAAGAAAAAAAACAAGTAAAAAGAAAATACCACCCTGCAGCCATCAGACAAATTTAGCATCTTGGCTGTGTTCTTTCTTTAACACAGCCGAGAATTATGACAAACAAGAATATGCAAATGCATTCATCTGTTTCCCGGTAGGCGACGATTTTAATTGATTAATTGAAGATGTTTATTTGATTGGTTTCGGCTTAATAATTTGAGATGCTATTTGTCAAGCTGTTCAGTTTGGGTGCAACAGTGTGACTGTTTTCCCCCTACTTCCATTTATTTTCTCGGCGAGTTAATATCCTTATTTTTTCCAGGTTTGAAAGCACAGGCAGGGCCAATCCATCAAAGATTTGTGAAGGACTTTGATTGAGATAAGTGGGGTATTCATTGCCTCTGACAGACGTAACCTTGGTGAGTGTTCTCTGGCAAGTCACTTGAGGAGCGTGGCAGACTGTGAGCACCGGACATTGGGAATGACTGACACTACGGTGCTAACCTTGAGCCAGGTTCCTGTAGAGCCGTGGCTCGGTATTTAAGGCCCAGAGAAAACTCATTGAGCAGATGACTTAACTGGGTTAGACTGCACCAATGGATTCAAGCCATCAAACTGAACTAATTAACAGCTGAAATAACCTTGAAAGCTACAGACAACATTGTGTTAGCGGCATTTGCCCCCTCCCATCACCACACCATCACATTCATCCCCCTTACTATTTGCTGGTGTCTGTACTATGTGCCTATTGCTACTCAATTCATTTATTTTGCACTTCAACAACAGTTACTTTATAATCTTTTCTCACCAGCTGAAATTAGGTTAGAAGTACCTTCCCATCAAACCGTTCTGTTGAAAATTGGAGAGGCATAACCGACAGATAAAAGCACTACATGTTGCCCCTGAAACAACATATTGGTTTGTGGGGTTGGAGAGGGAGAAAGAGAGAGAGAGCACATGCAAGAGTAATCTCAGAAAAATGCTCACTTTCTAGGATGTTCATGACGTCTCTGCTTATTGGGGCGACTCATATTTACTTGTTATTTGTGTGTCAGCATGTCTGTGTTCATGGTGTTGCCCTAGAAAGTGCATGTTTGTGTTTTTGACATATGTTCACATGAATCAAAAGCAGCAAAAAAAAGAAAAAAAAAAAGGAATTACTCAAAGGGGAGACTTGTCAAATGCTGTCGGATTTGAACTCTCATACCACCGAGCCCCAGGGATTCTGTTTGATTTTCTCCTGATTCAGCAGGGCTGCCATTTCTTCTGAGGGTAGTTTGGCTTGAGCTGCTCCTGGGGGTCAGGGGCCAATTCAGCATTATTGAATAATAAATAAATAGGAATGTGTTCCGGCTGTAGCTGATCCCTGTTGTTTCTTCTCTCACTTCCCTGGGCAGACAGACAGCAGCTGGAGCTTTGTATTCTCTGTAATGGCCTGTATATATGCAGGGTTTCATATTTCAATCACCGCCACGGCAGTAGAAATTGGTGGTTTAAGATGAAGTTGAAATTGGAAAGTGGCTATCGTGTCTGCATGAGGAAGCACATTTGAATCCCAGTGGAAAAGGTGCTGGGCAGCTGCATCTGGAACGCAAGCCGACAAGTTCTTCGGAGTGAAATTTAAGTTGGAGCCACAAGTGCTTCGGCGCCTTTCAAGCCTTAGCCAAATGATTTTTCAGTGGAGGTCGCATCAGGGACATGAGATTTGAGGAAGTATTTCATAATAGCCCCATAATCAATGATTCATCAGTGGAAATATTAATGAGCCATAAATGATGTATTGGACTCTGATGAGGTAGATCTACAATCACATCGTTAAATGTCACAGTACTGTTCATTCATGGTAATAAGGTATTTGTAATAATGAATGCTTCCTGTTATTTGGCTATAAAGTCTGTATGGAAAATGATATGCCAGCACACATTCATTTGCTTTTTGTAGTTGTGCTGTGAGACCGTCGAAAATGAGTTTAGGAGTTTCACCTCTCGTTTCTTGCTGTCACTTATTTCTGTAACTCACACAGTCTCTTCTCTCTGCTACATTAACTGAATATTCATTATGTAGCTAATAGTGGTGCCTTTGAAGAGGAATGATCATATTTAATTTTCTCGCCTGAGAAGGAACAAGCCAGTGACAAGAGAGTGTAGGAGAGGAGTGTATGGCGAAGATAAAGGGAAGGGAGTGAGAGAATTAGATCAAGCGATGAATGGAGTGGCAGTGGGGCATGGAGTTTATGGACAGGCAGTGGTGGGACAGATTGAGGGGGGTGAGATGAGTCTACAGATTACAATATGATTATATCAGTCTAGCTTCCTGATAGCATTGATTGACCTGCACCTGTATATCTCCACAACTCCTCCATTCCTCAATGCAAGTACATTGTATGAGGGCGAATTGTTCTCTCTCCCCTACACCGTGGTTGTCTGCGATGGAAGAAGATAGTCCTTCTTTCTACTTGTTTTATTTTTCACTCTTGGCAAGAGTAGGCAGATTATGAGGAGAGAAGAAAAAAAACTCAACCAGTGGCCGCAGCAGTATTTCTTCGCTCCAGCAGCTGCAGTCCCTGACTATGTTTATCGCTTTATCGATTACCATCACAAGGCAGTAATTTGCCGGGACTTGCAGGGACATGATTAAAGATCCGCTAGCGATGCATGGTGGCTCGAGTTGGTGCCGGGGTGTCATGTTGATGAACACGCGCTGACATACATACTACACGTACGCAGACACTAACACACTGGCGAGCAGGGAGTGCTCAAGGTGGGGAGGGTGTGGGGCCCATTCCTGTCATAGACATCAATGGCTTTAAATCTCCTGAGCTAACCTTTTAATGCTCTCAGATCCTTATGGCTGGCTGGATAATTGATTGTGTTTGGTCTAATGGGATTAAGAGGCAGTAGTGGCCTTGGGCTGGACACAGTGGCAGTAGTAGTGGACTGGAAGATGGTAGATAGAAGCATACTGTATTGGACTGAATTTTAGGGGAGAGGGAAGGACAAAAGAAGAGTGAGACAGACTGACGGAGACAGAAAGGCAGGACAAAGATGGAGAAGAGCAGCAGTGTGAGAAAGACTGAGAGGAGAGAGGATAAAAACAGTGAATAGATAGCTGCAGGTCTGCTTCTCAGTCCATCCCTAATTAGCTGTATGAGAAAACCATGGAGCTGATGGTATCCCCAAGTGAAAAGCTTGTTAGCGTAAGAGATGCTATCTGCTGGCTATTGGTTTTGGCTGTGTTTTGCTTGCTGGGTGAGTCACTAGGTCTGCGGTGTGCAGCGAGATGAAAGCGACGGGAAAATGAGAGCCAAGGTGGTGAGGCCCATCCCCCTCTTATCACCACATGGAGCCTGTCCCATCCTAACATATCAACAGCCGCGTTGCTTTAGCTTTATCCCTTACACTAGAGCTTGTTTGAATGTGTCAGTCTGATAGCCCCCCTTTCTTCTTTGAATTATTTTTAACTTCCCTCCACACTTGGGACGAGATAAAAGCAGAAGTTTGTGTGGGAGAGTAGTGAGGGATGAGGCTCCAGTTAGTACATTTTTGCTGGAGTTTTCGCTGACTACTTGTCGTCCGCTGTATCGCAGCTGTGTCTGGAATCCCGAGTCTCTTCATGGAATACATGGCTCTATCATGAGCTCACATGCAGCACAGAGCTGTCACGATCAGTGCCAGCTTTTTTTAAAATTTTTTTTTTTTTTTTTTTGCTTTTCCGTAGTACGACACACAAGCACCAACCTCTCAAACTGTATGGTATACAGCCAGTCAGAACCTCATAGTAGAAGGGTTAACAGGCTCTGTCTTTGCTGGATTTCTGGCTCTATTCATAAGTCCAGCCGGCCAGATCATGCCACAGATCCAGGTTTTGTCTCTAGTGAATAGAGAGGCTGCTGCAGCCCACCGGCCCTTTATACTGGGCCATGTTTTCACTTGGGCTCAGAATATGCCAGGTCAGGATAAATGTTGCCATTTTGCCAGCTTCCTCTGGCAGGAGTAGTGAAGCTAAAATGTGTCATTGTGCATATGTGTCTATGTGTGCATCGGTGACAGTACAACTGTTGGTTAATGAGAGACAAACAGAGACAAGCGAGCACAGCAGAGAACAGAGGGAGAGTGTAAGGAAAGGCAGATGATAAATCTGGTGTGCATGGATGGTATGTGTGTCTGCTTATGCTCTGGTAGGAATATGAGAGAGCACGGGAAGCTGCGCAGCACATAAAAATTCATTCTCTGTGTTTGCGAGTTAGAGAAAATGTGTCACTCTGAACTGGCTCTCTGCCTATTCTTCCTGTGGAGATGACAGGTGAGGGGTTGCTATGGTTTCCTCGAGTAGGGGTAGAGTTGAAAAAAATTTTTGTGGGATAGCCTCGCAATTTCACTTTTTTTATTCATTTATTTTTTTTACACCTCGCATGTTCTAATTTTGTTTCATGTTGAGCGATATGGTTGTGCCATATGGGTGCAGCAGGACTCACTTGTAGGTGAGTACCACTCCATGCGCATGGTGGGTGTTAGAAAAAGCTACCAGTCAGCCCCTTTTGTACTCCATAGAGACTTTCCAGAGAGCTGTGTAACCCCGACAAGGGCCAGATGCTGCCTTGGTGTGCTCTGCTGCCCTCTTTCCTTTCTTCCCTCATTCTCAGGCCCACATCAAACACCACGCAGCCCATTTTCCCCCACAGCTCTAAATCTCTTTAATTCCATCATCTGTTGCCCATTGAGGGCAGCAATTTAGTCTTTACGCAGCATTTTAGTGTGCCATTAAAAAATCTGTGAGGTTGGTGGCCAGACCCTGTAGCAGAGAGGTGGGCAGTACTCAATATGTGTTTCTCTGTCTAACCCCTGCATTGCCGTCTCCAGGGACACATTTCACCAGAAAGATAGTATTTGAACAGCTCGGTCCTGACACATAGAGAATACATTACATGTCTCCTACACATCTACTCAGTCACTACACGATGATGGCTGTCACATCATTCATATATTGAGATAACCACAGAGGCCACACTGTGGTGCAGTAAGGGTCTGCCTGAGTAGTTATCAAGTACTATTTTTCTTCTCTCTTCCTGCAGTTACAAGTCATAGACATTTAGAAGTTAGTCGCTGTTGAATGTCTGGTTTAATGTATAAGCTCTGACCTTTACCACCTTCTGGAGAGGAGGGTTATAAGTGCAGCTACATGGATGTTGCAAACACTAGTTTTATGCCATTTTCAGCAATTTCGCCATTACTTTTACAGTGACTGGAAACTGTTGGCGCTAATTTAATGACTTCCCTATCTCCCTGGTGGAGAGCAACACCCACATTCAAAACAATGACAGAACAATAACTTGCAAAATAGTTCTGTCTCGCTGAGTTATATCAGTATGAATTCTTTACTTCATTATAGCAGCAGCATTCCAGACTAACCTGAAGCTGCCCGAGCTTAATAAGCCGGCCGATTCACCCTGCATTGAGTCAGGGGTCTCCGAAGGTCAGGTTGCGCTGGTTTACTCCTGCTAATGGGGAGCTGGATGAACTGGTGTTGGCCCTCTGCCTCTCTAGCAAGCTACTCTCCTCCTCTAAGGAGAGAGCGAGGCTGCGTCCTTAGCAGACCTGACATTGACACTAAGAGCGATTGGCCTGTCTTAATCAGTGGAGTGCCTTGCAGCCGCAGGGAGTCCCTATGCTCGGTACAGACCTGACCTGTCCTACTGCCCTGTTGCCCATCTCGCTTTCTGACTCCCACTGAGTTTGGGGAGGGAGAGTTCTCAATCAACTTTAACTACTAGGAATACTTGAACAGCAAATATAATACGAAATAATATAGAGGAATATTTTATTTATTCTGTAGGACTTGGAGCAGTTAGAATATCATCTTCCCTGAAGAACAGAATAGTCTTAGTCACACTTCTACATCCTTATTAGCAGGGTCAGAGTGGCCAAATGAGAGGTCAGTGTCAAGTGATAGAAGCTGCACAACCCAGGCACTCTCAATGAATGAATCATAACACATAGACCAGCACAGCCATCAAGTACAAAATGAATCACTGTTTTACCTGTGACACTTTGTGAACCGCTTGCCCTATATATACATTTAAGGAGCAATGATTTGTCATGCCGCAATTACCAGGATAGATACAGAATGTCTTCCTCGCATAGTATTCCCAACAATCTAACACAACAAAGAGGATGTTTACTGTTGAGAAAACAGAGACTTCATTCATCTGTTTGATGAGATTATTATCAGTAAATATTTCCTGTCTACCTATTTACTCTGGCATCTCATTGGCAGTGCATTGCTCCCATCTGGGAGTGTTTTTCACCCAGTATCTCGCAGACAAAGGTAAACACGAGTGTTGTTGGCTGCGGAGCCAATGTCAACACCGGTGATGTCACTGATACCCATTTTAACAAACAAAACCACAAAACAATGACATGGGATTAGCTTCCCAACAATCAGGGACAGCCCAAGGGTAGCAGAGAGATATCGGGTATCGAGCTTTGGTTTTGCACATCTTGCCGACAGCTGTCCGTCCACATGTCAGCAAGAGCAACAGCTCTAATCCTAGAGTGTATGGTACCTCAAATGTACAGCAACAGTGACAGAAAGGAGAGAAACAACATGCCCCCCTCCTCCTCTCTCCCACCCTTGAAATGCTAGGTGCTGGATTATTTGTGGTGTGGCAGATCATCCGGAGCCCTCTCACCCACCCAGTCAGCCTCAGAGGTGGATTAGAGGCCTGGTAATCTGACTGTGTGTGGTGACACATGTCAACCATGGGATGTCTGTAGGGAGGAGTTGGGGTAAGTTAGAAATGGCTGGATAATCCAGGATATACAGCCTAGGAGTTTTTTTTCCACTTTCCGCCCCCCCCCCCACCCCCAAACACACACACACACACACACACACACACACACACACACACACACACACACACACACACACACACACTAACCCCTGTAGTCACACAACAGCACACACACGTGCACATACCTATGTATGCACATACTGCACACATATGCAGACATTACTGTGCTGGGCCCATGGGCTTTCTTGACATTACCACCCTGACATTACTTCCTCAGCACATATCCAACCTGGGATTCCTGTCACATTCTTCCATGGGCAAGACTCACATTTTCATTACGGTGCAGCCAGTGGCGCTGCACAACCTTTTTCTCCTCTCTTCCTCTCCTCTTCTTCTCTTCATCACCGTGTCAATCATCACAATGCTGTCACTCTGGATCTGTCTCTGAACTAAGCTGTCTCAGAGCTAAGATCCAGACACACTTGAGAGACCGAGGCAGACTACTCACCCAGACTCTTCTCTCTTGAAGTCGTAAGTCAGTATTTCACTGCTTTCTTCCCCTCGACACTTCCCTAAGTTTCTTTTTCTTTTCCCAGATTTTTTTTTTCCTTCTCCTGTTTTTTTCTGATCTAATTTGCAATATTTCCACATATTAGATGAAGCCTGTACATGCGGAACAGAGTACACATGGCCAGGGAATTGAGAAGTGCAAATAATTCCCTCATGTGGAAAGGCTGCAATTAACTGGGGATGTCAGCCTTTGTAAAATATAATTGAGTTCAGGACGAAATGAACGTCTCTAATCCGGCCGACAGAGCACTGTCAATCAGTGTTCCTCGCATCCCAAAAACCAACTGTCATGCTTGTTTATGTCTGCCTCTCTACTTAGGGTTTGGACACTAATGCTCTGGCAGCTGCCTCTCTTTAATGCGTGGTTGACTGGGTGACTTTGTGCATGCCCAGTGGGAGCAGGATCTCGCACTGTAGGGAGAGACTGGACATCTGTTTTTTCTGGTTGGGCTGGAGATAGCATTGTGCACTGAGGCGTGGTGTGAAACACCTGTGTGATTGAAGAAACATTTTCCCCATTATTGAGCATAAATCACCTCTTGTGACGTGCGGAATGATATCAGCAGGGAATATATCTATTAGCATATCACGAATTCACCTCAATTCTAAGGGTCAGACAACATGATAGACCATTCAGCTGTCTGTCTCGTCAATAGCCCTCTTTCTCTCCTGTAGATACTGTATGTGAATTACCTTTCCCATCATTGCAGCACTGTGAAAGGCATCTCCAAGACTCTTCCTCCTGGAAATGTCAACCATTTACAACACTCAGATATTGCCTGTCATGGCAAAAAGGCCAGTGTTGACCTTAAAGTGTCTGGATAAATGAGCCCACTTAGAAGAACAATCTTTTTTTTTGTTGTCCTCTGTAATTCCTTTCCACCTGTCTCTCCTGCAGCAGTGGCTGCTTCAGGTTCTGATCTATGGCCTTTCTTTAATCAACCCTTTTACTGAGAGGTAAAGGGCTAGGAACACATCAGATACCAGATTCTCTCAAAACAGGCCTTTGTGTCTTTGTCTTGTGTGTGTTACACAGTGTTTTTGTGTGTGTCTAATAATTGCCTTTCAAGAGCCTCCTTGGTGATCCCCACAGACTCCCAACAGGCTCCCATGGAAATGGATTAATTACAGGGCGCCTGACAAATGGCTGCCCACAGTTGTGGTGGCTCTGTAAACTCTCTTGACTAATCAGCTGAAGACAGAGCCTGGTCACTCAGCACGACCTCATCACCAGCCTGACACTGTAGCTGTGCCTGAAGAGCCCCTAGTCAGACATGAATTGTGTTGAACTCTCAATGCTGTTCACTAACTGCCACTGTAATCTCAGTCTAGTCAACAAAAGCTGTGGTTCATCACCTCAGACACCTGTGCACTCATTGTGATTGAGAAAAATCTATGTAGTCCTCTTCAGATCCTTTATCTCTAACAGTTTTGATGTCAGGGTGAAATAGGTTTAGGCTTAGGCTTGGTTCACAATGACTTTCTTTGTTTGTTATGTTTACTCTGTTTTTTTTCTGTTGTTGTTTTTTTTTTAACTTTGGGATTGTTGAGCAGGTGAATGTGCTGTTTGTTTTGCTTTCTTTGAGTGATCCAGAAATTTAAGTACATGTTCTCTTTGCAGCGCTCTTAACATTCATGCATAGTAGATCCTGAAACATGCATTATGACAAACAACCGATGTGCAAATATCCAACAAGAATTTCACTAAAATCTCAAATAGTCAGAATTCTTTGTACCTGTTCTTGAAACCCACTCTGGAACACTTTGCAGTCTGTAACTGCACCTGCTTACTTATGGAGGACTAAAAGTGCCAAAATTAAATAAATAAATACATCATTAAATAATTAATTAAATATGTCATTAATTAATTAAAATTGGAATTAAATATTTCATTAATTAATTAAAATTGGAATTAAATATGTCATTAATTAATTAAAATTGGAATTAAATACTTAAATGTGTTATTAAATAAATATATCATTAAATAATTAAATATGTCATTAATTAGTTAAAATTGGAATTAAATATGTCATTAATTAATTAAAATTGGAATTAAATACATAAATGTGTTATTAAATATGTCATTAATTTATTAAAATAACAATTATTTTAAGTAAAAAACATATTTCATTATTTCACGATTTAATTAATTATTTCATGGTCCTTGTGTTGCAGTGGATCATGAATTAATTTTATCTGTCAACCTCGCCCGTCAAAGTCCGTGGGCGGGACTAACGTGAATCTAGTCTAATCCACTGCTTTTGTCTGCCTTGAAACCGGAAGTAGAAGTCTTTCTAAACATGGAGGCTGTGTAGAGGGAGAGTCGCTGTGAACTTTCTAGAGAGTTGGTGAGAGATATTTTAGACCTTGCAGAGTATGTGGAAGCAGGACCTGCTGACCGCGAGCATGTAGCGTGTAAAGCAGAGGAATTTATTGAAGTTGTTGAAGTTATTTCCGCACTTTCCGACCAAGATGTTGACCGTAGAGTGACTGCAAATTTAGAGGAAGTACTCCGCCGGTTTTCTGGTACCAGGGTGCAACAGGAGCACACACAGGGACCAGGGCGTTTGGCATACCGAGGGAAGTTCTGGAACATCACGTTCTTTGTGGATTACCAGCCTGTCAAATTGCAGCGATGCTCGGAGTGTCGAGCGCTTTTCCTTTAGGACCTACTCGGCGCGGCACGGCTCCGCTCGTCTTTGTTTAGCCGCGATTCCACAAGCATCTACTCGGCACGGTACGGCTCGTCTCATCTTTGTTTGCGAGCGTTTCCATACGGACTAATTTTCAGCACCTTCTCGGCTGAGGTTCCCAGCGAGCTGAGATGAGCCGATAATGTGGCGTTTACATAGTGCAGGCCACTGATTGGGCAGGGAGTGACGACACAGAGCAACTTCAGCACGAAAACAAAATCCTGCATTAAAAAATGACTGTAAACAGCGATGGTGTGCATTGCTCTTCACGAAACTCTCTGTTCTTCATAATTTTAATATGACAGCCAGACCTGTACCGTGGGTGAATGAAGAGGTCGAGACTTTGTCTTTGGTGGCGGACCAAAGAATACAGAGAGAGCTGGACGGAGAAAGTTTATCAGGAGGTCTCTGAGCGGATGGCCGCTCACATATACAGTAGACTGTATATAAAGAGGACAGAAGCAGTGTAGGGAGAAGCTGAAAAAGCTCAAAAGTGACTATCGGTCCACCCAGGACCACAACGGCCGGCGTGGGTCAACCAGGAGGTGTTGGAAGAGGTTTAATGGAAGCCATTTACTGGCACCGATGGCTACATCGCACCGGCGAGCAACAGGAGGGAGACTCAGCCGCTGCATTGTTGGAGACGTTCGAGGACGGTGAGTGTTTTGTAACTTCAAGAAACTTATACATCATTTATCCCATTGGTGGCAAGCTTCTTTTAAGCAAACAAGTATTTTTAGAAAGTAACGTCGTTGTCTCCTGTAGCAGACAATAAGATAGCTAGTTAGCCATCGGCGCTAACTCCGTGCTCTGCTTGTATTTCGTGCTGCTGTTTCTAACGTTTAGCTCTCAGAAGCTAATACTTCAGTCAGCATGCCGTGTTTTTCTTGTACTTAGTGTGAGTGTTTATTTCTGTTCAAGAATCCCTTTCCACATGCGAAGCCTACTCCACCTCCGTCGCGGAGCCCCCAGCTCCCCTGCCTCCTCTCCACCACCAGCAGCAGCTCCTCTCCAGCACCAGCTTCGACACCGACCCTGTCAACATCAACCTCCAGCACGTCACAGCAACGTCTTATCACCGGTAAGACACGGTAAACAGAGAGCATGGTTGATTTTCGCATTATTATTATTACTACAGGTGTAAATGCCTGCAAGCATGATCAGAACAACGAGACCAACGACCAAGAATTCAGGCAGGTGTAAATGCAAACTGTGCAGCAGCCAGCTCAGGAACGCCTGATGAAAGCTACATGTAGCTACAGTGACACATAAACAGAACACATGCAGCTGCATTTATTTTCCATTGATTTAACAAGTAAGTCACTCTAATTAATTTACGTTCTGGTGCGGTGTAGTATTGCAACCATTCTTCTTATAGTCACTAGGTAGCTGTGAAACTGAATGAAAATATACATAAAAATGAGAAAACACAGCTGTTCTTACCAACTCCAAAATGTGCACAGGATGAAGTGAAGTTCACACCACGTCGTTTTTGTTTGTGGTGGAGGAGTTACTGCTTGTGCTTTGGTTAAAGCGAAGAGTGCCAGAAGTTTATTAAAGTATCAAAGACATGATCATGATTGAAAATGGATGGACGGGTGGCTAAACACATCACATCATAGCTGTGGAGTCCTTCTAGCTCCTGGGGACTACAATCTCTCAGGACCTCCTGAAAAAGGCTCAGCAGAGGATGTATTTCCTACAACAGCTGAGGAGACATGGCCTGCCACATGAGCTGTTGATCCAGTTCTACACTGCAGTCATCCGATCTGTCCTGTGCACCTCTGGATCAACCACACAGCAGGACAGAAACAGACTACAGCCCATAGTACGGACTGCAGAAAACATCATCAGAGACCCCACTCACCCTGGACATTTGGACTACAGAGCCCTGTACACAAAAATCACCACTACTGTGTTTATAGCAATTACCATTTTGCTAATGTGTTCATACATTCCAGTCTAGCTGTACATTTCTGTTTATATTGTGTTCTATTTTACTATTTCTTTTTCCTCCCTGTTCCTCTTTCTATTGTTTATTTTTTATTATTCTCTTCCATATTCCTAGGATGACACCAACAGCCGAAACCAAATTCCGTGTATATTGTGTACTTACTTGGCCATTAAAGCTGACTCTGATCACTTTTCTGTCTTTGGTCTAGGCAAGAGGAAAGGGGGCCACAGAAAATTGGACCTTCCTAGCGTACTTGTGGAGATGCAGGCTGAGGAGGAGTGGAGTCATGCCCAGCATGATGAGAACATCTGGTTGTTCCTCAGCGAGGCAAGAGAGAATGAAGCGGCCTTGCAGCGGGAGGAGATGGCCCAGAATACTGCCTTCAACCAGTCATTCCTGGGTGTGCTGGGGCAGCTGGGGTAGCTGGGTAGGCAGTGGGCAGCGAGTCCACCTCCCATAGACTTGAGATTTACAAGTGCTGGTCATATAATTAGAATATCATGAAAAAGCTCGTCTTTTGGACAACTGTCAGGTCAGCAGTCTTCCCCATGATTGTGTAGCCTACAGAACTAGGCTGAGAGACCATTTAAAGGCCTTTGCAGGTGTTTTGAGTTAATTAGCTGATTAGAGGTGTCTTCAATATTGAACCTTTCTACAATATTCTAATTTTCAGAGATACCAAATTTGAGATTTTTGTTAGTATAAGATAAGATAAAGTTCTTTATTTCTCCCCACTCCAGGGGAAATTTACATTGTTACGGCAGCTTTATTTACAATATATACAAGGGTGAAAAAAATTTTTAACAGAAAAAATAAAAATAAAAATAAAGTTTAAAAGTGCAGAGATGTGCAGTGCAAGAATGTCAGTGCAAATTTTATGGTTTGGGGTGGTAATGATATAGTCCAGTTTATGTTAACATCAGCCAGTGATGCTGATGTTGTAAAGTCTTATAGCAGATGGAATGAAGGACCTGCGATAGCGCTCTTTCTTGCAGGGTGGATGTCTCAGTCTGCTGCTGAAGGAGCTGCTTAAAGACCCCACAGTGTCATGCAGTGGGTGAGAGGGATTGTCCATGATGGATGTGAGCTTTGACAACATCCTCCTCTCACCCACCTCCTCTATGGAGTCCAGGGAACAGTCCAGGACAGAACCAGCCCTCCTGACCAGTCTGTTTAGTCTCTTTCTGTCCCTTTCAGTGCTCCCTGCTCCCCAGCAGACCACTGCATAGAAAATAGCAGACGCTACCACAGAGTCGTAGAATGTCCTAAGCAGAGTATTCAGGTATAATCATCAAAGTTAAGAGAAATAAACATTTGAAATATATCAGTCTCTGTGTAATGAATGAGTATAATATACAAGTTTCACTTTTTGAATGGAATTACTGAAATAATGAACAACTTTTTTCATGATATTCTAATTATATGACCAGCACCTATAGTTGTATATAGTTTTACTTTTAGTCCTCCACTGTAGGAGAGGCCCACCACAGTTTGTACTTTGCACATTGTAAATAGTTTTGATTTTGCTGCTGACTAATAAACTATTTTGTGACTTATGTGACTGCATCATAACTTCTCATTTTGTCTGTTAAGACACTGGTAGAAAAAGAGTCAACAGTCTGAACCAAACAATTCTATATTCCCTAATAATGTATTTGTGTTTAATGGGATTTAACATGTTTTAACACAAACTCCTTTATGGTTCATAATTCCGGTGACTGAATTACACCAAAGCAATACTGATTTATCAAACTGTAATTTTCTTAAAACAGCTGTTTTAATGTTTTGGCGTTTAATTTTTTATTTAATCTTGCTAACCTTCACAAACAAACAATAGCACAGACACATCTACAAAAGTTTATTGTCAGAATTGCATTAAAGAAAACAATAGCGGTCCGGGGACAGAAAAACAGAAGTATAACAAGAAGAACAACTTTTAACTTTTGCATGACACGTAGTGCATCAGTGCATCCTGTACATCTCTGCCCTCCTCCTCTACACCTTGTGCTACTGCAGGCTCATGTGCTGCTGCTTCAGGTAAATCCCATGAAGTCTCATCAGAGAGCATCTGAAACACATACACAGCACACATATTTTAATACCTAACAGCGATAAACTGCAGCCATTACAGGGTCGTTCACAGGACTGATACACGATAGCTAGCGAACTAGCATTAGCTTACCCTCATATGTCCTCTAGTTCATATCCGCTTGTCTTCGGCTTGATACTGCTGCATCGCCTCCCAAACTCTCCTGTGTGTCTCCTCAGTGTTTCGACTCGCCGCTCTCAGCTTTCTCCGACTCTTCTATTACTCTGAATCTGACAGAAAGCCACAGACCGAGCAGCAGGTGTACTATCGCCTCCATGTACATTGTTGCATTGCGTTTGTGTCGCACAGAAATGACGGTAAGGGACTTTCGGACCGCCGTGCTATGACGACTCCACCCACGATGAGGTGGTTCTCAATGTAATGGAAAAACAACTAAACCGAGACGAGCCGTGGCGCGCCGAGTAGATGCTAAAGGAAATGCTAAAGGAAAATTTGTCTTGCACCGCATGTATCAACATTTGGGAAAGAGGACCGAGTCTTTAGCGGTTGCTAATAAAGTTTTGTTTTATTGAGTATCCAAACCAACGTAGAGGTGAATAGCGCCACCCAGTGTATCGGAATGTGTTTACAAGCTCTGCGTCAATCCATTATCTGGAATCGATTTGCCTTGACTTGATGTGCAGGGTAACCAATCAGGTGTTAGGATCCGCCCACCGACTTTGACGGGCGAGGTTGACAGATAAAATTAATTCATGATCCACTGCAACACAAGGACCATGAAATAATTAATTAAATCGTGAAATAATGAAATATGTTTTTTACTTAAAATAATTGTTATTTTAATAAATTAATGACATATTTAATAACACATTTATGTATTTAATTCCAATTTTAATTAATTAATGACATATTTAATTCCAATTTTAACTAATTAATGACATATTTAATTATTTAATGATATATTTATTTAATAACACATTTAAGTATTTAATTCCAATTTTAATTAATTAATGACATATTTAATTCCAATTTTAATTAATTAATGAAATATTTAATTCCAATTTTAATTAATTAATGACATATTTAATTAATTATTTAATGATGTATTTATTTATTTAATTTTGGCACTTTTAGTCCTCCATACTTACTCACCATGTGTTGGTTTCTTATCTGGTGCTTCAATATTAGATACGCAAGTCTGAATTTTCATTTAATGTATTCAGTCGGCATTTTCTCAAATACAGGGAAATGCCTGCAGCATTGTTTATGAATTTGAATAACCCTAAAATCATAGAATACAACAGGAATACAGAGCAGTGCCCTGGTGTACCTCTAAGAACACCTTTGTAAGTGAGTAAACGTGTGACAAATGTGTGTGTGTGCACGTGTATGAGTGTATATGTGTGTGTGTGTGTGTGTGTGTGTGTGTGTGTGTGTGTGTGTGTGTGTGTGTTGAAGGAAGAGGAAAATGGATGAGAGAGGGTTGATGGGGTGTTGGGCATGCGTGATCCCCTTGACTGGGATCCAGATCCACAGGCAGAGAGCACTGAGCCCTCAGTCAGCACATCACATAAAAGCACCAGGCTTTGCAGGATTGCAAACTGAGAGTTTATTTTTTCCTCATTTGTTTTCCTTCCTCTCAGTGAGGACAGGTTTTCTACCATTGTGAGCACACAAAAGAGTCTGCCATTATCACAGCCGTAATCGACCATTACAGTTTCTCTCCCACTAGAGTGCTCGTTAACTGCAGGACAAAAAGCCTCCAAAACAGACAGCATGTCCTGGTGCAAACAACAGGGTGGTTCATCGTGCCAGCTTAAACCAGCAGCTTGTAAATTGAATCCTGTGGCATACAATCAAGTTTACAGTGTTCAGTGGAGCTTTGCCACTATCAACCAGCCAGCAGAGCCCCAAACTGACCCTGAGGCTCAACAACACCTGGCTCTTCCCTTGTTAATCACGGGCAAGGATCCAATCTAAACACAAATGACTGTGTAGTCACCGCATTTCACGTAATACATGAACCGTGCATATACATATTTCCATACTTCAAGAACAATGCCCTTGCTTCATGTTTACAGATTGATAGTCTATGTCAGCTGTGCTGCAATGTGTCTTTTCAGGGTTACTCTAATTTACTGTGCTCCTCAGTGTGTCTGCATCCATTTGCAGGTTTTCGTTCCCTTTGTCAAAGCTTATTATTGATGCTAATGGACTTCGATGCCGTACATGATCGCAACTGTCAGCATCTGGATGAAAATAAAAGCCAGCTGAAGATGAAGAATGTGCTCTCCAGTGTGTACCTGCGTGTGTGTTTGGAGTGTTTCCTTTGTGTAGGTGTGCATGAAAACTTTATCTATGCTTCGGGTGGCTTGTTCTAGAGGCACACTTGTGACAAATATCCAGCCATATCAGAGGAATTATGTGCGACAGCAATCACTTTACATTCCCAGACCTTAACAGATGGAGCATGCTATACAGTGAAATAAACACAGTGGCAAATGTAGCACTGGTAAAATCAAGCCAGCCAGCTTTGGCGCGGGGGGGAAGAGATAAGGGAAAAAAAAACATGGAGAAAACAACATTTGGCAGGGCTTTATTCAGTGTTGCCCACTGTGCTGATGGACTAAAGGTAGAGAATTAATCTGTTGATCCAAGTAACATTTGTCCGTGACACGTCATCCATTTATTCCAACACATCTAGTCATCCTTCAATCCGCTCTCTTCTGTTTAGATGTCTTCTTCTTTGAGTATATTGTGGTCAAATTGGATTATCAGAGACTGGACCACATATGGCCTGTGCTGGTCCCTATCTCTGTTGGGGAATGTAATCCTGCCCACCACCCCCTTCTGCCCAGCCTCATTATCAGATGGCCAGCATGTGTAGCAGCATTATGCCACATACCAGCACTCTCAGCAACCTCTTTCACAGTGAACTAAGTAGTTCATAAGAATTTTCTTCAGTTAACTGTCTTCTTTTTTCTTCCTTTATCTCCTTCAAATTGTAGCTGACCACCGGGATTTTAGATATACTATATTTGGTGGACTTGCGGGAGTGGGTGGGAGGTGGCGGTTTTTGGGGGGCAGAAAGGACTTGCAAGGAGATTATAGTGAGGGAAGTAGAACAACAACAATGTACGGATTACAGGCAGGATTTGTGCGAGGAACACATGATATCCTCTCTCATCCCTTTATCAGATTGGCTGTGATGGAAAGGCAGTAGTGGCTGCATGGGACCAGAGGGGAGAAGGTTTGGATTCATTAGGACAGAGCCAAAGCAGGACAGAGAGTGATGATAGCGGTTCATTATTTAATAGAATATCATCTCGCAGGCAGATGAGATGACTGCCTGCAAAGTGTATCCTAACAAGTAATGTTAGAATCAGCTTTTTCCTTTAACAAGTGAATAAATTGCTTGTTTGATTGGAAAACTGCAGCAGTTTATCTACTCTCACATGGCTGCATTTTAGAACAAGCACAGTGATTTAATAGACAATGACACTTGTTCTGTAACCAAGAAGAAATAGTCTTATGAATACATATTCTACACTTTGAGATTTTAAAGGACCACAACAGAGTTATTTTTTAACATTTTAAATCTTATTTCTAAGTGATGAAGGCCTCTGATGACCCCAAGTGTCCACACAGTCTGCATAAGAGGGAGGTTGGGTGGATGGATGGGTCAGCAAAGCTTTGCTACTACAATGAACTTTGACTGCAGTTGCTCTCTGTGACTTTAACCTACTGGCTACTATTGTAACCATGGAAGCAATGGTTGTCTTAATCATAATGAAGCATTCCTTTTAATCCAAACCTATATGCTTGTCTAACCTTGATTTTATTATTTGAAGCCAAATATCTTTCATCACCTCAACCAAGTTGTTTTTTTCCCTTAATCTAAGTCAGTCTTTCTCAAATAGTGGGGTGCGCCCCCTGGAGGGGACACAGAGGCATGTCAAGGGGGGCGCGAGTGACTGGGAGGAAAAGGTCCGTCTACAGGCAACTAATTAGCTGAACTATTGTTTTAACGTCGGCCTGTTTTTCGCGGCGTACAACAATACTGAAATTGCGCTGGTCCATAGACTGTACATGTGCTGGCCGTTCAGACTTGGAAGTACAGACTCCCGAAAACGGGAGAACGCATTGTTAATGTGCAGTCGGAACGCCAGCGTACTTGATCACGTCACGTACTCGGCTCATCTACTCCGATAATTTTTAACAGCGATGTCAAACATACTGCCCGCGGGCCAAAACCGGCCCGTCAGACTGTCCATTTTGGCCCACGAGACGACTTTACAAAGGATAAAAATTATAACAGCATTAACTGTAAATTGTAAATTTGTGAAACTGTAAATTTGAAATAATTTCTAGACCTTGACAAGTTGTTTTGATCATGAAGTAAAATACTAGATTGTTCAGTTCCAGATACCTGTGACTGAATGTTTTGTGTTTTTGTAGGTAAACTGTTACCTGGCAGTTACAATGCATGTGTAAATGATGAACTGAGGCATAATAGGCTACTGTTGAAATTGAACTTGTTTTCCTTAAGAAATTTCAGGTTCATAATGTTTTGTAAAAAAAAGATAGTTCATTAAATGTGAACATTTTCAGAATATGCTTTTTTTGAACCATAACAAAGGGGAAAAGCTGGAGTTGTGGTTATTTATAGGTTATTATGATCTAAATAAATCATAATGAAAGCAGAGGCTGATCAGAAATCAGATCTATTCCTCCAACAGTTTTTTAGGACGCAGACAAATTCTGTCTCAGCTGACGAGAGTCATCAGATCAAAAAACATCCTGACATTAATGCTGTTTTTTTTTTTTTTTTTTTCAAATCTTCCAGGTAGACATTGGATGTTTCAGTTTATGTCAAAGCGACCTGATTATTTGACCGTAATGCACTGTATTAAATGAGTTCAGTACTGAAAACACGTTTGTTTGTAGATTCAAGGAAACTGTTATCTCCAAGGTTTGTGAGCTTTATATGTGTATATATATATATATGTGTATATATATATATATATATATATATATATATATATATATATATAAAGGACAGTTTATTCATTTTAAAACACATAGTCATAGGCATTTATAATTCAACAGCCAAGAAATGATTTCTCTTCCTCCCATAAAGCTGTATGTAAGAACAGTGCAATCAACAAAGTTGATAGTTATCAACTATAGTTATCTATACTGGCCAAGTGAAAGCTCTCTGCTAGCTCTCTGCTGTATTTACAGCCTATAGTCTGGAGAACCCAGCTCTGACAGCATCAAACCGGCAAGGCTAGGTCCATCACTAGTCAAACTGACACACCTTCTCAGAGTGCTGTCCTCCCACACCTTTCGCTCCACTCCCTCCACTTGTCTTGTCTAAGTACAGGCTTGCTATGCATGCAATCACTGTAAAGACAAATTCACGAAGGTTGACTTTTCACAGTAAAGTTCCACGACAACGCCAGAAAGATTCTGGAAAGTGACAGACAAATGAAAGAGCATAGAAATGAAATAGCTAGAGAGAGAGAGAGAGCGAGGAGGGAAAATAACAAAGGCAACGAGCTTAGACAAAATAGGGTGAGAGGAATGGGGAAGGACACAGATCGAGCAAGAGGATGCCATGACAATTATAGGTAACAGAGCCCCTAACGTCAAAGTAGAACCCTATTTCTGGGAGCTGTCTATTCTCCCAAATGTGAGACAGTAAATACCTTGTTTCTATCTTCCCCAGACGTCATTGTGACCACCAGTGCCACAATGGAAACCCTGATGAGGAGCACATGCAATTGCTCTCTCTTAATAAAATCTCACAGTTCCCATTACAGTCCGGCACAATAGGCCTCTCGCCTGGCCGTTGATTGAGTTCCTACTTTCCGGGAGCTATAATAGCAGCCAAGCCACTCCCTCACTCCCACCACCCTCACCCATTTTACCCCTCTTCCCTCCTCCGCCCTCACCAGTCCAGCTCCTTCTCATGCCTGGGCTTTGCTTTTTGACACAAGTAAGGTCTTATTCCTCACATCCTCATCTCCTTTCCTCTTTCTATCTACCATTCTTGCTGTCTCCATCCTTGCAACATTTCTTCTTACACAGAGCCAGAGAGAGCTGGTTTCTTTTATTGATTTGATCAATAGATGGCTACTTTTAGAGTGTTACCCCATCTTATAGAGGTGAGTCACACTTTCTGAGGACAGCCTTAGTAGCCCCAGAGACACAGTCTGTTGAGGAACACTGCTGATTATGAGGGATTTTGAGAAGGTTGGCTGAAATAGTCACGAGGTTGGATGGATTCCTTTGTTGGGGAAAAGGGCAAAATAGTTCTCAGAAGTGGGGTAGGTGGTGGGAAAAAGGATTTATCTGGTCTAATTACACTTTCCCTCTCTAGCAGCACCTTAAAGAACAATCGCACCAAAATAGAAACAAAATTAGCTTGCAACAACGGATGTAAGAAACATTGACGGATCCTTGATATTCATTATTTGACTGATACGTCAGTTCCAGTGGTTAAAGACAGTAAAAGAGTGGATTCAAGCGCTTACAGATTGTTTAATGCTGAGTCTTGCATAGAAAATGTTAATAAATGTAAAATCTGCTTTCAGGCTTCGACTGAATAGCTTGGAATGAGATGTAGTCTCTGTACAAAAAATGTACTCAGCGGTGCCCAGAGTACGACCTCATCTGACCTTTGCAACTTTTTAAGGAAAAAGTTTTGGTGCAGCAGCGGTTGCAATGATCACGCGGTTGCTACAAATTAAAGGATGAGCATGAAACTCGGATTTGATTTATTAAATTCTACTGACTCACCCACTTTGAGGGCCTTCGCAGCACAGCCCACATCCACTTTGTAGTGGATCAAAGAGGTAATTTTCTTTCGCTTGTTGACTTATAATGATATAATCACAACATTTTATGTGCATATGCGCTGCAAAATTATGCATACAGACACATACATCCACATATACTGGCCCAGTACACGCATTAGTTAATAGACAAACACACACATATAACTCCTCACAGGTGGTAAACCATTAGAGACCTTTTGATTAGCTGTTTTCAAGATGTCAGTCAGGTAAACTAAGGCACTCCCTGCTGCTCTGTGATGCTAGTAAAGGTCAGCAGCTGGTGGCTTCGCTCTTCTCTACACCACACTTACTCCTTAAACAGGGCTCAGACACCCTGGGAAGGAGTCAAAAAAAAAAAGTAAAAAAGCTTGTATTCACTTGCTGGCTTCATGTGGAGGCCACACATGTATGTTCCAGAGAATAAATACAGAACTGTGAGCAGATGTCTAAAAATATACAAATATGATATACAGTTTTTGTGCTTTATGAGTGTAGTTTCCAGATATTGATATTTTTTCTTGCAGGGTATATTAGAGATCTTTAAACTTGTTAGTTTGCTAAAAGAGAGGAGAGATACAGGAAAAGGGAGCTGTTCATTCTACTGTTTATCTGTTTAAGTGAAGCTGTTTGATGTAGGTCATAACTCTCAATTCAGACTCTCTTTCACTCTGATTCTCCCCAGGCCTGGCATCAGCTGCTTATGTCATGTTAATTTCTTATGGACTAGTAGATAGGCTGTCTTTGATGTACTTTATATTGATTTTTTGTGTGTGTGTGTGTGTGTGTGTTACTTGCATTTGATTCAGTTGACTGACTTGTCAACCTCTGAGGGGACCGATACCATGAAGATAAGGGTGTGAGATCAGTCGGGCGCCATGCTTTATTTCTCCCTCGACAAAATCACCAAAGTTCTCACATTTCATCCTTGCACCACGGTGACAGCCTGACAGAGGGGTCCGGCCTGACACATAGCAACGATAGGCGGCTCACGCTGACAATAATGCCACCGTTGCTCATGCTGAAGAGAGCCCATCCCTTCTTATTTTCACTGAGAAAGAATACAGAGGGAGAGAGAGAGAGAGATGGCGTAGTGGGAAAAAAGAGGGAGGCAGACTGGCATCCAGTCATCCAGTCAAGGAAAAAAAAGACAATTTTTTGATCTCCAGACAGTCTGCCACCACAACGGTAATCCTTTAGCAACACCCTTCTTCTGCTGTGTAGGTAGACTGTCAGACTGATAAACGCACACACACACACACACACACACACACAATTATGGATTATATAAACCAGAACTCTATACATAATCAACTCGTGCAAAATAGCAGTGCTCAGTGACATCTTGATGCAGAAATCACTGTCACTATCAGCAGTAGATATACAATTAACAATACAAAATAACCAGTGCATTTGTTATCACACGATAACCTAAAATGTATATTCCACCTGAGAACAAGTAGAAATATAGAGGCATTGTTATCAACAACAGAGCTGACAACTATGATATCTATAAAATGGCAGAATTTATGAGCATCTAATTCCTTTTGCAAACTTCTCATCAGTCAGTGTGTAGTATCTGTGCAGGTAGGAGATTTTGTTTTGTACTGAACCCTAACACTCATAAGAACAAAAAGCGTCTCATTTGCATGCATATATGTGCATGGTAATGTTGATGCAGTCAACAACATAACCTTAGCAGCCCTCAGAAGTCAAAGCGGTCAGCGTTGTTCACTTCAGCACAGTTGGTTGTTTTCACCCATGTTATAAAATCATAAAACATTAACTTTCTTCCTCTGTGTACTCTGTGCAGAGAAAATATATCAAACTCGCTCCGGTGAAAAAGTGGTGAAGTATTGACTGATTTCATACTACACTGAAAAGCAACATTTTGTTAAATGTGGGTGTGTGGTTCTTTGAGGCTAATGTGATTATGTGCTGCACAAATAAGTTCAACTAGTTTCCTCATTTGGGGTCGGACTTTTTAATCCAATTTTAGACTGAGCTAAAAATGTGTGATTTTCAATACAACATGATTAACAACATTATTTCTTTTACCTTTAATCTCACCCTTTTTTTTCAAACTGATGTTGCCAGTGTTTTCTCTCTGTTATGCTTGAATTGGATATTAGTGCAGAAATATATTCTGTGATGAGCCAACAGCAATTTAGGGCTACGTTGCTGGGATGTGATAGTTAACGAGACAAGAGAAGAACTTTAATATTGTATTAAACATCAATTTATTGAATAAAATACACAAAAGAGAAGTAAGTGAATGGTATTTCTTCTTTATGAGTACTGTTAAACACACTTAGGTCAGCATAGCACAGCTGAAACTGCTTCTCAATATATAAACATGACATTCTCTGGTTGATATGCATTGGATTAGATCAGAGTGGATTAGAGGAATGTGGAGGCAGGTTGGTGAGAACAGATCACCTAGATTGAAAAGGGATTTCTAACACTTTTAAATGAGATATGGGCATGCATTCTGAAATAAGAAGCTGCATATGAAAATGGGTCAATTGTTCTGCAGGTTTAGATTGTGATTAAGAAGATTACATTCCTCCAGTGAACAACAATGGCAAAGTCAGACAGTAGCCCAGTTGTACTTAGCCACTCCGTCAGCCTGGCTGATCCCCATTCCGTCCTTTCACTAGCATTCAGACTTTCATGTTTTGAGCAATGGGACTTAAGTTCTGAGGCTGTGCTTGTCAGGCAACAGATTTTCTGCTGGAACAGAGAACATAACAAAGCACAGTATAATTTGACTCATTCCCGGACCAAAGACTGTTTTGATGAAACAGTGCGGGACTATGTCTGCTCCCACCACCTCATCCTCCATTTTTCAGAAGAGAGTGATTAGAGCAGGGGCACTTAGGCCAGAGTTAGTGCACTGATATTGATTGATCAAACCTGGCCTGAAGAAGAGGGAGGGGTTGCAGTCTTCTGTCCCTCCCTAATGAAAGGGAGCAACGCTTTCTGCCTCCTTTGATGCAGAAGGGATTAAAACAGTCTTGCTTATGGCAGTAGAAAGATCAGGGCTGTCTGTTCCTCTGTCTGTCGGGCTATTTCAGTTCATGGTGGGGCCAGAAAATCAGATTCATTATGTGGCCACCTGCTATTACCAAGCTTTGATTACCAGCATCATGATTATACCTAGTCTTTATTCATTCTCAGCCTCAGTTTTTGTTCTCCTCTGTAGGTTGTGTAAGACACGGGTGGCGGCTCTATTTCTTGTTTCTTGTTTGTTTCTCATTTCCTCCCAGAATGATATCTGTGTTTTCTGCTGTTGCATGTTTCTTGTGTGTCTGCGAAACAGTTGTCTTTGTAATGCATCACAAGTCTTTTCACTGAAGGCAACAGATCTGAGGTTTTTGACAGTTTGTCTGTTTGCAACAAAGAAAGCAGGTTAGAATCAATAAGATCATTTTGATATGCACAACGGCGCCTTGTACGGCAATTTGAAGGAAGTCCTGAAAAACACTAATAAACTTGAAGCCACGCTTTCAATAATTAAAGCTGATTTTCCCTGAGAGAAAACATTTTCAGAGAGCTGGTGAGGTGGAAGGCTTTGATACAGCCTAGAAGCATTCATAAAAGTTTCAGATGTAGGGAGAGTAATTGACATTTTTCGCAAGTTGGCAGTCAGAACCACACATGCTTTGCCAAGTGGACCCTCAAGTTTGCATGGTCAGTCTGTGTCTGTCTCTTTCCTTTTTCTCTCTTTCACACAAACACACACACACACACACACATACACACACTTTCTGTCCAGTGCATTTTCAGTTTGATCTGTTTTATGGATTTCTCTCACAGCTTCATTGAAAAATTCAATTAATTGAGCCATGCTGTGAAATATCTATGGGATGAGGATACAGTCATTTTTCAGAGTGTGGACCATACAGTATTCATATCTTCATGATACATAGAGTGCAAAATATGAACCACAGATAACAGTTGATTTATGCACATATCCTCCTGATTTATCTGTACTGTAGCACGCACAGCGATGCAGGCACTTTAGGTGATGAAGCAGTCGACCAGGTGCTTAGATTTTCGAGCCCTGGGGCAGTGGAATGTACTGTGATATAAACAGTGACGTGCTGCTCCACTCTTTTCCGTGCGCTTACTGTATGCTCTCCTGGAGCCACTGTTTGCGTAGCCTCGGAACTGCCTCCAGAATGATCCATTATACTAAAGCAGGCCACCAGAGAGTTTTTGTGTGGCTACTTAACGTACACACACTTTTCCCACATGGCTGTTACCACAGAGGGAGGGCGGAGTTGTTAAAGAGACACTGATGGCCGCTGGCAGAAACTGTAGCTCCCTCTGATCATTCTCTCTAGGAGCGTTGTGCATGAGAGAGCGAAAACACAGTGGCATCACAGAGAGAGACAGCCTCTTTCGAGCTCACTTCATTCGTTCCCTCCAACTACCTGTTCATTAGCTCGGAGACCAAGGAGCTGCATGAAACTTGGTAACTGCATGCCTTCCAGAGCAAAGCCTGACATTATCGCCTATTTATCAGAAGTTTTCTGAACTCATCACTGCGCTACCAAGCATCAATGCATCAATAAATCAGCAATCACTCTGGGCGGTCTTGACTTCTATAGCTTCCTTCCGCCCTGACACACTTTTATATACTCCATTTTATTCACTTTTTATGTGCTGGGTTGATGTATTTTATCGAGCTAGTTACTACAGAACATAAACTAGGGATTACAACCTTGTGCATAAAAAAAATCTGCCTCAAGAGAGAAATGGAAGCAATCTGTTTTCAATACACCCTAATTCTCATTCTCTGCACTGCTTCCACGCTTCACTTTCCGTCTGTCAGTCTGCCTCCTTGTTGCTGGCGAATGTATGCAGAAATTGAGCAACATTGTTTTTATATCCTATTATCCAGAGAATTTGCCTGGCCCTCTCACCCCTCCGTTTTCCCCTTACTTTACCTTTCTACCTGTTAAGACTTCCAGAAGCAGATGCTGTTATCTTCCCGGCTTTCAACAGCCTGTCACATCCACTAGCTGCTTCCTTCTTCAAAAGCTGTCTCCCACTACCTTGCTGTATGTACTCCCTGCGGTTTCCGATACCTGCTGGGAGGCACACCCGGTGATGTCAAACTTGGACAACTTTGGAGAAAAAAGGGAGTAACCAACACAAGGGTCAGACTAATGGAAGGAAGGAGAGAGCATGTGAGTGAAAGAGTGAGGGGTGTTATTTATTTTTTTCCCTTCTTTTTCCAAAGCTGGGTTTATTGATTTTTCTAACCTGAAACACAGCCACAGTAGAACCTTCCATCGTCCTATAGATTGGAATTGATTGCCTTGAGGCTCTCTTGTCCTGTAAATATTTGCAAGGCTTTATTGATTCCATTAGTGGCTGGCTGCTCTATGTGACAATGGTATGGATGGTTGCCGTTGGTAAGACTAAACTAATGCTAGGAGGCCGGTGCTTTTTTCACTGCACATTAAGGTCTTGTTTCACACGTGTAGCATTGTATACAACCTGTCCTTGCAGCCCTTATGAGGCAAATGGTCACCTACTTGATTTGTGTACCACTTATTGAAAGCAGGCTATTCAGCTGGATGATATACGAGTCCGCTGCCATTCTCATTAGTCCATTTATTTATCTTCAAAGACGGCAGCAATACTCTATTTACTGCCAGGTGTTTCTGTGTATAAAGCCATGCAAAACCAATGGCAGAAATGTGTTTCACTGTAAAGTGTACACATTGAATGTCACCATCTGTAGCCTAATCTGAAGCTGGCATGATGAAAAAGAAGCGCAGAGGCCACTGCTTAAAGATGGCTGCAGTCTTACACCTTTAAAAGCCTGGACACAATGCTCATATAGGGGCCAGTAATGAACCATGCATATAGACAGTGGGTGTTTCATCTAATCTGAGGAAGTGAGGGGCCAGGAGAGTGCTGCTTAAGAGCACAGGGGAGAGTGAAATGGCCCACGCACTGCTGCTCTGTTAACCCGCAGCTCCTCAACCCCCACCCCCTGCATATTGTACTGTTGTCTCAGGAACACAAAGACTATTTTCAGGCAGCCAATCCACAGCAGAGTGGGAAACTACGGCCCAGCATGCCCCTAAAAGCCTTCATGACTTTTTAATTGGTGGCTTAGGGCTCTGCGTCCAGCGGTTGGAGAGTGGACCCCACTGCCAGAGCTCTACTCCACGTAGGGATCAAATCCCCCCCGCTTTGAATCCAGGGCCTGTCAAAGCAGTCAGGCATGGAGGCAGCGGATGGGTGGCATCTGAAGGTGAGGGAGGGAGGGTGAGAGACAGAGTTGGCAGTGGAAAAGAGCAGTTTGCAGTTGAGAAGGGTGGATGGTGGAAGGGAGCTAGGAGCGAATGTTTGTAAAGGGAGAAAGAATTTATGTGAAACTGCCAAGAGAAGGAATAGCCCTGCACCAAAATAGCAATTTCTGAGGTGAGAAAGAGTTTGTTCAGTGGAGTTGTAAGGGAAAAGCGATGTCTGTGTGTGTGTGTGAAGCTGTGTGTGCGCATGCATGCTATACTCGGTAGGGGCAACAGAACATTTGGAAGTGATGGATTGTTACAGCAAACCAAACAGAGTAGGAAAGGTGGGTGGTGAATTTTATTGGAGAGCTGGAAAGGTTTTGTGATGAATAATAGTCATGAGTGAATTGGTCATTGTCAGAACCCTCCAGAGCCTATTGAATCAGCAAGGCTAGGGTTTTACAATGAGCTTCAGCCGTGAAGATCAGCCTGTTGGGTTGTAATAGATGGAAAGTGAGTTGATGGAGGCAGGAGGTGCAATAGATGAGGCTAGCTCTTCTTGCTGGAGCGGCATTTGTCTGTGGGGAAATGGGCCACAGGAGAGACCTGTGTACCTCCCACACACTGTGCAGAGATCAGAGAGCAATATGGATGGATTTGATGATCATGCACAGGCACACACACACACATGCACAGGTACATGCACATATACAATGAGCAGTGGGAGAATGCCACAAGGGTAGCATGCCAGCTAATGATGACCTGTTGACCCATAGTTAATGATCCCCCTCAACTCAGCCAAGAACATGATGGGCTTTGATCTGTCTGTCATTAAAGGACTGCAGAGTACATGCACTTCTCTTTAATCTGATGAAGAATTCAAATATACAGAGATCAACTTGCTAGAGAGAGACGCACACACAAACACATTTGCAAGTGTGCACCCATGCAGGAATAATTACACATACAGGCATACATGTAAACACCTTCAACACCCTCACAAGCTATATCAAAGCCAACAAATATGCAAACACTTGCAGTGATGCTGTGGTATTTTGAATACACACAGACACACAAACACACACATGCAGGAAAGCAGAAAAAGACCTTGAATCCATGGTAGAGATTAAACATGTCATTTACTTGCAGTAATAAATAAAACTGATTATTTATTAATATCCAGAGTTGTAATCCACTGCATTATATGTGTATTAAAGCACATTACTTACCATGGCATGCTAAGTTAAAGTGCCTCTAATAAAATTCTTAAGTGCCTACAGGCATTTCAAAGCAGCAGCAGATCTGTGTGCAGCATCTCCTCAGTGTCTCACTAATGGGACTGATGTAAATATGTTCATTTGTGAATCTTCCCTCCAATTTAGTGCCGCTCATATTGTAGATGAAGATTATCCAGGGATTATGAGGTTTGAAAAAAATTGCCATTTGATGTGTATTTATGCAAGGCTTACAGATGTAGTAATATGGAATTAGGTCTCATCATGGGTGGAAAATACAAATGTGAAAAAAAAGTGTCACTCCTACCTCCCCCATCTGGCTCCCTGTCAGGTTGTCATTCAGTGATATTCATTTCCAAAAGTGGAACTTTAACAGACGTTTATGATGCAAATCACAGGCTATAACTCTGTGTGGCGTGGAGGGCTGCATTAAGCCTTCAAATCACTCACGCCTTTGCTTGGGCGCCAGTAACATTATGCCTTATCTGCTTGATCGTCCGCACATATTTCAGTGCGCAATTGCAGCCAACAACAGTCAATCCCTCCGCTTTGTAGGTCCTGAGAGACAAAGAAAGTTCAGAGCATTACCAGCATGATATTTTTCAGGTTTTTTTTTTACACCAGTTTGTTAAGAGCAGTGGTGGGAACATTTCAATAACACAATGGGGGAAAAAAATACTCACTGAATACATTAACCTGATAGAAGATGGTGTTCCTATTTAAATTTATGTAATTTCTAACGATAACCTCCAGGATATACGTGACATTGTGTGAAGGCTAAAATTGCTGTGGTTGTAATTCCTTTTTGTATATAAAGAGCTCCTACATATGTATAAGGCTGTGCGAAAAAAAAAATAGAGCTAACCTTGGTTTTTACTTTCAACAGTTTTAAAACTCCTTGACACCTTTCCATACTTCACTCTCTCTTGTATGTGTGTCGGAGTGCAGAGAGTCAATGATTTGAATCTTGGATGGGAAAGGGTGGATTTTGTTCTTTAATCTTTGCTCTCATCCGAAATGGAAGAAAACAATCCTGGCAACATCAGTGCAGCAGCACTGGGAGCAGTGTTTTGAGTGCAAGCTTAAGAATATAATTAGAAAAACATCATCAACCTCATATTGGATAGCATTCTTGGCATCGGGCTCCAAGCTGTAGTTATGTTGTGAGTGTTATAAGAACTATTGATTAAGGGGTATGGCTTTCTTGTGAGGCAGCGTGCAATTTTTAGATCAAAATGACAGTCTTTTCAAGTATAAATGTGCGGGTTGCTCCAGTAATCATAAGTTGAAAAAAAATTTGAGACATTTGAGAAGAGAAGGTTGATAAAGTACACAGGGGATTTGATTGTATGTACACTACCAGTCAAAAGTTTGGACACACCTTCTCATTTAACGGTCTTTCTTTATTTTCATGACTATTTACATTGTAGATTCTCACCGAAGACATCAAAACTGAACACATATGGAATTATGCAGTAAACAAAAAAGTATGAAATAAGTCAAAATATGTTTTGTATTTTAGATTCTTCAAAATAGTCGCCCTTTGTTTTGATTACTGCTTTGCACACTCTTGGCATTCTCTCCATGAGCTTCATGAGGTAGTCACCTGAAATGGTTTTCCAACAGTCTTGAAGGAGTTTGCAGAGATGCTGAGCAGTTGTTGGCCCTTTTGCCTTCACTCTGTGCTCCATCTCATCCCAAACCATCTCGATTGTGTTTGGGTCAGGTGACAATGGAGGCCAGGTCATCTGACGCAGCACTCCATCACTCTGCTTCTTGGTCAAATAGCCCTTACACAGCCTGGAGGTGTGTTTGGGGTCATTGTCCTGTTGAAAAATAAATGATGGTCCAACTAAACGCAAAGCAGATGGGATGGCATCATAGCGCTTGATGGTTTTTACAACTGCAAATTCAAAGTTTTTGCAATTTTCCATGCTGACTGACCTTCAGTTCTTAAAGTAATGATGGACTGTCATTTCTCTTTACTTAGCTGACTGGTTCTTGCCATAATGTGGATTCTAACAGTTGCCAAATATGACTGTCACCTGTTTACCAACCCGACTTCTGCACAACACAACTGATGGTCCTAACACCATTAAGAAGGCAAGAAATTCCACAAATTAACCTTGACAAGGCACACCTGTGAAGTGAAAACCATTTCAGGTGACTACTTCATGAAGCTCACTGAGAGAAGGCCAAGAGTGTGCAAAGCAGTAATCAAAACAAAGGGTACCTATTTTGATGAATCTAAAGTATAAAACACGTTTTGATGTATTTCACTCTTTTTTGTTTACTACATAATTCTATATGCGTTCATTCATAGTTTTGATGCCTTCATTGAGAATCTACAATGTAAATGGTCATGAAAATAAAGAAAAAACATTAAATGAGAAGTTGTGTCCAAACTTTTGACTGCTAGTGTATATAACAAATATATAATCAAATTATAGGACAGATATCCACTTTGTTATCTTAAGTTGTGTACTTACCTAATCAGAGAAGAAAGAAGAGAAATGCATATCTTTAATGTTCTTGTGTGGTCTATCAGAATTAGCGTCTAATCATTATTCATTATTTTCATTCTCAAGCATGCATAATTTTATAGTATTCACACAGGACATTATTATGCTCACCCAATTTTAACAAGTCATGTTGATTGCGCTAAACCATCTTAAAGGATCATGTGCAGATAGCAAAACAATTAGAATCTCTGAGAATTTCCTGCTTTGTTCAAGTTGCGTGATTCTCACCCAGCATCCGTTACTGTATCTGATAATTGAGATGAGCAATGTGGTGTGAAGTCATGTAAGAACCAGCCAAACGCCACCATTAGCATAATGTCAGGGCGTTCAGATCTTTGTCTGCCTGCTGGCGTAGAGCTGGCTGCCTGTCTTCACACAGTTCCACAGAAGCAGTGTTCCTCCTCTGTCGTCCCTGCTGCTCAGGGTGCATGTGCACTTCAGAGGCAGGAACCAACAATGAAGACTGTCAATGTCTCAGAGGTTAGAGACATGGCCTGGTATAGGAGGCTGATAGCTTTGAGGTTCCATCAGAAAGAAGTGATATTTGCGGGGGGGTGATGGGATAGCTGTCATGCCATCACACAGAAGGATTTGGTGCTCTAGCATGGATGATGGAAGAAAATAGTGGTCAGGGGGACTATCTTTAATGTGCTGTAGAGAGGCAGTGATGTGACAAGCTTCATTCTGTCAGCTCTCATACTCCCGAATTCTCAATTAGGAACAGAGACTCTGTGCTCCCAGCGGCTGCCCTGTTCACAAAGGTGATGATCCTGCTACACTCCAGACCTCCACCAAAATTAGAGAAGATGAAATAAGCATCCACTCCATCCCCAACTCTACTCAAACACCATCCCTAACTCTTCCCAGCCCCGTTATTGCTCACATGTAATCGAATCTGTGTGACCTATTGTGAGTGTGATCCCAATCCCTGAGTGGATGATGCATTCACACGAAAGAAGGTGTTTTTCTTCTGCAAAACAGGTAAATAAAGCATTGCCAACACTGATTGCTGTTCACGCCTGGGCCCGGCGGAAGGAAGGGGAGGCCGACAGGCAGGCCGTGTAAATGTAATGAAGGGAGATAATAATTCTTTCTTTTGTCAGCTGCTCTGTGCCATTAGCATTTACTGCCAGCCCCTGCCACTCACTGCTTGGCGCCCATGCACTCTGCCACACTGATAAGAATCACAATCACCAGCTATTCCACACGCATACATTATAATGGCAGGCGCTGTGATACCTCGCACTTAGCAAAACACTATTAGCATGCCAGTGGTATCTCTCCCATTCAAAGGTTCAAAGAGATCGGTTGGGGAGGAAAGCACGGATGGGACATGGCAGTTTGAGTCCATGCATTTTGCCTGATAATATTCTGGTGTCTTTATCTTGAAGTGACACAGTCACAAACATGCAAGGCTGAGAATATTTGTGCACGTTTTAATGCACAGGCACACGCGTGTTCACACATGACACAGGAGAACAAGCAGCAGACAGGTTTTCATAATGTCAAGAGGAAAGATGACTCCAGAAAAGTGAAACTCTATCTATATGGTAATGGAAGGAGGCAAAAATCCAGATTCTGTTTGGTGTGTCAAGCAATTAAATCAAGACCTGTCTTAATATGCTATATATTAATATCGCTACCCACAGGTCCCAGGATGGACAGGCAGCACAGCATTGCAGGTGCATCTGATTAACTCCATCTCAATGCGTGTGAAATAATGTTTCCCCTACCATACCATCTACTAATTAGGATCTAATTATCCAGCCTAGTGTAAACAATCGCAGCAGATGGCATTACGCACAGTATTAACTCTAATGACCTGGGGCCCTGTGGAATTCACATTTCAACACGTTTGTTTATTTTATTTATTTATTCCGTTAGTCTTTGCCCTACTTTCTAAATTCACTTAGGCCTATTTCCAACCTTCTCATGCCTTGAGAAAAAGCTGGCCGCCTCCTATTCCCGATGCTGCTCTCATTGTTTTTATTTGCCATTTCTTTCACTTACTGCCATTTATCTGTTTTGTGCTGCTTTCGCTGCTTTTCATTTTCAAACAAAATTCAATTAGCTCTCACCAAGATCAAGATAAAATTTGTACTTATTTCTCCCCCACCTGCTACCATCTGCCTTTTCCCCAGTGAGAAGAGAAAAGAGGAAAGTCAGAAAAGAGACGTGTATGTGATCTGGCGCACAAAACCTCGCTTCTTCCTCCAGATCGTAGAAGCTGTCTGTCACACCTGGGAAATAATACTGTGATGTCAGTCACACACACTACACAGGTTGGAAAGCCTGGACCATTTCCCACTGTGTTCTACCCATAAGAGCTCTCTAAACCTCGCTCCGCGTAGACAAAACAATTTCATATATCTTGTCCTTAGAAAATAAGAGATTGCCTTGTGTCTGGCTTACATTTCTAAGTTGATACATTGATCTGTTGGTGGTTCGAAGAATATGTTCACAGCTTGCTGCTACAAGATATAAATCTTATTTGAGTGCCACAAAAGTCAACCAAAAATCCCAGCTTTATATTTTACAAAGCTATAACTGTCCCTTGATGATTACAGATACAACTTTTTAAAAATTTTTTTTTTTACATCTAGCAGTTCAACTGTGGTTTTCCCACTGTTCATCGGACAAGGCTGAGCTGACTGGAGACTTGATGCAGCAGAGGGCGTGTAATGGTGGTTGTGGGTGTGCGAGGTCTCATTAATTGACGGCGGGCCTTGTGCCTGCGCTCCTCAGCGTGCCGTGTTCTCTGCCAGGAGCTGGACTTGCTAATTAGGCTCCTGGATATCAGAGACATGTCCCTCGGTGTGCCATGCAATATACTACTACTCAGAAACACTGCTAAGGAGGATGAGAGAGCAGGACTAAAAGACTGAGAGTACAGAGTAAGGAGTGGTGCAAAGACACCGAAAAAGATGGAAAGACTTCTTGGCAGAGAGCTCAAAAGAAAGGGACATGGAGAGTAAAAGTGCGTGCCAGGGAGATGACAACTGATGAGAGGGCAGAGAGAGAGACTATGAAAACTACTGTATTGGGAGAGATCAAGGCCGCCAAGAAAGAGAGACTGCCACAACACACGGAGAGGAAACTGTTATTGTGGTGGGGGAAAGAGGAACAGGGAAAGAAACTTAAGATGGAAAGAGAAAAAAGAGGAGAGAATCAAAAAGAGGGAGATGGCTAAGGAGTTTGAGACAGGCAGAGCATAGCAGAGAGGTAGAGGAAAGCACTCAGAGGAGCAGTGAGGCAAACAGGGAAGAATTCCAAACAGAAAGGGTGTGTGTGCTTGAGCATGTGTGCGACTGTGAATTTGTCTGCGCTGCCTGCTGGAGTGTGTGTCCAGATAATTCAATCTGCTGCCCATTGACTGGCCCCCCGCTCCGTCTTCACTCCTAATTAAATCTCCATTTGTTGGCTGGATGCTACTGCTTCTAATTGTGTTGCCGTAGTCTCATGTAGACACACCTAAATACAAACACACACACAGGCCCTGCAGCGAGTGGGATCCCAGACACGTCACAACGCTACATTACACCTCAATTAATCACATCAATTACACATCAATTAACCCGTGGCAATCCACTAAACACAGCTGGGATGCAGGCAGTATTTCATCTGCAGCGACCTGAGGACTTTTCCTGCTACATCAAAGCAGACGCAGCATCAAAAAGAAAAACATTTTCAACAACTTAACATGAAAGTCAATATTCCTACTTCATCTCTTCCACTGAGCAGAGAGCATGACTGTATGAGCCTTTAAAAGCATGTCATGAAGTCTATATTGCCACAACATAGATACCAGAAGATTTTATACAGGGCATAGTCTTCTTGTATGGCAAGCAAACATGATTTAGAGGCCATAAATGTGGGGTTGGCGGGGCGGAGGGGAGGGGAAATCAAGTTGTGATGGACTGGCACTCATGCAGCATGCAGATGTAGATCCATGGGCCATTTCTCTAAATGAATGCAGGGGTACATGGAGGCTCTCCATCTCCACTCCCTGTCTTTAAGGCCTGGCCTGCTTGTTTGGCTTCTACTGTAATGGGTTGCTTCACCTTGCAGCCTGATGTTGGAGGACAACTCCCCCCTCACCACTACCATCTCTTTTCATTTCTCTTTCTCAACCTCTCAGTTCCTCATCTCACCCTACATCAATTCTCCATCTCTCTTTGTTTTTTATCATTAAGCCCCGCATTTCTCTCACCATCTGTTTCAGCATCGCTCTCTCTTCCTACTCCCTGTCTTCTCTTGTTCACCTTCTTTCTTAATCCCTCCTCACGCGTCTCTCCGCTTTCTGAGTCACCTAAGTGATAGAGTGTAAATCTGCTCTCTACCTGCTGTCACGGTGACAGCATCTTGTGATCAGCCTGACCTTCAGAATGGATTGTATTTTCACAGGGGGATGTATATATTTATGTGTTTGTACAAAGAGCTTAATGCCCTGACCCGAACATTCTCATCTGAGTTTGTAAAGCAACAAATGAATAGTAGTAGACAACTCTTGTCTATGCGTGTGTGTATGTGTTTCCTTTTAGTGCATGTGTGTATCCATAAGGGATGAGTTTCATCAGCTTTTAAGATGCTTTTAACTCCCCTCCATCCACCCCCCAATCCACACCCTTTCACCAACCCATTACTAGGCCAAGGTCACTGCCATGACAGTTGCATAACCCCCATCAGAGAGGCTAACCATGACCCATCTCAAGTGTTAAAGTCCAATTGGAGAGGCTAAATGACAGCTCTAAATTTCCCTGGATGACATGATGCACCATGGGGCAGACTGAAGGTGGTCGATGAAGCAGGAAAGTTATGTGCATATGTATGTGTGTGAGAAGACGGCAAGAGAGGTGGAGAAAATAGATAGCAAGGCAGAGTGAGATGAGAAACTGAGGAAGAGTAAGAGTGGATAACAAGAGATGTTTCAACAGGCAGGGGCTCCACTATCAGCTATTGCTGTATCTCAATGATACAGTTGTGCAGAGTGCCAGATAGGATGTGGTTACATAGACTTAAGCACAGGTGCCTGAGGATTAAACAGAGGGCAGGAAGAGCTCCCTGCTGCTGGAGTGAGGCTAGGGTAAGGAGGTGAAAATAAGCAAGAGAAGGAATACAAGACAAAAGCCGAATGTGAACACTGTCCGTGTGATTGCATGCCAGCATGGTGTAATGGAGAGCACAATGGGCTTAGGTTTATAAAGCTGCCCCGGTGCCTGTGGTCTTTGTCTCACGGCCATTAAAATTCTGTGTATGCAGCAGGGGACCCGGCTGGAGCCATGCCACCATTCAACCTCAGCTGTCAGGTTAGAATAAGGTGTTTTTATATCTGTGGTGAATGGTTCTGTGGTGGCGCAGACTGACTGTTGGGGGCAGCTGTTCTACGCAGCAGCCACATTAAAAGCCCTCCTGGCCCGTCCATGCCAGTTTTTGGTCTACCCTTGCCCTGTTGATTTCAATTGACTTTTATCTCTGGTTGTGGTGTGGCAGGAATGCCTGGTCCAGAAGGACTGCCCTCTAGCTTTCCATCTATGTTTGAAGCCTGCAGCAGGTACTACCATGCACCTGCCAGTGCTGCCATTTCCCTCTTTTATTCTTCATTGGAATGGAGGAAGAAACACTTTTTTCCCGCCAGTGTTCTTCCTTTTTCTTCCTTCCTTCCCAGAGGGCTTTTTCTAGAAAAAATGGCACCAACAGCCAATCAGTCAATCAGTCAGACTTGATTTACATAAATAAATATTCATATAATTAAAATGTAACACAAAGTGCTTGACAGAACAGCAAGAGAGAAAAAAAAATAAAACAACAACGAAAGATACTGTATGTGTGTGGCAAATGCCAATACTGATATGTAGAAAGTGAAAAATCTTGATCTATCTACATATACACACAGATAGAGGGCTCAGGTTGCAGTGATGATACTGAGAAAATAATATCTGTGATAGCTAACATTGGCTATATCTGACATACTCTAATTTAGTGCTCTAAAAACTGGATGACACCATATTTTGGATCAGATCAGCGATGATGATGATATCATAGTGGATGGGAACACAATAGCCCGACACATTAGTGACAGCGCCATTGTAACTTATAAAGTGCCATCTCTACTGTACACACTTAATATTACCAGAACCTTGCACTGTTGTATGAGCATACATGGGAAAGTTCACATCTTCATGACAGAAAAGGAGGCATGAATAGTCTTACCTTGACATACTGAATGCCTGCATATATTCACTCAAATATATTTTGCTGCCATCACTGACACACACATACACATTGAAAACAGAATTCTGCTTATGTCACCACACATACAGTGTCTACCACAGACACAAACGTGTCAGTATAGAGTGACCTCTGTTTTACTGTCTAGAATCGATCAAAGCACAGTGTGGAAGGGGAGAATTAGGGTCAGACAAGAAGTTCTCCGTTGGAAATTCATTAGATCCTCAAGGCCAGCGTGCACAGGAATTGGTCCTGTCTTCTTTCAGCTGCAAAAACTATTTGGTGGTCAGTGGTCATTTCAGTTCTCACCGAGTCTCAAAGAGGAGATAGCTTCAGATGGGTGTTACATAGAGAGCAATCTTTTCTTGGGTTCTGCAGCACAACACTAGATTTCATTTTAGCACTCTCGTGTAAAGATAGACTTTTCTCTCTCTAAAGCTGGCTTTGCTCTTGGAAGCATATGCTTTCGCCTAAATGTGAAATTGGTCACAAGTGCCACAGATAGCCAGTGTTCAGGGATTTATAATCAGGGCTCATTTGAATTGGTCATTTGAAGCAGAGCGAATGTGAACCAATGAATGGGACTGAAACAGGTAACCACAGTGGTGATTACCGGGCACTTAATTTGCTGTTCCACGATTTCACATCAGTAAGTTAGTGTTATGCATATTCCTTGCCTCAGACGATCGATGTGTTAATATGTTTTTTTGGGTTTTTTTTTTTTGCATGTGCGGGTCTCTAATGGTGGCTTGTTGATGGAGCAACACCGCTAAGTGCATGTAGCCACCGAGGCCCTGAACCAGCTGGAAGTGGTTGGGTGTTGCCTGTGTTTTTCCAGCCATAAGTGAATGTTTTGGGATTTCATGCACGTGTGTGTGCCCATGTGTGTGTGTGTGTGTGTGTGTGTGTGTGTGTGTGTGTGTGTGTGTGTGTGTGTGTGTGTGTGTGTGTGTGTGTGTGTGTGTGTGTGTGTGTGTGTGTCAAGTACGAATGCATTTACTAGTGGATGGAATTACAGAAAAGCTACCACTCCAGCAGCTAGTGCCTGCGAAAATAGGGACGGCTCCTCCATTTGGTCTAAGGCAAGGATTGGTTTCAAGTGTCTTTTGGGTAAGACAATGTTTGTTTTCGAGAAGCATGGGTGCAAGGGTAGTCGAAAGAAGAGATTAGCCAGGTTGTTTGGTACTGTTGTTACCAAACAAACAAAAAAAATAAGGACTGCTTTGGAGTGAAAAAGAGATGTGATGGTTGGTATCAGTGTGCCTCTTTTTATGATTGGTGTGATAGAAAAGGGAAAGTGCAGCAGCCAGGTATTGTGTGTGATGTTGTGTATGTGCATGCGCTGTTATATATTTTTGTGGGTGTGTACGCTGCACGGTTGGCCACCGATGTGAAACACAGAGGTGCACAGTCATTCTTTTATTTACAGTTTCAATCAGGTTCAATTTTCTGTATCCCCTTCCCTGCTCGGCGAGGCTGCCCTCACATTCACCTAGTTCCGCCACACCATCCCCTGCATTTACTGCCATAAATCTTGGGTGTGAACTTATGTATGGGTTTGGTGAGCAAGGGAGGCTCCAGTAATCAGCCATGAGAGTGAGTCAGCTAGTGTGGTAGACGTAGAACCGGGTGTGCTTCAGGCCTTGGCAGCTTACTGCAACTATTAATACAGACTTTAATTAGCCGGCCACAAACACTGGCACAATCGGCTCAGTGTCGCCCGTGGCTGGTGAGGCAGACAGATCAATAGGTCTGATCATGCCTTTTTCATCAGCCCAAATGAAAGCACTTTGTCTCCAAGCTCAGCCCTGGACCTTGCGTATCACCTTAAAGGCTTTTTGTGGCTGCACTGGCTGTGTGCAGTGTTGCAGATGGGGCCTGTATAATCTGGCTGCATTAGGGAACTATAAAGATAAATGAAGGGAGGCACAGAGCATAACTCATCCTGTCAGAGAAGGGGGTTTTAAGACTGGGAAACTTTGTGTTTTCTAAAGCAGCCCTTACCACCCCTACCCCCCGTGGCTTCCTAGTTTCTCACTCTCTCTTCCTCTAACTTGCTTACATTCTTTCTTTTTTTTTTGCTGTATTTTTTTTCTCCATCTGCTTTCTGAATACTTCCCTCTTCTCTCCGTCTCCCTCTCCCTCCCTGTCTCCCTCCCCATCCCTTTTTATTTTACTGATCTAGAGGTATGGAAGTGTTCATTTACACTTCTTCTGCAGCACAAATTGCTCTTCTACCTCTTTGCCAGCACATTTCAATTTGAAAAAAAAGACTAAGCTGCTTTGCGGTAACAACTTATTCCATGTGCTTTTTGGCAAGCTTCTCTGTTGACCTTCAAGTTCCCAATCAGTGCAGAAGAAAAATGGAAAAGGCTTGTTCTGAGTCCTCATTTCCTGTGAATTGCAGAAATTGTGTTGTGAGTCTCCTCACAGAGGTTACTGAATCACTGCCATTTTTACCAACTACCCCTACTTGCTGTTTATGTTTACAGATTTTTTTTCCCTTTTGTCTTTTTGTGTCACTCTCAGTTTTTCCCCTTCTTCTCTTTCTCTTTCCAGTAGACGATGTCCCTCCTTATTTTAAGATGGAGCCTCCTCAGACCCAGGTTCACCTAGAGGGAAACCGCCTGGTCCTCACCTGCATGGCTGAGGGCAGCTGGCCCCTGGAATTCAAATGGATCTACAATGGCACTGAGCTTACCCGTTTCTCCTTGGAATACAGGTGAGGAATGCAACCTTGCTTGCCAGAGCTGATTCTATTATCATTTTTTTACTCATCAACTATAATTATCCTACTACATGAGGACATTTTAGCAGCATTTAATTGCAACTAATCGCACAATTGCTCATTTTTATTCATATCTCAGACTCATTTCTATGGATTTATTCAGAACTGATTTGGCTGCATATCTCCCTTGAAACATAAAATCTTGTGTTCAGGGGATTGTCAAATTTATTCCGATTTGTATCTCACACTGTATTCAACATTCAGAGATGGTGTGAGCAGATAACTCGTCTCTTCTCATCTCTTTTTCTCTTGCTGTTTGTTGGAACCATTATTGCAGCAATAAAATCACACAATGCATATTTTTCATCAAATAGTACAGTGTGGGTTGGGTACTTTTCTCTGTGAGCAGTGAGAAGCTGTTTCACTGACCGTGGAGTTCTTTTGGATGGGTTTCATTACGTATTTCAGCCTCTAAACAGAATGCTGAAGATTTCTACCAGCAGCACAGAGTGTAGAAGAGAACCCTCCGCCTGTGCTAACAAGGCCTCTGCGTGCATATGCATGTATGCATCGCTGTGCCCATTTGTACATGTGCAGTATGCTCCTGTCCCAGTACGCCTGCATGTGTGTTCGCAGGTCACACTTACAGCCCACTGAAAATCACTTTATACCCTGTTCTAGTCCTGTTTTCTGGACTCTGCTCACAGCCTGACCAGACCTCTAGACATGGACTGACACTCTCAGGTGGTATTGTCTGATTGCTATCACTAAACCCCTCCTGGTCTGTTTTTCTGCCTCTCTCATATCCTCTCTCTCTCTCTCTGCCCCCCTTCTACCCTCCTTCTTCTTCTTCTCTCGCTCTTCTTTCCTCAGCATTTGGCTGTGCTCTCACGTGGCTTAGTCTCTGGGTCTGCCTCGCAGGCCAGCCCTCTGCTTGTTATTCTTCACCAGCACTGATCAAAGAGGAGAACTGGAATCCATTTAATCAGACCCCCCCCCCCAAACCCCCACCCCTACCCATGAATTGCAGTGCAGGGGGAACATGGCTGGGGCGGATGCCACACTCCTAAGTGGCTGTAACAAACCGATTAAAGGAAACTAAGCTCCTGGGTTACCTAGCTAGCATTTCACCCACACTATTTAACATGAAAGCGCGTCAGGGGAGAGACATAGCTGTGGCTTCCCAGAACATGTGATAGATGCTTTTATGATTCTATTCAGCTGACTGAAGATGCAGATCAACCATAGGATTTCTGCCAGTTAGAAACACACCTGTCTCTGTATTAAAATTACAGTCTTATTTCTTTAGTTTACTATCTACTGTTGAGCTTTACACCAGCACCAAATCACACCTGAGACGTGCTCAGTTTTATTCCTGTTTTAGAACATTTATGTGTTATAGCTAAGTGGAACGCTGTTCAAGCCGTGTTTCAGGTGCCTAGTGAAACATCTCAATTAAATTAGCTTCTTGAGTGTGGGTGATAAAAGCGCCAAGATGACAAATGTCGCTGTCTGTCATGCTGATGATGACTAATTGCACTTGTGTTGTGTTTGCCCATTAGGTACCTGATCCCCTCATTGGACCGACTGCATGCTGGCCACTACCGCTGCATTGTGAGAAACAGAGTGGGTGCTATAATGCAGTGCAGTACTGAAGTGCAGGTTGCCTGTAAGTGCGGGTGTTTTTCCATGTGTCCCCCAGTTCTGGCAAATTACAGGAGGGGGGGGGGTTCTATGAAAGGCTTGTTATGCACAGTATATGGATGAGTCATTTTCATTTAAGAAGCTTTGCTTTTAAAAATATCCATAATGATTGATGCGAATAAAGCAATTGTTTTGCCACCCTTTCTGTTGGCATGCATTTCGAAACATTTCTGCTGCTAGTATTAATTTTTCTTTTTCATGTCTCCTTCACTTTTTGTCTCTGCTAGATATGGGTGGTTTTGTGGAGGGCGAGAGGTCACAAACTGTATCTCAGGGCGAGGGAGCTCTCATCCATGCGCCACGGATACACAGCTTCCCCAGGCCCCAGATCACCTGGTTCAGAGATGGGCGTAAGATTCCCTCCAGCAGCCGCATGTAAGTCTACATTCACCCCAGCTCGGGTTCTTTTGGTTCGAGCTTGTACACATGTGACTCGTGTTTCTGTGCTTGTCTGAACAAGTACTCTCATATGAGTTGTTGATGAATGCAGAGCTGCTGAAGCAGAATATCTTTCACTTCAGAGAACTCTAAGAAGTTCAATACTGCTCACAGATTTTCTCCAATCCCCCCCACATGCCATGAGTAGAAGTTGAGCAGAATAGTTGATGAACGAATGCTGGCGCAGGCCTTGTGTTCATCATTGAATCACCTCTCAGTGATAAAGTGGGTTATTATATCGCCCCTATTGACTTGGCAGACGGAATGATTGAAGGGTAGAGATAGAGCAGGCAGCAGGGGAACCAATTAGACAAAATTGGACAAAAGGCCTCAATTGGTGATATGTTTGACTGACAGCACTCACCCCTGGTTGGATGTGTGTGTGTGTGTGTGTGTGTGTGTGTGTGTGTGTGTGTCTGCGTGTGTGTGTGTGTGTGTGTGTGTGTGTGTGTGTGTGTGTGTGTGTGTCTGTGTCTGTGTGTGCGTGTGTGTGTGTGTCTGTATGTGCATGTGATAGGAATCTGTGTGAGGCTGTACATTGGGAGCTTGGTAGGTGACTGTATATTAGTATGGGCCATGCTCCGAGTGTGAATGCAATCATCTGAGATTAATTTTGCCATCGAGACGAACAGATGCAGGCGGTCCACAACTCTTCAGAAACCATCTTTTTGTCTATTATCCAGCAGCCATCTCAACTATGTCATAGCTGACATGACCACTTTTACCCAGAGTTGCATGCTCTTGCTTGAAGAATAAATTGGGTGTGTGTTCTCTGCCTGCAAGGCTGAAAAAAAAAGAAATAAAAAAACACTGCATTGAGGTAAATTGCAAGAAAAAATCTCAGCCCCTTCCATGAGGTTCGACCAATTCCAGAGCTGGTTACTGTGCAGCTGACTCTTATCAGTAGTGAAGCGGCGAAACTTTGCTTTGTGACAATGAGAGGCACTGACAGGACACTCTGCATTTACCGCTTGTTTGCTCGCTTTGTGTCAGACCACATTGATATTCACAGGTGTATATGTGTCTGTGTGTATTTTGCTGTGTGTCTGTTGGCTCTGTGAGAGCTGTGGTTCCTAATTGTCCAGCAGTGTGTCTGTTTTTCCTACACCGATCAGGCAGATGCCGGCAGATGCAAAGAGCGTAATCGGGCTGTGTGCTTAATGTCAGCTCTCATTTAACGGGCCCTTCATAAAAGTCTCAGACTATCACTCCAACCAACATTCAGTCATCCCAGAGGCTGCGGGGCCACAGCAGTCACAGAAAAGGTTGCAGACAGATAGGTTTGGATGTTTCATACCAATTTTTATTGCATTGAGTAGTGTTGTTTTTTACATTGTGTAGCTTGTCACAATCATTGTAAATGTGATACAAATCAAAGATCTATTTTAAATGCAAAAGAAACGCCTTAGATCAGTCAAGCTAACATGTAGACAAAACTGTGGAGTATATTATAATGAATCTAAAAAGGCTACAGATACTATAAGACACATAGCTGTGTTTATTTCTTAACTTAATCTGCTCACCATTGTATCTCTGTATACTGGGGTAGGTCACATAAAAATGAGCTCTGACCGTGACTTGCATCTTATGAATATATTTCAAATATGCAGACACCAAAGTTTGTCTGTGGCACCAAGCTGTCATAGTACCAATTAATTTGTCAGATAACTGGGCAGCTGAGCAACTGCTACTGTGGTCAAAAATCAGTAATAAGGGAGAAATTCTGAACTATTCCTTAAAGATGCTGTGTTAGACTAGATGGTGATCATAAAAAAGTGTCGTTGTGTGCTTTTTTTCATACATAATTTTTGTGCATGTGTGTGTGTATTTGTGTGTCACTTTACCCTCAGGATTTACTGACTACGAGATACAACTACTCACTGATTTAATGATTCGAATGCATTTGTGTGCTTGTTAATGTTTGTATGCATGTGAGGATTGGTGTGTTCGGGGACAAATTCTGGAAATGCACACCAGTTGACTGGGGATTTCTATTTAATTGGAAGCCAAATTAATGACCCTAATTTAGTCTAACCGCATTCAACACTACCTAAAGCTGTTTTTGTCTTTCTTCAGGTGAAGCTGAGGTTAAATGAGTGTTGCAGGAATTAATGCGCATTGATGTGGTGTCCTCAAAATGAACTAAATGTGTGGGTTTGTGTGCACCCAGTGCCATCACCCTGGACAACACACTGGTCATCCTGTCCACAGTGGCGCCCGATGCAGGACGTTACTATGCCCAAGCAGTCAACGACAAGAATGGGGAAAACAAAACCAGTCAACCTGTTACTCTCACAGTGGAGAGTAAGTGCAGACACACACACACACACACACACACACACACACTAGTCTACATTCATGCACAGACTTCTTCGCCCACACACTGAAAGACACAACTCACCAGCAGATCGTTTGTGTCATCACTAGACTGCATTAACAGGTTGTTGAAGATCAAAATTTAGCAAAAAACAAGTTTTATTACTCTCAGGTGAACACTTGAGTGCTAATATTTATTCAGCACAGCAGCTGTACAACAGGTGGCTCAGCTAAAGACAAGGAAACAGAGATAGCGCCCTCTACTGACTTGTTCCTCTGCTCTCTGTCCAACAAACATAATCATACCTTTTACCTGCACCACCATACTTGTCCTCTTGTTCTGGAGTCCTCCACTAACCCCGAGCTTGAGCAGTGAATTACTATCATAGGTGATGTTTTGGGTCGGGCTCCAGCAGCACCTCTCTGACTGGCTGTATGCACAAGACCCATAAAGTGGACTTTCAGTTTAACCGCTCCTCGCAAAAATGAGATTCATGAAAATGACACTGAGCAAACAGGCAATGATTAAAAATATACACACCCACACGACCACACTCTCACACACATCTGATTGGAAGGTCGGCCTCGCTGATAAAATGAACATGTGCACAACTTCAAATAAAATTTGGCACCCGTGATGCAAGCATGGTTGCAAGTCAAATCATTAGTCTGGATGAGCCCGATGCTTCCCTGATCCTCCCGCATATGTCACCTTCTTTTATCTGAACAAAGTCACACAAATTCACCCACATAGTCTTTCTTACTTTCATCTCAACACAATCAGTCGTTTTCTGTTTACCTCAATGAGCCAATTAAAGGAGCCGCTCAATGTGTTTTCTAGCTATTTGGTTCTTAAAACAATATTTATGAGAATATTTTATACCTTGTACAATACTAGCTGGATAAAAGTTAGCGTTGGTTTTCCTATGATTTTTAATATTTATGTGATGCGGATTTTAGCATGTGAACACTTTACCCCACTTGCATGTGCAGCTGTGCATATTTAGAAACAGCTTCCTGCTTGCCGCCCCGGCTTCTGATCATTGTATCTTTAATGCAGTGTTTGTAATTCAGCACTCAATACCCGTGACACAGCAGTCTGTGGGGACCAGATATCACTGAATATCGCCAAATTTGACCTTGCAGATCACACTGGTGTATTTTGTATCTGAAAGTCAATAAGATTTTTACAGCTTTATTTGTTCATTTTAGCAATTCTATGGAGAAAAAACAAAAAATATGCAGGAGAAAGAGCACCTTGTTCCTGAGAGAGCATACAAATGAGTCAAAGCTGACTGTAATAGTAAAAAGGAAACCTGACATTAGCTAATGCTCCAAATAGGCAGATATGCTCTGTTTTGTTTCATTCTTTAGAGGGTGAAATACACTGCAGCTGACTTGGTTTTACAATCGACGTGGACAGATGTCAGGAATCTGGTAGCATTAGTAGTGAGAATTTGCTATGCAGGTCACCATGTTGTGTACTATTTGCATTTAATTAGAAGATTACACACTTGAGCTATTCTCAACACTGGGAGTTTACGAACTGCAATACATTAATTAATGTCTGCCAAGGAACCAGTCGTGTCGTTTGAAAAATAAAATGAGTTCTTTGATAAGTCAAATGGAATCTAAATTTTGCTGTCCCACTGACGAATACAAAATGCATGTTGAGTCAAATAATATGGCATTCAGCTACATTTAACGAATCCATTCAGTCTGGATATTTACACAAATCTTCAAGTAGAAATTAAAGTGTAAAGTGTCAGTCTGTGCAAAATGAACTTCTCCACACAGGTTATGATCAATAAATTCATATTTAATATCTAATCATATACTATAACTGGTTGGTGATGGTAGAAAATCAGGTCACATACTCTTGAGTGCTCAGTGTTCTTGGTGGAAGATTAATCGAAGTGGTGTTTGAATTATTCCCCATCAATCATTTCTTCCTCCCCTCCCTTCTCCGCACTTCTCCACGCCAATCTAACTTTCCACAACATCTCACTCATTAATTAGGCTCAAAAATTACACAGATCAGCCAAATTCTGTAATCTTACATGTTAGCCAATAAAATCTGACCCAAGTGATTTAGATTTCTCCACATAAATCCCTTGGACTGAGGAAAATCATTGCACCGCGTTTGATTTAGTCTTTTTCTTTGAAAAAAAAAAAAAATCTTTTGATGACTTGACAGGAAGCTGTTCCGCACGAATTGATTGGTTATTATAAGCTGATTGATAAAAACATGGACAATACCCTCAGGAAGATGCTTCTACCCCCGTGATGAAACGGTTTAATGGTGAAGGCTGGAAAAATTATCCCTTTCAAGGCCGGCATTTCTTTTTTTGTTATCCACCAAACATCACAACAATGAATTTTGAGGTCACTTACTTTTATACCCTCCATGCAGTCATAAGGCATTATCATCAAATCAAACTGTACTTTATATTAAAGTTTGCCTTGGAGTAATTCACATATTTTAATTTCTAAATGCTAAATTTATTCTGAAAATGTGCCAGCAAAATGTCAGCAGCATGTAAATTTTACTGTGTTTTCCTTCTTTTCCTTCTACACTGGAAACTGCTACTAGGAACTAATAGTATTTAGATCAGCATAAAAAAATCACTAGTTTTGAATAATTTTCTTTCTACTGTATTATGCGACTTGTAAAAACGCAGTCTACAGTGGATGTTTGTCGAAGGCCATGATTTACATAGAAAAAGAAGAATTTATGCTAACAAAAACAATTTCACAAGTTGAATTTCTTTAAAAAAAAAATAAAAATTCTAAGCAACATATTGGATATATTGAGCTGATGAGCTGGAGATTTGAATGCAGCAAGAAGAACCAAACAGCAGTAATAACTCACGCAGATGATCTGCTCCTTAGCCAGTGCTTGTAGAGGAAGCTTTTTCATAACACTGTTGAGATCCTGCAAAAAACAAGCCATGAGAGGGTGAGATTTACAACAGGATGGCACCAAATAACAATAATAATATTAAAATTTGATTAGGGACCCTATTAACATGATGCAACCCTGAAAATAGGCTCATGTGGGCGCCTACATGTGTACAATACACGCATGCGAGGCACCATAAACACGCAATCACTCAAACACATACAAGTTCACAGGCCCATAGCCACACTCTGGGGAGTTGCGGGGGAAAATGAGATCAGATTCACAGAGAGATCACTGATTGAGGGCAGTGAATCGATGGTTGGCTGGAGGCTCCGTGAAACCCATGAGTGATGGTGCTGCATTTAATCGCTTTTTGTGTTTGTCTCAATTATGTTACATAATGGCTTCTAACACCTGGGCTAACACCATGCTCAGGAAAATGCTGTGTGCACTAGAAAAGGGATCTAAAGTAAAGACAGGGGTGTTAATAGTTGGGTGATAGCATTCGGGCTACCTGCTGAAGTGATAGTGGCAGATTGTCAGTCTCATTGTCAGGATGTAGTCATGCTCAGTAGGCTATATCAGGCAGATGTGCGGGCTTATTTAGAGTGTGGCATGCAGTTTATAGATTTCTTTCACCTTTTTTCCTGTGTTTCCACTTGTGTGACAGATGTGGGAGGACCCGCAGACCCCATCGCCCCCTCCATCATTGTCTCCCCAAAGAACACCAGCGTAACAGTGGGGAGAAACGAAGCCATCATGGAGTGCGTCGCCAATGCAAGGTAAATGTTCCCTCAGACGCCTGCAGAGGAGAAGACATGCAAATACAGGCAGGCATTATCAAAACACCAGCACCTTCTCTCACCTCCACATCTGATTTTTTTGTGATTTAAATGAATTTTGAAATCTTTTGTTTGAACATGATAGAAAAGTGTTTTGCACATCTCTCATTTTGTATGTCTCTGCCATTCTTCCCTTTGATTCAAGGCTTCACTCTGTTCTCCCTATCTCACATAATCCCAGTTCTGAATTTTGACTATTATCTCCAATTCAAAGACTTAATCAGAATGACAGATGTAGCCCATTGCTCCCTCAATGCTCTGTAACCTTGAAACAGAATATAAATCTGTATTAAAAACACACTCCATATCTCTTGCTCTCTTTTTCTTCTCCTTTTCATCTTTTTTTTTCTCCTCTAGACCCCTTGTCAAAATGAGTATAACTTGGAGGAAAGACGGAGTAGTGGTCAATACAGGGATTCGAGATTTTGGCCGCAGGTTGGTGATCAGCTTGCCTGCAGTCAGTGACAGCGGATACTACGAGTGTGAGGCGTCGCTCCGCAGCAGCAGCGTCCCCTCCGTCACCGCTGGGGCCTACCTACATGTTCTTGGTAAATAACCTGCAGCGTATATTTTACCCTTGCAGAGAGCAGCTGAGCCTAAATTATCCAAATATTGTCTCAGCAGGCTAACCCTTACGTTGAGAGATTTTTTGAGAGAGAGAGATTGTGTTCCCATTTTACATTTCAGTAATTGCACTGATGTTGTTATCTAGAGTGGTGCAAATGCTCATTCACCAGGGAAGGGTCAAGATAAAAAGCACGCATGATTTTTCTTTTTTTTTTTTTTTTTTTTTTGGTGTTGATTTGCAGTACTGTAATGGAGCAATGATTTGTGCTTTTTTTTTTGTCTTCATCAAAACAGAATATCCTCTGTTTGTAAAAGAGCCACCAAGTCACATCAGTGCTGAAATGGAGAAAGTGGTGGACATCCCCTGTCAGGCGCGAGGTTAGTGGTTGTTGTTTTTCCTCTCTGCTACTGCAAGTGTGAAAGTGCAAAATAGAAGGAATAAAACGAACAGGGACGAGGAAAAGAAAACATCCTCTCCTCCATCTGCAGGCACACCACAGCCAGACATAGTGTGGTATAAAGATGCAGTGCCCATCAGCCCCGTGAAGATCCCCAGGTACAGGGTTTTGGTAGGAGGCAGTCTACAGATCAACGGTCTCCTGCCAGATGACACGGGGATGTTTCAGTGCTTTGCCCGTAATCTTGCAGGAGAGATCCAGACAAACACCTACCTAGCTGTTACAAGTATGTCCCCTTGAACATTTTTTTTTCACGTATGTGCATGTCTGATGCCTAATTCTGCCTGTCTTCCCCCTTTCTGTTCCCTCCTTTTCTTTGCTCTTAAATCCTCTGCTCTGTTCTCATTTTTAATCCTCTTTTGTCCCCTCTATCTGTCTTCCCTCCCACACCCATCTATCTATATATCTCTTCACAGTGACAGATTTGTCACCTCAGATGCTCGGGCAATTATTGCCTATTTTTGAATCGGAGAATGAGCAGGAGAAGCTGAGAGATTGAGGCGCCTTGTCAGATTCTCAGCGCTGTCCCTGAGAATGAGACCTGACAGCTGCCCCTTTTGTCAAGTCTATTAAGCTCTCAGCTGCCGGCTGCTTTATTAGGAAGAAAGCTGTTTATGTCTCTCATTATCACCTCTGTCTAACCTGATTTTGTTTGAATGTATGCTCGTTTCTGTGTGTGCGTGTGTGTGTCTGTGTGGCTGACCCCTCCCCACTCAGGTATCGCTCCCAACATCACCGCCGGCCCCTCTGACAGCGCAGTGATTGACAGCATGTCAGTCATTCTGCATTGTGAGACCTCCGGAGCCCCACGGCCAGCCATCACCTGGCAAAAAGGTGCATGGGCTAACAGCATGAGGTCGGGAGGGTTGGGGCAGGGGGGGGCATTACTTCTGCAGCAATTTGACTTGTCAAAGTTGGACAAGGGCTGTGGAAGTATAAATTTTCTCCAAACAAGCTTTACTTCTTTGCTTTTGTTGCACTGCTTTCCCTCTTGTTTGTTCACCCTGACATTTCTCCAATAACCTAATTTCCCTTTTTTTTGCCCCCCCCCCCTCCCCGTCCCCCATTCCTCGTTTGTTCCCTTGTCCTCCATCCCCATACCATCAATCACTTCCATCCTCCCCCTGCAGGTGAACGTGTCTTGGCCAGCGGCTCGGTCCAGCTGCCCAGGTTCACCCTGCTGGAGTCGGGCAGCTTGCTAATCAGTCCCTCCCACCTGTCTGATGCTGGAACCTACACCTGCATGGCCAGTAACTCGAGGGGCATTGACGAGGCCTCAGCTGACCTAGTGGTCTGGGGTAAGTAGAACTGTGGATAATTTCTTGCATCCTCTTCAAATTCCTTAATATCCCACTTTGTACAAAACACTGCAAACTCTGAGATCTGTGGAGGACTTAAAAATAATGAGAAAAATTCTTTTTTTTTTAAATTCACAACTTGTTTTGCTTGCAGAAGCAGCATTATACCTGCTGCCTGTGGGTCACTGTCAAGATATTTTGACAACAGCCTTAAGACTAAAACATGTAGTCATTTTTTCTGTGGATAAAATCACATCATCAGTCCTTGAAAGTCTTGTTCGCCTACCCATTGAATGCAGTCTCAGAAAGACATCGAGTGAAAGATGAAACCAGAAGTCCAGTAAGCTGTTCCAAGACAGACTCTAAATAATTGCCTCTGGGTGTTTTCACAGCACGCACCCGCATCACTAAACCACCACAAGACCAGAGTGTCATCAAAGGGACCAAGGCTGTTATGACCTGTGGCGTGACCCACGATCCCAGTGTCACTGTGAGGTAATTTGTTTGGATTTTGTCCCTTTTCAGTCTTACGCAACTAGAACCAACGTCTGACATTACATACTTCACTATAAGTCTTCCTTGACTCAATCCCGGTCTAGATTGGGTATCAGTGTTGTGCTTAATTAGTTGATGAAATCTGCCAGAGATCTTGTAGTGTTTATCCACCCTTAGAAGACATCCTATGGGAAGATTCTGAAACTCTTTGAGTCAGATTGAGGAATTAGTCAGTTGCTTTCTCCTCACTCTTCATACAGTCTTGAGCACGATAGAGTGTGTGTACATGCGTCTGTCTCAGAGGGAGCGAAATGTTGTCTATGGAGCCCAGTGATTAGAGTGCCTGTCACCTGTGGGCCTGCAACATTGATCAGATTGCGGGGTAAACAGATGAATATGTAAACAGAGTAATAACTTCAGACAGCTCCTTTAATTAAACGCAACACAGAGGAGATTAGCTGGAGAGCCCGAATAGTCGCAATTAATCACAAGAGCTCGTAGCATGTGCGTGACAGTGTGCATGTTGTGAGGAGGTGCTCATATGTGCAGGTGGATACATGATGGGGAGTGAGAGGCATGGAGGAGAGTACTGGATGTGTGATTGAGAGAGATGCTGTTCAGATTCAAATCACCTTGCTATCAGCTTCACAAGGCTTTTTGTCATTGTCTGCACCTTCAGAGTTTGGTGTATGAACTGACACAAACTGACGCAAACAAATTTATTGTCACAGCACTGTGAAGTAAGAGGCTGTGTGTGTGTTTCACAAGCTTACATGCTCATGTACGCTCCTCCAGGTACTTGTGGGAGAAGAGTGGCTCGGTGATTGACGTGAACACGTCCCCCCGCCTGCGTCTGGATCCCGACGGCACCCTGCACATCTCCCAGACGTGGTCGGGTGACATTGGAACATACACCTGCAGGGTGACCTCAGTGGGCGGCAATGATTCTCGCAGTGCCCACCTCCGAGTCAGGTCTGTGTATTTGTCTCATGTCTCCTCCGTCTTATCTTGCTGTCTGTATTTTTTTTTATTTTTTTGGTGGGGCTTATTTATGTCTGACCAGAACATGATGGATGGATGTTTTCTCCGCTGTTGTGGTTTATCACTGGTCTCCACTCTAATCCATCAGGCACCTCTAATATTTACAATGCGAGGCTCTCAGTTTGCCTCTTTAATTCTGTTATTTGCTGCCTCTGTTGTCTGATTCTATTTCTCTTTATCACTTTTCCCCTCTCTCTCACACACACAAACAAACACACACACATATGCTCACACAGGCAACTGCCCCACGCTCCAGAAAACCCAATAGCAGTTCTGAGTACCACGGAGAAAAGAGCCATCAACCTTACATGGGCCCAGGCCTTTGATGGCAACAGCCCTCTAATCCGCTACATCCTGGAGGTCTCAGAAAACAGTGAGTTTTTTTCAGTGTTTTACAGCACTGAAGCACCAGTATCCCCTTTAAAAATGCACACAAGTCATGCATTTCATTGTTTCTTCTTAGTAATTTCATATTGCCACTTTATGCTCATGGGGAGAGCTAATTCGCTCCTATTATATTACATTTCCAATGTGTCCTTAAAATTGGCTGTTGCATCCTGCAATCAGTATAACTCAATTGTCTCACCTGTGTGCTTCCTTACGGATGATCAGGGAACTCAAATTGTTGTTGATGTCCAACGCTCTTATTGTCCCTTCACTTGATAAAATAAAGGAGGTGGGAATGTTTTCGTCCACGGAGAGCAAATTGTTCAACCATTTCTCATCGAAGCTCAGGCTAACTGAGAAGATGACAACTCATTAAAAGGAAAATGAATCTGAGGATGCAAATGGGATCTGGGTTTTGGATAATTGAATTGCAATCTGATATTTAGAGGGAGTTTATACAAAATAAATTACTTGTTTTTTTTATCAGCAGCTGCAATAATATTACTGAAAATGGAACAATGGTGTGCAATAATAGTCAGAAATAACAGTGAATTCAAATTTGAGTTTGCTGCTGCTGAAAAGATTTTTTTCTCAACAATCTTAATGCCCTCAGATGGTCATTTACTATTCAGTAGCTATTGTTTACACCTTTCTCTGCTTTTCTAAATCAGATGCCCCTTGGACTGTGCTTCTGGCCAACATTGAGCCAGAGTCCACTGGGGTTACCGTTGGTGGTCTCATCCCAGCGCGCTCGTACCAGTTCCGCCTGTGTGCCGTGAACGACGTGGGCAGAGGCCAGTTTAGCAAAGAGACTGACCGGTGGGTGCTGCGCTTATCCATTCCACATCTGCTGAATATTAAATATATCGCCTGTAGTCTGCGTAACTTAATGCGTGCTCTGGATGCAAGAAAAGCATTGCAAACTTTCAGGGCTTTTTACTGTTCTGGAACAAGCCATTCTCCCCCTCCTCATCTTGGCAGTTCAGTAGAAATCTGTGATTATTTCCTGTAAGTCCACTTTTTGGTCTTCATTCCTGTGGGAGTGAGCGAGAGATGAGCCGGCTTCGGGATGGGCCTTTTCAAGATAAAACTGTGAATGGGCTGAAATTGTGCTTTGTGAAGACTTGATGGGTGCGCTGACCCAGCTTCATCTCTCTCCCTCCTATTAACTGCCTTTGCCGTACTTCATGAGCAAAATACAGAGAGGCTTGAAAGAGGCAGAGCTCAACACAGACTCAAATCTCAAGTGAATTCTCTTGACTAGCAAGACGAAACGGTCATAATCATACAGGCCCACTCCACCCACGCACACACACAGAGTCTTAACTCATCACAATTCACCTATACACACTACTGTCTGACCTTGTCTGCATCAACACAACCCATTTGCTTCTGTTATACCTGTAGCGCCCCTCAAACTGAAAGCCACCACTACCCGTCACACACCGTCTTCGCCACACACTCATTCACAGAGCTGAATTCCTGTGCGAGTCTGCCCCAGACAAGAGTGCACCGCAGGAGGGTGACTGAGCGTCAGTGAGTGCAGGGCTTTTCTGAGGCATCTCCCCGGCACACCTCTTTGATCCTAAACTCTGCTCTATCTCCGCCAGAGCAGTGCTCCAGTGCACTGGGAAGAAATCAAGATGTCATCTTAAATTGACTTAAGGGAAAAGTCTGCCTGGATCTCTCTTTCTTGTTCTTTTATATCTTTCTCTCACTCGCACTGTCTCTCCATTGTGCTGCTCCATTTTCACCAAGGCCTCTTTGATCTTTTTCCATGCCACAGCAAGCTGTCCCCGTGCGGACAGTATTATAGAGAATATGTTTTGGACAAAGACACAGCCACACTAACCCCAACTTTCCTTTATGGTGTTCTAAAAAAATACAAAAAAAGTAGGCTTTATTATGATTTGATGTCTATGATGAAATGCGATAGAAATATGCAGAAACCCATGATAATTAATGCATGGCCTCCACTCCCTGTCACTTCTTTTACCTCTCTTTCCCCTTTTTTCCCCCTTGGTGCTGCAGACTAACTCTCCCTGAAGAGCCTCCCAGCGCTCCCCCTCAGACAGTCATCGCGAGTGGTCGCACCAATCAGTCCATCATGATCCAATGGCAGCCACCCCCAGAGAGCCATCAGAATGGTCCTCTCCAGGGCTACATCATCAGGTAAGAAGACAATCTGCCTATTTTTTTTTTTCCCAAGGACAGTTGCCTGCCTAGGCCAGTGCCATTCAGATGTGATAATAACTATTATGTCAGCTTCTTTTCCCTCTTCATTTCCCTTCATTCTTCCTCACTGCCACTGTAGAATAATTGATGCCAATTAAATACTTTTCTATCCATTCATCTGTTGTCACCTCAATTTTTGTAAGCATGTTATAGCTGTTCTATATGGGTTTGGGTTCATCGCTACACTCCCTCCTGTCATTTTTTGAGATAAAATCCAACATATTTAGATTGTTCTCTTGTCTGTGTGGTCCCTCCCTTCCTCTGTCTATTAATAACTCCCTCTGGTGCCAGGTACTGTCTGTCAGGGCTCCCAGTCGACTGTCAGATGAAAAACATAACCAATCCAGACCAGACTAGTCTCCTCCTAGAGGACCTCATCATCTGGACCAACTATGAGATTGAGGTGGCAGCTTACAATGGAGCAGGGAGGGGCACCTACAGCCACAAAGTCACCGAGTGGACTCTGCAAGGAGGTGAGAGCCAGTTTATTATTACGTTGTTCATTTTTGGAGGTTTACCAAAAAGCCAAACTCAAGTTAAGGATTGTCTACAGGTATCAGGTTGTAAGTCTGAATAGTGTGAAGTCTCTTTATTTGGGTTTTGCAAATTCCATTTATACCCTGCAGCCTCATCAAGGCTTAACTAGTGTTAAGCCTACAGCATTAAACGTGTGACTGGCAGCAAACCACTGCGCATTATTAACTTTTCCACGACTGAAAAGGCAAATCCACACGCATTTTTAAGATTACAGCAGATATTGAAATTTTATTTCATTATCTCCTGTCTTCATGAAAAGTCAACAGGTTGCTCAGAGCAGCAGCGTTATAGACATGGCCACACAAGTGCAATTTGCCTCTTAGCGCTGATGTTTTGTTTTTACCTGGTTTTATCTAATTAATTTCTTAATAAATGCTGCAGTGTGCAGACATGAGCCAAAGGCTTCGACGAATGCTTTTCTAGAATTCTTTCCAAAATTTTTTAAATCAATACTTTGTCATTTGTTTTCACTGTCAGCCAACCTTCATAATTTTCTTTTTTCTGTTTAAATCTCACCTAAAACATCACACACATCTTAAAAGTAAACAAATAGAGTCCGGTTGTAAACATTAAACAGAATATTATTCTTGGTCATTTATTTATGAAGAAAAATTTGAAAATATTGCATATTTCTGAGAGGCAAAAGTAAGTAAACTCTGGGATTAGCAATTAATTAGATGTTTTTCACCAACAAAATTACAGTCATGGGTGAGTGGGCGTGATGTTTTATTTGAACTTCAGGGATCTATCTGTCTTCATAACACATGTTTGTGGAAGTGCATCATGGCACAAGTGAAGAATATTTCTGAGGACCTCAGAAAAAGAAGTGTTGATGCTTATCTGACCAGAACAGCTTGGAAAACCATTTCTAAAGAGTTTGGACCACCAATCCACAGTCAGACAAATGGATTTGTCCAAATGGAGAAAATTCCAGGTCATTGTTGTCCTCCCCAGGAGCAGTCAAACAATAATTCAGTCTAAAAGCAAGCCGTGAAATAGTCTGAACACAGGGTAACCCAAGTATCTCTCAAACTGCGTAATGTTAATGTTCATGAGTCTGCATGGAGAAGGTCACTTCTCTCTGAAAATAATGTTACTGTTTGCGGTTTGCTAATAATCACATAGACAAGCTAGGAAGGCTGTTCAGAAAATATTTTGTGGACAGATGAGAGATAAATTTGAAGTGTAATATTTGGAGAAAGGGAAACACTACATCCCAGCAAGAACCTGATCCCATTTGTGAAGCATGGTGGTGGTAGTATCATGGTTTGTGTATGGTTTGCTGGTATGAAATTAGCATTTTCAAATGGCCAAGTCAAAATCCTGACCTCAGTTCAATAGAAATGTTGTGAAAGAACCCGAAGTGACAAGTTCATATAAGAAGACCCACCAATGTCCCAGAGTGAAAGCAAAGTTTTAAATGCTTTTACAGCTCATAGATATGTTATATTGGATAATTTTCCTCATTACATAGATGAGGTAGTATGATATTCTTGTCTCGTGTTTGATTGACTTCTCTTTATCTACTTACAGCTTCTATATGAAAGTGTGAAGATGTTTTAAGTCATATTTATGCAGTGTTTTCTTTTTTTTTTTTTGAAACATTGTAGAAAAAAAACATGTGACCACCAGAAGAGTTTGGCTGACTTTTTTGAGCACAATTAATTGATTCCTCATGTAAATTACCAGGTGACGATGAGTGTCAGACATACCATACCTTCCGATGACGCAGAGGGAAGCTGCCTCGCCTGACTTGATTTCTTAGTGTACATGCTGAGTAGTATAATTAGAATGCACACTGTGAACTTTCCCCACTGTCAAACGACTGCATACTTTCGCTATGCCTACTGATTCCAACACCTTGGTCCCCTCCTGTCTACTCCAAATCTTCCAAGGATGAAAATCACAGTTGCTACTGTAAAATTCATTAAAAAATAGATCTAAAAATCTAAAGGAAATGAAGATTTAGATGTTTGGAAATCTGTCCCCTAAGAACAAATGTTTACGTCGTGACTCAACCTTTTAAACCCCACATCGATGTACTGACTTCTTATCGACACATGCAGCCAAAGTAGGCAGGAGCTTATGCATCGCCATGCTGAAAGGTTAATCCATGTTTTTATTACAAGAAGATAGAATACCGTTGCCTTTGCCAGCTTTTGTAAGTCAAAATCGATTCATAGATTACAGTGAGTTTAAAATGCTGCTACTTGAATTTACCCTACACCAGACAGAGGATATTACTTGTGATTCAGATATGCTGCACTGGCTTCCAATTTGATTTTAAATTCCTTTAACTTGCATGTAAAGCTTTGAAAGGCTTTACACACTCACATATCTCTGAATCCCTGTCATGTTAAATCCATTCCATGAAGAGAGATCTTCACCCCAGACTCACTATATATTCTCAAGAGTGCCCATAAGAAAACTGGGAGTCTTTAGATTTCCTATTCAGTTCCATTCCTGGCTCAGATACAGTTATTCGAAAGACAGACTCAGATTTTCTTTGAGGCTTCATTAGATTTCACCGGTGCTCACGTTGTTGTGCTATTAGTCTGTTAGACTGGTTTCAAGTTAATTTAATTATATAGCTTTTTCTCCTGAGCAAGTCTAAAATACCACAAAGACATAAAATTGTGGAAAAAAGAGACAGAAAATACCAAATATTTCTCATTCTTACCTGAAGCAGATTCTTAATCCAGTACAGGGTTTCTAAACTCCACTCACAAAAACACACACTGACTTGCTCTGTCTGTCAAAATTGTTATTACAATTGTGTTGCAAGTTCATATTTTTTAGTTTCCATCTACCAGTTTGTTAGTTAGTTAGTTAGTTAGTTAGTTAGTTAGTTAGTTAGTTAGTTAGTTAGTTAGTTAGTTTTGTTTCATTCATTGACAAAAGAAAAAAGCAATTCAATCCAATAAAAAAACAAAAGCTTCCAAACTTCTGAATTAAAGGGAGCAGAAAGAATAATAAACTTATATAATTCCTAGGGTTTCAATAGGTTCCTCGCACCAATTCGTGGTGCTCGGACCCTAATAATGTGCCCCTTTAACAAACAATCAGTTTACAATGAGCATTAAAAACAAACAACAAACAAAATGACTATAATGTCTGAGAGGCCATTTCTCTTGGTATGCCTTATGTTTATATTTCTCATTATTTTTCTTTACATTTGTATATAAGTGTCTGTGTAAATGTAGTTCATTAATATTATGAGCTATATGTGTGTGTGTTTGTTTAAAAACATTGCTTCTATTTCTGTCGCTTACTTTTGGCAAGATGATTACAAAATATTTCAAATGCTTCAAAAATGATGGAGTCTTGCTGGCACGCATTATCATTAAATTCCTGGAAACTTCAGCACATGTTGTGTGATGCCTGATCAATTAGTCATTTAATGATCTGGTCCAAATCAGTCAGCTGCATCTGCAAATAAACAAATGCACCACATTTCTAAAGAAACACAAGTTTGCTGTGTTTAATTAGCAAAACCACGGAACCTGGAAGATGTGGGAAACAGCACAATTTTCCTTCCACTTCACTTGCCTTGCAAAAAAATAAATAATGATTTCATCATACAAGTCACTGTCAGTGAATAATGACAGTGAACAAGGCGTTCATGTTGTTTAGCTCGGCTCTCATTAATTGGATGTTTCCGTCACTCACTCCATTAAAAACACAAGAGCAGATCACGATGTGCATTTAAATACATTCAAAGAGAAATAAGGAGTGAACAGGGACATGAGGACCAATACTGGCCAATCAGTTTCATTAATGTGCAAGTCCCTGACTGTTTTCCGGTGTTACATCAGAATGGCATGCTCACTTCAAACAAACTACTGCAGGGTTCACCTGGAAGACGCCTGAGGCAACCGCTCTCACACCCAGTTTGATTGGCATGTTCTTACCTCCCCAAATGAGCCAAAATAAAAAAAATTCCTTCAGTTTGATTCTCATACTCTAAATGAGGCCGCCTCTTGTAGATTTTCAAGTTTTCTCCTTGCCTATCTCATCACTATTCTCCTTTTCTCTCTCTCCCTCCCTTTGCCTGACTGACTGTCCCTCCTCCTCTCCCCTTCTTCCTTAATCTCTCTCTCTCTCCCTGTATCTCTCGTTTTTATCCTTCCACTGGATCAGTGCCCACTGTGCCACCAGGAAATGTACAAGCTGAGGCTGTCAACTCCACCACGGTGCGTTTTACCTGGAGTGCCCCGAGCCCTCAGTTTATCAATGGAATCAACCAGGGATATAAGGTAACTCCTTTCTGTCAACTGGTGCACTCTAGTGGTCAGTGGTAGAAGGACACTGTGATAACAAGCCTACAAGCAAACGGTGCGAGTGTGGCTGCACTGACGGACCTCAGTACATCACAGCATTTTAAGTTCCTAAAATGTGCACAATAACCTAAAGTATCCTCTCCCTTATCATGTAATCACCAGCTCTTGGCATGGGAGCCTGGTCGCGCAAACGACGTTACCGTGGTCACAGTGCGCCCCAACTTCCAGGACAGTATTCATGTGGGGTACATCTCCGGCCTTAAAAAGTACACAGAATACTACTCTTCAGTATTGTGCTTCACCACCCCTGGAGACGGGCCCCGCAGTCCACCTCAGCGGTTACGCACCCATGAAGACAGTATGTACCACTGTTTAGGATATTGTATAGTACAGTATTTAAAGATGATGATGTGTAAAGCTGTTTATCTGTACTGCCTGTTTTTATTATTTTTTCTAGCCCCTGGTGCTGTGGGACACCTTAGCTTCACCGACATCTTAGATACCTCACTAAAAGTCAGCTGGAAGGAACCGCATGAGAAAAACGGTGTTCTCACAGGTATCCATTAAAGATGAACATGCAACATTAACAGGTCCCTTTGGCTTCGCTCATTTTTTCGACTCACTAAGCTGTGCCTACTATGTATGTAACACAGTACTGTTTGAAATTCACCAACATTTTTAGGTTATCGTATCTCTTGGGAGGAATTCAACAGGACCAATACAAGGGTGACACATTATTTGCCCAACCTGACTCAGGAGTACAAGGTTACGGGGCTCACCGCCCTCACTACTTACACCATCCAGGTGGCAGCTATGACTTCCAAGGGCCAGGGTCAGCTTTCTGCCTCCACTATATCTTCCGGTGTACCACCAGGTCAGTGTTCGAATGAGTATATGAACCATTTAGTGGACAATTTAGTACTTGAATATAATCTAAGAAGGTAATAACTAGAACAGTCATTTCACTTGCTCTTTACTCAGCAAAATCTAAAGGCAGTGGTAAATGAAGTGTTATATACATTTTTCTCTCCTCATTTCTCTTCTACAGAGTTGCCTGGTCCACCCACCAATTTAGCCATCTCTAACATCGGCCCTCGCTCTGTCACGCTGCAGTTCAAACCCGGTTACGATGGCAAGACATCCATTTCCCGTTGGCAGGTTGAGGCTCAGGTTAGACATTTTACTTTCATTTTTAACTTTTTTAAAAATTTGTTTTGTTTTTTCAGGTTGTTTAATGTCTTGATATTGGTGTACAGGTTTAACTGACAGCCTAAGCCGATGCCACTCCATTCCCCTGTGCATTTCAGATCGGTATAATTGGAGAGAATGAAGAATGGCTTATGGTTCAGCAGCTGGCTAATGAACCTGATGCTAGATCTCTGGAGGTCCTGGATCTGAACCCTTATACTTTCTACCGGTGAGCACACACACACTATCGAGTACCGCACACCTTCTATATACAGTACATTAAAAGCATCTTCTATACCTGCTTAATATAAGATTAGGAAAATCTCCTCTGTCATTTAATTAATTTACTGCTCTCCTTAATATGTTGTGTGTGGTTTTTTTTTTTAAATTTTCCTCACTTCCCTGCTCATAAATACATCCTATTCTCTGGTACTACAATGACCTACTTTCCTTTCGGGCATCATTAAAGTTTCATTTGATCTAATCTGACACGATCCAATCTAATCCTCTCTCATATAACCAAGATATCATGATTAAACTCCCACCTTTAGAGGACTTATCCACTGTCAGCTGATTTTCTTTTGTCACAGGTTTCGAATGCGTCAGGTAAACATTGTGGGCACCAGTCCTCCGAGTCAGCCCTCCAGGAAGATCCAGACCCTGCAGGCCCCTCCAGACATCTCCCCTGCAAATGTTACCTTGCGCACAGCCAGTGAGACCAGCCTGTGGCTTCGCTGGGTGGTAAGAAGTTCCGCCTCATTGCACACTGGTCCAGACTTAGCGGAGTTAGTCAAATCTTATTACATTATTATTTGGTTAGTATTTGCATGCTTGCACTGCTGTCTGACTGTGTATTTTGAATTGCTGTCTAGTTTTCTGTTTGCTAGTTATTTTTTCTTTTTGAATGTCCATCTCATGGATTTGGTGGAAAGTAATGTTTGGACAAGACTGAATTGTCTAAATGACCTCGGGTTGTTAACTACAACATTTCTAAGATGAGAAAATCAGATATAGAAGATTTCATTAAGCCCATACAAGATGTTCCATGTGTTAAAAAAATGCAATTAAATGATGACTTTCCCAATGACAGCTGCTTTTAAATTAACTGACTCACAAGCTTCACTCTTGTCACAAAACCTCAGTATAGTGCAGTTTATTTCTTGCCTTTTCCTCCTTCTGTAATATTCTTTTTCTTGTACTCATGGAGCTGTGACATGCTGAATGAATACAGGTTATGGTACTGGTAATGTTTTGGAAGGTTGCATGTACTGTGTCCTTGATTGCTGCTGCTTTCTGCATCAGCATCTGGCCAATGAGCTCTTTTGCTACATCTGTCCATTTTCATCGCTGTGCCAGAGCCTGAGCGGCAAGACAGACAGAGTTCTGATATTCCTGCAGCTCAGGCAGGATTAAAGAGGGTGGTTATACCTGGATTTGAAAGCAGAAGGGTGTCAGCAACGCGATATGGCACTACAAATTAATGACATAGCTCAGTGATTGTGGCCCTTTTCAAAAGCCAAGTGTTAAACAGCGGTAAAAATTTTGTGGTCCTCTTCATGGCTCTGGCACACAAGTCTTAGTGTGAATTAAGACCACATTAGTTTCAATAACACTTGTGCTTTCATAGAAATAATCCCAACATATATTCAGCTATTTCTTTCACTATAATACCTAGTTGCTGTGGATGTGTCAGTGCTACATAAACTGCACAGAAAACAGATAAATCTATTTTTATCCTTATTGACTGAGTCTAAACATACTGTTGCATTGAATTTTATTATACAAGAAATAACTTAGGACTGTTCTTATTCCTTGCTCGGGAATATGTTTAATAACTTTTAAAGAACTTCATTGCCTGATGAAATACAAAATTTACATTTTAAGATTGTGATATTGTTTACATTTAGAGGTTAAATAAAAGTGCTATTCTTGTCATACATGCAGTATTCTCACATTATAACATTGAAACCACTCAGTGCAGTGCTAATGCCCGTTAGCTGTTGTAAATTCACTGCAAAGCAGTCTCTAATTGCCTATTGCTTCATGATGTACTTAGTTATGATGTCATTTATATTTATCATGCTTGAACTGAAGCAATAAAAACTGCAAAAAAACAAAAAAATCTCTCAGCCCCTTCCAGAGTGGGAGTACAATGGAAATCCAGATCTTGTTGGCTACCGAGTCCAGTACTCCAAATCCGGGTCTAAAGGGGGAGTTCTCTCTCATGTTATCATGGACCGACTGGAGAGGGAGTTCACTATAGAGGACTTGGAAGAGTGGACCGAATACGAGGTCAGAGTTCAGGCCATCAATGGTATTGGCTCCGGGCCCTGGAGCCAGCCAGTCCATGGCAGGACCAGGGAGTCTGGTAAGGAAGGAAATATGTTATGCTTGACACTAAAAGGTAATCACATAGGTATGGCTGAAGTGTCACCAATCTTTATCTCCTGCTGCAGTGCCCTCCAGTGGCCCCACCAATGTGTCAGCATTTGCCACCACCTCCAGCAGCATACTCGTGCGGTGGGGCGAAGTCCAAGAGACCGACCGCAATGGACTCATTCTGGGCTACAAGGTCACAGCTCACACTGTTCATCCATAATTCACAATCACATTAATCTGAGGAAAACTTGTAGTGCTATTAATTCTTATTACCTCAAAAGTCATCTGGCTGTGCAAAACTCCCTGTGATTTTTAGGTTGTGTATAAGGAGAAGGACTCGGACACAGCTCCCAACTTCTGGACAGTAGACGGCAACACCAGTCACAGTGTCCAGCTGGGCGGTTTGGGCAAGTATGTCCTCTATGAGATCCAGGTCCTGGCCTTCACACGTATAGGAGACGGAAGGAGCAGCTCTCCTTCTATTCTGGAGAGGACCTTGGATGATGGTAAATGTTTCAGAAACCAGTTTAATCTTGCTGTTTTTGTAGAAACTGTTGCTTTTTCCAAATACAAAAACAAAATATCTTACCGAAATAATTTTGAACCACTAATTAATTTCTATTAAGAATTTTCTTGCCAAAAGTATTTTTTCAGCAAATAACAGAAATGTTCTTTCTTGTCTGAAGGAACATGCTGTGGTTTCTTTTTCTTGTATCTTATTTGGTAATTTCAATTTTCAATTTGTGTGACAGTGCCAGGCCCTCCAGTCGGCATCTTATTCCCAGAAGTCAGGACCACCTCAGTCAGGCTCATCTGGCAACCTCCAGCACAGCCTAATGGCATTATACTGGGTGAGTATAGAGTATGCAGAACATTATCTATGACCTTAGATAATATCATGAGATAAAGGCAAGGCAAGGCAATGGAAGTTTATTTATATCTCACCTTTCAACGGCAAGGCATTTTAAAGTGCTGTTCATAATACATGACAGGCATTAAGGCAAGATATAAAAGAAATACACCTCAATACAAGAAGACATACATTAATGGGATGTAAAAGAACTATTATAAAATTGAGGATGAAAATGAGATAAAATAAAAAAAGAAAGATTATAGGAAAGATTAAACAGGACAGTAAAACTCACAGCGCAGCTACCGGCCAAATGTGTGCAGCGTCTCAAATGAAATTGAATAAAAGCAGCAGCAGACAACAAAGTCTTAAGCTGTGATTTAAACTGAGAATTTTCATTAAAATTTCTCCAAATGCTACACTTTTGTACAGCAGCACAATTGTTCTCCTTACTGATCCTTTTTAATGCATGACTTCGTGTTGATATGAGTTTATCTTCTTAGCCTATCAGATCACATACAGAAGAAACTCTTCAAATAGCAATGCTGCCACCGTAGACGTGCTGAGCCCCAGCGCACGACAATACACAGCAACTGGACTGAAACCAGAAATGGTTTATGTATTCCGCCTCACCGCTCAAACACGAAAGGGTTGGGGGGAGGCTGCTGAGGCTTTAGTGGTCACTACAGAAAAGAGAGGTAAGTGTAAAAACACTGCAGCTGAAATGCATTATTTAAATTATTCACCTCTAAATATTAAGTTTGAAAGCGACCATACGTGTGTGTGTCTGTTCGTCTGTGCCCTTCAGCACGACCCCAACCTACAAGCCGTCCCACAGTGCCCCAAGAGGAAGTTCAGGCTCGCAGAGTGCTGTTGTCATGGGAACCAGGCAGCGACGGCCTATCTCCGGTTCGTTACTATACAGTCCAGTACAGAGAGCTGCCAGACAGCAACTGGACTGTCCACTCTGCATCAGTCAGTCACGAGACACACTCCTACATAGTTGACAGGTAAATATAAAAGTCCGCTGCACCACTCATGAGAATTATTTTTATATACAGTTATGAACAAAAGTTTACATACACTTAGTTTACATACACGTAAAGACCATGTGTATCATCGCAATCTTGTCCTTCCAATAACTCTCGTAAGTAATTTCACATGTATAGTTGTCACTAAAACAAAGCCTGCATTTTATTTCTTTCATAAATTTACTGTAGGTCTTCTGGAAATATGACAAAATCTGCTGGGTCAAAAATATACATACAGCAACTTCAATTGTCAGTTCTGGTGATGTAGAAAGCTATAGTTATCTAATTTCCGTAGTGGCATGGCCCCTCAACACCTTGTAAGTGATTGACTACAGCTGCTGGCTTTACTGAACCAATTTAAATAAGGCCCATTTTATCCACTCATTAGACTCAGCCACAAACACTACAATGTAAAAATCTATGGAGCTCAGCACAGATATGAAACTGCAAATCACTGACTCTAATAAGTCAGGACATTCACTTGGAGCCTTATCAAAGCAGCTAAACATGCCCAAATCAACTGGGCAAGCTATTGTTTTAAGTACAGTGCATCACACAGTTGTCACCTCCACAGTCAGTTGATCAGTATGGTTAAGAGTCATCCAAGAATCACAAAAAGTTGGTGTCAGATGTCAGTGTCCACAGTCAAACTTGTTTATCATCACCATGGGCTAAAGGAAGCCATCTGTCGCCGTAGGGCTTGCTCTGGGGGTTCAGGCATATGGATTTCTTTAAAGCATCTTGAGACAATTTGACCTGTAATTGGCGCTATATAAATAAAATTGAATTGAATTGAATCTTCATTGCTATTCACAGAGACAAAGAAATGATCTCTTTTGTGGTCAGATGAAACAAAAAATTTTACTATTTGGCCACATTGAACAGAAATAGGTTTAGAGGAGAGAAGGTGAGGCTCTTAACCCCAACAACACAATATCTACTGTCAAGCATGGTGGTGGTAGTATTATGCTGTGTTGCTAATTTGGTGCCGGTGGAACTCGTGTTTTACACAAAGTCAATAGAATATTGATAATGGTCAGTTGGCTCCATAGTCTTTAGGAGAACCTAAAATCATCAGCCAGACAGTTGGGTCTTAGATGCAGATGGGTGTTCCAACAAGACAGTGACCCCAAACACACAACAGAAGTGGTAAAGGAATGGCTAAATCAGGCTAGAAGCCAACAAATTTAGTTGAACTGCACAGATTATGTCAAGAGAAGTGGTCGACACAACCAGTAGCTTTCCAGAAGCTTGTTCATGACCACAAACAAGAGCACCTAGTTGAAGTTAAAGTATTTAATTTCCAGAAAACCTATAGATTTATCAAAGAACCAAAATGCATGACTGTTTTTGTGAGAAAGACATGTTTTAGTAATGGCGTCATGGAAAATTAAGAGGTACCTGACTCAATGCAAAATCAAGACTGCCATGATATACTTGGTCTTTACAGGCGTATGTAAGATTTTGTTCAAAAACTATGTATTTCACTATGCTATCAAAAAAAAAAGAATAAACAAAGAAATATGAGGAGGGCAGCACATTCACACGTTTTTTTCTCTATCTATAAAGGTTAAAGCCATTCACTTCTTACCAGTTTCGTGTTAAAGCCACTAATGACATCGGGGACAGTGAGTACAGTCAGGAGAGTGAGGCCATCACTACACTACAAGATGGTGAGAACCTTTAACTGCTATGAATAAACGGGAACTAAACACATCCCCCTGCAGCACAGAGTCATTGTCTGTTGATTTTCCTTTGAGTCGTATGCGAACACTTTGCAACTGTGTGAACATGCCTTTACATTGATGCTATGACTTTGGATTTTCCCTGTGAATACTTTACGTCAACAGTGCATGTGTTTAGTGTAAGGCTCTTCTCCACCACACTGTTTGAATTACATATCACTTCCCCCAGCTCTGTTGGTTTGTTAACATCATTTTTTTATCTTCTCTAGCCCCAGACAAAGCCCCGACGATACTATCTGTTACACCTCACACCACCACATCTGTACTGGTTCGCTGGCAGGTATACTGTTGAATGACTTAGCGCTGGGTTTTGTGAATGCAACAGTGAATGGGGAAAGTGCAATTTGTTGGACATGAATGCTTGATTGTGTTGTTAAATATTGCATATTAAGCAGACCTTCTCTCATCCTCCTAGCCTCCATCCGAGGATCATATAAATGGAGTCTTGTTGGGGTTTAGGGTCAGGTACCGCGAGTTACACTATGACAGATTACGCAGCTTCACTGTCCGCACAGTAAACAGCCCATCTGCCAGCTGGGCTGATCTCACTGGTGAGTCGATTATTTCACTCTCACCTATGTTTCTGCTACCCATATTTTATAAAATAAACAGAAATGTCCTAATGTTGTCACCGACCATTGCCATTTTCTGTCCAATTTCCAGCTCCATACAGCATCAGGAACTTGAGTGAATCCTCACTTACCCAATACGAACTGGATAGTAAGTCTCATAAATCCTTTTCTGCGTCTCTTCTATCACTCTGCCATCTGCTTGCATGTCATCTGATATATTTTATTTCCACAAAATATGCCATTTGTATAATAATTTACAGCAAGTGTGCTTTGCATCCTCCCACTCAGCTGTAACCACTGAGGGGCCACCGCCGATTCCTATTGTGTGTGTGTGACTTTAATCTCTCCAAGCTGCCCTGTCATTATTCCAGCTTGTTTTCCTTCCTTTTAATCACTTACAAATCGTCCCCGTGTCCCCACAATAACCCCATCTTTTCATCAGTGTGCGTTATAATTCGTACCCTCTGTCTTTTTTTGTTCAATTTGTGGTGCTGTCTTGCCACGGGCATCACTATGACTGCATGTCCCTCCGGAGTAACTTCTTTTTGCTCTTTCATCTCAACTGTTCCATTACAATGCTGCTATGGCTTCTCTCCTTGCAGATTTGAGTAAACACAAACGCTATGAGATCCGTCTCAGTGTTTACAACGCTGTGGGAGAGGGTCCTAGCAGTGCACCACAGGAAGTGTTTGTTGGAGAGGCGGGTATGTTTCTTTTTCTCACTGTGCAGCCAGTGTGCCAATCTACTTTGACTACATTTCTTAAATGTTTAACAAATATATAAAACGTGATAGTTTTACTATTTAAGCTCTGTCCCTTTCTAGTTCCAACAGCCCCTCCACAAAATGTGGTGATCCAGTCCTCAACAGCCACTCAGCTGGATGTTACATGGGATCCACCTCCTCTGGATGCTCAGAACGGAGATATACAAGGTTACAAGGTATCAATAATGTGTCTTTTTTGTGTATTACAGCAACCTTGCATCATGCCTTTCTGGTTTATACATTTGCATTGAGGACCATATGAATTCTGCATCCTGACCTCTTTTATTCCGTTTATAGATCTATTTCTGGGAGTTTCAGCTTCAAAATGAGACAGAGCGCCTGCGCACCCTATTCCTGCCAGAGCTCGGGGTGAAGCTGAAAAACCTGACAGGCTACACCACCTACATGATCAGTGTGGCAGCCTTCAATGCTGCAGGGGATGGACCACGCTCCCTGCCCACCAGAGGGCGCACTCAGCAAGCAGGTGAGTTGCGCGAAATCCAGATGTGGATACAGATTACACTGATCCTTCAAAAGACATGCGGCATTTATCTGGCAGCTAGCACCATCTGCCAACACCATGTAGCGTTTCACAGTCTTAAGTTCTGTTTTACATTATTCCTCTCTATCTTTACTTGATCTATCTCCCTCTGCTATCTACACAATGATATTCCTCATTATTTACCCACATTGTTTATGGTTTTAAAGTGTTTTAGAAGAGTAGTGCCTGAAGGCCAGCCAACCCTTCAATCACAAAAGGAGCCTACAAAAGAATGGAAGATGAGTGCTTTCATTTTGAGTCACTGTTTTAAATACAAAACTGCAACTGCAACCTGCTCTTGTTACTATAGCTTTAAGACAAATAGTAGAAGACCCGTTCCTCCTATTCAGCAAGAAATTGAATATTTTCACTAAAGAGTTTAGCTTCGTCCTGTGAGATCAGAGTCTATTTGGCAACTCTTCCAGGACAAGCCATGGGGGTGGAAAACTAATGACAGCAGAGGAGCAAAGAATACAGAGTGCGGGGGACACATGTAGATTAGTTTTTTTGGCCACAACTGCACAAAGACGTCTGTGTTTACCAGCTAGTGAGAGTCCCTCCTCTGCGGTTTCAGCACAAAAATGGTTTACAGTATAAATTTCTCTCGTCTTTTCCACCCCCTTAAAGCCTGTGACATTGGCAAGGGGTACAAAGTGCTGAGAACTTAAAAACACAGGCAGGAATTTTGGCTCTTTGCGCCACAGGGTACTGGGAAGTGAGCCAACACAAGCTTTTGTGATTTTTATGCAGAATTGTGGCTAAATCCTGACACTTAGCTGGATCTGGGTTGGGTCAGCAGGCGGAATTTCTCAGAGCTCTTGTTCAAGGTCACAGAATGATTTTGCACTTTTGTGTGCACTTTTGCTTTTTACTGACTCATTTGCCTAAACAGACATGAAGGATTTTGCTTGTTTTTACTCACAAAACATTCTATTGTTGATGCTCTAATGATGAACCACCAATAAGGATGAAAACTAAGTCTTTTTTAATCTGCAAGTGTTCATGTTTTATGTCATGTGTGACTTTTTTTTCTTTTATGAATATGTTGAATGGTTTTATCTGTAGATTGTGAACACTGCCTATGGTTCCACTAGTTTAATGCTATTTTTGTTGCCCATACACAAATGGGGAAAGTAACAACTTATGTGCTAAATTTACAGAATGTCTGAATTGCATATATGTTTTTTTCTTGTAATTAATGTGCAAAAACAGTTTGTGCCTAAATTATTGACTTCTAGCAATTGAACTATGATTTTTTTTCTTTAGATTTGCAGCAGAGTTTGCAGTGTTTTGTCTTGATATTGAGAATAGATCCAACTGTCATCACGTCTTTTCTCCCTTTCTTCACCAAAAGCACCAAGCGCTCCCAACTTCATTCACTTCAGTGAGCTGACCACCACTTCGGTCAATGTGTCCTGGGGAGAACCAAAGCAGGCCAACGGCATCATCGAAGGCTACCGACTGGTTTATGAGCCCTGCACTCCAGTCGATGGTGAGAAACTCTGCCTGGAGCCTCACAGCTCTGCCATCTCTTGACGTTCCTCAGCTGGCTTCCTCAGACAGTGATTTACAACCTCTAGCCTCTTAACCATGCTCTTTTTTAACTCACGCTGCTTAAGCTCACGCTCTAATTTGTTACAGATGAGTGTAGACCCTGCAGTAACATATATAGCATGGCTGATAAAATATGCTGGAATGCTCCGGTGAGACTGTGCACAGCTTCCACTCTAACAGAGAGAAACATGGTTAATAGCTGGTTAAGTGTGGCTGCCTGGACCAGGTTGTCAAATAATTGGGAGCAGAGGTGGAATGTAGAACTGAGGTTGCTGTGGTCTCTTGGTTATCCACTAACAGACCATAAAAAAAGCTGAACAAAGCAGTAAAGGCAGTGGATATCAGTTGGTCCCTTATCAAAAAAATAAAATCCTGATTGGCTCGGTTCTACATAGCTGGAAAAGTAGACATTTTCTGTTCTGTATGCAAATACGTCCATGTCTCTGATAGTCTGTCTGTCCAGTCTCATGTGTGGTTCTGTGTCTGCTCTTATGCACAAAGCTTGGCTATTTGTCGCTTGTAGAAAGCAGTATCTAGAGTCTTAGTGTTTCCTGTACAGACTCCTCTCCTCGCACTCCAGGTGTCAGTAAGATAGTGACAGTAGATGTGAAAGGCAGCGCTCCCCTGTGGATGAAGATCAAAGACCTGGCAGATGGCGTCACCTATAACTTTCGCATCCGGGCCAAAACGCTGACTTATGGCCCCGAGGTGGAGGCCAACATCACCACTGGGCCTGGGGAAGGTGGGATTTCAACTTTAATGTCTATAATATAATCTTTTAAATGCCTGTTTCTCATTTTTCTGAACTATTCTCCATTTTTGCCCTCCAAAGGAGCCCCAGGCCCTCCTGGAGAACCCTTTATTTCTCGATATGGCGCCGCTCTCACGCTGCATTGGACAAGTGGTGATCAAGGCCGGGCACCTATTACACGATACGTCATTGAGGCCAGACCTTCCGGTGAGCTATTCCATAAACAGTTCTTGAGTTTCAGTACCGTAAACAATCTGCCCACAAAGCCCACAGCTTTGATTTTATGAATATATTTTCTTATTTTGTCTTTAGATGAAGGATTGTGGGATATCCTTATCAAAGACATTCCCAAAGAAGTGACATCCTACACACTTAATCTGGACATGCTGCGAGAAGGAGTCACTTATGACTTTCGAGTAATTGCAGTCAATGACTATGGCTATGGTTCCCCCAGCGCCCCCTCTCCCTCTATATCAGGTGAATTGTACTTTAAAATGAAGAATTTACACAACCTTTATGTAATTATAGAAACTTGCTTTTGTTTAGACATTAATATCTGCTTATGTTTGCAGCCCAGAAAGTTTCTCCCTTCTATGAGGAGTGGTGGTTCTTGGTTGTTATTGCTCTGGTGGGCCTCATCTTCATCCTCCTCCTTGTATTCATCCTCATCATACGAGGGCAGAGTAAGAAATACACCAAAAAAGCAGACTCAGGTAGGAAACCGAACTGTCTGATAAACTCTGCTAACATCTCAGTCTCTCTGTTCCTGCAGCTTAATTCATCGAGTGGAATTTGTCTTCCTCTCAGACAAGTCTGCCGTGAATTCCATTGTAATGATTGCACATCCTATGTCTGTTCTATAAAATGAGAGTGTGAAGGCTCACACAATTAAACAAATTACCTCAGCTTTCTTACAATAGTTGGCTGACAGGGAGAAGAGAAGAATAAAGATTATCGGAGAAACAGCTAAAATAGGCAGATGAATAAATATTATTGTTCGTGCTTAACTGCAGAGAGGATCAATATCAGGATAAATGGCTTGGCAGTGGTTTAATGCTCGGGTCATTAGTCAGACTGAGAGTAATTATATAACTACAGCACAAGTGTCTCCCACACCACTGTATCAAGAAGCCAATTTTCATGATTGTAAATTATCCCAGGTGACACTACTGTTCCTAGAAACTCCTTTGTCATGGTTGCTGTCTGCAAACACATAAACGTAAAGTAGATGAAGTTAATCAGTGTTAGTAGAGTTGTTGTTGTTGTGATTGTTAATACATTATGGTTGGAAAGTAACAGTCGCATGAAGGGCATCTGAGGGGAATTTTTTCTTCCAGCTGCTAGTGGTGGAGGGGTGAGCCAGAAAGGAAAGGAAAAGTGAAGGGTCAAGTCAAGCCTTCCTAACGCTACTGACTTTTTAGCTTAATCAGCATTTAGCATGGTGCCAGGGTTAGCGGTGTTAGCAAACAGTGCTCTGTGACACGAGCTCAGACAAGGATTGGTTTGGGTAAAGACACAAAGGGGGCTTCTGAGCACCTCTCAGTTTTCCCAGCTTTGAACCTGGACCATCCTACTTGAGGCTGCATATATTGTTGCTACTGATGTCATTTGTATATAAAGAGGGATGGGATTCATAAAACACCTGTAGATACTGTTTTGTGTTAACTGTGTTTAGTGTAACTAACCTTAAAGACTGAAATTCTAGATTTGATTGAAGATCACAAATCATTTATTTCATCCCACAACCCACACAGTGTCGTCCTCATACCCCTGTCCAGGCAACCACTCCAACTGCACAGCGCTGCCTCTGACCCATGGAGAGATGGTGCGCCTGGACGAGGGCCGCTTCCCAGCCCTGGAGCTGAACAACAGACGACTCTCTGTGAAGAACTCCTTTTGCCGCAAAAATGGCATATACACCCGGTCAGTGAACATCACTTTAACTCTGCCATCTGTTGTGCTATTAACCATGGTATTCAACTGATCGCATTCCTTTTCTGCCAGCAAAGACTTCATTTCTCAAAGACCTTGCTAAGTCAGTTTTGCAATCTTCCATTTCAGCGTGTTACTTACAATACTGACAAGAATTAATATTGCAGCGTTCCGTTCCCTTCTTCTCTCACAATAGCTGAGCCTTGAGGAGCCTTGAGCCTCCGTCCTTCCACCTCGTTGATATTCAGTGTTTGTGTGAAGCAACAATTTATATAAGGGGGACAGCACAATACCAGCTAATTAGCATTCAGGAGCTTCTGCCTGTGCTCTTTGTCTGTCCATCACCGCTTTAGACAAAGAGCGCTTATGGGTCAGAACTGGCTATTTTGCTTTGGCCTTGAGCCCAGAGTTTCTCTCAAGTGTGGTGCTATGAGACTTTTCTCAGCATAAAGTACTGTCAGCAGGATTTTGATGGACTGGCGCTTTGGTAATGTTTAGGTAAACATTGGATGAGAGGAATTTCACACACTGTGCAGCATGTGAAGCTTGTGTGGAGACATAGGTCATGGGTGGCCATTTGGTTGTATTGGGGGATGGGATTCTTGTCACAGCCCAGAAATAAATGTTAGTTTTTGCAGATTTGTGTGTACATTATGTTGGAATATGCTGGGGGCACATTAAAAAGGCAGGGGAATCTGCTATTTTCTCCTTGACCAATGAGGCCAAGAAGGCGATCAAAGGGCTTTGAGTAGCTCCGTCTCTTTGAAGAGTTTCAATCTGGTAGCATACTGTTAGCTAATGATCTGTAGACTTACGAAGAAGAAGAGTGGGAGGGCTCCCTATGGGATATTTGAAAGGATGAAGGAAAGAAGGATGAATTAGACAGTTAAGGCAAGGGGAAAAATACAGTGCGCCTAAATAATTTAAAGCTCAGGATCCTTTGCCCCTCCTCCCTTACAAGCACGTGGTCTCATCCTTTTAATGTCTGACTCAACCTTGTCTGAATGTAGCTTTATTTTTTCTTTCACAGTCCGCCCCCTCACATCATCCCCTTTAACCCAGAGGAGATATCCCTTTGTTGTGTCAACCCTTTCATGGCCGTTGTCATGTTGTGTCTTCTAAGCTTGTTCTTGGTATTTGCAGTGATTTAGCCCCTGCATACATCTCAGTACATTTTTTATTTCAGAGGTTGTCAAAGTTTTCTGCTTTATGTCTTAATATTACACTTGACATCACAGCGTTTCATACCTGTCTATTCTGCCCCCACATGTAACACTTTTCATTTCAGATCATTTAAACATTTACTTTCATGTCATTCCTACTTTAAATGATTCTTTAGTCTTTTTTTTCCTGGAAGCAATTGAATAAACTCTTCTTTTAATGCTTTATCAGGCTGAGTTGTAGCTCAGTGATGTGAGGGTTCTGGTCAAGTTTTGGCTCTCTGGACCATCCAATTCAGTCTTTGCAGACCTTGAACACAGAAGCAGTCATTACTGCAGAAGAAAAAACATAACTGTCATTGCACCGGTGTTTCTCTCTGTTTCAATTCATGGGCTTAATGATTAGAGCTAAAAAGAAGTTAGGGGGTCTTTTTACCTGACTTGAGCTCATATCAGAGCTTCAAACTACTCATGCAGCTCAAGTCCCTGTTTAGTTAGGCAGATTTTCTGCAGGAATTCTAAATCTTTGACTGACTCAGTCTTTACAATCATTTAGCTCTAAAAACAACACAATGTTTTCATGAAAATGCTTGTATATATTTTCTGTGTGTGCACTATCCTGTTTGTACATCTTATGAAGGTTGGAGTGAGCTGAACTCACCCCCTACCAAGTTCCCAACTGACGCTTTGCAAAGATTAGAGGGAAAAAGCCAAAGAAGAAGGCTAATATTAATATCCTCCCTTCATTATGTATTTGTGGCTTCCAGGAATGCACAAGTAAACCGTTCTGTGCTTCTCTGAACTAAGCTGTTTTAATTTTCATAATCAATGAGTGCGCACTGAATTTGTTCATGTTTTTCCACTGTGCACCCAGTGAATTGTGAAGATTAATTTTTCGAACTATGTCGCAGGCTTTTACTGATTGTCTGTGTAGCGTTGGTCGCAGGATTGATGAAGCTTTTCGTGTTTGCTCAAATTTATTAAAAAAAAAAATCTTTCCGATTTTCTCATGAGAAGTGCAGTCATGATCAAGAGTAACTTTTATTTCTTATATAACCATTAGCTCCTAATTGTTCTCTCTTGCTTCTCATAAATCAAGCACACTCTTCACTTTCTGCTTTTATCCGTTTGTCCAGGTCTCCACCAAGACCCAGCCCTGGAAGTCTGCACTACTCAGATGAAGATGTCAGCACTAAGTATAATGACCTGATCCCAGCAGAGAGCAGCAGCCTGACCGAAAAACCCTCTGAGATATCAGACTCACAGGTAAGCAGTGACCCCGACTTACAGCATATGCCCATACCCCTGTCTGGAATAGACAATGAAGTTGTATTAAAAAGTAAAATTCCCCCGCTTGAATTTCTCAAAGTGACAAAGTTCTCCAGGCCAAACTTTTAACCTTTTCCAACTAAAAAGTACTTTTCTTTTTCTACTTTCTTTTACTTTTGTCAAATTCATCATCTATCCTCCTGATAATCTCAATTCTGGATTGTTATAACCCTTGCTTTGCTCAATGCAGAAACTAGACAGCTGTTTAATTACGAAGCAGCATTACCCAAGATAAATTAATGACATTCTGCAAGACAATCTGCCTCAAGTGGATCAACTCAAAATTAAATATCCTCTGTTAGCATAGCCCAGTCACGGCTGACATCTCTGGATCTTTTAATACTGATTTCTCCCATGGGAAGGAAGTACACCAACGATTCTCATGTCTCATGTGTGTCGAAATATCTTCACAACTAATTAATTTCCCTCAAACAGGAAATGATTTGTTAATCTGGGCTTCCGGGTCTCGACTCATCATGTGATGATCTGAACAGCTCAGTGTGTGTGCATGGAATAATAAGGCATACGGGAGGCTAGAAGCGATGAGGGATGATACCTACAAAAGGCCGTGAAGCCGATTGTAACAGATTCTGAACATCTGTCCAACCCACACTCCCTGGCCAATTTATCTGGTACCTGCACAGTCAAAACATTGTTCAACCCAGTTTGAACAAACTCTGCTCTCCCAGGAGACACAAACTGGTGTTATTCTTTCCCGCCGCATAGCCTCCCACTGTTTACCTGCCACTTGTGCAAATAAATGATGCTTCAACATCTGTTAAACCGTCGTGTCTCTATAGAGCAGTAGATGGGCAAGCACTTGTCAGGCACACAAATGTGCCAGATGTGTAATGTTTGCTCCGAGAGTAAATTTCTGCCTTTTTAATTGTTTTTTTTTTTTTTTTTTTTACTGTTTCTCAGCAATGTAGTGGAACAGCAACATGATTCACCCACACAAGCATTTATAACTTGCAAGATGGATCGCTTAATATTGCAAGAAAAGCAAACTAATCCTGCAAACATTATCTCTGCTGTAATTCTAGGACACTCTCGTGTACACTTGTCATATTTGTGCTCCACAGCGCTATGGGTGAGATCCTATGCCTGGAAGATTCTCAATAGAAGTGATTATCAGCCCCATAGAATTTCACATGGATTAATACATTTCCACTTGTCAGTAGATGTTCCCTGCTGTACTATGACTCAGTGCTATGCAGTTTGTCAATAATCCCCACAATACTAGAAATTAGAATTGCCCTTTATTCATGAGCAAGAGCATGAATAGGAAATGTAGGTGTCTCTGTGGTAGACATCCTAAACATACACTGCCCGGCCAAAAAAAAGGGCGTACACTCTAGTGTTTTGTTGGACTGTCTTTAGTTTTGAATATGGCACTCATTTGCTGTGGCATGGTTTCGATAAGCTTCTGCAATATCACAGCATTTATTTCTGTCCAGAGCTGCATTAATTTTTCACCAAGATTTTATATTGATGATGGGAGAGTCGGACCGCTGCATGAAGTCTTCTCCTGCACGTCCCAAAGATTCTCAAGGGGGCTGAGGTCTGGACTCTGTGGAGGTCAATCCATGTGTGAAAATGATGTCTCATGCTCCCTGAACAACTCATTCACAATGTGAGCCCCATGAATCCTGTCACCTCGGAATATGCCCGTGCCATCAGGGAAGAAAGACTTCCTTTGAAAGACCTGGTCATTCAGTATATTCAGGTAGTCAGCTGACCTCTTCTTTGGGAACATAACGTTGCTGAACCTGACCAACCCCAGATCATAACCTTAACCCCCACAGACTTATAGGCACTAGCCATGATGAGTGCATCACTTCATCTGCCTCTCTTCTTACCCTGATGCGTCCATCACTTTGGAACAGGGTAAATCTAGATTCATCAGACCAAATGACCGACCACATTTGTTCCTCGAAGATGATGGTTCACCACTATCCTTCCAGGTTTTATTTAATGCGTTTGACGGCTCTTAACCTAATTTTAGTAGTTTCAGAAATCTCCTTAGTTGTTTTCTTTGCTTGATGCAGGTCAATAATTTGGCCCTACTGAGACAAATTAACATCCTTTCCAAGACTGCAGGATATGTCTTCTGGCATAGTTGTTTAAGAAATGAAAAGCTCCTCATTGCATCAGATAGGGTTAAATAAGTTGTTGCTTGCTGAAACATATTCATCACTGCAGTAATTATCCAATAGAAGGCTCTTACCTATTTGCTTAGTTAAATCCAGGTGGCGACTTTTTTTTTGGCTATACAGTGTATGTTTGTTAGGTAATCTTCTTTCTTTGCTGTTAAGGTGGCATCTAACTGCTTTTCCTGACTGACTCACAGGGCAGCGACAGCGAATATGAAATGGATCAGAGCCGGCAGAAAACCCACTCGTTTGTCAACCACTACATTAGCGACCCCACCTACTACAACTCTTGGCGGCGACAGCAGAAGGGAGTCTCTCGCCCACCGGCATACGGCTACTCCCAGCCCGAGCCCCTGGTGGAGCAAGAGTCACGGCAGCACCCGCCACCTGTGCCCCCTCTGCCCCCTCTCCTACCCCAGAGCGCTCCATCCCCGCAGCCCCAGTGCCAGGGCCAAGCCACTCTGTTCAGGCCCAAGGGAAGCCGGACTCCCACCCCCTCCCTGCTGTCGTCCGAACCTCCCAGCCAACACAGCACCCTCTACCGGCCCCCCAGCAGCCTGGGCTGTGCCACTCAGGCACCTACCGCGGGCTTCTCCTCTTTTGTTTGACACACAGCTCTCTTTCCAATAACAACAGGACCCTGAGGACGAGTCTTTGATTTTGTTGTTGTTGGTTTATTTGTAATTTGCTCTCCCCCTTTTTTTGATCATTTTTTGTTCTGTCTTGCTGACAGAGTTGTTGCTCCGTATTAAGCATTGCAGGCATCTTTAAGTAGTGCTTTCTCCTCTGTGAAGAGTGTGTGTATGATTGTGTTTAGAGCGTATGGTTGGTTAATCTGTGTAATATGTATTTTATGAAAAGACAATCATTTGAAGGTTTTTTATGTGTTGCTTCAGTACTTTTATTTTGAAGAATCAACCATGTAAACAAGGGAGAAGAGAACCTGAAGTTCCAAAAAAGAAATCCTTGTTTTAAAAAACACTGTATTATTGTTTAATATGAGAGCTTTATGAAAAAAAAAACACCTTAGAACCATACAGAGTATGGACCACTTGACTTGCTGAGACTGGACAATTGAAAAACCAACTCTGATGGAATAAGCGATGTTTGACAAAGGACAAACTGATTGTGAGAAATGGACTCTTGACTCGAAGAGAGGCACTCTCAGCTGCCTTTGAGTTTCTCACTCTGCCTAATCTTTGTTGGAACTGCATTAAGTGTTTACTATATGTACTTGTCTCATATTGTTTACCAGATATTTATATCAATCAGCTTCAAGCTCAACATTTTCAGAACATCACTAGTGACAATGTTATGAATCACATTAAAGCATTGTGGCACCTTTATAGTAGTCTGAGAATGTTGATTGTGTGCTGGTTCTCATGTCAGTAGATATACAAACTCAGTCAGCTTTCATAATGTGCTTTTGTTTGCTTTAATGTTCTTTCACAGAAAATGACTGAAGACCAAAAGCACAAATCTTCTTGGTTCATTTGATATAAGTCTCATCACAACCACATAAAGCATTATGAAATTAATAGCTGTCAACAAAATACGACTCACTTTGATAAGCTTACTAAGACACAAGGAATATTAGTTTTAAAAAAATTTTGAAAACTGTGATGCTTTATAAAGTAAGCCTGCTAAAGGTTTACTGATGCATGAGATCATGATTTTTACAGCAGTGATCAACTGAAAGCTCTAATTTTCAAGAGTTCAGTATTTTTGACAGTGTGTTTCTGGACAGATACGTTGAAGACAACATGAAATGGGTCACTTACAACTAATAAAAGCTAAAAACAAGAAAGCTTGTATCATATATGTTACAAACTCAGTTTGCTCATTAGGCTAAAGAAACTGATGATTATTTAGAAGATGAATTAATGGGTGGACAACTGTAAAACACAGGTACTATGTGTCAACTGCATCACCAAGGATTGTTATGTGGTGATATGTGTGTTGAGCGTGTTACAGTGTAACATGGTACTTATGTGTTTTCTGAAAACGTGTTTTATGCTACAACCGGACAGTATGTTATAACGAAATGTTTTCTACACCACTTTTGAATATGCTGTTTCTTTACAAAAGCTGAATGGGCCATTGCTGTGCTGGAGTTGGACCCATAGTGTATAAACTAAAATAGTCGAGGTCAATTTACAATGTGAAAATCACTGTATACATCATGAAGGAAACAGTGTGGATCTATTCATGGTAGCTCTCAGAATAAATTATTCTATTTTGTAATGGCTTTTTCTTCATTAGTTATTAGAATGTGATGGAATTTTACAGAAAATAATGCATATATATTGGCAAAATAACATATGAAAGGATTAGTGGAGATGTGTGACAGTGGTATAAACAAGTTGTTTTAAAGAAAATAGAGAACATATGCAGCTATTTTTCACAGGCATCTTTTAGTTTTTGGCATGGTCTAGAATACAAAGTGATATGTAAGTGACACTTGATTCTAGAATGCAAAAATGGCCTGATCCTCTCAGCCACAACTTAGACATAATTGGGATGCACAAGAGCATGAGTTACAGGAAAGAATTTGAAGAAGAACATGATCCGGTGCAAGCATGCTGAAAATCTGGAGGAGGCAAGGACAGGTGTCCGGGTAATCTCCTTATTTCAGGCCAGAAAACACTGCTCTTAAGCAAGGCAGAAGAAAAGCAGAACAAAGGGATCAGGTTGAAAGGTTTAGGAAGAAGGTGAAAGTCTAGTCAAGGGTACAGATAGACACATTTGGGGGAGCTCTACAAGCTCTCATTAAAAACATGAACAGAAAAGAACAGAAAGAAAAACTTCAGTAGTTAACGGATCATCGTATATGGACAGAAGTCTGATTTAAAGCTTTTATCAGTCATATCACATCTGTATTACATGTCTAGCTGCCATTATGCTATTACAAACAAATGCTACAACTCAAAAATTATATTTTGCAACTCAAAAATTATGGCAAATCTACAAATTTGCCTCTTTCATAACTACTGCTCACCTTCTTCCACTTTACTGCAAGGAGACACAGAGAAGTCTTCTCACACATTAACCTGCAAAGAGAGAGAAAGAGAGACAGACGCAGCCTCACATCAACAAATCTGTCACATTTTTTTTCATTCAGTTCAGCGTCTCCCCATGGGATCGACTTATACAAAATGTGTCCTAATTCTGACTGTGTTTGCAGAGTGTATTAGAGTACATTTGCAGCACAGCTAACTCATCCTGACTGGTCCCTCTAAAATTAGGACAAAATCACGATGCATGAAACAGATGGAAATGGGAAGTTACGGCTTTTGAAAATGTTTTGATGAACTAAGGATTTTGTCAAAAATGTAGAAGTCATCCGGTTTGTTTTGTCTTCATAGTAGCATCTCATATTCATCACTATTTGCTGTCAGTGCAGCCGTCTTTAGTCAGAGCAGTCGATAAAACTAATTTTGAGAACGCTGCCAAATCTCTTGAATGCGTTATAGCAGATTTGGCCACTTTTCCTCTGGAAGGCAGTGTGTTTAAATTTTTATGCATCAGTTCAGTCTAAAAGGGCTGTCTGTCCTTATGCATAGTGAATGGCTGCTGCCACTTTAGACTGTCATCTACAAAGTTACGAAAAATGTGGATGGTCCTCACACATGCTGCACCAGACTGCTATAAAACTATAAGTGAAAGTTTTGGAAGGTTAAAAAGGTCCCATGGCAGTCTAGCGAAAACCTTCCACATCTCATCCTCTGAGCATTAAGCAGATGGTAAAACAAGAAGGGGAAAAAATGCCAGACATCTTACAGTTTATCCTGAATGTCAAATGTCACCACTGAGAACAACTTGCAAATATCAAACACTAAAAGATGAGGTATGGGGTAAGGCCCAGGCTGAGATAACACTGCATGAAACATCCACGTCTGATGTTCTATTAAACAATGCTGTCAGAGCTGCCAGTGTCATATGCTGGGATAATAGGGGTGTAGTATTGTGGCTGTAAAGGAAATATCCTGACACTTTGCACGACTTTAATGAAAATTGCCTGCTCATTATTAAGAAGAGTTGTTTGTGTTTTTCTTACTTTACATCAACTTGCCATTAAAATTTTCATATTGGCTGTGTAGGCTATTTTGAACCCTGCTCCTACAATACTGTGCATATATTTTTTTTTTTTGTATGTTTGCATTAAAGGTATTCACTATACACTGTAAGCTTGAAACATCAGTTGTTGATCATGACAGTGCCTTACTCCTCCTCATTCCCAGCTATTCCAAAAAAATAAAAAATCCAAAATTTTATGCCTTAATAAAAACTAATTAATTGATTCATTAAACAGATGACTTATGTAAAAATTAATCTTCCCTACAGTTGTCACGAATGACAAAATCATCTATAGAACCCAAACAGTTTTTTTTTTCTTACAGGCTGCAAACACATTTATTTCTGCTATAAAGTTGGGCATTTTAACATGGGGGATTGACTTGACTTTTTGCTTTTTGGCTCGATCATAACCGGATGAGAGCAAGTGGGGGAAAATCTAATAACTGACTGACATAAATGCAGGGTCAACAGTCATCATGTTATTGTGGTGTTTGTAAATGCATTCTCCAATTTCCTGCCCAAACCAGATTTGAATCAGCAAGTTAGGAGGAGAAAGAGAACATCTCATGGTGAACTGTCCATAAAACATACATATTTAATGATAATTTTAAGTGCATGTCTGCCATTTAAGAAGAGAGGAGTTAAACTGATGCATTTGGGGCATGGGTATGACAGAAAAAGTAATATAAAATTTGACTGCAGCTTGAGTCTGAACAAAAGGCCACAGCAGTCAAATTCTCATCATAAAGAGCCATGTTCTCCTGTCAGCTGGTGGGACACAGCATTCTGGGAACAAGGCCAGAGGCAGGAAATAACTTTTGAATGTGTGTGATGGATGTTGTCCATGCATTATGGAAAGAACAGAGATTTTGAAGAACAGCATGGGTAGATGATAGATCGACTTGCAAAGCTGAATGGCAGCGAAACACAAAAATGACTAGTCATTCTGTCCAGGTAGAGTGGCTTTTGCCCTTTGATAATTATCAACCATTCACACATTCCTTTCTTTTGAGCTCAGAGTGACTAGAGTACAGCAGAGCTTAGGGGGGAACTTTGGCTGCTTCCCACTTATTTCCATTGCAATGGGTACTAATGAGCTGTCACTGACTTCCGGCAGGTCATTAACATGGAATACACAAGATGAGGTTCCCCCACTCAATTAACTCTTCAGTGATGTCAGACAGTGAGAAATACACATTCTACATCCTGCTCTGTCCTCAAAATGCAAATAATCTGACTAGAATCCTTTGGCAGGGAGTTTCAAAGAAGCGAATCCAAGAGGCAACTTACTGTAAAGCAACTTTGAAACATAAATATATTTACTGTGAAGTAAAGATCTCCCATGATTTGGATTAACAGTCATATTTTGGGAGTTGTGCAACTTTTATTGTTTATAGCTTATTTTAATACTGTCAATAGAAAAAGACATGCTGCTGAATTGCTCCATTAATAAAATCTCCTTTTAGTAGGATGTCTGCACCTCCTATAAATGAAAGGTTGGACACGAAAAAGACAGTATGACACATTTCTGATAAAATATCTGTTGTTGGATGCAGCATGGACATGAATATTATCCATCTCAGCAACATTATAACTCATTGTCAGTAGTTTTTTTTTTTTTTAAAGATATTACCAAGAAATAGTGAAGGCATATTGAAGAATATTATGTTTAAAAAAAATGCGAAATTCTGCTTTTTGTAATTTAATGCTTAATATATTCTTGCAAAGATGGATTTAAACCAAAACATGATCTAAATGTCGTTTTTATATTAAGCATTTGATCACTGGTTACCTTTCATATCTTGACTGTGACCCCTGAAACATCCTGAAATGGAACTAAAGTTAATAAGTTTTTCTCCTGGTGTTTTATTCTGTTATCAGTGTACTGTACATGGCTGTGCAGTCTCCGCCTCTTCTAGTGAAAAGAAATTAAATGTAGGCAGTGTGAGTGGCCCCACGCTGTCATCCTGTGTCTTTAAGGAGCCATGGAAGAGGGCGTGTTCAGACACACGACGGCAGGAGGTATTGTAGTGAGTTATTGCGCTCCAGAGCAGAAGCACCGCTTGTGAGGATGCAGTGAAAGTAACTGTGCAGTTTTTCTTTTTGTATGACAAGAAACAGCTGGTGCAAAAGCGGTTTTTGTTGTTTTGTATTTTTGGAGCAGAAATAGCTCATCTGAGCGTCTTGCATCTCTTTTTGTTTGATGAATGCACCCCCATTGTCGACCTGCTGGGGGCCTTAAAGTGAAGCAGCACCCGGCTTTTATGAATGGGATGTTCGGTAAGCGTGTGTGCTTTTAATATTTGTGTTTGCATTTAAACTCCACTGGCTAAAAATGTGTTCTTTCACATGTGTGTGTAGCTCAGATGTGTGTTTTTTTTTTTATTCTCTGGCTTTATCCAGTGGTCCAGCTGAGCGCACGGTGCGCCAGGCTGCAGACGCTTCTGGTCAGCTAGTATTGTTCTCCTGCTATTGACCCACCCAGAATCAGCGCTTTATCACACCATGATCGAAGCAGTCAGCAGTCATTTGTAGACACAAGTCAATCAAGCGATCATAAATAGGGAGTTTTTGTTATATTTTCTCGTTTTTTTCCAAGAATATCTTTGTGGTGAGAGTGGTTATCGCGAGAATGAAGCTATTTAACCATCAGCAGTTGAGAAAAAAATCAGAATTAATTCCTATAATTACCTTCCCTGGGGATGTTTGGAAGCTAAAACTGATGCACTTTGGGGTTTTATGTTTGATTCATAGCTTCTCTAAAAAATAAAAAAAAGAAAAGAAAAGAAAACTTCTATAGGCCTCATGTGAGAGCAGATCAGCTACAAAATAGACAAATTTAGGCCAAAGGTGCGTTCAATGACTTCCTGTTTCTGCAGCACATTAATACTAATATCATGGGAAACTTGTGCATACTTATTCCAAAGCGATTGAAGCGCATCTTTAGATGTAAGAGGAACTTGAATTTGCACACATCTGTTTGGTGCTCTGGGTGCTTTGTTTTGTTATTTTTTTTTAGAGAAAAAAGATCCCACATTACACACTTTCTGCCCCCACATGGAGCGCACACGTGTTCTGTTTGTCCAGTTCATCACCCACACATCCCAGAGTCTGTCGACTTGGCAGTCCTGTTCAGCTGGCTTGGCAGGGGCGGCGTGTGATGAGCTCATTGACTGGCATTTACAAGATGATGGGCCTCATGTCTGCAGGCCGTCACTCCATCACTGCCACGCTGATAACAACTCACAACAATTGTTTGAGGAGTTAATGTTACCAGAGATCTCTGCTTGTGAGGCAAATTGAGTGGCCTTCCTTTGTTCTCGCTGGTTGTAGAATGTGACATTTGACCTGTCTTATCCCAAACAAGGTTTTTTCCTGCCCAGACGTTATGATGGATTCATGCCGATGACACTGCAAATGAGCAAGCCTCATAGCTGAGATTTATGTGTCAGAGGCTTAGCTTGTTTACTTTCCTCCCCTAGAAGTGCCTCTGAAACGTCTCTGAGAACAGGCGACACATTTTTAACCAGGCTGCACAGGTTTCTCCACCGTCGTCTTCTTTTTCATAAAGCATCTAATTTGCCCGCAGGAGACGCGTTTAGTGCCTGAAGGTGAAAGTTATCCTTCCTCCTGGAGGTGTTTGGACACTGTGCCAAGCGCACTCCGCTGCTGGGCACGGCACAGCGTGGACAAGCTTTTGCTGGCTTATGTCCCGGGAAACACAACCTGCTCGTAATTTTGTTTGCAAAAGTGAACAAATTTGTGCTCTTTACTTTTACTTTGGAGATAATCAGTGTTTCAAAAATGCTACTGTGGTGGTGCTGGAGTGAAAGTGTGTTATTTGTGGCCACTGAGTGTACAGTCCTGCACCTATGTTTGAACATGTCTGCAGTTTGTGTGCTCATTTGAGGCAATGTGTGTGTCCCGTCCGTCCCCTTCACATTCCAGGAAATACCAGTGTAAACTGTTATTTATTTTTGCTGGAATGCCTCTGAGGACGCTGATAGAGAATTTCTGGATTATTATTATAGAGAGCAGATATAGCCTATGGCAAGTGTTTTGAAGAGATGTGTAGTTTGAGGGTTTTTGTTGTCGCTTTTAGTTTCTACCAATGAATGGTCTGCAAATGATGCACACAAATCACAGTGCAGTGGGAATTTCTCTCTTTCTGTCCATGTGACAGCTCATTAGCTCGATGCCACCTTTTTTTATAACTTTGTTTTCCCAACATCAAATTCTTCGAGCCTCTCATTTGTCAGTATGTGAATGCTGTGTTTGTTCCTGTGTCTTTTGTTTGGCTGCATTGTTTTCTGGTCTTATCCAACATGCTGCTTTGTGACCCTGAGCTCTGGGGTTGGTAAGCCAGAGGAAATGTTTATTCTTCACTATCCTGTTTCCTAAATGCAAATATTGCAGAGAATTCACAGAAATGCAGCACCAGAAAATGACAGGGGCTTAAAATCTGTAATTACACACAACTTCTTTTAGTGTACAACTTTATTTCATCAGAAACATTTTCACTTATTACGTTGGATTTGTATTTTTCAATTTTTGCATAATATACTCTGAACAAATGCACAATTCGCATACATTTACTTAGGAGCACAATTTGCTCCACACAAATTGCTTTCCTGTATTTTCGGAAAAAAGGCAAAAAAATAACCCCCCATTCTTTGATAGCTGCTTGTCTGGCTTCCCACCAGCCTTTTTATGCCTTTTTATTTTTCTTTCCTGCTGCTCTGACCCTGTAATTATCACACTCTCACGCTTTCAAGCAACACTCTCGGAATCCCATAATTTTCCTGCATTCTTTCCATCAAAGAACACAGGTTTCCTCTTGAGTGTTTCAAAATGCAGCGTCTCTCTTCCTCTGCTGCGCTTTAGACACCCACGACACAGACGCCTGGGCCTGAGGCCAGAGCTGTCATCAGCTGTTGTGACTCAGCTACCTGCTGTAGAGACAATCCGCTTGTGCTCATCCTCTAAAATAATTAAAGTCGCTGAACCTGCGGCGATTCATGCGTTGATACATATTACATTTGGAGCTGCTGTTGAACACACAGCGTCGGCACTGGCCCATGGCCCTGTAGGTTATTAAAGCCGAGCATTGCTGGAGATATGGGCTGTGTTTGTTTGGATAACCCATCTGTAATACAGCATGATGGGGCAAAGCCTTGTTTACATTACGAGTGGGCAGGAAGGGCAGGCTGAGAAGATTTCCGGAGAGATGGGAGGGTTTACTGCCTCATTTTCTCCCTGCCCTTCCTGTGGGTGTCCCTCCTAACATGTCCCTCTGCAAAACATTTCATGTGCAGCTAATTAGTTTTTGTGAAGTGAATTTCGAGGTTATTGGTCATTTATCTCAGTGGTAATTACTCATATTCTTGCACTTCTGTCGTTTGGATGTTTTTGTGCAGAGTGTTCTAAATGACCTGAGGGGGGTTGTTGACCTTGCAGGTTCAACTGCGTCAGAATGCAAAACCTGGAAACATTTTAGCCATTTCTCATCACCCACAAACACTCCAACTAATGTTAAGTGGTTGTTTCTGGCATGGTCTCTTGTTTATATTACCAGTGTGAACCTGCTTTCTGTTCATTGCTCTGAGTCTGTTGAGGCACTCTCAATTGCAGAGTGGTGCCAATTTATGCAACCCCTCCGCCCGCTACTCTCCCTTTGTATTTCAATGGCCTGCCTGGTACACAGATGACGTTGATGTTGAGCCATGCTGGCTGCAATTTCAGTAGCACGATTGTAACTTTTATTCAGATCAGAGATGAACGCAGAGCAGGGGTGGATAACATTGTTAGCGTCTACAACGGCATCGAATATCCATGAAAGTGATGTTTACCAATCTTGTTTAAGCCGCAGAATGCTTTTTCGTTTTTGAGTGCGTTGAAGCAGAAAACATGTTGTCTGCCGTCCGCTGTTTGTGTTTGTAATAAAAGCTGTCAGTTTCATCACAGCGCAGCACAGACAGAAAGAGATGGAGTGTCATGTCTGGAGGCTGTGTTGGCTGTAAATGTAAAAGAGACAAGTCATCTCCTCTTGGGTAGCAGAGGTCAGCTGGTGTATGTCGAGCTGACTTGCTGCAGGCCTGTTTTCTGCCAGGAAACCTTTCATTGGCTGTCGAGGCTCTTTTTGAAAGCCATTCTGTTGCCTTCCGCCCTGGTCTTCCTCTTCTGTCTTTCAGTTTTCCTTCTTCTAGCTGGCTGCTCTGGTCAGAACAACCACTTTAATGCTAACTTTCACTTTCACACTATCAAGTTTTGAGTTCGGAGCAAGGTTCCATACTGATTATGTGGAATTAAGGGTCTGCTGAGTTCAGTGATCATTTACCACAACAGTGAATGCTATTTTTAAACACTGCTGAGTTCTGGTGGGTTTGTGTTTTTTCCAGTCAGAGCTGCTTACTTCAAATATTCCACTCACTGATCTAAGGATGACTGCAGATTTAGTACTCGCCAACATGAATACCAATTGGAAAACCTACAGGCACTTTTATTAGCAGGGTAGCTCTAAAAAGCTGTTGTTCTTTGATCCTTACCCAGCAGAGTGCCCTGCTGGGTAAGGTGTGACATTAGCATAACAGTCTGCCTCACACCAACTTGTCACGTATAAGTCAGCACAGGGGGAAAAAAGTACTGATTTAGTCATTTTTTTTGCTGTCTGTATTTGAAAAATACACACAAAGACTTTTTTCCCCTCTCCCCCCAGTACTCAGAGGCATGATTTTTGGAGGAATTGTATTAGTATTGAGTTGTTTTGGTTATTGCTTTATGATCAATGATATAAAATGAAAGAATAAATTGCCTTTTTCTGGGAACTACTTATTTCATTGTACATCATTTCCTGATTTGATCAGATGTCAATTATTTTCACGGGTGATTTATGCCTGTTATTTTCCCAAAGAATCAGTTTGTAGTTTTGTCCTTAAAGTGTCTCCAGTTTGCCAAAAGCACATGATGTGGTCTTGTTTTGTGGGATCATCAGTTGCAAATGCGGAATTGTCTCATTTAAAATCAGATAAAAGCGGCGTATTCTCACAGTAGGTGAATAGACACAAGCGTTTCTTTTTTCAAAAAACTCAAACAAAATGTTACATTTCTGTTATCATGAATCATTTTAGCTTTAGAAAGAGTTGCTGGGGTAAAAAATTGACCAACCAAGTTCATTATGAGCTTGGCTGGTTAGTAAGTGCAAAGTCTGTTGCGGTCGTTTCCTCATATTCAGCATTCCACAGTAACAGATTTTAGATTTATTTTGCTCTTTAGACCAGATTTGCTGTATCAGAGCTGCACGGTGGAGAATGGCTTGAGGTAACGGGTGGTTGTGCAGGAGGGCACTCAAGATACCATCTAGGTCAACACCATACTCTGAACACCACAAGCAAACGGCATATCTCTCAGAATGTCCCAAATGGACCATTTAAGCTACGGCTAAATTTGGCTTTCTTGTAAGTAGGAGGGCTTTTATTTGTAAATTCTCATTAGAGCAGCATGTTTTCTCATTGCTCTACTTATCTCTGAGGGCATCATCTGCTTGATGTCTGCTGTTGCCTTTTTGTCTGATTGAGACATAATGTGATTTCCACTGTTTGTCCTTTGGCTGCTCCTTCCTAAATGAGACATTCAGGCCCGCTAACTGAGTTGCATGGCAGATACCTATCTATTAGAAGAGGCCATTTGTCTTCTTAATTACTGGAGCATGTGTGGCAGAGTCTGTGCTGGCTCAACCTTTACCAAACAACTCTTGCCGGTGTTGCACTTAAACATGTGGGAATAAATTTGCTCACAAATGGGATGCTTGCAAATGGTATGATCAGGGCAGAGCAGTTTTCTCCCTGTTTTTCACACAGGTTTTAGGTGCATGTGGCCTCCTACCCCCTCATGTCATTTCACCCTCAGGTCATTCGCTTGTCCATTCAGGTCAGTGACTTCAAATGATGCAGACAGAGAGCCTGCACCATCACTGCAGCAGCCCTCCTACTCCCAGACAGTAAAATACACACCGGACGAATTAAGCACAAAGAAGGTGCATCAATACTCAATCCTGGAAATGGGCCATAAGTCATTTTTGATTGTGTGTTTGGGTCTGTGAGTGGTCTCTTGTGTATTAGTATTGAGTGGCCTAGTGTGAGAGTATTGACAAGAAGTGAAAAGTTATGTTGGTCCTAAACACAAATTATCCAGGAAGTCAATATTTCTCTCTGATGTTGATGTGGAGTTTCTGTCATGCATATTAAATCCCAGTGAGTCCTTTGACGATGCTTTTTTGTGTGTTGCTGAGCTATAAAAACTTAATAGATGCATGCTAAATTTACGAGTGATTTTTGACTCATGACTTAAGCTTGCAGCCACTGTTTGTACACTTCCTCTAATGTAACATCTGTCTGTAGTGTTAAGTAATGACTGCAGCAATACTGGAGTGACTGTTTGATTTAGTGAGCCCCTTTTCACCCGTTCAGTAGAAGTAAAACAACCCATTACCATTTACTTCCTAAATTATTTCTGTGCTTTTGCCTCAAAGGATCCGAGGGAATTGACCATTTTTTCCCGCAAAGTAGTGACTATAGCCATGGGGTATTTAGACAGATATTGAAATCTTTATTGACTCAAGTATTTTTATTGAAAATTCCAATGTGTGATATACAAACACAGCTAACTTTACCTTCTTGGGGCTTAAATGCATCTAAGGAATCTGTCTGAAATATCATTTACACCAATAGATGTGAAAAGATTGGAGAACTGGCAACTGTTTTGAAACATTCCTAGTGTGCTTATGTTTATCATGGGGTGCATGCATGCACGCTCTGCTGCTTTTTACTCAGCGGTTGAGAAACACCACGTCCACATCAAGGCAGGTCAGTCAACCTCATAATCTTTACATATCACTCAGAGGGCTCAAAGTCTGCAGGTCAGCGCGGCTTATGTTAGTTTTTGAGACGCATCACTGTCAGAGTGAAATGATACAGACATGCTTCATTGGCTTTTCCTGTCTGTTCCTGCACCGTGTTCTGTGTCTCCAGTGGGCCCTGTTTCAGTCAGACCACGAGTGCTGTGAATGTCTGTTTATAAAGTCAATCCCCCTCCCTGCTGTGACCCGCTGGTTCCCACGCTAAACTGCTGTCTTCTCAGGCCCTTTTCTGTTTTTTTTTTCATTCACATGTCCACCCACACATACATGCGTAGACTTCCGCGTGGAATGACGACACTATAAATAAAGCTGTACAGGACTGTGAATCAGTTTGGATGTAAATGTGGAACTCTGCTGCTGTTGAGCTTCTTGGATCTGTTGTAGATCCAGCTTATGAAGAACACTCTGGTGGTCTGTGACAAAGTTTTGCATCCATGTCCATGCAGTTGGCAGCATTGAGCTTTCCGTCTTGATCCTGGCCTGAGGGGTGAGATAGAGAGGGAGGTGGGCTTTTTCACCACTAGTTGTTTTTCCTTGTTTATGCCACCCAGGAGCAACTCGTCGGAGACAAAAAAAAAAAAAAAAAAAAAACTGTTGTTTTTTTGGCTGGGTGTGAAATATTTCCCCATCATTATTTCCCCAAAACAAATCAGAACTGGCGGCTTCAATAATAAACACGTTTCTGCAAAATAGGTGACCTTGTTTGTGTGCCTTGGTGAAAGCATTTTGAGTTCATGGAAAGTTTTCATATCGTGTTCCAGTCTCAGACAAAAAGACTGAAAACTTCCACATATGCTTTTCTTCGTATAGGTAGCTCTCTTTTCTAGTCTACAGCACTGGTACTTTTCTGTATTTTTATTAGTTTCAATTTTACAAATAATAAACAAAAGCACAGACGGAGCGAATGAGTGAAAACACAACAGATGTCAGATTAAAAGAGTTTATTCTCTGGTTGACACAGAAGCTTATGTGTTGCATGCTTCTATAAAGTCTGAAGCCTTCTGCAGCCTCTGACAGGAAACACGGTTGCTTGCTTGCTTGCAGGAGGGTGTTTCTATGGAAACCAAAGCAGGTGAGGGTATTAACAGGAAGAGGAGTTGAGGCTCAGCTGGCGAAGACGGGGGGGTGGAGATAGAAGAACGAGGTCAGTGCATTAAAAAGCCTGTCACATTGAACAACTGAACTCTCCCCAAGGCATTTCTACCACAGACAACTCTGACTCTTTTGAAAGCTTGCCTGTAAGAAATCTAAAGTCATGGTTAACGTGCTGACCAGTTTGATGATCTTCCTCTGAGAGTAAACAAAGAAAGAGGCACATATGTGCAAGTCAGAGAGGTGCACGGCAAGGTAAGCGTTTTCTCCTGGCCTGCTTACATGTAACCATAGAGATTATCCACCCACCACTCAGACGTGCATGTGTTTTTGATGCATGTCTGCAGAAAATTGCTCACGTTTAATTTTGCAGACCACCGTGGCAGTGTTCTTTTCAAGTTGTGTTTTATATGTGGGGATGGATAGTTAATGAGACGCCCTGCCTCTGTCCTCCAGGGGCAGCAGTGTCTGGCTGGCAGCCTGCGGTGAGGTTTCCTCTGTCTGCGCTTTCAATAATGTAGAAACACATTTTCTATCAGCTGTCACTCACAAACCTCTAGGGGCTTAAACAGCATTGTCGAAGAAGACGATGGATAGGGAATGTTTTCTGTCATTTCTCATTCCTGTGATAACAGTGCCTCATACATTTGTCAAAATAAGGTGTCCATATAGTCAGCTGATGAGTGCTATTGTTCTTTGATGCTTGTATAAGTGACTTTCCGCTACTAGAAGATAAGGTTTTGGCCATACAGTGTATGCTGTGCAGTCAAAAGTTTCTCACCAGAAAATCCCAGCCCTCAACTATCCCTTTCTGCTTCATGTCGGTCTGTGGTTGGTGTTTTGCTTAGTTATAATGCCGTTTCAAATGTAAAATCCTGTGGTGTTCCCCATCTCTTTTTTCCTCCCAGTGCATTTTAGAGGTCATCTCTCAGAGATGTTGGAGGAGTGCTGCTTATCATTATAGAGTTGCATAATTGATAGCTTCAGCTTTTGCAATTAGTGGAACATTTGAAATTCTTAGAAATGGTTTCATTTATTTTATGGGCTTAAACAACCAAATGTGAAAATGCTTTACAATATAATATGAAAGCTGTGTCTTACATAGACTATAGATTTTCTTAATAACATTCAGCTGTAATTGACTCTAAATGTGTCTTAGTGGGAATGATTTGAAGTGTTTTGACTCTGCATACAGTGTTGACTGTCTTTTTGGTTTAAATAATGGATTTTAAGTAAAGTGAAAGTGCCCAATTCTGAATGGGTTCTGTCTAATTTATTGTATTTTCTTTCAATTTTTCAGGTTCCCAGACTGACTGGAATTAAGGAGCGTCATTATTCATTTCAAGGCCTCTAACAAGATTCCCGTCAACATTTGGGTACCTTTTTTTTGTATCCCGACTACCTCTTTGCACAAAACAAAACACCTAATCAACCACCATGCCGATCTTAAAACAGCTAGTGTCGTCGTCCTCCCAGACCAAGCGTCGCTCACGCATGGATCTGACCAGGGAGATGATCAGTGCTCCTCTGGGCGACTTTCGCCACACTATGCACGTCGGCCGGAGCGGTGATGCTTTTGGAGACACCTCCTTTCTCAGCACACGCTCAGGGGAGCCTCCACCTGAGAATACGTCCTTCCCGCGCTCTCCACGACCCGGCCTTTTGTCACGCACCTTCAGGAGCAGCAAGCGCTCGCAGTCTGTGACCAGAGTGGATCAGCAGAGCGATAGCTCTTTGGTGCTCCCTGGAGGGTCACCCAGCTATGTGAAGAATGCCATGTCTCTGCCCTTTCTCAATGATGACGACCGAGGGGAGAGCATGGTGGCAAAGAGTTTGTCTTCAAGTCCGTTAAAGCAGCACGGGGAGTTGGACGGGAGAGGCGCAGCTGCAGCCACTCACTTTTTAGAGCTGGAAGAACGAAGCTTTGGCGAGCTGACAGAGCTGCCAGAGAGCTCCCATCATTACGGAGGTGGAATGAAGCACGCCGAGTCGGTTATGTCCTTCCACGTTGACCTGGGACCCTCCATGCTGGGTGACATCCTGGGTGTGATGGAGAAGGAGGAGGATGATCTTGGCTACGAGGAGGGAAAAAGCAGCGAAGGCCGTGCTTCACCGCCTCTCAGCGCCCACGGTGAGGAAGAGGACAGCGTGGAGAGGGGGAAAGATGAGAATGGAGAAGAGCAAATGGAGGCAGACGAAGAAGCTGAAGATCTGCAGATGCAGGCCTCTGAGGATCCAACCAGCTCTATTGATCTGAGGCCTGAGGACGGAGGGCCTTACACTCCAGAATACACTCCAGAGATACGGCCCAGACACTTGCAGCATCTAGACAGCTGCTCCATGTCCAGCTCTGGTTCTGCTGCTCTGGATGAGAAACCCAACAGCCAGACCTATACAGGAGATACAGACAGTGCCACATTCAGTGCCCCGCCAGAAGAGGAGAGCAACTTCTCCTCTTTCTTGGAGGATGAAGATGATGAGATCCGTGTATGAGAGTCCAAAGTCGTATGAAAAAGGGGAAAAAAGAAAAAAAAAAGCAGGGAAAATGGTTGATGTGGAACTGACAAATCCTCTGACAGTGTGGATTTGCACTTGAACAGGAGAAGGACACTGCAGTTGGTATACTGTGGGGATGAGACTGAAGAAGATGGAGGGCTCTCACTTTATAGGGCTACAAAGAAAGTGTGACTACTCCGTTAGGACAAGCCCAAACTCCATCTGTCAGGGAGCCTTACCCTTCTGTTTGTCTATGAATCTGTCTCTCCGTTTTGAACACTGAGGGAACTGACATGGAAGGGCTGACACTTTTTGAATATGGAACATTCCAGAAGTAAGCAGGGAGTATTGGTTAGAAAGGAACTTTTGTAGGAAAAACACTTTCCACAACTAAAACTCAGTTCACCCTCTCTCTCTCTTCTCTCACTTGACGTGTCACATGTGCTTTTTTCATTTGGTTTGCCTCTGTTTTCGCTGTGCTTTCTGTCTCTGGCTGTGGGACATCATGAGGCCTGAGCCGAACAGAAGGCCTCTGTCACAACAGGATCAGTGGTGGGTATCTTGTCACAATAAAGGGAGCTGTGTTTGTCATTGGGGTTTGAGGCCCTACATTAAGCCTCTTTCATCTGAAAGCATTTTAGCAGTGCCATAGATCTATCAGATTTTTTTTCCTCCGTTATTCTCTCTTATGTAACTCAGGGTCCTGGTGACGCTGCCATTTCCTGCTGTAAAGCTGGACCACAGGGTCCAAACCAAAAAATTCTTCTCTGTTTTCAATTCACTGTGTGCCACACAGGCTTAGGCTGCGTAAATTAGAGAGAGCCTGGGTTGTAAAGCTAATGGAGATGCATTGAGCTGGATTAACATAAAGCATAGTGTTACTACAGGAAACCAAAAGTGTGAAGAGTGCGTGGCACATTGAACATTGTGTTAGTTGTCTCTTTATCTCTTTTCCGGTGAACAGGTTCCTTTTTTTCCTCATAGGATTTCTATTAACTAACACAAATTGGGCATCTTCCTGCTTCTTATCTGTCATTTCAAGTTGAAACTGAAAAGAGTTTGAAAACCACTTCCTTCCTTGTTTTCTTTTTGTACATCCGAGCAACTGCAGTGGTGCAACTGAACTGTGCAAAAGATGTTGATACTCAATAGTCAATAGGCTGCCTTAAACAGTTTTTCCACCACTACATACAGTATGTGTAGAGTTTTAGGGTGTGTATGATTTCAAATCAAATGCACCAGCAGGCACAGTTAAACCAGACACTACTAGTATGCGTGTTTTATACATGTTGTTGTCTTTTCTTTGAAAAAAAATCTCTGCCACGTTTCTTTTGTATCTGTTTGAAGAGTGGATAAGAGCGAAAAACTGGCCAGCAATAGCTGTAAGAGCATTAAGAAAAGTGCAAGTTGCACAGTCATTGCAGCTCAACTATGTCTCTTGCATCATTAAAAAGCCATGGCCAGAAGTATTGAAGGCTTACTTGCGCTGATTGATTTCACTGCCTTAACTGAAACTGACAGATGTGCCAAATTATAATTTTCTAGCCAAAAACAATTTCAGTATGTAGAGCTCACTTTTGGGAGAACCTGTCAAGTATGTCTTCTTTCTTCTTCCACTGTAGGTAATCACTGCTGAGTACGAGTTCAGATTCGAGTTTCAGCTTGCAGGTTGAAGGAGTGAAAATAAATATTGTTGTAAGATATAATCAGAAAAATAATTAATTTGCGTAACTGGATATTTATCCCTTACACACTACATGATGCATTCAGGTGACTTCAAATGTTAATTTTGTACAAATGAGAATTTGCCTGTGCTTTCTGCAAACTGTTGTTAATAATACCTTACTGTTGTCTTCTTTACTGTATATTTACAGCTTCTTTTTTCTGTATTATCCAAAATAACCTATATTTTTCAATAAAAGAAAGCCTGAATATCTTGAATTATTTTTAGCCATTTTGTGGGAGTGCGTCAGAAGATAAATAGCAGTTTCACAGATGCAGTAAGAGCGAAGTGGTGCTCAGTTAGCAGCATTAACAAAGGAATTCCTTGAGTGCCTCTTCTGTTTCCTGACACTATTCTTTGGCTCTCCCAGAAGAGAAAGGAAGGAAGGAAGGAAACAATTGAGACCTTAGTGGCCCAGTCGGCCACATCTCTGAAGTACAATGATGTGATGACTCATGAGTAAATATGTGAGAGAGAGAGTGAAGTGTGTAAATCTGAGGCTTATTTTAAAACCAGTTTTCTGAGAACCACTTAGGTACAGCTATATTCTCATCTGTACAGGTGAGAGGGGTGAAAAATGTATGGTGGAGGACACGTTTATCACAGAGGAGAGCTGCGACCGATAAACAGCGATGGCAGGTAATTCTTCTCACCCTGTTGATTGGAGGATGGATGAGTCCAAGAGTCGCGTAAGACCAGGATCCCTACTCATCATCATAGATCCCAGAACTGTTCTGTCACTTTTGATTTTGCAGGCCATGCGTTGGTTCTTCATGCACCAGTGAGCCGACTCACAGCCTGGGCAAAGTTCAGCGCACTAGGTTTTGTTAACAATCACTGCAGACAATTCAAGGGCTCACCCCTGCATCCCTCCACATTAAAACTGCATGTAGGAAAACACTGGCTCTGTTCCCCTTTGGTATCTCATTTCGATTTGGTCTTTCATCTCCAGTTTAGGGGATGTTTAATCTCTTTCCATTTTGAGTTTTTCATAGTCACATTATGTCAATGTCCAATCTGCCAGAGGGCTCGAAAAAGTCATTATTCTTACACTTGTGGTAAAAAACAGGCCATTTATATTGATTGTTGTGGTCAATACAAACCAGTAGTGGTATTGATTCTTCTTTTCTCTGCCTGTATAAAGTCATTATTCTTCTTACAGATTGTTAGGAATTTTCCTTGAGGAGGAAAGACTAAATCTTCACTAGTCACCACTTTTGCGTTTCATTCGGAGAGTCTTGTCTTTATTCTCTGCTTGTATCAGAATTATATATCACTCGCTTGTACTGCGGACTGTTCCAGCCCCATGGAGCAAATCACTTCATCTAAAGCTTGATATTTACTGCCATCTAGTGGCTGCACGTAGCTCCAGTCTGTAGCAATGGGTGTGTCAGTGACTATGGAGTTGTAATTTGATCTTTTAATACCTCTGTATCATCTTATACCTGAAAACGTCAGAATTATGGATGAGCTTTCTTTTTATGTCATTCAGATCCCAGTGTATCTGCAGAAAAATAATTGTCAAAAGCAAAAACCTCAAAGTCATCTCAAGACAGTCAAATGAGATCATTTGGATGATTTGCAGTAAAAGGCAGGACGTGAACACAACTGTTTGAATTGTTCAAGCACATTTAAACTTGACACCGGAGACCGCTGATTTGTTCAGGGGGCTCAGCTCACCTCCCCCCTCACAACATAGATATTCATTGTAATTTGAGTGGAGCCTTGCAGCTGTTTCTCCCTCTCAAACACCCTGCGTGTAGTTTCTCATCTGCTTCTGAGGCTGTCAAATGTCATTTGGTTTCCAGCCCCCCTTCTGAAAACCGTATTTTCTTACTGGAGCTACCAATGGGAGGCGCTCACTGCCTTTAAGTTTATTATGTCAGGAGTCCCCGCCTGGACCCACAACCTTTTCCGCCAAATTCCATCAGCAGACTTGCAACTCTTCCAGGAGGCTGAAGGCATGCTGAAATCTGGAAAGTATTAAACAACCTGCTAGTAGAGGGGATTGAGGAAGGAGAGGTGGAGGAGGGAGGAGGGTGAAGCAGAGAGAGAGGGAGTGAGGGGAAGTAAAAAAAAAAAAAAAATTGGGGGATGGGGGAGAAAAGGAACAGAATAAGAAATTGTTCATATTCCGTCCTTTGCCTGGCTCTACTCCCTTTCCCCTCCCACACACACATCAGTTTGTGAACTTCACCCCCCTGCCTAAAGTCCAGACCACTCCCCAAGCAGCTACAGCATTTTTTTTTTTTTTTTAATATTTGCAGCAGCATTTAACAACTTTTTTAAAAAATGGGTCATAAACAAACAGCCGTTTCTCTTACGTAGTTGTGCACAGAGGGGAGGAGAGTTGGGGGAGTGTGTGGGTGCGGTGTGCATGTGAGGGAGTGTATATGCATGGAGTTGTTTTTTGGCACACAGCTGGAAAGCGAGTGCCGTGGTCGAAAAGCCCCAACTGTGGGTGTTTATGGTTAGTAGCGAGAATTAAAAAACTGGATGCCATCCAGGCATCCTTTGATACCCAGATCTCTGACCAAATGTATGCACAGTGTCCAGGAGGGCTTACTGTACTGTACCAGAGTGAGAAGGCCTGTCCTTAAAGGATGTAATCAATCTGAACTGTGCCAAGAACAATCTGTCCTCACAAACACTGATGTTTTTATTTAACAGTCTCTTTTCCCTATTTCTGCTAAGATGAAGTTTGACTGTATTTCAATTGCTATCGTCTCTGATGATCATTTTGTGTATTTGTTAGTCTTTCTGTAAAGACATTTTTCCTTGGCTGTCTTTATAATGATTTAATCTCAGCACTTATTGCCAGAGTAATTTATCTTTTGCCGTATTTACTTCAGTTCAGCTTGCCAAGTTCCAAGAAACCAAAGAGCAAGACAGTCAAACTAACAAACACTATCATTAGGAAGCACTTTTTTGCCTTTGTGTTCTCAGAGATATTCCTCTAGGAGAGCAAGACGCAGCACTACGGATATTGGTGTTAACAGGAGCAGCGAACATAAACATTCCAGTACCCAGTTTTGACCTCTTGACCTCCAAAACCTGGATCTGCAGGGCCGGCAGCAGGAGACCACACACACATGGTTGGAGGACAGAGGGAGGAGCAGGGAGGATGCTAAACCTTTCTGGTGTCCTTGCCTTAAAGAGCTTCAGATGCCTTTGCCGAGGACTGTGAAAAATTAGGCCATCTTCTAAACATCAGCGCCGTCCTCCCGCTCAGGGATTGTGCAGGTATGTCAGCATGTGGGTATGGCTTTCTCATGTGGAAAAGCTATTTAAAAGGAAGCAGCTCCTGTGTGTCTTGGTCTTCCTGCCAGACTTTCTGCAACTAGCACTTTCCTTATAAATGTGAAGATTGTGTCATAACGTCTTGGACTGGACTCAAATCTTCATTGTAAAAGAAAAAAACTATTTTTCCATCTTGCATAACCACAATTTCTAAAATTCCATTAGACCCAACAGAGCACAGAAGTGCATCCAACAAAGTTTTATTATTTTGCCATGAATGACAAATCAAACAAATGGAATAATTTGAAAATGTTTTGATGTGTTTTTCTTTTAGCGTAATGATTTCAAAACAGCCGTCAGTCATAAAATCAACCCCACGGTGATGCCTCAGATGTAGTGTCCCATTTTCTGCATCCAGCATGTAGTGCTAAGCTGAACATGGAAGACTAATTTTTGCCAAAGCAGAGAAACAATGATTCATCCCCTCTTTTTTCCATTCTTCCCTTCTGTCTGTGTGAAAACTGTGCTAACCCCGTCTCACTCTACTGAAGAGAGTGGGTCCTGCAGCCATGTGTTGTCCCCAGGAGAGCGGGCCTGGCCTGCACTCAGCCATGACCACAATGGATGAGGCTGGGGGCTCTGCTGCTCTATACACCCCCAGCTCTGCCAGAGGCTTCTTCCTCTCCAAGGCCTGTCTACGCCTGGTTGACACTGAAGGAAGGGGAGCACTCTATACAACTCCTGAACTCACTTGTACAACCAAACATTAGGTCACTGTCAGATGTAAACCTTTACAGATTAGCTTTTGGGCAATTGTTGATAAAATAAAGTTACTCAGGCAAGATTCCTTAAATTTAGAATTGATAAATGTCTACATATAGCAAAAACAAGGTATTCGCCATGTATCAGTAAACTTATCAGTGAACCCATGATTGATTAAAAAAAAAAAAAAAGAAGCTTCAGATGCTGATCACACCGGATCACATCGAGGAGACATCCTTGCCAAGACAGACTTGGCACTGTTCCTACGGTGCTGTATGTCCACACAATACGGCCCTTGTTTGGTAGACACTGCATGCCCACAGTGGGGCGAGATACTCTAAAGCTGACCAGGAAGTGAGGGATCACAAAAGGTCACTCTCCATCGTCTGACTTTAAACTTTGACCCCCTTCAATTTAATCTTCTCTGTTGCTCAACATAATGAGCTATACCAGTGCCACTCATTCACCATCTCATCAAGGGCAGATGCAGCTGAAGGACGCTCTCTGAGATTGATGCCTGAGCTGGACCTGGAAAGAAGTGACTCCTTTTCTACAACACCTTATTTCATTCAACAGTTCCTCTCTGAACTATTAAAAATTATTCTCAATATATTTTTGGCCTAGGATGTATAGAATACATTTTTGAGCATCTCTGTGTTTCTACAAACTAATTTTAGCTTTTCACATTCTTCACTTTACTTTCAAATTAAAGCCTAGATGAGCAGATTTTGAGTTTTAAAGTCACTTATAAGCAAATGCCATAAAGGATACCTAGATATGCAAATCCATAATTATATTGCCTTAAAATGCTTTGAACTTCACAGCTGTTCTGGAGGATTTTTAAACTATTTTTAATTTACATCACTTGGTCAACTGAGTTGAAGCTGTGTTCAGGCCTGTGCATTTATAAAACACAGTGTCCACTGTTCACATGGGTGAACCTCAGTGATTTTATAGAGCACTTGCTAATATCAGTGCTGGCAGATCCAGTCGGACAGACTTTCCATTACAGTCCATCACCTTCCTGTTTTCAATGCAACTTTATACGCAAGCTTCGCTTCACTAGTGGAAACACTGCAACAGCTTAAAGGCTCATTCACTTTCCTCAAATCTCAACAGCATCATAAATCAGGGTGTGACTACAGACAGAAAACAACACTAGGTTGAAGAATCCCAGAGCTCCATGTGGAGAGATTACTTTAAAACACACTGTACTGGGTGTTGGTCCTCCATTTAACAACTCTGTCATCCAGTTTATGCTCCCCTCCCTCTGGCCATGGTTCCCTCTGGATTGAGCTGGAGAGGAGAGGGGGAAAAGTCCGGCTGATGCTGGCTCCCCTCATCGTCCTACCAGCCAGGCTTCAACTCTCCTCCTCCAAGTTTACACAGCCAATCAGAGCTGACATACCGTCAACAGATGTGTTGTGTGTATTTGTGTGTCTCCTCTTTGGTTAGGTTCACTTGTGTTGTATTTATTTTATTTTCTCTGGCTATTGAAAAATTGAGTTAGGTCAGAATTACATTTTGCTTTAATAAATCAATTAAAGACAGGATTTTATGAGTTTAAACATCTGACTAAAGAAGGGGAGGATTTGCACAGTGGTATGAGTGGCATTTATTTTTTAAACCAAGTTCTAAAAGAAAATTCAGCAAGCTGCAATAAAGTGTATCACATTTGGCACAGATAAAATTCACCCATATATGATTTTCTGCTCTGTTGAAGAGAAGTCACAGAAGAATCCCAAACAGCAGTGGTAAACACTTGTACAAGGAGCAACCATCCTGCAGGCATACTATAAATGTAAATGTGCACTCAAATGCTGGATTAAAACCAGTGTCAAAAACAGCACTGCGTAATTATTTGATCTTCTAAACAACCTTAGCATTCTCACATCTGTCATTTGGGTGGATTTAGGCTTGAAATTTCAATCTGTCTGTACTGTTTATTTTAAACATAAACACTCAAAGCTTTGCATGGGATGTAGAGGCGTGTCTGGCTCTGAGCTCAGAAGATGCAGCTGGTTAAGTAATCATCCAAATCCCTGTTTTTTTTCCCCTATTCTCCTGCTGCATGCTCCAGCTGTGCTGCAGCTTTAGGCTGGCCAGGAAGTGTTGGAGGAGGAGTGGGGTGGAGGCAGGGTGAGGTCACAGCGCTGATGGCCCCTGGGATGGGAGGATAGCTGAGAGGAGAGAGGAGACACATGGCCCACTGTTACAGGTCCGTCTATCCATTCTTAATCTTACTGTTAGCAGAAGCCATCTTTAGTGACATATGATATATCCAAAGAGTTCCAGGGCACCACACAGTGCTGCCAATTTGGACACTATCAAACACTGACCCTATTTTTTCACATACATGCACACACAGACGTGCATAGAGAGAGTGACTCACCCTCAGAGCCGTAGGCATATTTAGAGACCACTGTGTGACTGCCTGGCCCTGCATGCTTGGGATGCCTTGGGTGTGACCACGGTGGCCTGCACTTTGTGTGTGTGTGTGCGCGCGTGTGTGTGTGTGTGTGTGTTATAGTTGCTCCAGCTGTTTGTCGTCTGCAGCCTGTCCCATCAGTTCTCACTGAAGAAGGAGGACAGCCAGCCAGACAGTGACTCAAACAGACACCAAACTCTCTCTCACACACATGCACACAGCGGAAAGGATACTCAATGGAAAGAACTGCGGATAGGATTCGGAATTTCCTGGTCACCAGCAGTTTTACTAGGAAAATAGGCACTGGTCATTTTTCAGGCCTTTACTCATCATCTAACACCATTGTAAATGGGCAACACTGGTTTCAGTAATGAAACTGAAAGACTTTAGGCTATGCATTGTTAGTCGCCGCAATATTTTGATACAATTGTAAGAGGTGAAAAAGAACTAACGTCACCACAGAGCTCCCAGTTTTCCATGAAGTTTCCAGTCATCCATTGTGCAACGATACACTGCTGTTAGTCTGGTGATTCTCAGGACTTGGCTGGCGCGGCCTTCTCCCTCCTCCCACAACCATGTGTGTAGTTTTTACAGACTGGAGATCTACAAACCCAACCGTGACCTCAGAGAATTAAACATTCTCATTGGAAAACCCCCGTATCCCCAAAGTGGCATTTTAGCTTGTCAGCTGCAACGTGATTGTATGTGTCGTTTTCCATGTGTGTTTGTAAGAAAAAGCAAGAAAGAGAGGGAGTTTGTTTGCAACTTGAAATATGTGACTATTTTCCATGAGCCTGCATCTCTCTGCTGTTGTGTATGTGGTCAGCACATGTTTGTACTTGTGGTATCTATATGATACATTAGTTATTAAAAAGACAAACATTATGTCTTGCAGGAGCCCAGCTTTGTTTAACAAGGCTGAAGCTGCACTGTAGGCTCAGTGTAATGAGACCCCAAGTAATTGTTTTGAAAGGGTAACTTTATAATGGAAAAATATAAAAACAACCCCTGTTTTCAATTAAGTCTTTCCATCCCATCCCCCACAGCCCTGAAAAAGTAGGGAGTTCAATCCAAGCTGCTATGCAATATTTTCTTCTCTGAGTTCACTGCTTGCCTGCACCATATGGCCAAGGATGGGATTTAATGTAATTTTTTGTATTTTTTTCCGGCTGCATGATCTAAACCTCAGTGGCTGGTCTTGAAAAGTGGTTAAGTCCATATTTAGAGTCATCTTTTCCCATTTTTTCTTAAATAAAAAAATACAAATAAATGGGACCGTGACAAAGTTAATGAAGAAATAGACATAAATAGTTTTTTCCTCTTTCCAAGTCTGCTTGTTGTTCTTGACCACACCCTATCTTTTGTCATGAAAGGATGAAATTCATTACACAGAGGAACTTACTAGAACACATGTTCTGAAACACTCATATGGGCGGGGGCACAGGCAAGGTCTCATCTGGAACGCGTAAAGCATAACAATACATCCCAGCGTCTCTCGTCATTCTGGATCAAGAGAGATGCTCATCTGGGATGGGAGTGGGTGGGATCTGTTATGTCTTAAATCCTGCCAGAGTAATAAAGGCTAATGCTGTAGGCTGTGTAGATCAAGCTGTTCTTTCTCTGCCTTTCTTCATACGTGTGAAAAATGTGCAGTTTTGGAGGAGAGCACTTTCTTACTTTGTCTTATGGTTCTGTTAAAGAGATAATCTGCAAGATCTGTGCTTAATGGGGATTTTGGACACATCTTTTATGATAAGCAGAGACTGCTGGTTTGTTTGCTCTATATTTCACGCATATTACCACATGATTAAACCACGTAGCCAGTGCTGTGATACATCCTCTCCAGATTTTCCTTTGATGCAGCTGCAGTTAGTGTGGGTAAATGGCTTTTCTGTTTGTGCTTCGTTATGACAGTTATTAGCACTTACATTAACTGCACATTTGTCTTTCTGTTAATTGTGGTCTTATCATGTTTTCTACATTGTGCAGAGAATCATAGATAAACCTACCTGACACACTCAGATCTGGAGGCAGGCGTTACCCTATTACCATCACATTATCAACGGTGTTTTTAGATGGATGAAGAATAGTCAGGAAAACAATGCTCTGGACAGATGCAAGACCAGAAAACACTCCATCTCATTATAGAAACCAAGGGGCTGTAAAACACAATTCACTCTGATCATGGTGAATGGAGTTGCTCTCTTCAAAAGTGATTAACTTTGACCAAGATCGAGCAAATGATAACTGTACCTGGCAAGCACTCAATCAAATAGCAGTGGGGTCACAGGCATTAAGTCCTATTTGGCACCAAGTTTGCTCTATCTACCTCAACAACTGTACATCTATTCTTATATGCCTACAAGGCATTACTTAGGTCTTAATTGGCACATTAGGGTGCTCAATTAGCATAAATGTCATTATTTTTGTAAAGTATTTAACAAATTTCATCTCGACTTGACCACTGTTTGGAAAAATGATCCTAAGTGGAACACAGATATGGCTAATAAGTTATATGGTAATGCTCAAGTAGTTGGTGAGATAATTCATTTAAAACATGGCGACACTAGAGGAAAAGTCTAGGAGTTTCCAAAGTCATGAGAATTCATCATTTGGGAGACTTGGATGTTTCTACAAACTTACTCTACCCTTCAAAAGTTTGGAATCACCCAGACAATTTCATGTTTTCCTGGAACTGGGCTTCTGTACCCCTATGTAGATATTCCATTACAAATCAGCCATTTCCAACTAGAGTAGTCATTTACCACATTAACAATGTCTAGATTGCATTTCTGATTAATGTTATCTTTATTGAAAAAAAAAAAACGTTTTTTTTTTTTGTTGTTGTTTTTAAAGGGATATTTCTAAGTTACCCCAAACTTTTGAACGGTAGTGTATATATGAGCAAAATGACAGACCAGTTTGCCGACAGTATGATTTGGTTGTTCATAGAGTTTTAACATTTACATGACTAGTAGAAATGTTAAAATGAACTTCTCACAAATTATTTAAATTCAGGGTAATTTATTAGTCTTAACGTTGGGGTCAAAGAAGGGTTCTAAGCATGAAAATAATCATTTGGCTGTGAAATTGTGGATGTTTTCCAGTGTGTGCATCCTGATTGTGTGTCATACTGGTGCATCACTGTGTCTGCCAGAGTTTATCAGTCCATCCTCATCTCCTCCTTCACTCCACCACTGAGAGGAGCTGTCAGTGGGTTTGGCGCAGATCTCTGTGAGTGGCTGCTCTGGGCTGCAGTCCAGACTGATGCCGATGGATGAACACACACATACACACACACACAGTAACTCCAAGCCAGGCTTTGCAGCAAGGCCACAGTTTCCTTTGGCCAGGCCACTGTACAGTCACCAGGCTACCCAATACATATGCATATGTATCACCACATTTCCCAACATTTGATTAAACATATTCCTTTCCAAATTCTGGGAAGAAACCAAAACACAGTGAGTATTATTAATTCCATTATAAGATTTGGTTTCAAGTATCAAGAGCCAGATGACTCAGTGATGAGCAGCGAGTCTGATCTAGATAGAGATTAGGCAAAAGCTTGTTTAACAGCATACCGAAGGATGATTGTACTTGTCACTTTCCTTTCATTCTTTCACACAAGACAACAGCCCTTTACTAGCTGCCCTGAGGCTTGTAATCAGCTCAGCTGTTTTGCACAAAGAATTAATAAAAGCCAGTGCCAAGTGTAGCCATGTGTAAAAACCTCTTGAAGCTGAGGATATTAGAGATGTGCTCATCACCACTAACCATGTAAACAAATCTTACATCAGAAAATACATGAGCTCAGTAGGTGTTTACATTGAGTTATCATTACATTTGACCTCTAAAGCTGCTCTGCATGTCAGGTCTACAAAAGCACAACAAATACATGCCTCAGATACAGCGCCAATAGTCAGCTCCTTGCAGGTGGACCTGATTTACAAAAGCTACAAAGGGCTGGCAACATTTTCGGCAAGAACATTTTTGCTGGCACACACCTTTCTTTGCATAAAGTCTGAATTGGCAACCGGTAAAGGAAGTGGTGCAATGTTAGCTGTCAAAGCAGCACAGATACACTGCTAGGAAAAGATAGCACAGCAACAGGAATGAGAAAACTACTGATAACAAGTAGACGGGGATTATTTTCTTCTCGGGGAGTTATAGGGGATTTTAGCAGCACATTTCTAAGCAAATTAATTATATGACCATGATTGCTATTCAGACACATTTGATTGTGATGACAATAAACTAACATGTGTGGCGGTTGCAGCTTAGATATTTATCTGTAGATAACAGAACTGTGAGAACTGAGTCAAAATGAGAGGAAGGCAGTTCGTATTGAATTCTTTCATAGTTTTTTATTGCTTCATTCCAAACCCCTGAGGCCAGTATCACTCTGATTCCAAGCAACAGTTTGTATGCTAGTCTTGCCTGTTGGGATATGTGTGCTGATGACATCGACTCCAACAGGAAGCCAGGGACTAATGATTAGCACATGTTTAGGATCACTAGGGTGCCACAATCTGGAGTTCGTCATGCCGTATGTCTCTGATTTATTTGGTTGTTGTTTCTTCACAGGGAGGGACAGGCCCATTTCTAAAGGGAAGAAAAACAAAGCCCTCACCCCTCTCAAACATCTTGGCCCACTTTATCTGATTTAACTCACAGCCAGTGGAGATCTTCAGCTTGGTCATGGTTCATTTTGGTGTTTAAAATGGAAGAGGTGAGACGGGGCATGTATTGCACGAATGATCTAATGTGATCCTGCTTCATACCTTTACACAGACCTGCATATTTCATGCACACCAGGGAGACTTTTGGTTGCACAACCAGTCCAATATAAGATAAAGACACTGCATATTAGGGGTCTGGTCATATTTGACACACGTGAAGCCTGTCAAAGAATCTCTCTGTGCATACTTATGGTCCGTGTCAACATGTATGCCACTGTCAGCATCAGTGTGTGTCAACGATTTAACATAGCCTTGCAAAGTGTGCAATCCTTTAACACAGGTCTGGGTCTAGAAGGCTTCTCTCCAGCTCCTCCTGCATGGGGTCTGGGATGTTACCTGATAGTCACTAAGTGGTGAAACACAAACACTAAGCACAGCACAGTGAGGTCAGCTCAGCCCTGAGGATCACGAAGCACAAGGACAGCATCATATACATCCTGGAAAGCAGAGAATGCATCTGCAAGAAGAATGTTACTGTCTGTGGTTTCACAGTACACCGAATGATGCATCTGACACTTAATCCTAATCAAACCAGGCCCGGTCATTAACAGTCCAATTTAACCAAAACATTAACAAAAGAATGAAGTTCTGTGAGGAGTTGTGTGCATTGAGCATCTATCCTTTTGTAGTTGTGGTGACCTAAAGATGTTCATTTTGTATTTTTTTATTTTATTCATTGCTCCTCCTGATAACATCTGACTGGACTGATGTCAGAGTTTCAGCGTTTCCTCCTGTTTTGGTATAGACCTTCCATAGGTGAAGGGGCGTTTCTTCATTCCTTCATATTCCCACAAGTGAAATTTCCTGTCAAGCTGTCCCGCTAAGACATCCTCCAGGCAGCCAAGCTGGGGTCACATCCAAAACCAAAACCTAATCCCTAATTGTCTCACTCTTCCCTCACTCCCAAGTTGCTCTTCCAAAAGAGTCATTTGGCCACTCCTGCAGGTGGAGCCCAGCGCTGTGTACCAGGGTTGGACTTGAACTGAGACTGACTCATTCCGTCACAAAGCAACAGACTGTTCCAGTAATGCTCCTTGTCCCAAGTCTAAGCTTGACTTTTTATGCGAGCCTTTTACAAACTTGACACAACTTGCACTGAGGTAAAAAGGAAAGTGAAAGTTAGCACTTACCTAGACTCCTGGCAGTTTACACTTAAAACCAAATCATAAGCATTGGTTATTTACAGATTTAAATCTTTAAAGAAATTGAACCGCTGTTCAAATGAAGCCAATAACAGCACAAATCGGTGTAACTGCAAGAATAGTGTAGAGTTGATCTCTTGGGGCTACATTCATTCCTGATAAAACTGATTTTTTTCATAACATTGCAGTTTGTATTTTCATTAAATAACAGTATGACACTTCTGTGGTTTGGTTTGATGTCAGCTGTTTTGATCGAGGTGATGCTTAAACAGCACTGTAGCTCTTTTTATTGAAATTCTTTGTTAGGGAATGACCACTTGAGATATGCTATCTTGTTTTCAAAGAGGTCCTTAACCACAATAATACGATGTTTTGTTTTTCACAAGTAAGTGAGGTTCATAATAAAAAATAATAAAAACAAAATAATAAAATAAAGCTAAAGCTGTCCAGTTAATTTTCACAAACTTAATAATTCAGCATTTAAAAAAACTAACCTTTTAAAATAGCTCACCTGGGGCCTGGTGAATCCTTTCATAATAAGAGATCTGTCAGTTTAAAATTTCAGCTGCAGCCTCGCCACAATGGCATCGACTGTGGTGTCGAGCTGTTGCTGCCTTGCTGCTTTGTAATCTTTCACTTTGAAAAGGAGAGCTATGCGCTTTTATTTAATGGGGTTTTTTTGCGGGGGGGGCAGTTTTTGGATGGCTTTCAGTGTGCTTTCAGCCATGTAACAAAGATCATAACTCATCAGTGTTGCAGTTGAGCTATCACTGAGAGAACAAAGTAATCAGTCAAAGAGACTGGCAATATCCTTTTGAGTGTTTTCACAATAATGGAGTTTTTTTAATTTATTGTCAAGGGGTGTCTTTCATAATAAAATATTTATCACAAAACTTCCATCAATTGAGATTCATTAGAAAAGCAATATGTGCATGCTTTTCTAAACAGATATTATAAACAACCAACCACTGCATAATGATGCACTTATTGCAGTCTCACAAATGATTAAATCAAATAAAGTAATAAAGAAAGGGTGGGGCACTCACTGCAATGAAGCTTCATTTGCTAGGGAATGTATTACAGATGCTGCATTATGAGAATTAACAACAACAACAGCACCAACACTGTAACTGTAGAATTTAAATTCCTTGAATGATTTTCAGTAGGACGTAGATGCGTCCTGTTACTACTCCACTCCGTACACGTGCACTGTGTGAGTAACAGTGCAGGATTGTGTGTGAATTCTGTCTGACCACAGACAAATGTTAGACCTCTGTGACATTTATAGTCTACAATCACTCCTGCTCCAGCTGGACTTTGTTGAGGTTTGTCTCCTCACCCTGCTGCTGCTGCTGGCACCGCCTGGCCCTTTGACCGCTGCACCAATTACATCTTCATAAACAGCAGCGTGTCCAGCTGAGTGGTCGGCTGATGCTCAAAGAGCTGTCTCTCCTGCTCTGCTGGGGCACACGCAGCACCGCCTCACCCAGCATCCCACAGTGAGCCTGGGCAGCAGTCCACAGTTCATCCCCTTTGCGTGCTTACAAACACAGACCACAGGAATCCACCTGACGGGCCAAAAAAAAAAGTGCAAAGCAAAGGCGAGGAGCGAGAGAGAGGCAGGAGCTGTGTTCTCTCACTGCAGCAGATGATCACAGCAATCGCGTTTAGACTTCTTTTGTCGCTGTTGCCATTTGTGTTCTGGTTTGGTTTACAACTTTTGTCACTTGTGAGGAAATGGCCCGGAGACCACAGTGTAATGAGGGCTGCAGAGCTGCAGAGGGCTGCGGCTGGGCAATCTTTGTCACTCATTCTGGACTCTTTGTGTGTGTGTGGAGAACCAAGCCGTTCCATCAATTTAGCATGACTGAAACATTGCACTATGTTAACTCCCTTTGGCACTTCCTTCTCCCCACAGACCCAGGAGTAAACAGGGGGCCTGCTTTACGCACACGCACATTCTGGGCATACCGCGGGGCCTCCACAGGGCCGATGCCTTTACATGTAAACACACACTAACCGGACTGCTGGACATATGTGTTTTATCAAGCTCAGTGTGCACTTCTGAGGTCAGTAGAGCTGTCTAGCTACTTTTAATTAGTGGAACAAGGTAAAGAGTCATCCTGAGGTTCCCAAAAGCCACAGCTCAAACTATTTCAGGTGTGGCCTTTAAAGAACACACAATAAGAGTTGGGATGTCAATAGTGATCACTTAGGGACTTTTATAGGAGCTTTAAAAAGATATCAGGTGTAAAAATGAAGGATAGAGGCAACATGCCCTGATTTAATTTTTATTGTTTGTGTCATCATTGCTTTAGTAGCTGTAAAATTATGTTTGTTTCTAGGGCTAAATACAGAGAGTTGCTAAGGCTCTGGACAGTAACGCCACAGGAGACTCCATGCAATCCTGTGGACTTCAGAACAATCCAGATGATAGGCTACCACGGGAAGAAAGAGGGGGTGAGAGAGGGGGGGAAAAAAGAGAAAGAAACAGGCCTCTGGTGACGTGCAGGGCCTGCAGGGCGGTGTTCTCAGGCGGAGAAAGGGACTGACTGGGGTGTGTGAGCCACATCTGGAATAGTAGCTACAGAAGAAGGAGCTGAGAGACGCGCGGTGATACTTTTCCCCAACTCTCCACTTCAGCACACCCTTTCCACGGACACAAACCTTTTCCCTTTGCCTTTTTTTGTAAGTTGGATTAATGTATTTAATCTTCTTCTTTTTTAACCCGCTTTGTTTCAGTCTTGTGGTGAACTAATTTTTTTTCCTTGGCGTTTTTTTTCCTCACTCATACAGCAGGACTTCCCCGTCTTTGGACTTAAAATCGACTTTGGATTAACTTTTTTGACGCAAAAAAAATGCGCCTCTGTGTTAGAATCTGCGACTTTTAAAATCTGTTTTGCTCATCTGTCACCGATTTTAGCTTTAGATACTCGCAGTTGAGACTACAACTCAAGTTAAGGCTGGGGCGCACGCATGGCGGCACTTTGCTGGAATGTTTTTTTACGCAGATGGGTTGAGTTTGTTTTCCAGCATCATGCTTTAATTAGGGCGAATTATTCACTCTTACTCAGCTTTTCTGTACATTTTTTTTCAAACTTACTATGCACATTCCAAAACTAGAGTACTATTTAAAATATTTAAACCATTTGGACATTTAAACAGATCAACACATAATCAGCTTAAAAGCGTATTTCAGGTTCATTAGTACAACCTGACTTTAAACTTTGATCATTCTGAGCTCCATCGGGAAGAAATTAAGAGTTCCTTCCTTCTTTCTTTTCATGTTTGAATGTAAGGCGACACTCTCACATTGAAGTAAACATTGCGGTTGGTGCAGAAGTGAGGAAATAGCGCCATCTGGTGTCGAGATGAGCTGCACACTTGGAGAGAATTCGGTTTGATGGTAAATTTATCTGAATTCTTTTTGTTTTGTTTTCCTTGTGTCCCTCTAGATCTACTTGAAAAAATGCTGCTCATCCTGCTTGGAGTGCTTATCTTGCACTTAATCATTCTCATCCTTCTCATTGTGTCAACAGCAGTCAGTGTAAGTTGTGACATTCTTCTTTCAGTCCATATTTAACTTTGAGAAAAATACTTGATGTAAAAAAGCTGGTACTGATTCCAGGTGCTTAAGTGAACGATTTGAACTGTTGCCGTTGGATTGCGCCATTAAAACCATGCGTTGTACTGTGGATGCTGAAATGTGTTTAAATGGTTCTTGTTGTTGTGTTTACCAGGCCTGGTCTGTAGGTGGGCAAAGGAGCACAGATCTGTGGTACAATTGCATGATAAATAATGGAGGGTACCACTGCAAGCCAGCCAGCAGTGAAGGTTTGTCTGCATTCCAGAAAAACAAACTGATGTTCTCTGGCATGGCAACATAATGAATGAGTTTAAATTCATGCTCTCCATCTGTCTTTGTAGACTGGATCCAGGCAGTGCAAGCCCTCATGATCCTGTCCTTGCTCTTCTGCTTCTTCTCCCTCATTGCATTTCTCTACCAGTTGTTCAAACTGGTCAAGGGTGGACGCTTCTTCTTCACCGCAATCTTCCAGATCTTGGCCAGTGAGTATGACTTCATCACTCTCTTGATGGGTCACACCCCGAGTAGAAAGCGGGTGGAGCCGTGAGATCATCCACAAGCCAGATTCCTTCACATTCTCACTCCTCACGTGTCTTCGTGTGTTTTCTAGGTGTGTTCGTGATGTGCGCGGCGATCATCTACACCGTGATGAGTCCGGACGACGCATCCATCACACAGTTCGGCTACGCCTACGTGCTGGCCTGGGTGGCTTTCCCTCTTTGTCTCATCAGTGGCCTCATTTATATCGTGCTGAGGAAGAAAGAATGAGAGAGGGAGCAGAGGAGAAAAGAGAAGGGGATAGTTTGGAGACCCCTTACCACAACATCGCACTGTGCCTACTGCCCACAGACCATAGACTGACATCCCAACAATACAACAAAAGTGCATGTGTCACTAACAATTGTAAACACCAAATTGCGACATTTATCACTGCAAGAGATCTCTTTTTGCTGTATTTCAGTGTCCATTATTTTCCAATCACAGGCTGAAAATGTCACACCTGTTGGTTTTGTAAATGAACAACGGCTTATTTTCACCACGCCTGTTTCCTGTGGTGACAGTGTCGTCAAAACTGTGTTTAGAAATGTGTTGGTGACATATCGACTTTTGCTGCACGCTGGCATCCGACTTCCACAAATCCTTCTTGTGTGATAAGACGAGTAATCCTGCCTTGCTTCAGTACAAAGATGTACATAGTGTCTGTGGATTTTAGACATATTTATAACATTTTTACATGCATTGTGTACATAGTGTTGTCAAGTTAACATTGTCATTTACGTTATAGAGTTTGTGTCTCTCACAAATCATGCAGCTGTGCCAAAGAGATGTCGCTTCAACTGCCAGACTATCAAGCTTTTCTTTTTTTTTACTGTTCTGTCTTCTTTTTTTTAAAGGGTGTCGAATGCTTTGAACAATGTGCCTTACTTAAAATGTCTGTGTTTGTCTTGAAGGAAATGAAAAAATCCTCAGAAAAATAACAAGTGCTAATAAACTGAAGTTTTTCTGAATTATCATTGTACTTGATATATCGAATAAAAATGTTTTGCATTTTGTAATCTAATTTTGAAAATGGTGCTTTTTTAAATCTACTATTCTTGAAATGTATAGCCCACTTTTGTGTTGCAAGTGTGTCATGTCCTGTGTTTAATTTGCTCTGTACAAACTTAAGTTTGCATTTTTTGTCAGTATTCTTAATAAACCTTTTGAAATTAATTCTGCTCAGTGCTGAAAGTTCAATGATCTGCATTCTTTACGAGAGTTGGAGAAACTACTTTCAGGATACTCAGAATTATTCTCTCAGACTGACTGCAATTTTGTGAAAATTTGTCTTAATATTTCTATATTACTCATATTTCTATATTGTGACAGTTATGATACACTAGAACTAGCAAATGGCAGTCTGCTGCTTGTAATGTGTTTATTGTACCACATGGTGGAGCTATGACACATAAAATCCTCCCAGTAACCAGTTACTCATGTGGAAAACATACATTTGTGAGCAAAAGTTTACATACACTTGTAAAGATCATGTATATCACGGCAGTGTTGAGTTTCCAGTGAAAAGTATCTATACAGAAATGCTTATATTTGGTTAAATGTCCATTTGCCATTTTGACTTCAACTAGGTGTTTTTGATAGGCATCTGCAAGCTTCTAGTTGTATCTTTAACTACTCCTCTTGACAGAATAGGCACAGTAAATGTGTTGGCTTTCTGACAAAGAATAGTTTCTTCATCACTGTATACAGGTGTTTTGTAGGTTTAGGTTTTGGAGATGAAAGTTCGGGACCTTAATTCTGGCCTGATTTAACAAGTTCATTTTTGATGTGTGTTTGGGATCATTGTCTTGTTGAAACACCCAGTTCTCAGGCTGATAATTTTAGGATTTCCTGGAGAATGTGAATTTAATCCTTCTTCTTAATTCTTCCATTTACTTAGTGTAAAGGACTACAGAACTTTCCTCTAGAAGTTCTTTTCTTTGTCCATGTGATCACCAGCAAATTTCAGTTGAGCCTTAAGGTGCTGCTTCCAGATCAAGGACTTCCTCCTTGCATGGCAGCCTCTCAGCCCATGGCAATGTAAAACATGTTCGACTGTGGACACTGACATCTGTGTTCCAGCAGTGACTGATTCATTGCAGATCTACATTTCAGTAATTCTTGGTTGATTATTGACCATCCTGACTAAACCTATTCTTGATTGTGGCAGTGACACAGCTTTACCATACACTTTACATTTGCAAACTATTGCTTACACAGTTGATTTTGGGATCTGAAGTTGCTTTGAAACTGCTAAAAGTGACTTTTTTGACTTGTTCAGTTGTTTAAATGATATGATTTTTCAAATCTGTGCTGAGTTCTTTAGACTGCATCATTGTATTGTTTGCAGTTGAGTCTAATAAATGTGTGAAATGAGCCCTAATGAAATTGGCTTAGAATAGTCATCAACTGTAGTCAATGATAAGTATGCACAAGAAGTTAAAAGGTTAAGTTTGATTAACACAACTTTCTACATCACCAAAACGGATAATTCTAGTTGCCGTTTGTACATATTTGACCTAGCAGATTTGGGCATTTTTTCCAGATGACCTATAACACATTTGTGAAAGAACCTCAATGCATGATTGTTTATTGTTTTTGTGACAATGGTGCATGTGTTTCAACCATTCCATCACAGAAAAATAAGAGTTATAGGAATCACTGGAAACTGCATTGCAAAAAACTATTTGTAAATGATTGTTCAAAACTGTAGATGAAGGCTCAATATAATCCTATTTTGACAAGATGAATAAGCGCAATACATACACTACCAGTCAAAAGTTTCAGAACACCCCAATTTTTCTATTCTTTTTTCTATTTTTTAATGGAAATTATACATGTTAATGTCTCAATGTACTCTGAAATGACAGCATAGAACAAATAAACAAATTAAATTTTTAAAAAATCCATTTAGAAACCAAAATATATTCTAAACTTTTGACTTATCAAAGTACCCACCTTTGGCAGATACAACAGCTGAGCACACTCGTGGCATTCTTTCCACAAGGGAAATCAAATATTCTTCAGAAAGTTCCCAACTCTGGTGCAGAAGTTCCCATAAATGTGTGACACTTGTAGGTTGCTTTGCTTTCACTCTTTTGTCCAGTTCATCTCAAACCAGCTCCATGGGGTTTAAGTCTGGAGACTGTGCTGGACACTTCATGTTTTCAAGCTTACCATCTTCTTTTTTTCCTAAGGTAGTTCTGGCATAGCTTGGACTTGTGTTTTGGGTCATTATCTTGCTGTAGGATGAACCCCTGACCAACTAGGGACATACCAGAGGATACTGCATGGTGCTGCAGAATGCTGTGGTAGCTGCTTTGGTTCAGGGTTCCTCTCACTCTGTACAAGTCACTGACCCTAGATCCAGAAAAACAGCCCCAGACCATCATGCTTCCTCCTCCATGTTTGACAGTTGATGTCACACACTGAGGAACCATCTTTTGGCCTATTCAGCGACATAGAAAAATCCTGTGTGATGAACCAGAGATTTCAACTTTTGATTCATTAGTCCATAATACTTTCTTCCAGTCTTCAGTAGTCCATTGGTGTTGTTTCATGGCCCAGGCAAGCCTCTTCTTCTTATTCTGACATCTTTGCAATGGCTTTCTTGCTACAACTCGACTTGTCAAACCTATATCTCCAAGTCTTCTTTTCACAGTTGAAACTGAGAGTTCTTACTGTGACCACTATTAAGCTGTGCTTGAAGCTGTTGTCCTGTGAGCTGCCTATCACCAAGCTGTTGACTCTCAGAAACTTGTCTTCTGATTCTGTTGTGACTTTGGGTCTTCCAGACCTCTTCCTGTCAGAGTTTCCTCCAGTTTCTGAATGTCTTTTGATGGTGAAGAAAACTGTATTCACTGACACCTTGACTTTCTTCACAATTTCTCTGTAGGAAAGACCTACATTTTTAAGTGTTATGATGGTCTGTCTCTCTTTTATTGTTATTTGCCTTCTCCTCGCCATTTTTATAGCAACAAACTACTTTCTGCAGTACAATACAGTTCAAATAATGCTCTGGAGGGTGTGGTGCCACGGTGTGTTCAAACACTAGTTTTATGCAGACAGAGGGAGTTGTAAGTGATCAAGAAAAGTTGAGACATCTGTAGGATTTGGTAGCACCAACTTTCAAGGCTTGAGCAACCTTGCTGCAGAACAGCTTTCTGAAATGTACGTTATTTTTCACTTTTGGGTAACCTTACCTTTTTTTTTTTAACCTCTGGCAGTTCGCCGCTTACCTTTGTACCATTTCAAGCTATTGATTGGACTTGAACTACTTGAATTTCGATTTTTTTTAAAAACTGGAAAAATTGGGGCATTCTAAAACTTTTGACCGTTAGTGTAGGAATAACATCAAACTGTATAAATACAGGATAGTATGGGACCTTAAAAAAATAATGCAACAGTTGGAACATCACATAAATCTAAGTTTCTGAGAAGTTACAAAATCAAACATGCCCGTTGCACAGTAACTACTTAATTAATTATTTATCAGAAAAACTGCTGATCAGATAGCTATGTACTTTTGTAATTTGTACTAATCCTCCAGCATATCGGCTGTGAACAAATAAACTCTGAAAATGCAAACAGCTCCACCTGGCTACATTTTGAGGACATATTAGTCGACTGCTGGAAACATGGGACCATGTATAGACATTATATCAGCAAAACTCCACAAATCAAAGAGTACAGTTAAATGTGAGGAAAAATGTGTCAACAGCATCTCTGTGAGGAGAGCAAACAAAAATAATGATTTTTGTGGATCACTGGCTGCTACACAGTAATGGGAAGCTCCTCATAGAAGTCACTTGAAGTGCTTAAAACCCTCTCCAACAGATTCTCCCCACCATCTTCCATTAATTACAGATTTAATTTCCCAGTTTTCATCACACAGATCAGTGACTAGGCAATCCAAGTAGAGTTCTGCATCATGTACCGTATGCTGATGTAAAATATTAAATGCATTAACATTAAAAATCAGAGGAAGATTTCTAAGTATTTGTTTAATTATGCAGGTCTAAGGGGAAAAAAAGTCAGTAGATATTCTGATGACCTTCAAATCTACATTATATTTTGGATCGTATTTTTTAGCAGTCAGCCAATTCAGGGCCATGGAAGGAGGAAAATAAATCGAGAATTGCTTAGAATTCCACTAGGTGGTGACTGAAACACACTTTTGCAGTCTTGTCATTCATTTGCTCCAGACTGCTTCTTTGAAGGTTTTCAGAAAATAACCAGACTCTGTGGTTTGGATTTTTAAACATATGGCACATCATATATTGCTGTTTCTCTAATAATGGAAGAAAATGTATTTCTCCCCTCTTTTCTCTGTTTAAAGCATATACAATACTGGGGTAACATGACACTAATCTTCTCCCATGCTCTCTCTCAGAAGTTGGCACCATAGTGGATTAAAATAGGTTTCTGCCTTTGATCCAGAGACGTCTATAAATGTCTTATGCTTAACTTCAAACGCAGAGTTTATGGGTGTCAGCGCTCAAATACACGAAAGTACAGTGTGTTCATGAACTTTATGACAGCCATCTTACCCTGATTAAATATGGTAGATCAATATTGTGTGGTATTTTTTTAATCACTTGCAGCAACGGGAGAAGGGAAGCTGCAGTGAGACTAAAACCTCTCTTCTGTCTTCAACATGTAATATTTCACATATAACATACATCACACCAAAACTATTTATTTAATTTAGGAGTGAAAGCAAGCAAATTTTCCTGTCCTTTACTGCCTCTGGACACAAGCTGATCGAACAGCGACTTTAAATGCAAAATTGTTGTTTTTTACTTCATGCTACTTTCAACGTATCACAGCATCTTCAGCCTCCAGACATTTGCACAGACCGTAGAAAACAAACAGCAGTCTTTTTTTAGCTGCCTACCAGACACCAAGGTGCCATTATCATTATTTCACATATTACCCAACACCATTGATTCACACATTTGCATGCACACATGCACTCCTGCACACAATATATAGGTAAACACACACACACACACACACACACACACACACGCACACACACACACACACACACACACACATACACGGGGATATAGTGTAACCTGTGTGCATTTTATACAACAAGTCATTATGGCAGCTGAACATGCAGACAGACGATTAAAATCTCATTCTCAGGTTTGCTGGTTTAAAGGCGTTCCTCCCAACTCCATCAGTCCTGACACAAAAGAGAGGCCAGTTAATACTACCCTGGTAAAAGTCCCTGGGCATACAGATAACATATTGAGGATGTCAAGAAAACTCTGGAGGCCTATAATGACCTCACTGCTCCATTTGAAACGTAGTTAACCTTAAGGGTTATTTATCACTGCGAGGGTCACTGAGGGGCACTTAGTATTTACTACAGGACATGCAGGATGGAGGAGAGGGGATTGAGAGGAAGCCACCCTTATCTCTATCCACTGGGTACTGTGGTGGCTGTATACATATATCAACACTGTTTAATTGCTTGATAAAGACCAGGATATTTCACTGACATGCCTAACTCCCCTTAGTGTTAAACTGTTAAGCAGCAGCCAAGGACTTTTACATGTTGGCAGCCAAGTGTTTTCTTGGTATCCCAGGAACACCTCAGAATCATTTCCATAAGTCTACGGTTGGGAGTTTCTCTGTAAAGGCAGTAATGGTCGTGAAGCAGAATATACAAAGGGCTGCAGCCAGCTGATGGGTCCCTGAATGGGACATGTGATGACTTCAGAAGAAGCTGCAGCCCTCCTTTCTTTTTTTTCTCTTTAGATTTGTTGCCTTTTTCATCCATGGTGTTTGTCTCCTGGAACAAACCCTGGAGTCTTCAGATGTAGCTAAACGACTGAGAAAATGGGCAAGCCCAGTTCATTCAAAGCTGATTTCATCACGCCCATAAATCTCTGAGAAATCAAAGCCCATCTTATGCCCTCCCCTCTGCTCTCCCTTTGTCTTGCTAATACACATTAGAGTGTGGCTGGCTGCCCACTTTGACGGGAAAAACCCGGACAGTCTGGGCAAAGTTGCAGATGTGGAACGTGGAGGCACCTTTGACCCATGACCCCTGCCGTTACATCCTGCTACCAGACCCTCACTGTGCACTGCAATGTCCCAGTGTCATTTCCTGCTTAAATCTCACAAGAGACAAGAACGACGTGACAATAATATTGGTTTACCTCTTCATCTAGATATACATTGTCATTCCTATGTACAAAAACCTAATTATCACAAATGCTCATAGCTGCACATATGCAAACACACACGTACAACCTACAAACACAACCATATGTAACATAAATTGCGAGCTTAAAAGCTAAATTATCTCATCTTCTTTAGAGCTTAGTTTCCCACAACAGTCATCTGTCAGAAGCAGCAGAGTCAAAGGTAGTGAATGCAAAACTAAGTACTATGTGTGGACTTCTTTTCATTTTCTGTTTAAGTTTTTAAAAAAACAACTTCACAATGTGTATTCATTCATCCTAAGTGACCCAAGATAATACTTGATTCAAAATATTGCTCCTGTAACTTGAGACTTAATTAAAACAGCATGTTGTTAATAATTTAGTGCCAGCAGCAAGACTCAACCAGTCCTAATCTTTAAGCAAGAAGAGAGGAGAGGTGGTTGGATTGCAAAAAAGAGAAAAAAAATCAATTATTCAGTGCTATTTTTACACACATTAAAAGTGGCCCCATAAATATCAGGGAGAAATTTGGGAAGAGGTGCTCATATCTGGTGCCTCAACATCCATATTTCTCTCTCTCTCTGTGTGTGTGTGTGTGTGTGTGTGTGTGTGTGTGTGTGTGTGTGTGTGTGTGTGTGTGTGTGTGTGTGTGTGTGTGTGTGTGTGTGTGTGTGTGTGTGTGTGTGTGTTCCTCGGTCACATGTACAACTCATGCACATGCTTGAGACAATTTCAAAAGCAGCATGGCCCCTAGCCAGAAACAAGGACCTTCTAATTCAGTGCTGGTGGCTAACAAGGGTTTCTATACTGGTGTGACAAGGCTACTGAGGCAAAGATCTCTCCTTTAATTATACAACAGCAAGCTGGAGAGTGTCTTGTCGCTATCTGGTGTTTCAGGCCCAAGCAAAGTTATTCCAAATTAGAGAGCAGTGTAACAGTGCCGAGATGCATCAGTGTGGCAAAACATGCAGCAGTGGTTACACGGGTGCTGATCCATTCATGTGCTTCAAATGCTCTTCCCACATTTGAGCTGAAGATGAAAATATGCAGATAATTTGAGAGCACTTGTGAGAGCTTGCACATATAAGAACATGAGGATAATTACTCAAAGTGGCACAGGAATCATTTGAAAACATAATACAGTTAAGATCAAAGACAGATACTGATCTCTTCACACATAAATGAAGGGGTGATCATCCCAAAATGAAGACAGGAACTGTATTAGATCATGTATGTTTGCTATGATATAAGGCTCTTATTAAGTGCAATGAGACTGCTCGCAGATTCGGAGGGTGACGGCACAGAAAGAAGTTCAATCCAAAATTACAGTGTACATGTATCAGACTGTATCTGCTGCACATCAACCATTCAGTGTAAGGTCTCCACTGAAGTCCAAGTCCATTGAAGCAAACTTTGAACAGTATGTTAGTAGATTTAATTCAGAATATAAGTCAACACACTGCTGTACATCTTATATTATATCTATATTTGGTTTCCTATGATTATTTTTCTAGTATAGTGGGCACTTTTGAGGGGAGTTCTTTGTAGGATAGATAGATAGATAGATAGATAGATAGATAGATAGATAGATAGATAGATAGATAGATAGATAGATAGATAGATAGATAGATAGATAGATAGATAGATAGATAGATAGATAGATAGATAGATAGATAGATAGATAGATAGATAGATAGATAGATGTCCATTTACAACCACTCATCTGTCAGGGGACTAAATAAGTGTGATATCTGCTGGCAGATCAAATGAAGGATGGCGGTCGTGGCCTAATTGGGTGGGTCAGACTGAAGTAACTGTGTTATTTCAACCTCAGTGACCCTGCCCAGTGGCCTCAGTCTCCTCCCGGTAGATTTCAGAGTGGATAGGAGCTTGAGACCAACCCAGTTAGAGGTGTTTGGAGTGGGTGTCTTTGTTTGTCTTCTCAGCCTGAACCCTTCTCTACGGTGACTGATGATCTGGTGGCCGCTGAAAAAGCTAGAATTACACCTTTAACAAACAGTCCGCTGCCCAAAGTTCAGGAAACAAAAAGGTGGATGGGATTGTTGCTTACATTCTAAGTCCGCATACACTGATTGAATATAACAGCCACTTTCTGTTCATGTTCCTCTTCCTCTTCCTCTTCCTCTTCCTCTGTCACTTCAAACCAGGTTAAGGTTATACCAATTCATCCTCAATGGCAATCAACTGAAATAAGAAACTATACTGCAAGAAGCCCCAACATTTAACAAAGAAAAAAAAGAAAAAAGCAGGGCTGCTGTTGCTATGCTACAGCTGCAAATGTGTTTGTCCACTTATGCCATTAAGACCACCCTATGAGCTACAGGCTTTGTTATTGTGAATTACTTCTGCGGGATTTTATGCTTTTAAAAAAAAAAAAAAAGTGACTTACAATGACAGATTGGGTGACTGCCTTCATGTAAGTTCAACAGTCGTAGAGGGGATAAATTCCTTTTTGTGAATTAAAGAATGTTTGACTAAGAAATCCCAATTAGGGCTGTAAAAACTGTTGATGTGGTAGAGACTAGACCCTGTAAGCACCACAAAGGAAAAGAAAACCTTTTAAAAGCTGTTGGCATAAACCTGCAAACACTGAGGAACCTCAGCTGTAAGCAGCCAGTATAAATATTGTTATCCCGTAGTTAACCCTGTCAGTGAGAATGTTCAGACTTCTAAACAAAAGAGACAGAAAGAGGAAGATGGATTCAACAGACAGAAATCTTTGCTCAGTGTAAAGACCCCTAGTACAGACAGGGTTAATAGCTTCTCCTAAATGTCTGCTCAGTGCAAATATTGACAGTGACTCCGACCTCTCATCTAATGGCCTGGTCCATGCCAGATCTCTCCTCTGGTCATGTTGCTCGCAGCCCAAAGAGCCCAGACAGCTGCTCTGTGATCACCTGCTTGGACGCTGAGAAAATCCAGGCTGGTCTGAATGTACTAAGAACCATGTCGTTAATGATTGCTCGCAGCAGAAGCAGACGTTTTAGAAGTATTCCAGAGTCTCCTCCGCTCTGTAGTTTGTTCAACAGCAAAAGTAAAGTAAGCTACAAAGATGGTTGCAAATCCTATTAATTCATTATGTATCATTTGAGAACAATTACACTTTAATGAGAAGCATGTAGGAATATCTCCTGCTTTTAAATCCTTTCAAAAGATAATGATCATGTCTGGGGATGGCTCTTATTTGATTATCTGAATAATATAATCTCAGTTTAACCACTATATATTCAGGTTGCAGATCTAATTTTAAACATAAAAGTAAGTCAACATGAAATATAAGATCAAAATAATAATATGCAAACCTATTAAATCTCTCAATCAGCCTCACATACCAACAATTAATATTGGAATCTGTTTTCTAAGCTTGTCAGAGATGTAATGTATTTAAGGAAGGCTTTGTTGGTTTGCACAACAAATGCAAAAGTTTATCCCATACATTTCATTCTTTCACAAAGGATGATGTCTGTACCACTGCCTTGAATAATGTATTTCAAATGAAAATCTGTGAGTTAGAACTTTCAGAATATCCCATAAATAGGTAGAGAGCAGGATCAGACAGCAATGGCTATGCACAAAATGAAAAGCGCAATATACAGCCAAATATACATGCTTTCAGATTCAATACAACACTTCTCAATTATCGAGAGACAAACCCAGAAAAGCAAAACTGAAACGCTCGTGTGAGGTCTCTTGAGGTATACCCAGGCTGTTCAGTCAAGTCTACTACAAATGGATGTCATGTATCTAAGGAGTGGCAGCTCTTAAGGCTAGATCCTGTCATTTTTCCCCCACATGTGCAGTGTAGTACTTAGTTTTGTCAACCAGTATTTAAGCTCTGGTATGTATTGCTATTGTCCAAAACATTGTCTTTTCTGTTACTCTATGCACTGGTATTCAAGTTTTTTGTTTTTTTTTTACAATCTATGACAAACCACATCTCTGCTAATTTGTTCATTTTGGTAGATTGTCAATGTGGAGTGAATTTAATATCAGATACTGTAAGTTTGGAATACCTGAAAATTTGTATTCGGGAACAGACGTAATTCTTGGGATCTCACAGAAGATCTCCAACTTGCACATAAATATACCATAGTGCTATACTGGGTGATTTTTACCTGAGAATAACAAAGCTGAACTTTACTAGTATACTGAGCTAGCTGATGTATTGAGCATGCAGAAGATGGTTGTTAGGATTGTGGCAACATGATTTTTTACCCCAAACCTCTTAAATTTTGTGATTAGTTTCGTATCTATAAACTTTGATATGAGGCTATTGGTGTTTAAATCTCATGGCATATACAGACTAAATTTGTTAGAGGATTTGTATGTTTAAAAATAGAAAATGAATGTTTTTGGCAGTAATGAAAAGCTAGTAAAGTTTATTATCCAACCCTTCTCCAGAGTTCTTCAGAAAAATGATTTGTCTTCTCTTTCTCCTGGAGAAGAGTCTTTTGTCTACTTTTATCTGAGTAAGACTTTTTGTTGTCCCTGTTGTTGTATTGTTGTTTTTAAGAAAAAAAAAGTTCATTTCATTTTGCTGCTTGTGTAAGAGTGCCGGTTAACTGAGCCAGGTTAATTCAAGCATCTATAAATGCCACTTATTCTGTTCCTCGCTGATGGTGTCAGACAGACAAAACTGGCCCAGGCCCACACAAGGCTGTGAACCTTTTAAATGTGTTTTGGAAAATTCTGAACTGGTGACTGAATTGTGGTTTAGCAAGAAAACACTTAAGCACTTGGCCAATTTTCAGCAAAACATGCCTCTCATAAAAACAGTGCACCCTTTGTACAGCTGGCATTTACGTCATAGTTGCTCAGTGTGCCACTGGCTACTGAAATGTAGCTTATATGTCAATTTTCAACATCTATAAATATATATTGTCTACGAAGAAATGGACAAAATGATATGGATGAAATGTATAGAATAAAAAACACTATCCTGCAAACAAAACTATGTCAAGCCTGATTGCTCAGTCTTCCAAAGGAATTTGCATTCTTCAGATATCTTACGAAGCTCCAAGTGGCAATGGCAAACAATGGTGATCATTAGCCGTATCATAAAGAGCATCGGCTAATAACCCAGTTAACCTTTCAACCTGGAGACAGGCGGCTTCTGATTGGCTGAGGAAGTCAAGCATGAAAACTTGTGTCACCTCCATCAAACCAGGTTTTCAGAGCTGTGGTGAAATGTGGCTCTTATATATTGCTACCAAGTCTGTTTTTGGGCAGAAAGCAAAACCCATGCCCATGTTTTCGCAGCACTTTATGTTGCATGACTCACCACAACACATTCAATCCAAGGCAAGCTACAATAGTTCCATGTCTACAATAGTGAGTGATGAAAAGAAGATGTATTTTTAGCCTGTCTGATAGCTCAACCATGGGCAGACCCCCAGCTTTTGAAATCCCTCTCTTTCATCCATTTACTGTACACCTCTTGAACTCTCTCTGCAGATGTCTGTAAACCTGGCACTTCGTAACTGCTTCCTTCTCAGGTAGTAGCAGAAATGAGTTGCCATGTGAGCCTTGACCCTTTTGCTGCATTTGAAGCAATCATAACCCACATACTTGTTATTGATTCATCCAAGAAAAATGCTGTAACTTACCTTTTAGTGCTCTTTGCGCAGTGCAGATATGTTGTATGACTCAGTGCTGACAGTATGGAGTGTTAATATCTTCCATTAACATTGGTACTTAAAGCTTTTAAGCCTTTATTCATTTTCAGATTTAAAAATATATATTTATATACAAAAAAAAGCATATATAGAGAAAAAAACAACAACAAATATGTTAACAAACATTCAAAAATAGGTCCAGTCAATATCTTACCGTCTTTGATAAAAATATTGAGTGTTTTAACAACTCCATTGGCACCTTGAGTGTCTTTATGCACTCTAAGGAGACCTTTCCATCTGCGGCTGTCAAGGTGTCAAGAAGCCTTTTGACAGCTCCAAAGTTCACACCATGTTCGTTTTGTCAAGTTCACCCCGCCACCCTCCCAACCTGCCTTGACATATGACAAGTGGCAGAGCGAATATCAACACTGAACCTCTGGGTCATAAAAAGCAGGATTCGTGGGAGGAAGTTCTGAGTTAGCCAGGAGTAAGATGTGGATTTGTTCACCTTGATAGCATGAGTGCTGCACAGCAGTCAAGCACTGACTTGATATGATCTCAAAGCTGTACATCATCCCAGTGATGCATTACAGCCGCTAAGCAGTTAAAAAGTCATCATGGCTCCTATTACACACTTCACTTTTAAATACATTTGTCAGAGAAAAAAAAACTTGAAAATACAATGCAACATGAAAACTGCCCACAGCAATAGTATAATATATACATAATTGAATAACACACTATAAATGGAAAGGACACCACAGTGCAGCAAAACATATTGATGTGAATAGTTATTTCTCCTTCCAGTCCCAATCAGAAAGGTCCATTGATTCCCAGTGTGTGATAGAGGGCTCTGCAAGGACAGGGCTGTATGTCACACGTGCACCCTATTTCCCATTGCACATGAAGTGTCATGAATCAGATTTGGCCATAAAACTCAAAACATTTAGAGGTAAACACATTCATTTGCACACAGACTGGGTAGCCTTTTAAATCTTATCTTTATTGTGACTATAGCTCATCCCTGTGATATTATAAAGCAATGAAAATGAACTAAACATGGCCTCATTAAAGCTCCCATAAATGTTTGCCATAACCCTCCAATTAAAAACAAGCTGCGTGCATGTGGTAGCTGTACTATAACCTCACATGTGAAGAGGAATCCTTCATTTCATGGCCAGTGGTTGTCATTGCTGTCTAGCCGGATCACAGCAGCCTCACAGTAAGCAAGCGAGGGTTCACAGGTCCCATTCAACCACCGCTGAGCATGAGCGGTGAGTGGAGTTGACTAACCCTGATGGCTGTGGCTCACCATATTCTGTTTGATCCGGGTTCAGGCAGCAAAAATCCCTGTAAGGCAGGATGTCGCAGCATATGTGTCATGGGCTACACAAAACAAGTGTTGACACTAAAGGACATGGTGTCATCGTGAATTAGCGATGTTCTCCCAAATGTGCTTCCTGTCAGCACACCTGGGAGGTAAATTGTGGCAAGTTGAGTCTTTAAGGTCAAACTTATCATTAGAGTTGATATTTTGGAAAATATTGATATAAAAGTGATGTTTAAAATCCTACAGTTAATGTCACCAAAACCAGACTCTGACACTGAAGTGCTGCTTTTACATTCATCTCAAGGAGGAAATGGGTTTTTAACGTGCATGTACAAGCAAGATGTTAAGACACAGGTAGTGTGGAAGTCAGTTCTGGCACACTGTGCAACAAATGTGACAGAAAACCTTCAATGCACATGCACTGAGAAGGGATTTTGCAATAAAGTAGAAAGCACCCGGTCTAAGGCTTTTTAACCCTGTAAAACCCACTGTTGCAGAAATACAATATTATTTTCTATTTTATAGAAAATAATTCTATTTTGTGTATATATATATATATATATATATATATATATATATATATATATATATATATATATATATATATATATATATATACACACACACACACGCTTTATTTTGTTTATTTTTTTTTACTCATTTTTTTAGATTTGGGTCTTGCAGGGTTAATTGTATTCCCATGCAAAAAACATATGAAATACTATGTCTATGTTTTCAGGTATGTATTTCATATACGTGTTTCTTAAAGCATGTCTGGAATGGCTCTTTAATCAAGTACATAAATCTAACTTTGACCCTAAAAAGCATGCAGAAATTGTTGCACAAAAAAAATGTCATTGGAAAATAATATGAAAATGTATTCTTGTCATAGGAAACAATCCAGCTCATCCTGACATTATATTAGTGGGATCCACATTTCAGTCTCTGTGATGTCCTATGTGAAGGCCAGACTGGTGGTGAACTTTAACATGGATTTGTGTTGGCATAACCTGTGTGTAATAAACATAAGGATAAAGCTAGTGCAGCCATGCCAAGCCGTTAGACTACGTTCAATTTAAATTAAGAAATTGTTGGTGTGCACTTGCTTCTTGTCTTAAGAGGCTTTTTGAAAGATTAATTGCTTCAGACCAGACTCTTACAATGTAGGTCAGATATCAAGCTTTATTTTAGTGTGTTCACTATGTGCAGGAGGAGAAGAGAAGAGAGGGTGAAAAGAAGAGAAAGCTCTTTGAAAGAAGCAAAGCCCCTCTGAACCTTCTGAGCTATAGTCAGGCTGTCTCCGGGTGGAAGCTGAGTTGTTGATGAGCTAAAAACGATTTTTCAAAGTTTTCAGGGCATGAAGCCATCTTTAAAGCTGACAGGTCTTTGATCCTGTGGTTTGCCATGATTTGTTTCTGATTAATGTGGAATTTGGTCCTTCATTCATGTGGATACATCCCCACCACCACCACCACCACACACACACACACACACACACACACACACACACACACACACACACACACACACACATATACACATGTACTGATCCTCAATCCTAATTCTGTCTCACACAGCGCTGACAGACCAAACGAGAGAGACGCCAACATGGACTCCAAAAAACTGCATCCCAGTGCTGCCCGGAACACAGCCTGTTTTCCTCTAGTTTAACTCGCTGGGAGAACAAGGAAAGAAAAATGTCACCCCAAAGGCAAAATGCAAGAGAGTAAAAAACATAGGGAAAGAATTTGCTAAATAGCAGATTAGTGACTAGTATACTGGAGAGTGGTTTCACCAAGAATTTACTGCAGGGTATATAATACCTTGCAGTTCAAGTCAGGCCACTGTAAACAGAGGATGTTCCAGGTAAAATAATAGAACATTAACTTTCACTTTATTTGCCTTTAGATATAAAATACATGTCTGCAGGGCCAGGGGAAAATAAAAAATGTCAACACTTTTGTAAACTCCTTCTGTCTCTTTAACCGCAGGAGACTGTTGAACTTAATGCCTTCTCTGTTACATGGAAAAATTCAGCATTTCTAATCCTGACCTGAGAGTGACATCCATGAGTAATGGAATATACCTAGTGTATTATTCTAATGCAGTATGTTTTGTAGGTGTTTTTTAATTATTAAGTTATGTCATAAGGCATTATTATCAACATAAAACTATTGATCTTTGCTGCACCCCTCCTCCTTTAACCCTTAGTTGCACAAGTGATTGGACCTTACACTCTTCTATAAGTGGATAAAAAATGACCCATATAAGAATCAATGTGTTTTTATGCCTTTTTTTCATTTTGGTTAAGAATAATCATTTGTTGTTATTGTCTGTATTATATTTTGGTCCACACAAGACTTATTTCATGTTTGATATATGTTTATTTTTCACTTTATGACAGATTTTGAACATTTTGATAATTGAAAAAAAAGAACAACACATCAGCAATAGAAGAATGTCAGCATCCATTTTATTGACATTTTTCCACTCGTTTCCTCCAGCTGTTGCTGCTCTCTGTCCCTCCAAGTTTGTGTACTTCATCACCTCTTATATGATATTATATGTGATAAAGCGCTCCCATGCATGTTTTGCTGAGACAGTGGTGGTAAGGCCCGGTGCAGGCCCCGACCGACTTCTCAGGATATTAGGGCTTGGTGTTCTGCTCTGGGTGGGAGATAATTCGCTCCAGTAAGGGCCCTTGTGGCTCCTTCTATTGAACATGGTTTGGACTTCACTCTCCTCTTAAGAGGACTCATCAGAGGAATCTTCTCTGTCTGATTGATCCTGTTCAGTTAGGAGAGATGGATTTCCAGGTGGATGACCAACACCTCCAGCTGGACGATAATTTGGGTCCTCATCATCAGATGAGATGTCACAAGTTTCAGATTCTGAATCCAAACCCACAACTACCTCTCCATCATCCAGCATCTGGATGATCATTTCTCTTGTAAATAAACTCATGAAACAGGCCTTGACAAAAATGATGGTACCCCTAGAAAAGACTGAAAATAATGTGACCATAGGGACATGTTCAATCAAGGTGTGCCCTCTAATTAGCATCACAGGTGTCTACAAACTTGTAATCAGTCAGTCGACCTATTTATAGGGTTACAAGTAGTCACTGTGCTGTTTGGTAACATGGTGTGTACCACACTAAAAATGGGCCAGAGGAAATGAAGGAGAGAGTTGTCTCAGGAGATTAGAAAGAAAATTATAGACAAACATGTTAAAGGTAAAGACTATAAGACCATCTCCAGGCAGCTTGATGTTCCTGTGACTACAGTTGCACATATTATTCAGAAATATAAGATCCCTGGGACTGTAGCCAACCTCCCTGGACATGGAAAATTGATGACAAATGGAAGGGATGGATAATACGAATGGTAACAAAAGAGCCCAGAACAACCTCTAAAGACATTAAAGGTGAACTCCAAGGTCAAGGTACATCAGTGTCAGATCACACCATCCGTCGTTGTTTGAGCCAAAGTGGCCTTCATGGGAGACGACCAAGGAGGACACCATTGTTGAAAACAAATCATAAAAAACCAGACTGGAATTTGTCGAACTGCATGTTGACAAGCCACAAAGCTTCTGGGAAAATGTCCTATGGACAGACGAGACAAAACTGGAACTTTTTGGCACATCAGCTCTATGTTCACAGACGCAAAAATGAAGCATATCAAGAAAAGAACACTGTCCCTACTGTGAAACATGGAGGAGGCTCTTATGTTCTGGGGCTGTTTTGCTGCATCTGGTACAGGGTGTCTTGAATCTATGCAGGTACAATGAAATCTCATGACTATCAAGGTATTCTAGAGAGAAATGTGCTGCCCAGTGTCAGAAAGTTTGGTCTCAGTCGCAGGTCATGGGTCTTGCAACAGGATAATGACCCAAAACACACAGCTAAAAACAGCCAAGAATGGCTAAGAGGAAATCATTGGACTATTCTGATGTGGTCTTCTATGAGCCGTGATCTAAATCCTATTGAACATCTGTGGAAGGAGCTGAAACATGCCGTCTGGAGAAGGAACCCTTCAAACCTGAGACAACTGGAGCAGTCTGCTCATGAGGAGTGGACCAGAATACCTGCTGAGAGGTGCAGAAGTCTCATTGACAGTTATAGAAACTGTTTGATTGCAGTGATTGCCTCAAAAGGTTGTGCAACAAAATATTAAGTTAAGGGTACCATCATTTTTGTCCAGGCCTGTTTCATGAGTTTATTTTTAAAAATCATTCTGTTAAACCACGGTTCAAAAGCAATGTCTGATTTTCATTGGTTAATTTTCATAGAATTTTTATTTATTATTGCTTTTGTCAGATTCAAATTATTTCTGTGACCGTTGTGGGTTTTTCTTTCATTAACTGAGGGGTACCAACAATTTTGTCCACGTGTGTACATATAGTAATGTTAGCTAGCTTAGTGTTAGCTAGCTAATGTTAGCTAACTATAAAGTAGGATAATTTGATGATGCATAATAATAACACGCACTCTTTCACACAAGAGTAATGAATGTGCAAGTTTGTTGAAAAATTTTTTCTGAGGTAATAAATGTAGATAATACTTACATATATCTGGTCTTGCTGTGTAAAATAATCTTCCTGATTGGTGAAACTTCTGACATAGTGTGTGTGGTCCACAGTAAATATGTTTCTGACCACCACAATTGATAAGAATCACAGGTTTCCATGAGATTCCATTGGAAATGCATGTGAGTAATTTTTTGACCCACATATGGAAGTCTGGGGTAGTCAGACAAATATTCTAATTTATTAAAAAGTATGAGAGTCAACTTAAACATGTCAAGACATGTTTTTTGAGAAATAGCTGGAATATGAAGTAACAACTTTTCATTACAAAGATATTGCAAGAAAATAACCTCACTGTGTCATTTTTTACCCTTTGACCCATTTATGCATCTAAGGGTTAAAGAAGTGTAACTTACACTCAGAGCACATTTGAACTATCCCTGTCCATTACTTTATCAATCCGTTTTAAACTATTTTCTCTAGTTAGTGATGGTGACAACAAAAATCTAGCAGATTTTATTTTATTTAGCACCAATTCCCAACATGTTATCTTATAGCACAGGGCTATGAGATGACTCATACGTAATTAATACAAGCATTTTTCTATATATTTTGAAGTTACTCAACTTTTTTTGGACATCTGACCTCATTTTGAGGGTTAATAATTTGATTAAAATTTGAGTATAAATACTTTGTATTCTTCTTTCATCTAAGGAGGCACCAAAAGGTTTACAAACAAACAATGCTGTTTTTTCAAATCATATTTCTGCAGTTGCTTCTTTTTCATTTTCCTTAGTCTGCTTTCCATAGCAGTTTCTAGCTATATAGGAATGGTTTCAAGACAACAATAAATGTCCTAGTGATCCCACAGTGATACCAAATAGTCTCATCTGCTTGTTGGCATCCTTTCCAATCCCCCAATCAGGAAAGGTGGCAGAGCACACCTTTGTTGGAGCACTGTTGAATGCGCTGAAGCCTTGTCTGAGAGACTTGAATTAGCAAATTACAGGAGTTTTTAATTAGGCAACAAAATCTATCAGAGGAATTACAAGACAAAATAGCCACATGCATTTTCCAAATATATAATATTGTCATTACCATGATAAGGATTGTATCACAGCATAAATAACTGAATTAGTCTGCCTTGTCTCTCCTAATATAAAACATGTCCCGGTCCTCTCAGCTATGGGTCACTGGTTGGTGGAAATGCTTTACCAGAGAGGAACTGTTTAACTACGTGAACTTAATAACTGGACGTAGCAGGGATAATGTCCATGCACTGCAAATGTGGGATGACAGCAACTAGAAAGTGTGTCTGTGTGTGTGTGTGTGTGTGTGTGTGTGTGTGTGTGTGTGTGTGTGTGTGTGTGTGTGTGTGTGTGTGTGTGTGTGTGTGTGTGTGTGTGTGTGTGTGTATGTGTTTAAGCAATGAGGCCATGAGTTACGAAGCTGAACAACCCACCCACATTGTCGTTCCTTCCACGCTTTCCTCTCTATGTGCTGTTGAAGGTTACAGCCGCAAGTCAGGAGAGCCAGAGATGAGCAGAGAGCAGGACTGAGCTGGTGGTCGCCTGCAAGTCTGTATTAAAACCTCTCAGTACTTGAAGGAAGAAAATGTCCTTGGCCTTCTGCTGAAAGGGTTTCAGTGAAATGTAATATTCCTCTAACATTTCTTACTACTTTCAGCTACTTTCATGTCTCAAGGAGGCATGCAACTTGTGATGAAGGGTCACAAGTAGACACTGCTTCATTTTCCCGAGAAAGTCCAAACCACAACAGACCTGATGTACTTCAAGAATGCAGTTTTTTAGTCAAGTTATTTTCTTGATTTTCAGTTCAAACGACAACCCGTACACTACCAGTCAAAAGTTCGGACAAACCTTCTCATTCACTGGTTTTCATTTAATTGTTTTCCACATTGTAAATTAATACTGAAAACATCAAAACTATAAAAGAATACATATGGAATTATGTTGTAAACAAAAAAGTGTTAATCTTCAGTATTAATCTACAATGCAGAAAATAATACAAATAAATAAAAAACATTCAATGAGAAGGTGTGTCCAAACTTTTGACTGGAAGTGAATATCGATAACAATAATCTTCTCCTCTTTGATGAGTTTTAATTGTTTATAACTCACTCTGTCTGTCAGGTGAGAAGAGATTTCAGAGTCTGTGTTCACAAGCTGTCGTACAAGACTGGGTGTATTTGACTGAAACAACCCTTGATGGGTCTCCAGCTTCACCTTCTCAAACTTGCACAACACTCAACACCCTGAGCCCTGCCGCTGATGTAAATGTAACACTCAGTAAAAGAAAAGTTAAATATAAAGTGACATGTGAAGGAAAACAACAGAACAAAGGCAATCTCTACCCTATAGATGGGATGGATGGCCTAGATAAAGCCCTGTCTTGTGGCAAAAGCTGAAATTAATTCCATACTGAGACAACCTTCCTGTCCCAATCAACAGACATTGGTGGAAGAAGAAGCTGAGAGACTGGGAGCATTTTAATTGTACACCTTGTTACTCCAAAGACTCGTTAACACGTTGAATGACAAACCTGCATAGCTCTCTAGCTACTGGTGACATTAATGATACTGGGAACTGGTTTAGTAGCACACAGGTTTGACGTCATACACAGTTCCTATGTATCGCATGCCTGTGGAGGCTTCAAGTGAGCAGCCTCATCGTCCTGCAGGGAAGGAAAGAGAGAGGATCAGAGGTTTTCTATAATAGTTCCTCCACATAACTTCGACCAGCTGGTGCACACCCACAGAATGGAAAAACTGGGCTTTGGGGTTCAGCCTGTTGTCTCACATTGTGACTTAATGAAAGTCATCAAAGGGAAAAGCAGCAGAGAGTAAGGTTTTGAATGAGTTACAGGATAATTGCTGAGGCTTTTAGATGTGGTATGATACAGCCCAGGCTTGCAGATGGAGGAAAACGGGATGAAGAGTGGGAGGATACAAGGGTAGATTGTTGGTAGATTGGTGTATCCCGCTACGGGGGGAGAGAGCTTCACTTCATACATTCTTTGGCAGCTCCACTGTTGAGCTAATTAATGTGTAGACTTCGCTTGGTAGCATGCAGACAAACCATCAGCATCTGCGTGTCTCTCGTATCATCTGATACGTTCTGCTTGTTTGGCTGTTTCAAGGTGGAATAACGGCTCGTCTCAAAAGAGCAAATAAAGTGGCAGCAAAAAGGAACGAGCGCTTGTCATCTCGCTGACAATGAGTGACAGCACTCCTCTGATACCATGGCAACACAAGGAATTCTACTCAATAGAGCCCATGACGAATCAGGACCTTGATGTTCACTGCTTTCCAACTGAGGACAGCAGGGGGAGGGAGATCAAGGACGGCGCTCATTCAGATCAGGAATGGTTCACAAGCTTTATAGAAGGAATGAAATTTGATAGCAAAAAGGGCATTTCAGCCTCACTGGGAATGAATTTGAAGCTTGGCATTATGAATCACAAAAATCTAAAGAAAGCATCAAGGTGAGGAAAGGTAGTTATAGACAAGGTTGTTAACAAGTGCTGCATACAATTCTGTAAACACTGCAATTTCCCACTTTATATGTAGTATTTAATGTCTGATAAAGAGGGTTTGCAATGCACTGGGGCATGTTCAGACCATAGACAACAATGCATTTACTTTGCTGAAATTATACAAATCTAATCTGATCCAGGGTTGGACCAGAGTTGATGTATTGATTTAGGAAAATGGGTTCCAAATTTACACTGCTTATAGCCTACATACCGAAAACAAGCTCATGGCCTGTTGAAAACAAGCACCAAAAATACCCGGGGAGAGATAAGTGATTGCGTTAGCATGGATGGAGAGAGATAAACAGAGTCTGGTGAAGGGACCGTCTTGGGAAATTCCCTGCTCTGCTCTGGCATTGCTTTAATTTCCGTTTAATCCCAGGAGCAGGAGTTTAACGAACCAATTAATTGCAAAATCAGATTAAATCCCCGAAAGCCTTGAAATTATCTCTGTGTGAACTGTTTGTCAGATGCTTGACGCCCACATATTATTGTCCCTAGTTAATTTTTATTGTGAGATCTCAGTTAGAAGCCAATATATCCTTGAATCATGAACTCCCACTGCCCGCCATATTTATCCTTGCCCACAGTCATACATAAATATGTTCCACAATATAAATGTATTAAATATAATGCCTCATAGGCTTGTTTCCAGTATAGCCATAGGAAAGTCTACTGTATTCAAAAACACTGCTTTAAAACATCATCATCCATGACAAATACCACTCGCTATGCATTGTGAGGCTAGACAGCACTATACCTTAGACTCCAGATTGTCAGCTCCTGCTCATCCTTTCTTGAGGTTACAGACAGACGACAGACAGTCCAATTGATAATCCCACTCAGGGTGTTGTCCGAATCTTGGATTATGAAGGTGACAAGGGTGCATTGAGAGTAGAGGGCTCTACACACCTCATTACAGAGAAAGCAGGATAAGACTGGAAAAGCACGGGCATGTCTGAGCTGGGTGGGGTCACAGGTGGCAGAGCCTAAGCAACTAATGCTGATTTTTTCTCACGGGTCCCATGTGACTGAATAACATCGTTAAGACTGTGTTGAGTCATGAATGCTTTTGAATTTGCTTTGACAGTATGATTTATTTTAGGAAATCTGCGACAATTCCCCAAAATCTGTGCTGCAGTTGTGATCAGTGACTCACTGAGTGGCTACACTGAGTGATAAAGTCATTACAGCGGCATGCCACTGGGATTTGGAGTGGTCTGGCCTAATGGAGGGTCCAAAGTGGTACCAGGCAGGCGGGCGACTGCAACAAATAGTGCTGGGAGACCACAGAATGAGCATTAACGATGGAACTGCCTGTATTGGTTAGAGGGCACTTCTGCCTTCATACCTTTCCTCCAGGGAATCTCTGGTTACAACAAGTGGATTTCACTGACAGTGATGCAACTTCCAGTCTTCACAACATCACAGTATCTGTTTGCCTTTTCAGCAACATCCACTGATAAGCTTTTTGCTCTAACATAGCAAAATATCATTGAAATTAAGCACATGAGATGATTGGCATGATAACAAAAGAAAAATCTGATCGACTTCAAAGCTTGATGGCCATGTAGAGTGTCATATGTGAAGTCTCATAATCTCATTGGATAAAGCTTCTTGAGAGCAGCGGTGAAATCATCAATATACGGTTTAAAGAAAAGAACAAAAGGTTTGATTTTCTAGATGTTGCACCAGAAGAAGCCAGAGTAAACAAAAATCCACCGGGGACAAGATGAGAACACTTTCATGTGGCATTAAACCAACAGTTTAAAAAAAAAAAAACAAAACACTGACAAGCACAAGAAGTAAAGCGATGCTAATTCTTGAGGCTAATTAGAGTCAAGGCAATTACTAAATGAAAAAATGTGATTAAAAAGAGGTCTGAGGACTCTTTATACATCTGTTTCAGCCCTCAATGAGCCAAAAATAAGCCACAGATCAAGAACACTGTGAACATGAGCAGCATGAAAACATGTAGAAGACTTGATTGCATCCGCAGCTGTAATGTTAAAAGGCAAGGTTTCCAAAACAACAACAACAAAAAAAAAGAGCAGTTTGAATTTATATTAGCATTTAAAATCAGTACTAATGCGTCTCCAAAATGCTGTTTTACTCACACTACTTAAAGCCACTATCATGTTTAAATCCTTTGTTGCGTCTTCACTTTCACAGATGTTTAATGAACAGTTTAAGCATAATCAGCATATTATGGGTTTGGGTTTCTGTTTTACAATGTTTTCTATAGAGTGAGTCCAAAAACTGTGATAATAAAACATTGGGTTAAATTGATTTTATTGCATTTTTTCAGTCTTGGATATCTCTGCTGAGTTTTAACAAATGAAATGAGGAATCTGCGCAACTATTTTAAGAGCAACATGCTGAGAAATGCTTAGTTATGCCATGTGTTGTGACAGCTTGCTTTCAGAGGCAATAGAGCATTCACAAGTCTACATCCTGCCACTGAGGAGCTCATGTACAGTATCAACACATCAGAATCTCGCAGCAGCAAATACAGTAATTAGATTTGACCTGACAAGCCCAAGGTGTGAGAGTGTTATGCACAAATCAGTAGTTTAAAGAAACGTCTGCCTCGTCTTCTAATATAAATTCTCTCTTGTATTTGAAGTTACGTAAATCAAGTCGGTTGCACACAAAGCTAGGAAGCCCTTTTGGAAGAGGGATTAGATTTGGATTAGCTATGTCAGCACATACATGTCAACTCCAAGTCTACTGTCTCAGATTAATGCCTGCTTCCTATCGGATTAGGATTAAGGTTTGGGCAATGCACAATAAAGATTAAGGACCAGAGAGGAAGGCAATTGTCTTATTAAGCCCTGAAACAAAGTTTGCCCGAGAATGATTATCTCCTTGTTCTTTTCATTCTGGTTTGGGAGCTCTGTAGATTTTGTCCCAGAGATCATTTTTTAAGTGGTTGAAGATTCTCTATTTAAAGAGTAGGTAGCACAGTGATGTAATCAACTGTTTTCGATGTCCATGCTGTCTATTTAGATGGTGGCAATGTGATGATGAAAGGATTTTTCAGGACATATTCAAAACTAAAAGTACAGGCTTATGGTTTAAAATCGACTTGTTTGGTTGTCACATGCTGCTTAATTTTGTGTAAGGCCTCATTCATTCCATGTAAGACTGAAAAGGTCAGCAAAGTAAATATAAAAAAGCTAAAAATGCAATGTGCATTAGGAAAATAACATGACTAGTTTCACAACTTAAGCAATTTCAACGCTCAGTCACTTAAGTTGTCTCAATCAATTTATTACATTTTTTTGTGTAAAAATGGACTGATGGACCAGAAGACATGATAGAATTACCCTAATTTTCAGTGCTGGCTAGTTTAGCTTGTTTTTTTTTTTAACCTGATGTGTCTCTATACTGGAAATACAGCGGTTTGGTGGTTAGCACTGTCACCTCTCTTCTGTGTGGAGTTTGCATTACAGGCTGCCTCCCACAGTCCAGCGATATGCAGGTTTGGTTAATTGGCAGCCCTAAATCTCCCACAAGAGTCGAGGTGAGTGTGAATCTGACTGGCCGCCTGTCCACGGTGTGACTTGCCTCCTCTCCAATGTCAGCAAGGATAGACTTTAGCCCATCCATGACCCTCTGAAGGATAAGCAGGGAGAGCTAATGGGTGGATATCTCTAAAGGCTGAGGCATACACCTCGTACCTGAGTTATTTTTGGTTTAAACTCAACCTTGCATGTCTGCTCATGTCATCCCCCTCCTCGCTCTTTCTCTCAGCTGTTGCATACTGTTGCAAATATCACATACAGGCTAATTGCGAACCTCACTGGGTGATGTTTGGATTGAATTCTTAAATCACTGTCTTAAAAGGAGAGACTCAGCCTGCAGCCGAGTCAGACGTAGAGCGAATGGATGATTTGTAATCATTTCTTCTGGTGCAGACCAAACATGTTAGTCAATTCTTGCATGAGTGACATATTGGCAAAATATGAAGACTTTTCATTAACATCCCAATGAGGCTGCAGTTTCCCCTGCTGCCTTCATCCAAACTTCAAATTTCTGTACATCTGTTCTCTAAACCAAACAGTCTGGCTGTTGTGTGATGTTTTATTTTCTTTCACTTGTATCAGCGGCTCTGATTTTATTCCCCAGTGGTGGCTGCCAAGTGGATGTTTGAAGTCACTTAATTCTCAGGGTTGCCAGGTGTCTATTTTGCTTGTCTTCCCAACCTTCAAACAACAGCAGCCTCCCTTACAACAGCCTGGAGGGATGTGTGCTAACAGCAATTCCCCAGTTGGGAGCATAGCAATTACAGCACCCCTCCTCTATCCCTTTAATTGCAAAGGGAGCTTCTTCCTGAGTGATCAGACTCCTGCCTGCCACCAGGGAGACTGGCTTCATCACCTTTGGCAGCCTCAGGTAAATGAGGGTGTTTTGCTGGAGAGTTAAATAAAGGTTGTTTGTTAATAGAGTGAGTTGATTCATATCTGTCCTGAACCATAACCTTTGCTCTGCAGTTAGCTGTGCTGCATGATGGATGGGACAAGTTGCTTGAGGCAAGTTCACAGACGAGCCATGGTGCATCCATAAAATATGACAGCACATATTGACAGAAGATGTTCGATAATTCTTGTGCAAGAGGAAATATGTGCAACGGTGATTCTGTAATTCTGCGACTGAATATTGTATCATCAGCAGTAACATCAGCTCTGCAAACATGTTTTATGGAGTGTGGGCTGTTAAATTTCACACAGGGACATAAAAGTGTTTTTCATAATATGTCACTTCCCTCCAGATGAGAAACCTGACACTTTGTTATGTGCTTGTGGGGGTCATGGCAACAGAATCCTCTATGGCTGCAGTGGGAGGCTGAAACAGCTAGAAGTAGTTAACGGTGCTGTGCTAATTAGCCTGTTAACGCAATAATGTGCAAGATGGTAAATCAGACACAGCAGTGCACCCTACTCTGCAGGGATCCAGGATACTACACAGGTAATGTGGGGGAAGTGCCATTACTAACACAAGTACAACAAAAAACAATATATTAAATCCAAACATGACAGACACTGCATTATTTAATTTTGGTAAAACAGATTTATTTTTACTTCCTAAAAATGACATGGGTGCACCTTTTAATGACCATCTCAGTTAAACCTGCTTCATCTCTGTGTTTGTAAAGCAAAGCATTACAGCCAAATAGTGCCTCTACTACAACAGGGTTGTAGTTCATCATTACGGAATGGCGCTGAATGATGACAAATGAATGTTTATACGGGCTGAATAAAACTCAACCATAAATGAAACTTAAAATTTTTTTGAGAGGCTAAGTTGGTTTTAATTCTTTTCAGGTGCTGTTTTTCACACTAGCAGCTGATGCACCGTGAGAAAGGGCACAATTAACGCGTCTAGCATCACCTGCAGTGAAATAGCCTCACAGAGTGATCAATGGGAGCAATTTCGGTACAGATCAATAAATTTGCCTGAGTCATATGACTTTTTGTTTCGTGTTTAGGCATTATAAAGCTCAGGCAGCAGAGAAAACAACACCAAACAAGTTTTGTGACAGGGTTCTCTATTGGATCCTCATCAACATTCCTTTGTAGAAACAATATAAATAGTGGCTCAGTAAGAACATTGCAGGGGAAATTTATATTCCTCTATTAACTTGAATTTGGCTCAGGGGTCAACCATAAACTTACGACCATTAATGGATCAGCGTTTTATTGAGATTCTCGAGAGATCCAGGCAGTGCCATCACTCAGGTCTAATTGACATGATAAGGACCTATTACTGTATTGATCCACCTGGCGAGTTGCACTGGATCAGCTGAGCCCTGCATCGACCTGGTTAAGTGGGTCCACAGACCTCTGAGGGTCAGGCAAATGTTAAGGGGATATTACCAGTTGTTTGTTGAGTTGGATCTCAATCAGCTTAAGGTGAAGCAAAAGCCAAAAAATTAAAAATAAAGTCTTTTCCTGTCCCTGCTCATAATACCTGTAAAAACACTGTGCTTTTAGAAACATTTTTATTTATGACATGAGAATTAAAACTGTGGATAAACCTTGTTAGGCAGCTAAGTGAGTTAATATCATAATAAATTATCATAAAATAGACTTCTGAGCTTTTTATACACCACCAAATACTGTACAGACACTGTATAACAATATCTTCAGAATGATAAAATTATAAAAACACAGACAAGGGACCAGCATGAGTCTGTCATCATTTTCCTCTTAGTCCCAGCCAAAGTCATGACCAATCATGTGGTAAAACTTGCTATTAAAGGGTTTATAAAAGTCCCGTAGCTTCTGCACCACTTCCGGGTTGATATTAGGATGGATCCTGCCTTTGGTTTTTCCCAAACAGTGGGGCTTGCTGTTTCCCTCGGGTCTCTTAAGGCAGGGGAAGCCTTTTGCTGGGTTAAAGTGGAAATGCTTCTCTGTTACCACCCTCCTGAGTCCAAGAAAATCCTGGACTCGAGCCATCTCACCTGCAGGGTCGGTAATGAGACGCTCTCCACTAACAAACAGCAGCTGCTCCATGGGGAAGTACTGGAGCCAACGCTCAAGGTGCTTGGCATACATGCCAATTTGAACAGCACTCCATGTGGTGTCAATCAGACCTGCTGACATGTTCTTAAAAGTCAGGCTCTCAAAAGAGGGGATGTCCGGCTTCTTGGAGCGTGTCTGGGTGTAGTCTGAGATGGCTCGTGTGACAGGATCCCGGACCACTACAATCAGCTTTGTGTCTTTTGACATGGTGTATATTCGAGCAGGGACCTCCTTGGTGACATAGTAGCTGGGGGTCTTCTCCATGGTCAACTGGCCCTCTGATGACTTTGGCATTAATTCCCTGTGAAGGACACAAACACAGTGATTTACATTAGCACTGTATATGGCAAAAAAACACAACTCTATACCACTGTGTATTCTTTTTTTCTTTATAATGGCGCCACTTTTTAAAGCCGACAATTTACAAAAGTGCCTGTAAAGAAAGATAAGATTAACACTGACACAGTCTTTCCCTGGCAGGTTTAAAAACACTGTCAGACAGGAGCAAGTCAATCATCCTCAAGAAGACAATTGTAGACATCATGAGCCGCATTAACCGAGTCTGTGAATGTACCTAAAGTGACAAGGACTGCTAGGTAGAGCAGGAGTCCTATCAATCATCTGCAAATGCGTGTGAACACAATACACAGTTCATGGCATGTTCTAAGTACAAACCCTAAAGGAAGGCAGTCATCTCTTATTGCTGCATTAAATCTATCTTAAGACCTAAATCCTCTTTCAAACGCACACAGTCACCACATTGAAATATTCCTCACATTCATTACAGAAGCACAAATGATGGTTTAGCGATGAAAGGGAAGAATTATGCTTTTTAAATGTCATGCACCTTTCTCCTCATTTTGTGCAAAAATGTCAAGATTTGGTGAAGCTTTGCATTCCTTCAGAAAAGAAAATGCAGAAATTGCTTGGGAGCTGTCTATTCCCGTAACTGCATATTCTTCCTGACCCTGCATGGCTCTGGTTGATCATAATATAGCCTGTTAACTGCAGCCCTGACTGGATAATGGCTAAAGTGAGCCAAGGGGGATTAGGACTAAGCCAAACACGCTAGAGCATTAGAGTCTGGTTGACTGCCTTGTTAGCTAACTGGGTGGCTGGCTTGTGTCTGGAGAGGTGGGGGGGAAAGATATGATGAGAGTCAATGATAAGTATTTAATCCAAAAAGAAACACCGAAGAAAACCAGTTGCACATGGTGATACATACAGCTGAGTACAGCTAAGAGGTGCTCATTCAAGTCTGGTCCTTATCCACGCCAACAATGTAAGAATGTACAATTTAATCTACTTTAACAACACCACAGGCTACAGATTGCCAGAGTTGATGCAACAAGGTCGCAAAACTTGATAATTTTTAATCCCACAATGATAGCATTTGTCACATTCAACCTCAATTGCTCCTGCTAAATAAAATAATACACTCTTCAGTAGCTATGAACATTTTTTGAGAACAGACATCACTACATAACTTTTATGTTTTATTAGCCTCACTACATTACATTAACATTTCTGTCCCTGCAGCCCTTCATTAATGAAACCTCATGCTGATTTGACAAATGTCTGGAATAAAGCAGCATGCCGATACGTCTTTTTCTGCTACATGTTAGAAGAAAATAAAAGTTCTTGTGTAAAGTCAACTGTGTTGACAAGCATCAGCTCCCAACATACCTCAAATGGGTTTATGTAATTCAAAATGTAAATCTACGATTATTACACTTTTTGGTAATATTTTCAAGGTCGGATAGTGAGTGGTTGATCTAAATCAAACAACAAGAAAGCAGAGGAGCCATGTCAATAAAGTGATTACCATAACTTCTAACCATCTGTTGTTATGCACACTAGGAGCTTCCATATCCCTCTCCAAACCAAACAGCTTTCGTCTTACAAATTTATGTGGCAGAAACAAGCAAAAAATTGTTCTGTTGCGCAGACCACTGGGATAAGAGGGAAAGGTCCAGTGATTGTGCAGGCATTACCTATACCTTTACTGGCCCCATACAAACACACAAGCAGTTTCATCACTTAATGTCACCAAGTTGGATCTTTTCTTCCATTCTATGGAGGCCTTACATCTTAAACATTTATTGCACTTTTCTCTCCCTGAAAGCCTTAGCTGCCATTGTTTGTGGTGGAAAAACCACAAACCTAATCAAGGTAATAGGTATGAGAGACGTAAACAACTCTATCAGAACCCCTTGTGCAATTATCTTCTGCATCTCTGGGATGCACACAAGTAGAACACTGTAGGCCTTTCTTGGGGCCTCAAGGGACACGAAAAAACTTACTACCAATCAAACTTTCCACTTAGTCTATGAGGAAAACAATCTACGTGAGGAGCACATGCATTATTCATTTTAGCACAGATAGAGCACGGGAGAACATCTCTGTCTGAGTGAGGAGTGAGAGAGTTGCCTTAGGGGGGCAGATGCAGCAAGCTTTCACAATTTGTTCTGCTTAATAAACAATGTCGCCTGGAACCAATAGGTTTCAGTGCATCCTCATCTATCAATCAGCCATGCAAAGGCATTGGTGTTCAGCTTCAAGACGAAAAAAAAAGTCCGTTGTCTTAAACTGAGTCACAATGTTCTGACTTTTACCCCTTCATGAATTTTGTATCTTTCTATTTGACTTCATAAAGCCAAATATACACTACTTTACCCTGAAAACTGTGACAACCAAGTGTTATTAAATTGTATTTTCAAAGTCAGAAAGTAGGAAGTTGAAGCTTTGAAGCCTATAATTGGCGTGCTAAAAATAAATCTATACTGATGCTAACACGTAAACATCCTTTGCCCTATAACCTAAATTCACAGGAGAAAAGCAGGACCGGGAAGATAACAGAGGAAGGCAGGGAAGCAGACATTGCAGAGAGTGAGATAAAGTGAGAGAGGAAGGAGTAAAGAAGGGATCAGATGGAATCAGGTGCACTGTTAGAGGATGGATAGGTTGACCCCCGACTCTGAACCCTAAGTCGTCAGCTGGCACTTCAGATGCCATATGTCTGCATTTTCCTGCCCCATTAGCAGAAGATAAATCATGCCTAGCACAAACCTACAGACAGATATTAATCCATGAATGGAGCGCCGTGTTGTGAAATTTGCCTGTGTTTTGTCTGCCGGGCAGTCAGGTGTGTCCATTAAACTGGCTGCTTTGGCTGCAGAGTTTGAAAGCTGCTGCCTTGTTTACATTCATTGCTATCAGGAAACAGGCTCAAAGGTAGGAATTTATGATATTGCTGCTTGGTGCTCAGATGCTTCCTGCTGCCCTCCATAATGAGTTCACCAAAGTAAGGAACAGCGCAATGCAGCGAAGTCCAGCAAGATTTTTATTTTTTTTTTTTTTTTGTATCCTGCAGTATTCTGCTTGACTGACTCTAATTGGCATCTATATTTCAGCTTTCCAGGCCCCTATGACAAGGTACAGCTCCCAAAAAAACCCTCACCCACATTATCTAATGTCATGATGAGTTCTAATCTTACCCTGAAGCTCTAAAAGGGGTTGTGGGAATCTTCCTCCTCTCAAAGAGAGGCTGAGAGGTGGTGGTATGCAGCCACTTGGAATAATCAAACCAATTTACTGTGAGACAAGATCCAGGCAGAAATTAAAGAGGAAAGCATCTTCGGGGAAGGTGTTCTTTGGCCATTGCAGCCAATCTTATCAGGCAAGTGAAAGTCATCATCATCTCACTTTTCACAAATGACCTTCTTATACGACGCTGAACAGCATTCTCTCCGAACTGCATTCCTGAACAACAATGACAGCGCAGAGAATGGCTGTTTCCCATCCTCCATTATTACTGTCAGTAAGCAGAACTCAAGGCCACCTGGCAGCCTGGTGGAAGCAGGCCCATTCGGAAGATTGGAGGAGGAGAAGCAGGAGGAACAGTGTGGCTTCCCTCACGCAACTGTCAGCCTCCTATTAACACATAACTGTTGTCACATTCAGCTGTTTATAGAGCCAGCAAGCACTTTTAATCAGGGTGTTTTTGCAATCCTTGTGGAAGGAATTGCTGGTAAAATTGCTGTTGTTATCAGCTCTCATTGGACTGCATGAGTTATCTGTTGCTTAAGCTGTCTTCACATCAGGAGTCAACAATGTGATCTAAGACAATAAAGTGAGTTTCAGTGGAAATATAGCCTAGAGGGACTTATTTATAGTGACACTTGTTAATTCTGTCAGAAATGTCGGTCATTTACATGAGCTAGAACATGTTACACAGACCAAGAGATGGCATGGAATCTTCAGACAAATGCACCAATACTAATTAGTCTTGAACCTCACAGCTTATTTTTAATTTCCAAGGGGTATTATTAATAAGCACAGATCCAAAATGCCTCTGGATAGAGCTACAGTGCAACCAGTTAGAGCAGTGAAATGTGTGACATAGCGCTGAAGTACATCAACAGTCAGTATATAAAACCCGCCTCTGCATTACTAAAACAGCTGTGATTGGTCAGATGCATTCTGCCCAAGCAAATGAAACATGAGCTCTCAGTATTGCTTTGTTCCTGTACTTGCAAAAAGATATAAAAAGTAAGCAAAAGGTAAACCATTAGCATTGTACAACGTAATAGAGAATCAGTATCACACACCAAATTCTGTGTGCAGGTCTTGAAGTATTACTGCATGTGTACAATGCTCTTCTTGCTCCTCATTTCTGCATGTGACTAGGTACTCTATGGTAAATAAGCACTAGCACAACCAGCTGACCCCAACCATAATGAAATATACGGATATTTAAAAAGAAAACTGAAAGAGACCAGCCAACAGCAAAGCAACTGCTGTACCTGCTGTAACTGCTGTGATATTAAATACTGGCACTGACAAAGCCAACAACTATCTAATATAATCAAGCTTCAGTGCAGTTTCTTGGAAAGAAGTTGTGGAGGAATTCTGCACGCACAAAGGAACAGAAGCTGCCCTCAGGGAAAACAATCCATGACAAACAAGGAAAAAAGTTGTCTATAGCTTTTTGTAACCAGTGCTTTTACATTGCAAAACAGCATTCTATGTATGATTAATATGTTGATATTTTGCTATAATCTCACATTAATCAGGGCAACAAAGCTGAGTTGATATATTGGCAAAGAGTAAAAACAAGCAATCAATACTGCCAAGTGCAATCTGAATCTGTCAGGCATGTCTTTAAAAATCTGTTCACTGTGAAAAAAAAATTATGGAATTGTCACAACGTAGCACTTTGTCTGCTGGTAAGTTTTGGAACATTATAGAGCAGTTTATACTGGACTGTAAGCTAGAAAAGCCTGTGTTTAGCTAATACTGGGTTTATTTGAAACCTTTCTCTTCAGTGCATAATGGAATTATATAGTTTTTCAAAACATCCACAGGTATGATGTTGAAGTTTCCATGCAATGACATAAGAAATCCATTCTTTGCATGCAGTGTACATTTCTGAATTATGTAGTAGTTGAAACAATTAGGTAAAGTCCCCACAGATGCATGCTGGCCTGAGAGGATAAGTAAAAGCAAACAAGACTTCAAAGAAGCAAAACAAAGATGGTTGAGGCAGATAGTTTTTTTTGTTTTTTTTAAAGTTTCTCTGACTTTCTGTCAGGGAGTCTCTGCAGTAGTGAGAAAGACAGAGGCAGGAAACAACAAATTCTCTCTGAAGATACTACAAAAGGGAGAGATGAGGAAGTCAACAACTCAAGGGGATATAATGGAGAGAATTTGTTTTGTTTCAGTTTCCAAAGTGCTGTAATAAGTGCTGCAGTTTGACAAATTGCCTCAAGCAAAAGCCCAGGGGGTTGTTGCAGCAAATTAAATCTCCAAACTCCAGAATAGGGAGGGGAGGTGCACATGACCAGTACTGACAATCTGAAGGACTTATTCAATGAAAGCTTGTGAAAATTGTGTCTATCACATAGCAAAATCTGGTTTGCTTTGTGTAGAACATGAAGTTTTGTGCTTTTTTTAAGTGCATCGTTCTTGGAGAAAAAAAGTTACGTTTGAAACAACAGCTAGCATATGTGAACTTCTTTGAAGAATCTCATTATCAATGCACTTCTCCCTTCTTTTCCTGTCAGTGTGCTGACACATTAGATTCAGATGGGAGACGCCTTTATTGAAAGCTCTCTCTTACACCAATCCTCCTGTGTCCTTACAGCTGAAAGTGTCGAGTAAGCAAAAAGCCACCGGTGGACTCGATTGAACCGACTCTTGGGAAACGGAACTTTTCACACAGAGATCTCTGAAAGTCAACTTTTAGGCTAAAAAGCTTAAGCACAGTGTTTGAGTCTTTTCCAATGAATGCTCTTTCTGATGAACTCCTGCTGGGCTTCGTCAAAGGGCACTTTCACCCTTCTGAGCACATTTGCATACAAAGTGAAGGCAGAGAAAACATGTTTCACACTAATTGTCTGTTCTTTTATTGTCAGGGTTAATGCAGTCCTCAGGGGTTCTCCAGCATCCCCTTTCATTGAGCTCCATAGCGCAACAGTAAGAAAAGACTCACTTTAAATTTACTGCCCTCTATCTGCCACTGGCCTGCAATAAGCTCCCCCGGGGCACTGAGGAGGATTAGACTGTCTTCTCTGACACCCTCAGTGAGTTAGTGAGAAAGCTCCTCATTGTTCCACTTATGGAACCTCAAGAAAAAAAAAACATGATTACAGCAATTCAGTCACATCTACTGTATAGGACCCAGAAGACCTTGATTTGAGGCTGCATTCAGCAGATGAGTAGTTAACCTGTCAGAAAAAGACATATAGGAGGAAGTTAGAATTATGCTGTAACTGAAGAAAGGAGGGGCCGATGAGGAAGCTGTTCCCACGACTTTTGGGAGTTGCCTCCTGTGCTCTGCGTGAGTAAGCGTGCACAATTGTCTGTCTGCTTCTCTTTTTCTGCCTGTGGGTGAAAACATGCTATATTGTGGTTGGCATCCTGCTGTGCGAGGGCCTCTCCTCTATGTGGGGCTCCAGAGGGATGGACGCAGCAGACCTCCAGCAGGCATGGACACACCAATCACAGCAGATAAATGATGTGGCCACAGCTCAAAGCCACCACAGGAGCTGATAAGCCCACCCAGCACACTGCCCCTCTCCCCGAACTACTGCTCACCATTAGTCTGCGGGCAATGAAGTGAAACATACGGGCAAACAAATCACCGGATACCTCTGCTTGGTTTTAAATTTACCTCTGATCTAAGAGGATGTGGAATTGCATGATGAAAGGTTTTAACAGGGCTCCAAATGTCTAATTTATTAATACACAGTGTTGTGTGTGGGGAGAAAAACGATTCATCCAGCAACGGTGTGCTCCACCTTAAAGCCAGCCAGGGGTTTTCTGAGCATCGCTAAATGATCATTAAGGGTTGACTTGATGTCATGTTGTTCTGCTGCATGGGGTCAGTCTGTGGCACAGCTATCTGACTGTGACAACTCAAGCCAAGTTGTTTTAATTAGTAAGATCGCCTCTCTGGGAGAAGAGATCTTCATTATGCAGCATAAGTACTCAAGATCAAACGGTTTCCCGCATTCACTAGCTGTGTGTTTCATGTGTACCTGCCACTGTGAACAAGAAACTGGAGTGTCTCAATTACATACAAATCCGTCTCTAACTATTACTTACATAACATTCAGTTGCATTCATTATTAATGATGAGATCTCCGTCGTTTTAGACAGAACTCATTCTTCACATGCGCGGCCTGCTAGTGCATCATTTCTGGATTGTAAAAATAAGCACTTAGCGCAATGATTAAAAGTCTTCACGCATAGGACATTTCAATTTGTTCTTGATGCTCAGTCTGTAGAGACTGACAAAAGACCATCTTCACAGACCGATCATCCAAAGATGTCCTAAACCTGTCCGGAAATCTTAAAGGAGCTTAAGCAAGAAGTCCTTTGAACAATGCTTCACTTCCCCTATTGTAGCTTTATGGAGCCAGCTTTGAAACAGTGTCTAGATCCTTTGACATTGCCTGTTAATCCCTCAGCTCAGTCCAACGGACACCTGAAGCAGCAGTATCTCCTATTATCTCTTATTAGCGATGTGGTTGCTCTGATGCAAGGCATAAACCATTTCTAGGAACATTTTGGCTCGGTAAAATATCAATACATTCCAAGAATATATTGTATTTGTGATTTATTTCCATTAAGAGTAGCAAGTTGTGCAATTGTGCAGCTGAGTCAAGAGCGTACATACTGAAATGTTGCCATGACACAGTTTACCGTAAAAAATGTTACATAACACAACTTTGAAGGTGTACGCAACCACAGGTCACTGATGTCTGTTTTTGACGTTAACGTTTACGTGGACTGAAGATCGAAACAAATTGCTGCAACTGAATCAAAACAATGGAATTTCTTGAAATCCTGACTCTGTCTTCAGGTCGGTCAATCAGTTTCTTTGAATTGCAAATCTAAACGGAAGCTCTATCGTTTTTTTTTCTTTTTCTCCCTGCCCTCTCTTCACAGAGAGCCAATGAAAGTCAAGATCCAAGGACAGATGTAGAAACATTCCAGGAACTCTCAGTGAAGGTCGCGCAAACAAGCACAAAATCAATTGTGCTTAGTAAATGAACATGACTGGCAAGAGCTGCCTCAAATGTCAGTGCAAATTGAAAATTTTAGACTTTATTGAGATGTTGATACACACATGACAACTATGACTTGCACTATAGTAGTGGTTTGATTGCACCTGCAGTTGGTAAAAGTGCAAAGTGTGCTACCTTTCTGTTAAATCAACAATTTGTAAAATATTCTAGATAATACCATCACCTGAGGTCACACATATCATCTTATCAGCAGTGTTTTATTGTGTGACTAAAACCAAAGAGTGAGTTTCAGTTTCATTTTTCTCAGCAACAATATCATATATTGTACTGTGACCTGAGACCGAAGTGATTAAAGTACTGAAGTGAATGTCACTTTTACTTCACAGTCCTTTAATAAACTGAACTAAATCAATACAAAATCATCACGCAATCTTATTATACTATTCAGCTTAGTATTTTTTAATCCTTAAAAGGTGAAAATCTCACAGCAGAACGATGTTATTTGCTCTTGATAGCAAAGGTAGCTTCCGGAAGTTGCACTGCACAGAATCACTACGTTATTTTCTCATCTGTTTAGTTTTCACACTCTTATTTATCACTCCTCACATTGAAATATCACTCGATTATCACAACTGATGTGTACAAGACAGTGTGTTATTTAGCAGAAAGGTTAATTAGAATAGACCTAAAGGGGAGGAAATGCTTTATTTAAAATGTAAATGTTGGCTTTTATGGTCACAGCCAGATGTTATACAGCAGCTGAGACATATTTATCTTTTTTTTCTCTTATCATTACAAGCTCGATATCCCAGAAGTTTTTTGTTAGGTTTTTTTTTTTTTTTTTTTTTGGTATTCTTTATTTTTCTGGATGATTAATCTGTCCATAGCTTGCAAAGTAAATAAAGGTTGTACAAACTGATACGGTGTCAGGGATAATTGTAGATGAGGAACGTGTTTGTGCATCAGAGTCAATCACAGCCACGAAATATTTAACGAACAGTCTCCACAACGATGCTCTTGACTGTATGCGTAAATGCCAACAATGCGTAAAAGTAGGAAAATTGAGCAGATTTTCGTAGATTTTGTGTGTATGTGTGTGTCTCTTTTTCATGTCTTTTAACATCAGATCATGAGTGGGATGTACCTGTACCAGTCCAGTCCCTTGTCGTAGTTGCGGTCGAAGAAGTGCGGCTCAGCTCCCACTGCTCTGATGTCTGGATGCAGGCGCAGAAACTCCAGCAGCGCCCGGGTGCCTCCTTTCTTCACCCCGATGATGATCGCTTGAGGCAGCTTTTTACTTTCCGACTCATTGAGGAAACCTGACATGGCATTATCATCCAACGCCTTCGCCTCGCCTCTAATTTCATCCCACTCGTCTCCTCTGCTGTCCAACTCGTTTTCGTTATTCAGTAAGTCCCTGGACGCCCCTAAAGAGGACTCCTGATTGTCAACTTCTGCATCGTTTTCGTGTCTGTTCACGGCGCCGTACGTCAGGTTTGGCACAGTCGAGCAGTAGCCAACACAACAATATATCATATACACCCAAAGGGACAGCATTATGCAGAATACAAAGAGTTTGTTTTTCACGTGGGATGATGGCACAACATGTAGACTGTGTAGAATCGGACTATATTCCATAGGACCGCCGTGGAAAAGTTATATTCCAGTTAACAGGCATGTTGGCACAGCTGCCTCACTCCTCTGCCATTGCGCAAATCCCGGAGAGACCGTGCGTAATTTCCCAAACTACAAATCACAGCCAAAAAGGAAAGTGAAATAGAAATGACATAGCCTACGTTCACCTGCTGCTTCAACTCTGCTTGAATAATTAAATATATATATATTAATTGACAATAGAAAGAAAAATCTAGAAGAAAAAGAGCCAACTAAAATATCACCAGTTGAGCCGTACGAGCGTCAGGCGCGGAGTTTGTCTCCCATCACTGGCTCTCGTGTGTGCGCTCACTCAGGAGCACAAGTTATCAACAGGCAACAGCGTCAAGCTACATCAATAAGAAAGACTCATTTCCTCTATAGCCTGTCAAAGTAAACCGGTTGTTGAGCAATGTTGAGTAATAATCTAAAAAATTCTTTTTAAACCCTCTCCAAATGAAAAAAAAATTCACATTGTGCACGTGATGTTTGAGCAGAATTTTGGTTATCAGTTTTTTTCCTTAATGTTTTTCTTATTTTCACACACTCATGATGTGACTGTTATTTTTATAGATTTTAAACTACATCATAACTGAAAGCATGCAGCAGTAATACGCATTATGATGCAAATGAAGTTAAAAAAATGGTTTAATGTGTAATATATTGAGCAGCATATGTTAAACATATTAATTACTGTCAAAAACATGCTCCAATACCCCAACTGTAAAATCATGACAACCCTATGCATCTTAATATATCTGTCTCTTTGGGATTTTAATATGCTAAACAAGATTTTTCCCAATGTAGTTACAAAAATGTATCAATTATTTAAATGTATGATAATAATAATAGCAATAATAACAATAATAACAACAATAATAATAATAATAATAATAATAATAATAATAATAATAATAATAATAATAATAATAATAATAATAATTATTATTATTATTATTATTATTATTATTATTATTATTATTATTATTATTGTTATTGTTATTGTTATTATTATTATTATTATTATTATTATTATTATTATTATTATTATTATTATTATATTAATGGGGGAAAAAGCTACTTTACTTTTATTTTGAAGGTTCAAATTCTGATATGGTTCTCTCCCACCTTGTCTACTTTGACGCAGTCTTCCAGTAATTGCCAGAGGAGGTGAACGATCCCTGCAACATGAACAGACCTCAGCCTGTAATGCCAAACGCTGGATAGCATTACTTGTCAAAAGGTAAAATGTGGTTTGTTTTTCTTTCGTATTATGATGGAATGAAAATGTCAAGAAAAGACATTGTGTCTGATTACGGCACAGATGTTTGAAATTTAAGCACCTGAAAAAACACAATCATTCAACCAATATCTTATAAATTACCTAACTTTATTTCATATAATGCTCAGTTTATTCAGATTAAGTTAATTCTCATTTAATGCCCCAGTTAGGTCCCCTGTGTTAAAAGGTGTGTCAGGTGATTTGGAATTGACAGGAGGATGTGTTCTTATCTTGTGAATTTTGGTTCGAGTTTGGATCACAAATTCTGTCTTTAAAACAAGTAGATAAACAGATAACAGCTTTCACTCTAAACAGTTGTAAGGGCCTAAACTATTAGACATCATAAAGAAATTTAGTCACATTAACTCATCTTTTCTAGTTTGTACTTTTTTCAAGTTTACTTGATGAAATATATAAGCTTTGCTCATTTCTAGTTAACTGAACTTAATGTGTTTTTTTTTTTTTTTATTTCCAGACCCCTTTCACTTGAGAGCTTAGACTCATTAAATTGACTTCATAAGAAACATAACTAGTACATGAGAAAATTTTGCAGGATTCATTTTTGGAGAGTTAAAACTCCCCAGAAACTAATTTTGTTTGTTTGTTTTCTATAGTGTAGAAAAACAGACATTATGAAAACTTGCCATGTGTCAAACAAATTTAAGGTTGTTTTTTGTTTCCACAGCAATCAAAACAAGTACACCACTGGCCAAAAGTTTTAGAATGCCCCAAATTTTCCAGTTTTGTATTTATATTCAAGCAGTTCAAGTCCAATGAATAGCTTGAAATGGTACAAAGGTAAGTGGTGAACTGCCAGAGGTTAAAAAAAAGATAAGGTTACTCAAAGCTGAAAAATAATGTATATTTCAGAATTATACAAAAAGGCCTTTTTCAGGTAACAAGAAATGGGTTAACAACTTAAAATTGTTCTGCAATGGAGGTTGATCAAGCCTTGAAAGTTGGTGCTACAAATCCTACAGGTGTCCCAACTTTTCTTGATTACTTACAACCCCCTCTGTCTGCATAAAAGTAGTGTTGGAACACACTGCTGCACCACACCCTTCAGAGAATTATTCGAACAGTATTGTACTCAGAAAGTAGTGTGTTGCTATAAAAATGGTGAGGAAAAGGCAATTAACAATAGAAGACAGACAGACCATCATAACACTTAAAAATGTAGGTCTTTCCTACAGAGAAATGGTGAAGAAAGTCAAAGTGTCAGTGAGTACAATTTTCTTCACTGTCAAAAGGCTCAGAAACTGGTGGAAACTCTGACAGGAAGAGGTCTGAAAGATCCAAAGCCACAACAGAATCAGAAGAGAGAGAGTCAACAGCTTGATGATAGGCGGCTCACAGGACAACAGCTTCAAGCACAGCTTACTAGTGGTCATAGTAAGAAATCTCAATTTTAACTGTGAAAAGAAGACTCGGAGTTACAGGTTTGACAGGTCGAGTTGTAGCAAGAAAGTCATTGATAAGACGTCAGAATTTTAAAAAGAGGCTTGCCTGGACCACAAACCACCGCCAATGGACTACTGAAGACTGGAAGAAGGTATTAAGGACTGATGAATCAAAATCTGAAATCTTTCTTTCATCACACAGGATTTTTGTACGCCGTCGAGTAGGAGAAAAGATGGTTCTTCAGTGTGTGACATCAACTGTCAAACATGGAGGAGGAAGCATGATGGTCTGGGGCTGTTTTTCTGGATCTAGGGTCAGTGACTTGTACAGAGTGAGAGGAACCCTGAACCAAAACAGCTACCACAGCATTCTGCAGCACCATGCAGTATCCTCTGGTATGTTCCTAGTTGGTCAGGGGTTCATCCTACAGCAAGATAATGACCCAAAACACAAGTCCAAGCTATGCCAGGACTACCCTAAGAACAAGATGGTAAAACATGGAGTGGTCAGCATAGTCTCCAGACTTAAACCCATGGAGCTGGTTTGGGATGAACTGGACAGAAGAGTGAAAGCAAAGCAACCTACAAGTGCCACATATTCACGGGAACTTCTGGAACAGAGCTGGGAAGAAATTTCTGAAGAATATTTGATTTCCATTGTAGAAAGAATGCCAGTGTGTTCAACTGTTGTATCTGCCAAAGATGGCTACTGTGATGAGTCAAAAGTTTAAAATATATTTTGGTTTCTAAATGGATTTATTTTAAACTTCATTTGTTTATTTGTTCTATGCTTTCATTTCAGAGTACACTGAGACATCTACATGTATAATTTCCAATAAATAAAACTGAAAAATTGGGGTGTTCTAAAACTTTTGACCGGTAGTGTATGTACTAGTTCGCTGAACTTAATATCTCGGGTTTATTGAACTTGTTTTCTAACATTCATTTAATTTCACTCAGCTAGTTTGAAACTTTCACAACTCATAAAATGAATTTGAACCAAACTCAATTGACTCACATGTTTTTCAGGCAGCAGGGGAACTGAGTTTTTTAAGATGAATGAACTTGAAATGATTTGCAGTGTAAAATCAGGAGGACTGTGTCACACAAACAATGGGAAACTCTGCCGTCAGCAGTAATTTTGAGTAGGATTTTTAAATAGCTTCTGTTTGCACATTGTGGCACATTTGTTTCTGTGAAGACAGACATGCAAAACACAAGGTTCACTGTAAATGTAGAAACTCCTGACACCAGCAGGCAGTCAAGTGACACATTGGAAATATGTGTCACAGATCAGCTGTTTGTTAACAATCTCGCACTCGTCCTGCTGTTGTGGAAAGAAAGGTTGTTTGATTGGCGTCAGTGATTCCTAATTGCACTTGTAATTCCAAAAGAAAAAACACATAAACAAATTATGTCAGTGTATTTTAAGGATCATTAACGATAATAACTCACTCTGCCTGAGCGTAGAGATGCAGCTGCTGTAAATTTCATTAATGATGAAGATGTGTGAATATGAATTTTGAAATGCCACTGAAAGTTTGGTGTGTGTGTGTGTGTGTGAGTTAGCACTTCCTTTTGATGCAGGGTCAAAGGCCTTCAGTCCCACTGCACCCCTGAGCTAGCAGAGGATTAGCAGGATTACCCCAGAGCTGCCATGTCAGTCAGAGTTTCACCAGAGACAACCCTGCCCCCTTCATCTAAGCCCCTTATCTCATCTCTCAGACGCTGCTATATATGATATATGTGTGGTGTGAATGTGTGTGTGCATTTTCTAATCCTAATGGTTGCATTTCCACAGAGCGTGAGCACAAGATAACCTGGTTCGGAAAATGTGTGCGTCAAGGGGTTTGGTTAGCCCGACAACAGTCATGTTTGCCCTTTCCGCTCAGTGTACAGATCATGTTTGTCTTTGCTCTGTGGACTTGAAACTCTCTGGGTGGAAGTTCAATTGTTGAGTGCAAGCATTAAAGTATTGCTTGTACAGTTAAGTTCAGAAACCTTTTTCATGTGTTGTGCAAATTGAAGAGGATACAGCCATTTACAAGTGATGACAGGTTATTCCATACCTACAGCAGAGCTCAAAATATGAGAAAACTATTCACAAATATAACTGCGACAAAGTTATTGCACATCTCTCCCGCAAAAGTTGCAATGTGTTTATCTAACTTTTCCTTTTTATGGCAGAGTATTAGTCACAGCACAAAGCTCTTCTGACAAATTCAGCCAAATGTATTTACGTTTTTTCCCAATGTAAATACAGTGGAACGCCCTTGTGGAGCACAGCCAGATGAACAAGTAGAAACAAGTGCTGTGATGTAATGCATCTTTAATGTATTAAACAATATTATGTCTGAAAACTTGCAACTGACATAAGAACTTTTACCCGCCAGTGAGTTTAAAAGGTGTGTTAGCTTTAATAAATTACCTAAATTACACCATTTATCAGAGAAAGCAACTGTACAAACACAAAGACTTGTTGGATTTTCAACTTACTAAGGGAAACAGTCATATGTGACATCTTGTTTATCTTAAAACTAAACCAAATATCAGCTTTAAATTATGATTGTTTATCTGAATCAATTGATTCTACATGTCTTAGATTTAAAAAAAATGCCAAAAATAAACCTTGTGCACCAGATCCTGCAATAGTACAAGCAAACAAAGAAAAACAAAGTAAAAATCTAACAAGTAGCTGCAAGCAGGAGTCACGACCAACAGATAATGACAGAGACAATTTAGAGCAATTATGACGAAAACTAAACATACTTGATCAATAAAATACCTGCAGCAAGGTTCAAAAACAGCATGCAGTGGAACAAGTCGTCAGAAGGTTTTTGGAAAATACATTCAGCATGGTGAAATATCTTTCCAGAGTTAATGTGTGGAGTATGAAAACGACAAGTTGAATTAAATTTAAATTTATCAGAAATGCCTGAGCGTAATCATCCTTTGTGGTGCCATCACCGCATATTGTGAGAAGATACAATCTACTTAGCTTTGAGAGCTTCATTAATTTTGTTTTCTCAAATTAGTCCTCAAATACTTCAAGAGTTTAGCCCCAGAGCCTCTTTCTCACAAATATCCACAGAAAAGACAGTAACAAGTAACTTGGATCACTGTGAATAGCAGCTGTAAAATATCCCAGCGTAGATCTAATTTTGGACAATCAGCTCTCTCCATAAATGGCTGTCAGCTCTGGAACACATTACCAAAATTGTATTAATTCCAGATATAGAGTCAATCACAATAGCAGTTAATGATTTAAAACAAACATGAGCTGTAGCCATTTTTAGCTAATTGTAGGTGTTTTTTTTCTTTTTTCCTTGTTCATCACAGTCATGTATTTTACTGCACTTCCATGTCTGTAGTGTATTCTGGTTTTATGAGACTGAAAACTGTATATTTTTATTGTGTATGTAAAAGCCCAACAAGGGACAAGAGTCAAAAAATCAGCATTATTGTAGCCATAAACTCTCTGTGCAACACAATAGTTTCACGCATTGATTGGACCTATGCTGAACTAGTGTCGTCCTTATCAAATAAAAATGAACTGAACAAATGGCTTTTTTGCAGATTTAAAATTTTGACAGCTTAAAACGCACACACAGTAATATTATCATCCCACCGGAGTCATATTTCTGCCCACCTGACAAATGAACCAACTCCAATATTCGCTGAGTAATTAGCACACTGGGCAAGGACTGAAGAGTGGGCTATGCATTCTTTTTCTGAAAACAAGAAATTATTATTTTGTCCAACATTAATTAAATTTATGAAGACATATAGTATAGCTACCTGCTTATTCAAACCTCAAAAATACTACCCATTTTAATATTCACCGCAATAATGTTAAAATAAATAAACATACAACTCATTGTCAAATCACTAATAGTAATTCACTGAAGAAATTATGAAAGCAATTGTCATGTTGGTAATGTGACATGATTTTTGTGTTTATTTATGACTGACATACTACACCATAACACACAATGGGGAAATGGGAGCTATTGTTGTTTTTTTTCGGAGGCTTCGTTTTTTTTCTGCATGGAGGCGACTGACAGACTTCCAAGTGGAGAACAATCATGGAAGGATGAAACTTAGAACAAAAGACACCTGAGGGAGGATACACAATGACACACAAACACGCACAGCAGTTTTTTCCAGGGTTCCAGACAAGTGTTTCAGCTAATTCATTCCATGTGTAATGCTACATGGAGCAACAATACAGTCACACACGCACTCCGTGTCATCATACAAGGATCGAGGAGACATAAACGGGACACACAAAAAGGAGTGCTTGACTTGTTCTACACATCCTCAGTGTAATTACACTAACTGAACCATGTTAACAGACTGCTCTTGTGCAGCCTAAACAGATGACATAAACAGCAGCTGGCTCATACATAAAAGCCAGACAGTCGAACAAAGTCCTGCATCAGGATTCTGCATTCATGGATGTCAGATTGTGTTGTCTGCTGCTGTGTAGCTCCAACATAAACAACCCTATCTAACCTTTGTGTATTTGGCTTGCCAGTTTGCCGTTATGGTGCCATTTTCTACTTCGCTGACAATAAAAAAAAAGTTTGAATAGTTTAACATCATGAGTGTTCGCATTACAGAAAGGCTGTTGCTGCTTAATTGCCTGGAGAACAAAAGCCTAAAGCTGTGTCTTTCTAACTTATCAAGACATGTGCTGTCCCACACACCTGCCTCCACAATATAGCTTTAATGATGCTGCTTATAACCTGTGCTTGCTCATCACTTTGTCCTGTCAACACGTTTTCGAAATCCATTCTTCAGCAATTGAGCAGTTGTGTGAATAAATAAGCAAGCAGGTGGAAAGGTGTAAGCCATCTGTGGTCTTTTGTGTGTGCATACTTCAAATGTATGGCGGTATTCATATAGTCAGAAGGCACAAAATCACCCAAACACGTTGTGCTAACTATTGGAGCGAGCTCCAGATGTCAGAGTTCCAGAGCCAATTAGAGGGTAAAGTGGAAGGAAGGATGATCTCATCCCAGAAAGAACAAACAAATGCAAACAACAGTAGGAGCGAGCAAAGTCTTACACACGCAAAGCCTTCAATCTAATGACGGGGTTATTAGGTGAGCTGAGAGGCAGATCAAGACACTGCTCTGACTTCATTAGTCCTCCTTCAAGGTCTTCAACTCCAACTAAGGCCATTTAAAATGTCTATAATTTCTCCCGAGCCACGCCAGAAACCATCTTATCTTCTCTTAAGGAACAGCCGTAGCCTGAGCGGATTTCCTCACTTGATCCTGTGGAGAAGGTCTTATCCCTCGCTGATGTCCTCCTGGACATGGAGGCAGCCCTGTGGCAGGTTGGAAAGCTCAAGCAGGCTTAGATTTTCTGGTTCTGACAAGCCGTGCACAGGCTAAATAAAATCCCTTTTCTTCTGTTAGCTCTTTTATTATAGGTGAGCATAGCTATAATACATAAAGGGCAATAAAGAATCTGTGACAGTCATACTTTCATACTTTTTGAATGAGTAATAATGAAACTAGAGTTACACCTGGAGACAGACTTTGTTTCAGGACAATCCTGATGAGTTCATTTAATAAAGATTTGTCCACTTCATTGGGTGAACGCACTCGAAACCCATGTAGTCGTATTATTGTGTGACTCTGACATGGCCTATTTGTTTTATTTTTCTTTTACCACATTTGCACAGGCCATAACATTTTACTGCACTTGTTCTCAATAGAGTATTCACCTAAAAAACACACATCAGCGAGTTGTAACAAAGAAAAGGTATGGAGGGGTATTTAAGATGTCTCAGAAGTTTTTTCACAGGTATCAAGACAGTTTGTTCATCCAATTATATGTATTTTTTTTTTTCACATAATCCAGATGGCTCACAAGTTTTTTTGTTTTTTTTTTTATCAGTGTTGCACTACCTGCTATATGACTCTGACACCTTATTTTCAAGTCTTTTTGGATTTTGTGCTAATTAATTAAGTACTATTTTCACAGAGACAGATATACAGACTTCCAAGCAGGAATTGTAATAGGTACCCTCCCATAGTTTTGTTATAACCTGTCACTGTGTTTTATGGTCTCTGTCAGATGAGCAGAACAGTGTTCATGAGAACTTACAGTAAATATTTACTTATAAATTAATATATGGCAATATACAGATGTCAATCATGGTTTTTTTTCTTTTTGAAAAGTGAAATATTTCAACATTCAGTGAAATGCATCTATTTGCAAGCCTGTTAGCTCATGTCATAGTAGGACGTTTCAGGCAATTTTAAATGTTATGATTCTGCCATATGTCTTTTTCTCCATTCTGTTTTGCAGCATCAAAACTATTCATCATTTAATCATTCTGCTGACATATAAATAATATGTGTTTTAATGTCTCAAGATACCAGGTGCCATCTAGTGAATGAAGCATATTGTACGGTTGCTACTTGAAACGAATTTGTGTTCAGCCAACAAACTACACTGAGTTAAAATGGTTAGCTCATCGTCACCAAATGAAGGTTTTGTCAAATGACAATTTTATTAAAATCTAAATTTGTCCAAGCATGTTAGAATAATAGGAAGGGAAAATACTGAAGTCAAGATGCACAAAAATCAAGTTATCAGGCAAATTTAATTGAGTTACCTTCAGTGTTAAATCAACTTAGGCAGAAATTTGAATTGATGTTACACATAATATTAGGTTGATGCAACTACCAATATTTTTATGTGAAGCCAACCCATTAAAATAGTATTTGCAGCTTCAAATTTGTTTCAGATTTTTTATTTATAAAAGTGCTTTTTTGTTGCTGTTGTTGTTTTTACAGAACATTTAGGCTAGTAACCAAACAATAACCCTTGTCTCATAAAAATAGAAAAAAAAAGAAAAATGTTCCATTTTTTAGGTTTCAGTAGTTATCCAGTTATTCAGTTGCATTGTGTTTGAACAGATGTACCTGTTAAGCACAGTAAATTAAAACAAACTGAGGTTTCATAAGGGTCCCCTCAGGACTGCGATGTAGTCAGGAAGTGGCTTTCCAATCTGCATGAACCCCTGCATCTTTTCCATACAAAAAATTACAGTACAACTTAAAGTTTTTTGTTTGTTTTTTTTTTTTAAAAATCTTGTAACCATGCAGTTATTTAAGTGGTAAGAGTGTGTTGCTTGAAATGCTTTTTCAAGTGCATGATGTCTATTTAAGGTGTCCCCTAAAACATGTTGCTTAATTGTTGTCGAGGTAGCTCATTGTAGAAGTGTATAATTAATGGAAAACTAACTACAAATTAGCTAATCAGCTACCTTGGAATACAGATCTGTGATACTTGATTATGATGAAACTTTGAGTGAAGTTTGTTTTTATGGGGGTGTTTGACTTGCAGACCTTTAAAGAAACAGCAAGACTCATATGTGACAAACCATGGAGCCAAGGTGGCATCAATCAGTGAATTTATTCTGACCTCCACCACTGTTTTATAACAGCATACACAGATGAAAAAGTTCAAAAGATACCACAACCTTGCCCTGTGACCATTTCCAAAAACAGATCCCACCAGCCGATGAGCACAATTGTCTGGTAGTTCTTCAAAAGGTTGCAGTGAACACATTTTGGCAACAGCAGCAACTAGATACCCTCAAGTCGAAGCCTTGCAGGCCGGGTGTCCCTTAGGGGATATATCCTGGATGAAAATGTAGCCCATTATTCGAGCTGAGAACAGGTGCTTTCAACAAAGAACCCTGCATCATTATGGTCCTGTGGGAAATGAGAGAAAATATCAAGGTCTAGGAATTCACGATGTGGCCTTTTGAAAGCAAAGCAGATCAGATGCCAGGGTTGTGAGTCAAACTAGTGAAGCCAGTTGCAGAATAAAGAAGGAAAAACAGGGAACAGCTTCTTCTAAGTTAAGCAGGAGAGTTTTCTTAACCAGTGTACAGCAGGTTTATTGGACATGTATATGAAAATTGGGAGGTTTTTAAAGAATTGTTTTGATTCTGTCATGTGTGATGAATTGCATCCATTACTGTAATTATTATATATCTTAAAATGACACATAAACACATAAAACATGCAATTATTTAACCTCCTGCAAGTGATATAGATAAATAATACTTCATTATAGTACAAAATGAATTTCCAGGAAAACTGATTTCATAAACCACTTACTTCAATTTTGCATCTTAATTATTTGATCTTTATTCTCAGAACGTATCTATTTTTCAACAGAGAAACATTGCATGTCAGTAAAACTCTAAAATAACAAGAAAGCAGAGCCACGGCCAACAAATATTTCTCACTGAAGCAGCGTCTGGGTGGAGGTCCTCTAAAGACGCATTATACTCCACATTACCACTTCTCCTTCTCCGAGCTTTTATTCCAGCATTCCTGGCATGCTTCATCTCTCACTCCTCTTTCATCTGCATCATTTCTCCAGATTAGAACTACATATGTGTCTCGCTGTCTTGCTTAGATATTTTTGAGCATCTCTCGATCAAATCTAGGAGACCAGGATAGAGACCAAAGTTTCCTCAGGCAGGGTAGCTAATACAGCTTCTTGCCAGCCAGCACTTCTTGGCATTGACCAATCTCTGCTCTCCAACTCCCTGCTTGCCTCAGCCTTCATCGAGGTCCTTGGCTCCTGTCAGACCAGAGCAGGGTCCCTTTGATCTGGACCGAAATGACAAGGCTGTGTGATCCCAGTGGCCCCAGGCCTTCTCTGTCACCACAGGCACAATATGACAAGGTCACTCATGGGAGAGCTGAAGGAACATGTGCATGATCTCCAGGTCACCTGTATGATTGGAGCTACCAAGCTGAGAGGAGTTTTTGTAGGACTGTAAAAAACATTTCACGGTAATCAAATGTGTATTCATGAACATTTTGTACTTTCTTATTGTAGCCACAATAGCAAGCAAATGTTACAAGAATAACCACTGAAGGGTATAAGTATGAAAAACTAAGCACTGTCAAAATACTGCTTAATATTTAACAAAAGTGCACCCTTTGATTTGAATTGTTGATTCGTCTATATGGCTGTACTAAAGTTGAGTGATTCCTTCTGAACAGCAAATGATCCCTGTTGTTTTAGGGTTGCAAAACTCATAATTCTGAAGTTTAGTATGCTTGCAATCACTGCCCTGATTGAGTAACGTGTTCAAGCCGTTTCCAGACAAACCACTTAAATAAATCAGAAATAGCTCAAGCACACATGTTATTTATCTCTCAGCTGCACTCATTAGAAATGTACAAAGTCAATTTTAGTCTTCCAGTCAAATTTTCACTCAGTCACGCAGTTGCCATATCTGTTGATTGTATTCTCCGTGGAGAGCCAGCTGAAATGAAGTAAAGCTGGTCTGTGGGCAAGTAGTCAACCCCCTGAGGAAGAGGCAAGACAAACATGATAAGAGGCTGTCTGTAAAATTACAGACTGCATGCAGCCCTTAATGGAGTTCAGCTCAGGGTTGAAAGGAACAAGGTCAATCTGTCACCTAAGCTGTTACACTGATGTTTTCCTGAATTCCTGAACAGCACTATCAACAGGAAAAGGGGCTGATTAGTACAGTATAACCTTTTGAAAACAAATCCTGAGAAGACAAGCACGCAAACCTGACTTTATTGGACTATAGGTCCACAAAAACAGTCATTTTAATGATAATATACTGATCCCACATTAACAAAGCATGAAGAAGGTGCATGAAGCCAGTACAAACACTGTATTGACAATCGTGAACTCTTTCTGCAGGGCTAACCACGCTCATTAGCATTGGATAAACACAGCACTGCGCTGCAGACCTGTACAGCGTATGCATATTTCATAAGGGTTGGACAGTCTATTGAAAATTCAACCTCTTCCAGATTTACTGTACATACAATAACACTAAGGGTGGGCAAACACCATAGACCACACAAACCACCTCTGTTATACATACTTTCTATAGGTCTTGATCATGATTTGCCAACTATACACCACACGGGTCTTTAGTTAGGGATTCGAAGCTCTGTTAACATTTGATTTATGGTCATTGTTCAGATATGTTTTGTTTTCTCTGAAACTTCAGGTTAGAACACAATCTGGGAGTTCCTGCACTTTAATACAGTTGTCTACAAGAATATGGCATGTCTATGTACATTTTCCTTTTCCCATGGTTTATGAGCAATCACCTTTAATATTCTGACTGTAAATCTCTCCATCACTAGCGGCTGCCAGCCCAGGGAGGAGTTGGTTTGTCCCTCAGGTTGCTCGCCTTGCATCATAAATCCTGAACCATCTGAGCTCAATCTGTCCCTCAGATCCATGCAATGCCAAGGCTGCCTCAAGGCCTTGGTTTCCAAGTGTTGGTCTCATATCAAATGTCCTGAATGTGTGTGAGTGTGCAAGTGTGATTGAGCTATTGGGATGCATTTCAGTACAAGTGATGTTCCATCTACACCTGTAATACCACCGTGATGAGGAGCTAACAGCAACAGTGTGGCTCACAAATAAATCAATAAATTTCACTGAAAGAAAATACTGAGATTCTGTCACTTTTCAATGTTAGAACAGCAATAATTAACGTGACAGTGATGCGTTGACATTTGAACTACTAACAGTGTTCTACCAGTGGGTTGGTAATTACAATTTTATGCTGTCCATCCAAATCTTGTTCAAACACTCAAATCAAAACACAGTTTGAAATTCTAGTACAGATCTCCAAGTTTTCAAAGATCCTTTTTATGTCATGTTGAATGTGTGAGATTTATTCAGAATGATGTGCAAGGCAACTAGAAATTTTCCATTTGATGACATGTTCACAAAAGACACAGAATCTTGGGACTGAATCTAAAAAGACAGTAAGTGCATTCCTGACAGAGAAAGTGGGGCTCAAGTGCAAAATATAAATCAGCAGGAAAAATGTGGCACTCCATAAAAAGCTGACACTGTCAGTCAGTGAAGAATGAAGCGACATTAAAACTTCCAAAAGAGCGAATGTCTACATTAAGGCGTTACTCTTTGCATTGCATTTCTCATTACTGACCTGTAATTTGCCATTTTGAGTGGTCTTATCTTTAATTACAAGCATAACACAGATACAGTAAAACAATAAAACCCAAGGACAAGCAGATTATTCATGATTAGCACTTCGGCTTGACTTGAAAATGATCCATTTCCAAAGTTATGTGGGTTAAAAAGTTCCACCATCTGATCCAACGAACAGTAAAAAAGTTATCTTTTCTCAAAGGCATCTCCTCCATATTCAGACTCTCTTTCAAGCAAAACCCAGCATTTATTGTGTGTGCTTGCATGTATATGCATGCACTCTCTCCAAACACATTCACAATAAACTGCAGCTGGATCTCACCACACCCTGGCACTCAGTTATTGAGTTGGCATTCATGAAAAAATTTAAACAAGGTGACAAAGGGTAGCATGCCAGGAACATAGTGTTAATGCAAGACTTAACATGTCAGTGAGTTTGCCACAGGCGAATACCTGTCACTCTTGTGAGCTACTTTCCGTTAAATGTTAAAGGATGATAAAACAATAATGATGACAATTTACGTAATGTGCAGTAGTTGAACTGGTGCTCAGGTCATGAAACTCTCATAATGATCAGTTTAGTCATAATACATGCTAAAGGTTAAAAGGTTAACTCATCTTCATAGGGAAGAATGGCTTCATCCAGATTAACATAAACATAAAAAAGCTTGAAATACTTCTGAGTTTTGCCTGTCATGTTACCTCTATGCTGTTAGCACCTTATTACTGTTGATGCTCCATGTTTTGCTTTCTTTCTCTTTTTGCATTTTTCTTGCGACGGTGTTCAGATTGATTTCTGTGCATGTGATCGGAATTTTTCTGACAAAGATTTGAAGAATATACATGTGTAATTTCACCTGAGTCTTGGCATGTTATATTAAAGGTAAAGCATGTTTTCATCTCTTTCTTCATAGCTCTCAGGTACAATTATCAACTATTACAGTATGGTTGCATCCTCATAGAACTGTGTGATGTACTGTGAAAGATAACACCCTTACAGCTGATCTGACAGCAACATCCTCTCCATTTTATGTCCACACCTTGCCGTATAAATAGAATCCATGAGATATCCTGCTACAGAGAAACAGTCACTGTCATCCTCTGCTTCGTCCAGAACAAACAGTATGTTTTCGTTTTTTTTTTTTTTTAAATCCAACTACTGGTGTGTCCAACACAGTGTCAGTATTTAGGGCACAGCTTGTGTCTCTCAACTCCAGGCCTACTCACTAGCAGACCTGCATTTAGAGTGTCTGAGAGGTGTTTGGGATAACCATCATTTTCTGTCATTTGATGCATGTTAAAACAGCCCCCATAGTTTAGACCTGTAATACCTTTCCCCCTCAGATGTCACAGCATTTTCATTAGGCCCGGCGCTAGGCTTGCTGGGGCTCATTATGTCCCAAGATAACACTTAAAAGACACACCACAAAGACTGGCCTCGGCGCTCAGGCTTACCTGAAAGGCTGATGTTAATGCCTATGGTGAACTTTGTCTTTCCACACCCAGTCTTTGAGAGACAAGAACTATATTAACAACAAAGAACGGCATACCTCTCTGCTTTTTGCAAGATGATTGATTCAAATCCAAACACCAGTAATCAATAGGAATATATTTGAGGTGGGACAATCAAGAAAGTGAATTTGTCTCTATTTTAAAGAGGACTGAGTCATAACCAGAGTGAGGACTTGCTGTGTTTGCTGATTGCTTTGCACACACCTCCTTGATGAATATGCCACACTTTTCTTTAATGACAGACCAAAGCCTTGTAGCAGCGCACCCCTCACACCTAGACTGATTGATCTGAGTAATATGATGCTACGTGTCTGAAGATAAAACAAGCATGATGTGCACGACAATTCCACAAATCTTCTCTCTGTTGACTGGGCAGCTTTTAACCTGAGCTCATAACGTGCCATTAGATCCTTCCTAAAAACCCTGCCTTTGTTTGTTTTGAGCAAGGCTAACACATACCACACGCACGCACACGCCGGCGTTTCATTTCAAGCAAGACCTAACCCATCCAACGACTGCCGGCAAAGGCCCTGTTGCTCTGCGGGAGTGACTGCAATGCCACGCCTCAGTGAAAGAACCACGGGCCATCCATCTGACCAGGTCACTGTCAAAGTGCAGCCCACATATCAGTCGCAGCATTGGGTCATCAGGTGGAGAGGTTATGACCTGAGGGAAGGCTTCATTAGGCGAACCGGGAGCCAATTAGTCCCCAGCTGCCCAGCAGAGGAGCATTAGAGTTCGAGGAAGAACACTCAGTCATCCCACTCAGAGACAGGAACAGCAGGAGAGCAGATGAAGAATTGTTGTTCTTTTGTTATTTCTTTTCTGTTGTGCTCTAATGAGATACATGCCACGAACAGATTAGAAACCTGAGAGTTTTTTTTAATAAAAATGATATCTGAGTGTGAAACCCCCAAAATCCACTTGTAGTTCAATTTTATGTTTGCCCTTCTTGCTTCTCTACATAAGGGCATCCTGTTCATTGTGCAGGGATTACCGGTGAGAGAGTTTCTGAAATAGGCCAGCGGATGTAAAGAATCACCCATGCTGATTTAGAAGTGTCCAGAGACACTCTGAAGCAGTAAGTTTGGCGGGGGGCAGGGGGCTGGGTTTGGAGTCATGACGACACCCCTGGATATGCTTTCAGAAATTCTCCCTGGTTTAGGAGGGGGGCCAGTGTGGGTGTCTGGATCAGGGACTGGCAAGTTCATCTGAATGGGAACTAATGAAAACAAATGATCTGACAAGGTCAAAAGGTCGAGATCAAGGCTGAGGGATCCCCCTGTCCCTCTCAATTTTCAGCTTGGGAGATTAATGAGGGCAGAAAACAGTCATTTCTCTGTATCGTTTACTCCCTGAGGCCTGTGAACCCTGTGGCAGTGATGTGCAGACCCACCTGTTGGCCCAATAATGCCTTGTGACACTGAGCCAGAGGGCATCACTCCCGATGGGTGGATGTAACTACTTTGTCCTGTTCACAGGGGCACAGTGTGTTACCACAGCTCCTCCTAAAAGCTTTGTGAGTCCACCTTGGCAAAATATATAAAGTTATAGTCATTATTTTTATCAGTATTTCACCTACACAAGGTTATGCAAAATACATTCAGATATCAAAAACTGAGCAACAATGCATTTCTTAAGGTGATTTAGAAACATCTGTGACCTTAGCTATATGACTAATGTGATTTTTTTAAAATTTACATTTGGTGAAAATACTTGATGAACTCAGATGAACTAACACCAACACATGTCTGACCAATCCTGACATTTTAAATGGCATTGCATTTGTTGTTTGAACATATTACATGGGAGTGGATATCCTGAGTTAACAGCCAAGTTATGATGCTGAAACTGCTGCTTCAGACTATGGTGCTGAAGAGCTCAAGTGCTTCACAAGACAAGACTGCTCCCTTCTGGACACGTAACAATAAGCATCACAGAATCCAAAAATAAGTCACAGCAAATTCAATGCTTACCATCACTTTTGAAGTCCTTCTGCAGACATTGACTAAACCCATAAAAATTCACATTTAGAAGTGTTTTTTTTTTATCCAAGTAAATAATGCCCTCCTGCCTTAAAATGGCTTAAATGTTACCCTATACCGCAGCTTCATTTAGAAGTTCAGAATCAATGAAGTCCACTATTTATCTACATCTTCTCTGTTCTTGCTGCAGCTTGAGCAGTAAAGCTACAAACCGGGAAGTTTTAATGCTGGATTATTTTAGCCCTACATGTTCAAACTGGAAATCAAAAGAAGAAGAATGAAACAGAAAGCTTGATCTTGCAAATTGACAACATTGGTTCCTTTGATTTGTTACATTTGATGATCTGGAATCTGTGAATTTGAGACTGTCATGAATAAACTGCAGTTTCAGTGCAGAAATGCTCAGTCAGGGTGTTAACTGCTTACTCTCCTCGTGATCATCAAAACCAAATAACAAAAACAATCACCTTATGGACATGCCAACAAGGTAAAAACAAACAAACAAACAAAAAATACTTGATTTTCATGATTATGGGGGTGTTTAGCTTTGAGAAAGATAAAAAAAAAAATAAAGACAACAAAAGGTTAAAAGATAAAGGACTTTTTCCATCCGTCCATACACCACTTAATCCTCATCAAGGTCGTGGGGGGTTGGCTCACATTTGGTGAAGGCAGAGGACACCCTGGACAGGTCCCCTGTCCATCACAGGGCTACATATAGAGACAAATAATCACACTTGCATTCACACCTACATACAATTTAGAATCACCAATTAACCTCAGCATGTTTTTGGACTGTGGGAGGAAGCCGGAGTACCAGGAGAAAACCCATCCATGCACAGGGAGAACATGCAAATTACATGCAGAAAGATCCCAGGCCCAGGCTGAGATCTTCTAGCTGTGAGGTGACAGTGTTAACCACAGCAGCTCTAAAGGACTTTTTGATATTTCATCATTTCAATCATATACATGCACAAAAAGTATTTAAGGAAAAAAAATGCAGATAATTTCTAATTATTATTCCATTATGAGCTGAAGAACTTTAACCAAAGTGCAGTAGCTTGTACTTAATTAGTTCATTAACTTTTTTCCCACTTTAATTAGGACTTGTCCCTTTGTACGTCTAGTTGCACTGATATATCGAAGACACTAGATGGAGGTGTTAGCCAGACTGAGTTACAGCAGTGAAGGCTTTTGTGGACATTTACCACCACTTTTAGGCGTAGGGTATTTTTCATTGTAGGAGGGTATAATGTGATATAATAATAAATGATTAGGCATTATTATTTGTGTTATGTGTATATACAGTATATGTATAGGTCTATATATATACAGATATCTATAAATGCATTTATGACAATGCAACTCTCCAGTTTCTTTTCGTTTCCACTACGAATCTTCATTTGTAAATGGAAACGCAAAATTCTTGTAGACCATTGCAATAAATTTTACCATTAAAGAACCGTTTGATCAAGCCTTGATCTGTGGGAACTGACTGAAATCTTGAATCAGCCTTAATTTAAGCACACTGCATTTCCCATACTGCATTGCTGCGCAGCCGCTACTTGTCACTGCTGTCGCTCTCTGCCTGTGCGTGCCCGCGGTGAATTGGTCCAGCATCTCTGCGCAGGCAATGGGGCAAATATAGATGTAAAGAAAAAAAATAGATTTGAAAATATGTAACCGCGGAATAAGTTCTCGGCGTCGGCAGCTTTGCGATGAGGGAAGGAGAATATGGCAGATTGGATTTTGCGTTGCCCCTCTGTGGAGGACGGAGCGGTATACTGAGAGAAATAATGCGGAATATTTCCCCCCCATAGGTGTTAACATAGAAAATACAAGATGAAGAAGCAATTCAATCGGATGCGACAGCTCGCCAACCAAACGGTGGGAAGGTAAGCGAACCCCTTTCAGTGCGCTATTCTCGCCGGGCCAAGTCAAAGGGAAAGAGAAAGCCCTCCAGTATGGCCCCAATAGGATGTGAGTCATATCCATGCAAATGTGGTAGATTTAATTTGTTATTAGGATCATTATAGGGGTCGCAGAATGATCCGTGCAACTGTAGCAGCACAGAGGAGCAAAAGAACACCCCATGTTCCTATGCGTAATAGCCATTAGAATATGCTACCGCATAGGCAGCGTGTAGGCGCATTGCCCCAGCAGCCACAACCTGCCCACGGAAATTCATTAAATATAGACAGTCGCGGGGCACAGACAATAACGCAGAGAATACCCCAATATAAAAAATATATAAATATAACACTGTATCAACTCTATAGAATGATTTTTTTTTAAAAAATCATGTCGTGATTAAATTTACCTCCCGTCACCAAACCTGTCAATAGGTGAACGTGATGCAGACGGATGCGGTGTGGGCTGCGACGTGAGGGAAGAAAATGGGAAAGAAGAAAAAGGCGCAATGTTTTCATTACGCAGTAACATCAGCTGTGAGGAGGGAAGCACCTCTTAGGCGTGGGTTATCGAGTCCATTAGTTGTAATAATCTGGCATTAATGTAAAATGCGTTTTATTGGAATGATTGATTTTTGCGCATTTAAAGAAGCGCCTTTATCATTCCATTATAGTTCCTAAACATAAAGAATCTCGCTAAATGAGATCTTGCTGTGGAAGGATTCTCCCTCCTTCTCCTCTGTCAGCACTTACCCGCATCTGGGTGGTTCTGAAATCTCCTGCCATCTTCAGGAATGGATGCTTTGTGACCTTTTACATATTGGTCCAATGGGCTTATCAGTCTTCCCCCACCCTCTGTGTTCAGGGGAGAGCAGCTTGTCAAGCAGCGCTGGGCCAGAAGGTGTTCCTCTGCTCAGCTCTGGGGGATTAGAACCAGGAGGCGTGGGTCATAGGCTGTTACAAGCCTGTGTGAGAGGCATGCTACAGAGGCAGGAGGAGACACACCTTGCAGGATCTGTCTGTGCCATCATTTACCCCTTTGGTTCGGCTGCCTTTTTGTAGCTGCAGTCTTTTTCGAATCGTTTTTATGTGACTCATTAGAGAGTGCGTGTGTGGGTGTGATTCTGGATATGTGTGTGGGCAGTCAGGTTGCAGGCCTTCACAGAGCCAGAGAAGATATGACAGTTCTTCATTGCATCCATCTATCTGTTAGCTACGCATACTCTATTTTATCTAGGTTTTGCATTGAGCTTGAACCCAGCTGACATTGGGTAAGAGGCAGATTACATCCTGGACAGGTTGCCAGTCCATCTCAGGGCTAACGCAGACCACCATGCATGATCACACCTTCGAATTACCTTCATGCACGTCTGTCAGCAGGAGAAATCTTGTATGCCAACTCCACATAGAAAGGCCTCAGCAAGTTCACACCCAAAACCCATTTTAGTGCTAACCACTACACCATCCTGATGTGCACTGATACAGTCATATTTGAATGCATTCCTTGCATATGGTGCACGCTGGTGTAGCTGTGAGCATTACATTCTTCTCACACTTTGTTGTTTCCCGAAGCTGCCTAAGAGCAACATGCTAAGTTGGTCTTTCTGCACTAAAGAATAAATAAGCAAGTGAATAATAAGCAAGAGAACTCTCCTTGCACTCCTACTAATGGTACCTAGCAAGGCCTGCCACTCTCAAACCCTTCAATTAAACCACAATCAGGAATTCAGAGTTACTTCTCATCAAGGTGAGCTTCAGTGACCCCTCTTTATTTTGAGCTTTGGATCAGGACTAGAAGCAAGAGCCCTAATACCTTGTTGACCTTGAGCTGTGTCAAACATTGGCATATGGTGATGGATCGAAAGATAGAAAGACTCTAACCTTTACCGTCTCTAACAACCTGAGGCAGCTCATTTAATAACAATGAAGCAAGGCTGGCAGAGTTTTCTCATCATTGACAGGAACAGTAATTCATGATCTTGTTCATTCAAGTGCTTTGGGTAGAAAAGTCCATCAGAAGTGTTTTTATGCTGTTATGTGCTCCCTAATGTCAGAATGCTGCTTTTTTTTTTCAATGCCATCCTATTTTGCACATATTTGAGGACTGTCACCCTGTCCCTCAGTGATAATTTGAAGGAGTTCAGAGGTGTTGTGCTGAAGCATAGATAGGTGAAAGCGTCCCTTGATCTTACCGCTCACAAAGTGGATGTGAATTATGAAGTGGCAGTGTGCTTGATGCTTTATACGCATGCATGTTTGCATCCACGTGTCCTCGCGCCCACATGCCTTGGTGTGTTAGTGCAGGATCAGTGGGTGGACAAATGTGTGCATGTGCAGTTTAATGAGGCATCACACAACAAACGTTCACATCATTCTACAATTCTGCTATCCTCCTGTTTTTGCTTCTCACTGCACTTGAGCTCCCTTTCTGCCAGGAGGTTATATTGGGCTATGTTTGCTGAAATGAAGATGCTTTGAGTTTGAACTTCAGCTGTTTTTTTCATGTTATTTCCACTGACAATACAAGGCTCCTATAGGAAGGAACAAGACACACAAAAAAAACTCTGTTAATTGATCATTTAACCACCCATAGAGGCTTCAGATTGGCTGTTCTGCTGACTCAAGCTTCGACCATCTTTAGAGTAGAGCAGGGTTACTCTGTTGGTTTGAGCCTTTGACCTTACCAAACCTCAGCAGTCTCAGTGGAGTTAATAATTTCACTGACCAATCCTCAGTCTCTTCAAACCAGCTCCATGAAGAGCAAGGGAATGAAATTGTATGATTTAATACCAGTAATATAAGAGTGGGTTGGTGTATATATTAGCATGATATAATGACTAAGCTGGTACATCTGCAGACTTTTAATCCACTCATCTGTTTATGGCATGCGTTCGCGTCTCTGTAATGGCAGGTCTTTCTGCATTGACAGTCTTTTTTTTTCTTTTATGTGGTGGATAATGAAGGTCTTCTTTCAGTGGGGGGTTGGCGTTCAGGTGTGCTGTGTCAGCATCCCTCTGGCTCTCCAAGGCTGCTGCTGCTGCTGCCGCCTGCCTGGGTGAGATCCATGTCATGTGATCGTCAGCTTGACCAATTAGCACTATGGATCAAGACTTTGTACTGGAGACTGTGCAGCTATTCATGCTGTATAGCTAAAAGAAGCCTGTAATGGTGTGATGGGAGATACAACTGAGTGTCTGTAAAGTGGAAGAATTTTGTGTTTCTTTTCATTTTTTGTTTCGACACAAGCATTATTTTAGGGGCTTTAATTGAGGCCTCAGTGTTTTTCAGAAGTTCTTTGGTGATGTTAAAATTCAGTTAAAAGACTAGTGGCCTTCGCTTAAGTGTTTGCATTGGTCTAAAAAAAGCCTTTGTAATTTTTTATGCCCTCATACACCCTGAAGAAGCCAGGAAAAGATTACATTGGTTCAGCCAGCTCCCACCCTCCATTTCTCTTGACCTATTTCTCTATTCCCAACTCACTGCCCTATCTAGGTCTAGGACAGCCTGGTAAAAGATTCCATGATACAAGTCATGTAATAATATGTTGTCCTGTATGGTCAAATATCACACATGGAAGAAAAAAGAAACAGAAATTCAACATATGATTCCCAATTACCACTTTCTCTAGCCCTAACATCATTACAAGTTCACTGTCACCCCCTCCCGTCTTCTCACTCTGCGATGTTTTAGCAATACCACTATGGTGAACACATTCTTCCTGCTTTCTGTCTCGCCACTCCGCAATGCAATTATCAGAAAATGGCAGCCATTTGTGGGCTGGCAGCTGAGTTGTAGATGCTTTCTCTCTTCTGCATTGTCTCACTCCTAACTCTGCTTCTGTTCTGACGCAGCAGGTAAATACGGTGAGTTTGCAAGCTCTCATAGGTTCAGAGTGACCAAAGTGTCCATCCAGAAAATTTAAAGGAGAGACATATAAGGAAAAGGAGAAGGGTACAAGGAGCATTATCTGTTATTATCTGTGTGCACTTTTACTACGTCTTTTTAGATTTTGCATGAATGTATCCCTTAACATATTAACCTTGTGAACAAATTTATGTTAGCATACAAAAATAACTGCCCGTGCCTGTTCTTACATTTAGCACAGCATTAACACAACTCCTGGCAAATATAACAGCATAAGGTAGCTGACAGGTAACATGAGGTGTAGGAGGCAACCTGTTGCATGCCAATGCAGCAGCCCCCCTCTCCTCCCCTCGCTCTCTCTTCCTCCTCCACCTCGTTGCCTGGATTCTCTGGGTTGGCAGACAAGGACAACACTATGGGAATCTGTCTCCATAGTTGATTCACAGCTCTTCTGGATTCACTTTCTTTAGAGTTTCCAGGACATCACATTGTTAAATCTTGACTTCAAAGTCCATAATTTTAACAAATCAATACCCTTCCACATAATAATGAAGTATTTAGTCATCAGCAATCAGAAATGAGTCATTGCTTGTATACTAGAGCATGTATCTTTATTCAATGCAAGAGCTGCTGCAATTGTATCATGTCATTTAGTGCTAGCATACAAGGTCAGTGTTGATAACCCTCCCATAACCCCATCAGTGCCTTTCAGAGACAGCATACAGCATACTACAGGGTATGCTAGTGATAAAGAGCCTTTGTCAAGGGGCCATTTTGGCCATCAAAAGAGAGATGATGTAATATCAGACAGAAGCGCCGTTTCTCTCTTTCCATGTCACTGATTCACTCAAAAGACTAACCTCTTAAAGAGCCCCCATACTGGCAGACTACTACACTCTCAGCACTGCTGTATTTAAAAAGTACATACAAAATAACATTGCATACAAAAAGCTTTAGGTATGGCAGACTCAGGTTCTCATTTTTCTTTGATTTCGTTTTTGCTTTTCTATAGATCTGGTTCTTGTTAAAGTGGGCTTGATCATACGGGTGTCAGCGTTAACCCAGTCTGTGGCTTGTGATCCCTGATCTTGATCAGGAAGAAACCATAGGGCCTAACTGAGATGGAACAAATTAATTAGATGTAATTCAAGCTGTGAGACAGAAACAACACACGTATAGCAGATTCAATCTAAAACTCAAAAATCCTGCAGACTTGTTTCTGACAAATCTTTTAAAATGTTCTAAAATACTGTAATATCCTTAAGCTCAAACATTTTTGGTTATTTTCTTATTCAGCTTATGGTGATTGAATTGAACCGTCTTTGCAATTAACTCGAGTAAAAATATAATGTTGTTTGATAGACAATATCTAGATAAAAGCAGCGTTTAGCAAACTTAGTATTGTGAAATTATTCAGAAATTTATCTGCTTTGTATAATTTGAAATAGTAAAAAAATGGAAGTTATAGTATTAGACTTTAGTGGCATTGTTGTTAGAAATAACTCCTAAGGAGACGGGTGACTCCCTGTCTACATGCCCACTTCCTTCCATTCAGAAATGCCAATTGGCTCCAAAAAGGAAGCACTAATCCACTCATAACAATTTCCTGTTTTGTTTACTTCTCATTGCTGTTACTGGAGTTTCTTATTTTTCATTTTATTTGCTCTTAAATTATGAAGGCTGACTCTCCATCCCCTTTGTCTTTACAGTAAATGCAAAATCTTTCATTTGCTTTGGTTGCCTAGAAACGCTCATTTGGTATTATCTGTTTCGTCACATTTGTTTGGCTTCCCCAGCTGACATGTTGCACAGAAATGGTGAAGACATTTATAGCCTTAACACAGACTTGCGATACTGGTTTAATTTGTAGCCTGGGTTAAACGCTGCATTGATCTTTGTTGCTTTGTTTTAGCTCAGTATTGACTTGATGCTCTCTACTGGACGTTTGACATCACTTTGGTGCATTGTGTGTGTGTACTTGGGCAGATGACAGGTGTAAAAACATTGTTAAGTCACAGTGCAGCACGCCTTTTGTGGAAATAATTCACCATGAATAAAGTTATTAGAGATAAGTCACTGCTTGTGATTCCAGTGAAACGCTGCAGGCTCTCTCTCTCTCTCTCTCTCTCTCTCTCTCTCTCTCTCTCTGTCTCTCTCGCTCTCTCATTCACTCCCTCTCTGGACATATGTGTGTTTTGTGTATGTGTGTGTCCATGTGTGCGTTCACTCCTCTCACAGTTATTCTTGCATACTTGACAGAACTGTGACCTAGTTTGCTGGACAACTACAGTAAGTGGGTTTCTCTGTTTTCGTAGCCTTGCATCCCATCAGCCCCCATGCCTTGTCATTTGGGAGGAAACTGAGTGGGCCTCGAGATGCACACGGCTGCAGTCTGGAGAAAACAAAAAGCATTCAATGGAGAAATATTCAGAGAGCATCTCAAGCACAAACGCTGCTGTGTGTTTTTGAGTGTGTGTTTATGCGGCTGACTGTGGATCTCATGCCAGAGCTCCAGGCCGTGTGGAGCCCTGCTGAGGCCCAGGGCCACCATTCTGCTCTGCTACCCTCCCCAAGCAGTTCAGGACCTAGCATCTAGCATAGCTCCTCCAGGTCTCAGAGCAAGGGCCATTTATTTTAGCAATGTGAGCAAACCAGAGCATGACGGCGTTTTTTTTTTTTTTTTTTTTTTTTTGCTCGGACGAATCTCAGGACCCAGAAAGTCAGCAACGGCCCACAAAATACAATCAAGACTGTGGATGTTATTTTATTCACATTTTGATTATGTCGACATGGATTATTCATGCTTTCATAAGCCGTGTACAGCGCTGGGGGGCTGAGGATGCAGCTGTCCACATTAACATATCTCGAGATAGAAATATTTATTATATAAGATAGACGGAATGTGCAGCTGAAATGGTCAGCTGGGTATTTTATACACATTTTACTGCCGACTTAATGGAACCGCACTGACTTGAAATATGTAAAGTCCCTGGGATGATATGCATGCGCAGTAAAATTACACTTCTTTTTTGGCAGCTGTAAACACCCAGATGTTTCTAAAAGATTCAGACCTTGCTTGCTATTAGCCTTTTGTTAATGTTGTCAGCAGAGGTTTAGAGGGAATTGTTCAAAGTGTGGCAGTTTGCGTAAATATTGTCTCAACTAATTCATCTTCCTCCCGTCTCTTGAGTCATTCATGTTTGCATTGCACAGATTTGAAGCCCTTTTCATCAGTCTATCACAGCAAAATTTGATCGGTTTTGAAGGACTTTTGTGTGTTCTGATAAATTTCTTTATTTTGACTTTAGTTGATTACATTTACTGGTGTCTGTGCAGGTGTTTGTGTGTATGTGTGTCTGTTTGCATTAAGTCATCAGCAACTCCAGGTAAAGGAATGTCTGCAATGTGGCAGATGGTTGGCACAAACCTGGCAGTGTCTTCCTCCCCCCTCCATGAGCACACCACCCACATAGCTGCCAACTCTCCCACGTGTTTACTTTCCTTCTAGGACTCAATCTGCACACTATTTGCTTAGAGGAGTATCTCTCTTCACCTCCAAACTGTCCCTCCGGCTTGCTTTACATCAGGTTCTGTCAGGTCAAGCAACTCCAATACTCACTAGTTTTCCAGCGTCAGCAACGCTGCTGTGTTTTTTTTTAGCGTCTTTACAGGCAGATTACATATGATACTGCTTTCCTAAGAGGAAATGCCACCGTCTGAAAGCAAACTAGCTCATAGAACAAGACAGTGCTGCCTCTGAAGATAGGCTCCAATCTGTTTGCTGTTTGATGTCTAGGTCATAATCACCACATCAGTAGTAGTCAGTGAGAACTCTAGGTTTTTAAGATTTTATTGCTTTGTTTTAAACATCAAGTGCAACAAAGTAATTGTGTGTGTTTTTTTTAACCCACCCTTTTGCTATGTATTGTATCTATGCTCACTTAGCCACTGGAGACAAATAAGAAAAGTAATAGAATTAGCATTATTCCTCATGGTTAATACCTGCCAGAGCATATGCAGCTGTCAAGTTGTTGAGAAAAGTTTAACTTTCTCCTGACGCAGGCAATGAGCGTCACAGGTTAGACATCTATCTGTGCCAAACATGTAACTTCTCCACATTCTTCTCACTGCAGGAGCTCTTGAGCCACCCATGCTGTTGGTCTCTCAGCTCGCACATCCAGGCCAAATAGACAGTGACAAGCTCACAGTTGCATTGCAGACCTCCAGTGGATACACTCAGCATCTAATAAATTTAACAGTCCGCGGGAAGGTGTCTTATAAAACAGGGGGTTTTACAGATTTTTTAGGTTGGTGGAGTGTTTCAGCAAAACATTGCCAAACCTTAGTGCGCTGCTTGAGTTATTTTTGTCCGCCTTTGTCATGTAATCAGCAATCTGCGATCTCACTTACCCTAACAAATCATGCCAGAAATCTCTCGCTTTGCTATCTTTCATTTTCTCTCTCTCTCACTCTAAGGCATGCACGCACACATTTCCTGTATTTTTCCTCCTAGCGCAGTGTGTAGAGCAGTTTTCCAGGAGGCTGGCTGTGATTAGATCAACTGGTACATGGTTTGACCCAGTTCCCATGGCTCCACGCTCACATCTTGGCACTGAGGCTGCGGATGCTAATAGCTGGCATCATTAAAACTCTGTGTCATTGGTGACAATGTATGGAATATTCATTAACAACTGCACATTAACGTTAAAAAGACACTTTCTTTTCTGACATTTTTTTCTACTGTAACCGTACAGAGTCACCATGCTGTGCATTTAAAAGGCTTGATAGCAAAGCACCATACGTGAAAAGAGCACTTTAGTTATGTGCTGCTGATTTATTTTTGTCTGGCTGATGAATAATAGAGCACAAACCGAGGTCTTTTCTATTTTCTTGTTCGAGATAAAGTCAAATTCATTATTTGCAATTGGCATTGGCACAGTTTGGGCACAATCGCAGGAAGAGGCAGTGTAGACAGGAAGGGGAAATGCTGATAGTATGGTGGGTGGCTGCAGGTGGGGTTTGTCTCATTTTAGGATGTCAGACTGTCTGCTATGCCTCGCTCATCACATAAAGCCCTTCTTCTGAGTGTTAAGTACACATTATCCTCCACTCTGACTAGATATTCTTGTTATATCTCAGTTGTTGTGTATTGTAGGAATCCAAGTTTGTACTTAAATTGATATATGTTATTCTTAGGAGACAACTGGCCTATTTTATCTTTTCGTGAAGGTTTATAAAATGCACGTTGAGCTCAAGTGGGAAGTGTTCTTGCTGAAAAAGGACTAAAGTCTTAAAATATAAGCTGTCTGGGTGGAGCTGACACCAAATATTTGTGATATCCAGTGGTTTGCTCTTTTCTGGGTGTATGGCTCATTCGCTACTGCGGATGAGTAAATTCATCTGCTTCATCGGCACTCCAGCTCTGCCTTTCGCTTCAGACTTTTGCTTAGTCCCTGTCTGCTGGAATCACAGTGGGATGTGTTGTTCCTCAGTGAAAACTGGCATATTTGAATCATTGGTGTTAATATGCTCGTGTATTGTCTAAAATCATGACTCAGAAAGACAGCCACACAAACACACACGCCCACACACATACTCCAAAGGGACAGGTGTGTGGATGTGGCTCACCTATTGTGTAGCGTTGCCACATTGATGATGTGGAAAAGATCAGTGAGTGAGTCTTGCGTTGCTACTAAGACTCATGAATTGTCTGAAATCAGCATGTCAGGGGGTAGTAATATGTCTGATGTCATTTCATGTGTAAAAGATGTGTATGATAGAATGTGGATACTTCCCCTCCACATTATTGATGTCTAGATGGGAAATAGTTAAGATTTCAAAGGTGATCTTTATCTCTAAATAGATTATATATGACAAATATATTATCTGTAACCTTAAAGAAATACTGTTTGCCCTGACACCATCGATGCTCAGAGCTAAATGTACCTCAGAAGTTGTATCTAATAAAAGCAGAAACAGGCGTGTGCAGCGGTCCTAGAGTGAACTTTAAAAATGCTTGCATCAGCCAATATTTATGTAGTCTCCATCCTTGAATACCCTAACTGTTTCACACTTTTGTCTTTACAGGGCAGAAAAAACAGAGGTGTTGAGTGAGGACCTTCTGCAGGTGAGCTGTTTAGCTGTTTTGCATTAGTGTCTGTGGAAGAGTAGTGTGAATAGTATTAAAGTGATTAGACAGTGGTCTCTGTGCAGTCATCGTTGTGTCATAATGTGATTTTGATTACTCTGTAGGACTATGATGGAGACAAGTGTTTTTTTTGTCCTGTGAGCCCTTAAATCACAGCGAAGCACTGTCATATCTGTACCCAGCTCAGTCATGGATTCATTCTTAATGTTGTTCCATTTAAACAATTTTAGAAAATTATTTTTCCTCTCCGTTATGAATCAGTTAGATTTATCAGACGTCAAACATAAGGAAGCCTAAAATAATGTCTGAAAATTACCTCATTTGTGTTATTTTGCATAAAATCATAATGAAAAAGTGCTATTTTAATACTGATTCTAGTTATTCAAAATTATGACAAGAGATGCAAAAATACATTTTTTTTTTGTTTTTATATGCACAAAACATTGTGTACTGCCAGTGTTTACCATGAAAATAGTAGCAGGAGGGGATAAACATGTAGATTACAGGATAGGATTTCTGACATTACATGCATATACAGTATGTAGGGGTATTCCATGCAGTTTTTCATGTGCATGTGTGTTCTTTCAGGTGGAGAAGCGTCTGGATCTGGTCAAGCAGGTGACACACAGCACTCACAAGAAGCTGACTGCCTGCCTGCAGGGTCAGCAGGGGACTGATATGGAGAAGAGGTCTGTCAAGTCACCTTCTGTGAGTACCTGGCAACTGACGGAAACTGATATGACGTGTGACGATGATGTGTGAATATTTTGCAGTTCTTACAGAAGCCTGAGTAACATTAATTCTCTCTACCATCAGAAAAAACTACCGCTCACGATCCTGGCACAGTGCATGGAAGAAGGGGCTGCAGTGTTGGGGGACGACTCTCTCTTGGGGTAACTAACTACTAACATGCCTATGTGCTCGCACAAACTCCTCCTGCACACACACACACACACACACACACACACACACACACACAAAGACAGTCATCTTTAAATATTGATTTGGCATATCGAATTCTTCTCTGTCCTCATTACCCTTGTCCGCATTTTAATTGTGTTTGATTGCTTGTGACTTTGTGTTTGGCTGTCACCGAACAGAAAGATGCTAAAGCTGTGTGGAGAGACAGAGGAGAAGTTGGCTCAGGAGCTCATTCAGTTTGAGTTCCAGATAGAGAGAGATGTGGTGGAGCCTCTCTATGTGCTTGCTGAGGTGAGCTGGCACTTTCATTATCTAAAGCACCAATTAAGATAGAACACCTTCCTGATATGACAGAACCACAGAGCTGCACTCTGGCGTTTGTTTTTTTTAATCCAGTGTTCTGAGTAAAAAAAAAAAGCACAATAAGGTATTCACTGTAATTCTCTGGACTGACTTCACATATCCACCCAATTTTATTTTGTAGGTGGACATTCCCAACATCCAGAAACAGAGAAAGCACTTGGCTAAGCTTGTCTTGGACATGGACTCCGCACGAACAAGGTAAAGAAGGTTCAAATTACAGAACCAGGCTCCAACACTACAATACTCACGTTTAAAGCAGGAATCATGTACATATAGAATGATGTTGCTGCTTTTTTCCCCCATAGATTCCAGCAGTCGTCCAAGTCATCCAGCCACCCAAGTACTCTGCAGCCTGGCGCCAAGTCCGAGTCCCTAAGAGAGGAGATGGAGGAGTCGGCCAATCGGATGGAAATTTGTAGAGTGAGTCACCAATCAAAGTAACTCATATGTTTTGCCCTCCCTCAGCTTCTTTTGCTCTCTTTTTGATTTATAACCCTCTTGTATGTTTCAGACACAAATGGACCGTGTTGCCAGGATGACATTACAGTTATATGTAGCGCTGTAGTTAGATCATCATTTAAAAGATGTTTTTTTTTTTCTCTGCTTTCTTTTTCAGGATCAGTTGTCGGCAGATATGTACAATTTTGTGGCCAAAGAAATAGACTATGCAAACTACTTCCAGACAGTAAGTAAATTGCATCATCTGAATTCCAATCCCAGTGGGAGCGTTTCTTTCCATTTTAGCAAAAGTCACAGTAAACATTGTAGATGATCTAATAACATTGTCTTTTACCATGTCCTTCTGCAGCTGATAGAAACACAGGCGGAATATCACAGGAAGTCATTAGAGATTCTTCATAGTGTCCTGCCCCAGATTAAAGCTCACCAAGGTGAGTCATCCACTGTGTGTAGAGGTGTGTGTGCACAGATCAGCTTCATTCTTGCACCTGAAGCGATACCAACATGATAAGTCACAGAGAAAATAACAGCCCTGATGCGACAACAGCCTCATTAAGCAACACCTTATTTTTAAAAACATAATTAGTTTGTAATTGTCAGCTCAAGCAGAAGGGTTCAGTATCGCATTTTGCTAACAAACACCAAATAATATTCAACCTTTATATACAACCACTGGTCCGAAATCATTCAGGGGAAAATGGTAGCTGTATTGCGTAGGCGTCTTCGCATCACTGTGTGATTCTAACTGTTGTTTTGTGCTGCAGAGGCGTGGGTGGAGAAGCCGTCGTTCGGCAAGTCCCTGGAGGAACACCTGAATATTAGTGGGAGAGAGATTGCCTTCCCCATCGAAGCCTGTGTCACCATGCTGTTAGAGTGCGGCATGCAAGAGGAGGTAGCAGGGACAAACACATACATACATCATTCACTCATTTTAAATGTGCATAATTTAGCTTTGTGATACATGCAGGAAAGTCCATATATGCAAAATCAGCATTATGTTGATGCTTTTAGGCATTTCATCATCTGCAAGTGTCAGATGTGCAGCTCATGTTTGATGTGATAATTACACACGATTATGTGTTTCCTGTGTGGGGGCTGTAGGGCCTCTTCAGAGTGGCTCCATCGGCCTCCAAGCTGAAGAAGCTGAAAGCCTCCCTGGACTGTGGAGTTCTTGATGTGCAGGAGTATTCCTCCGACCCACACGCCATCGCAGGTGAACTACACCCACACAAATGCCTTGTTCAAAGCCCATTTCCATAACAACAACCCCTACACTCTGTCATTGTTAGCCAGGAGGAAAACAGTAAATATTTCGATGTAAAAGGCAATGAGTTTTACTCCATGCTTTCTTAAGCTGTGGAGAGTTCTTTTGCACGATGCAAATGTTTTTCTTGGACTGATTTTAGTTGGAAAATGTGGCTGTTTGGGAGAACAGCAGCCCTTAGCTCCGTCCTTGGTGCTTTTTTTCCCGAAGGCTTTCTCTTCAGATATCGCCGTCCATTTCCCATATTAGCATGAAATCTCCATTGAGCAATCTGAATCTGGCAGCTGCACTAGCTGCAAGGGAGTGCTAGAGGGGAGTTGAAATGTGGGGCATGGCCTCACCAGTAAAGCAGTCCTCCATTTCCCTCAAAAAGTCAGCTAGTTTTCACTCACTCCTCGTGTTTTTTTTCCACCCACAGGGGCCCTGAAATCATACCTCCGTGAGCTCCCAGAGCCATTGATGACCATTGAACTTTATGATGAATGGATTCAGGCCTCCAAGTGAGTTGCTGTTTTCTTATTAAAAGTATTTTCTTGAATTATGCCATCAGGGATGATGAAAAATACAAAGTCTTTATCCAGAGGCCTTTAACTGCCAACATGAAAAATGGTGGCATTTATTAGGAAGTAGAGCAACAAAAAAACATAATGATTTATTTTTATTTCCCTTAGCGTTCAAGACATGGACAAGAGGTTACAAGCATTAATGGCAGCGTGTGAAAAACTCCCCACAGACAACTTGAACAATTTCAGGTCAGTTGCTTTCCCTGAGTTTCTCTCCATTAATTTGTGCAATTGCTCATGGCTTTAGTGTACCATAAGGAAAGACAAGTGTAATATGCATATCAGAAAAATATGCTGACACAAATTACTCCAAAGTCAATCCTGGACAATTTCATGCAACTGAAAACCCCTTCTGACATTCTTCCACTCCTGAACATTTCAGCTCAATCTGTGCCACCTACAGGAAAGAAAAGTAACATCATCAGCAGCAATATCATGCCGATAGCTGAGGAAATTCATTGATTCTGCAGCATTGACACTTGTGCCACCTGCAGGCAGTGACTTTTCCCACTGTACCTTTTACTGCCTGCAGCTGGCTAGTTCCTGCTGCTGCTATTACTTTACTTACTGAAACAGACTGCTAAGGTTGAGATGTGCAAAACTATAATCAAGCGGCTCCACCTTATGGAGTATCTGCAATATGCTGAAAGTGAATAACTTAGTAAATTATTTACAATGTATGCCAACTAACAAGTAGGTCATAAATCCCTTTTAAAATGCACTCTTGTATTCAATCCTACAGATATCTAATCAAATTCTTAGCCAAGCTGAGTGAGTATCAAGATGCAAACAAGATGACTCCTGGTAACATGGCCATTGTTCTTGGACCTAACTTGCTGTGGACGCATACTGAACCGTATGTATTCATTAAGCAATTCCTTTTAATTTTGCACAAATTGATTTGTCTAAATTAATTACATAGTGATTATAGTGTAGCTCAGTTTTCCTTTGTTCTCCAGGAACATGACAGAGATGATGACCACCGTGTCTCTACAGATTGTTGGCATCATTGAGCCCATTATCCAGCATGCTGACTGGTTCTTCCCTGGAGGTGGGGATTACATACTATGTATGTAATAAAGTAACTGTGCTGGGGCACCATATATATTTCAATCGATCTTCTATAATTGTAACTATATTATGGGATTCTTTTAAGAAAAAAATTATGATAATGACCTACAATTTGACGAATTTTGTTTCAAATGAACAAGCCTTTGCATCCCATAATCATATAAACCCCTTATAATTTTTCTGTTTCCTTTTGCTCAGCCCCATATGAACATAATGATACTTTATGATCTTATTATTGTCTTTGTCGATTGTTTGTTCACACAAGAAACACATCAACAACACTTACAATAAAAGACACACAGCCATTCAGCAAGTATGGTATAACACAACAACACACTGTGCCAAATTACAAAACTTATAAATTGCTATATGTGTAATAATTTAACAAATCAGAATGTTATTCTTTCTGAAATTAGCATTAAATATTACCATCTTAACACTGGCTGCCAAATAGCAAACCGACACAATACATTCTCTCAAATTCTTAAAACTTGCACATAAGCTTCTACAGTTCCATGCACCCAAAACACCCACACTCAAACACTGCTGTAAATGCAATTAAGTATACACTGACGGTGTGTCTTCTCCTGCCTTAGAGATTGAATTCAACTTGACAGGCAGCTATGGCAGCCCGATCCACACCAACCACAACTCCAACTACAGCTCCATGCCCTCACCTGACATGGACCAATCCGATCGCAAGCAGCAGCACGACCAGAGCCGACGCCCACTGAGTGTCGCCACTGACAACATGATGCTGGAGTTCTACAAGAAAGATGGGTAAGATGCCAAGTGCACTCTACTGCTGCCCACTTCTCAGTCTCCCTCCATCTCTCTCTCTCCTCCCACCCACGCCTCTTCGCAGGCAGCCGATGTTGAATTCTTACATTTGAGGAGGGCAACATTAGCGCATTAAAAAGCCATTACTTTAGTGGAGTATTTGGGCATTCTGTAATCTACAGTTTGCGCTCCAGTGAGTCAGAAGGCAATGGAGACGTGAGCATCTTAGTATATATCTCACCTGCCAATAGCTCCAGTGCATACAACTACCCCGCTATTATCAGGATTTATGAAGAAGAGGCTGAAAACCAGTCTCATTTGAGTGCATGGGACTGCATTGCCTTGAGTGGCATTGTCTCTATGGCAACAGGTCTCTGATGGAGAGCTGCTGGTTACCTTTTTTTTCTCAGGAAATATTTCTCCAATGCTATCTTCCCATCCTCCCACACCCAGCTCCTCCTTCACAGTCTGGCTAGCACGTCACCTGGCCTGAGTCATCCATCGAGCTGGTGGAAAATCACTGGAGGAATTAGAATTGATGCCTTCAACTAAATACCCCCATCAAATCAAGAAATAGCCTGTAATATTATAGGCATTGATCTGAATTTGTGTATCACATAATCAGCAACTACTCAGTGTGGGGAGGTAGAAAATAGCTTTTATCTGTTTCAGGTAATGAACAGCTCAGTGAAACCATCTGTTCTGTCTGTTGTGTTAGCGCTTTTCTAAGACTAAACAGGTTTAATTAGAGAAAGAAAGCCTTTAATGAGCATTCAGGAGATAAGTGCACGCAGGTTATGTAGCCTGACATCCTCTCACCTCTGGAACATCCCTAGTGTTCCTCCATGCCACTGTGGATCTCATCTCCCCATCACGCACACTGAGTCCTCTTGTATTGTGAACCATGTCTGCATTACTTATGACCTCATATCCCTTTTGCCTCTCTTCTCCCCTACTAACGCAGCATTAGGAAGATACAAAGGTACCGTATCATTCCTTTTTCCCACTCTTTTCCTTATGCCCCCCTCTCAGTCCATTTGTTGCTTCTCTTATCCTCATACATAACTCTATGCATGTGTTTGTCTCCAGTATGGGCGTCCGGGTTATGGACACTTCCTGGGTTTCTCGTAAGGGTTCGTCCACGCTGGCGCGCAAAGCCTCCTCCACACCTCCAGGCATGCAAGGCCCTGGCTCTCCCGCAGACACACTGATCCCAGAGCAGCCTGGAGAACTCGCCACCTCTCCGTCCGCCACACCCCCACCTGGAGAAAGGGTTTGGTAAGTCACCATGGAGACGCTGCCTCCCCCGACCGTCTTCCTCACGCATCCACTCCTGTTCATTTTTATCGTCATCGCCATCATCATCACCATCATCAATGTTCCCAGCTCTGTGTAATCAAGATCCTTGGCTGTGTTAATCATACTTCCATTAATCTGCAATGCTTCCTTGTTCTTTTAAGTGTTTCTCTGTCAACAGAATCATGCCTTACTCTGTTTCTACTACACTGTCTTCATGTCTTGAGTTTGCCTTTGTCCCTTTGTCAGGTTGATGTCACTGTGGGTAAAATTTTCAAAAGAATAATGACATTTTTTTGAACTCTGAAGGGTTTTATTCCAAATACTGTATGGAAGCTTTGCTTCTCTACATGACACTAAGCTCCAATCTGCAAGTCCTTGCGAGCATGCTGATATATTCAATCTCTCATTGTTGTGGCTTGGCTTTTTCAGCTTTGATCGTGAATTATTTACTTTTCTTTTGACACTCAGACTGATTTCACCATTATCTTAGTTAAACACATGAATAATCACCTCATGGTCACTGACTCTGCCCGTGTGGCAGACGAGAGATAATATGACTTCTGGCTTGGCTGGCTTTTCCCCTCATCTCCTGTGGCTCTTTCAGCCATTGAAAGGGTTTTGTGTCTGTTTCACACTGCCCTGGGCTGACTGCAGGACCTGCAATGCAAACAAGTCATAGGATTAGGGCAGACAGGTTTCCATACCCAGCAGAGAGCAGAGATTCAGCCATCAGTTCAGCTTGACGATATTGTAAGCTGCAGACCGGCACTTTGGCTCCAGAGAAAGATCCTCACAGCTCTATGCAGTGTGCAGACACAAGGTGATCACAGAGGGAATCCTACACACTGTATTCTTTTCCTTTGGCAATAAAACTTTATTTTCTTTGCTGTTTCTTTGTGCTTGTCTTTGTATTTGCACTAAGCTGACTGTGTGCTAAGCTTGGTGCCCACCGCCCACCCTAAAATGCAGTCTTTTTTTCTTTTTTTTTCCCCTCCTGTTTTTGGCTACGGACCAACTACCACACTAACACACCCTAATCATCAAAACAGCTTATCCTATATCGCTCCAATGCGTTTCCCTGTTCAATCACTAGAGCTGTTTCTTTTGTGCTGTCTATTCTCTTAATATCTACAGCTCAGACAACGTGTCGCCCAATCGGCCGGACACCTCTCATGCCCACCCACCCCCAGGGGAGGATCGGCCACCCCCCCCTTATCCCACCTCCTCATGCCACACTCTTCCCCACCACTTCTATCCCAAACCCCCACCCTGCGCTCGCCCTGTGGCACCGGGCCCTGAGTCCCAGCCCCCTGGCTCACCGCCACCCCCGCTGCGCTGGTCTGGCTTCACCCCTCCAGCCCCGCCCCCTTCCTCCTCTTCCTCCTCCTCTTCCTCCTCACTTGACATCAATTCGAACCCCAAACCGAGTTGTCTGCACTTCCCCAAGCACAGCCCACCTGGTGATATGTCGCATGCCCCCCCGCCAGACACTAATGCTTCACCGCTCTACATCAAAACCCCCTTGGTACTAACCCGCCATGACCAGAGCCTTGGCAACCCCCCTAGCCTCCCTTCGTCCGCGCCCCCACCCCCGCCGTGGGCTGCCTGTCCATGTGTCCGAGAGAGAGGACCCCCCAGGCTGACTAGGTAAATACAACACACCCATGGCCACTATGGATGCATCACAGAGTGGCAGCTGTATTTCTCCGCTAGCTCGCTGGCTCATATGCTCTTTTTGCTTTTTTTCCCCTCTCCCTTCAAATTACATACCTCAGATACTGTGACATTCAGGTTGTCTGGGGATGCTTGGCATGGGGGTTGCCTAGCAACCAAATATGTTACTGGCTTATATGTGCTTTGTTTGATGCTGGTATTGAGTAGATGATTAATGGACATGGACAATGTGGAATATGGCTTAGAGTATATGAGCATATTTATTAAAAAGTTTGGAGCATTATCCTTTTTTTTTTTTTTTTTTTTTTTTTTTACAAACCTACAGGAAAAACTCTGTTTTTTAAGGAAGATTTTTATGTTTAATAATATAGTACCTTCTTTGCAATTATGGCCTAGTAAGCAGTACAGTACGGTATAGAATGTCTTCATATAGCATAAGCATCCTCCAGCGAGACCCAAAGTGCTGAGTTTGTATAGATTGACTCTGGCACTTTCCTGACTCATAGGGCTTTGGTGTTACAACCACACAGGACAGTGTGAATCATTACAACAAATCTTTGTCAGCAGTCAGAAATGGGTCACTTGATAACGCTCCTCCCTGTGATTTGAAAACTCCATCGCTTGCCATTTAGATGGCTTAAATGTTGAAGACAAAACTCAAAGGAACTGCAGGAGATTGCAGTTAATTTGATGTTACATAATCTTAAATGTGACTACTGTACTGTGAAATGGGTGTTCTTTGTGGGTGTATGTTCAGATGCAGCTATCATAATCAGAATGACAACAGACTTAATTTCGATAGCTCATTAATGCGTATCAGGGTCTGTATTATTGATATTCTGCTTTTCTAATTGCAGACTTTAATTACAGGTAACCCTGGCAGTTTGGCAAATGCAAAGTTTGTTACATATGTAGGCATTCTGGCACATTAACACATCAGTAAAGAATAAAATCAGCGGTACTGAATAACCATTGCAATAATTTATGATTATTGGCTGTTCATGCAGTTTATCCAGAAATGTTTGTCAGTCATATCTAGTTGCATGCAGGCTCTTTCATCAATTTTCAGTGTATTTTCACTGTTGTTTGTGTTGTATCAAAATTAAAACTAACCCTAAGAAAAGTTAATTTATGACTTCGTACACACTGCTGTTTGCTAAAGCTGGAAAAATTCTACAAGCCCAGTTGCATTTTAATCAGTAATCAAGTTGAAATCTTGTGAGTTTGCATGCCAGATGGACTGTAATTAAGTTTCTCATCAGCACAAAAAATGTTTTAGGTCTGCCACTCCTATATGTGCTAAAGGAAAGAAGTTTTAAGTTGTGATTTTCTATACTCACCCTAGAATACATTAAGCTATGATGAATCTAGCCAGTGATATTCTGTCTTGAAGTTTTTCAACCTCTTTTTTTGTTATTTTAAAACTAAAACTATTTTTGTTTCAACTCTTTCTGAGCTTTTTTCTGATTGGATTTGTCAGGCACTACATGTCTGTTCAATGATTCCATCTAACTTCATTATTTCCGTCAAATATATCTACATATTTCACACCCCGTCAGTGATTTGTCAGTGACATTTATGTAAAAGAAACAAAAACACCTTTACAAATGCACATCATTTGGAAAGGTTTGCAGCTTCAGGGAATTATGTGTACCACTATTGTTTAAAACTACTAAACAAGAGGCGTTCAAACGATGGGATGTTGTTTGGTGTGGAAATACTGGTGTAAGAGATGTGACTTGCTCTCCCCCTATCGAGCCTTGCTTGATGTAACTGTTATGAATTCGGGGCAATTAAACACACTAATGAGTGATGGTGATGATGATGATGGTAGTGGCTGTAGTAGGACTGAGGTAATGTATGTGTGGTATACAAACCATCTTAAACACTCACTGTTCACAAACATACTGTGTCTGGTTCTGTGCACATAGTAATGTCTGTCTGTCTCTTTCAGTTCGTTGAAGAGTAAAGAGCTTTCCCCTGTAATTGGACACAAAGCCATCCAGGTGGCAGGTCCAACAGTTCCCCCCAGCAGTAGCCCTCAGAGCAGCAGCCAGTCTCCACACTCAACAGAGCACAGTCCACACACCCTGCGCAAAGGTCAGTGCCTCTCTCAATCTGAGCTCACACTGACTTTCCAAAGTTGAAGAGGATCTTTTTTTTCATATAGTCACAGGAAGCTCTAATACGACTGTGTTCGGTGTTCTCAGGTTCCAAGAAGTTGGCCCCTGTGCCTCCCAAGGTCCCTTATGTCCCGTCTGGAGGGATGTCTGACCAGTCCACAGGTCAGCCGTCACCGGTCAGCCTGTCCCCCACACCTCCTAGCACGCCTTCCCCTTATGGACTGGCCTGTCCTCCAGGACAAGTACCCCCTTCTTCCCCTGGGCAGACACCACTGGGGACACCCCACTCTCTTTCATCCCCACCCTCCCTGACCGGAACACTCACCAAATCGCGGCCTGCCCCAAAGCCCAGGCAGAGACCCAGTCTGCCCCCTCCTCAGCCACCCACGGCTCCACCTGGGTTCACTGGCTCAGCCATGGCCCCAGTTCCCCAGCCCCTGGAGCAGGGCCTCCTGGATGGACTGTCTCCTGGAGAGAGCATGTCTACAGGTAAACATCAGCCCTTGGCAACAACACCCCCACTGCCACCACAGGTGGGGCTGCAGCGGCCTTCTCTCAGACTCGCTGTGGCTCTGTCCAATGGAGACGGTGGACGAGTGTAGGACTCTGTAGAACTTGTCACTGTAGACATTAAAAAAAGTCCCCTTTACTGACTGTTCCCAAACAAATGTCTGAATGAATAAAAGTTGCCTTTTAGACACAGATGCCTGAGAATGGTACAATGTAAATATTAGCATTTTTGTGCTACTGTAGTGAGCAAACCTCCTGACTTATGTATTCATTGCTTGTGTTATGTGATGATGTTTCCGGGTAATGTATGGAAACATCAGAGAAGCATAGCTCGTCCTGCTTGTATGGAAGTTGCCATTAGAATCATCATGTGCTCTCTGTTTATCTGTGTTACCCAGACCCCCACTCGGCAGAGGTAGGTCAGAGGCTTACACAGTTTACACCAATCAAGTGTTTCCTACCGTGTAGCAGGCGTGGAAACCTAGCCAGACAAACCCCACATTTTATCTACAGTATGATGTTCTGATGATGAGGTGTTCTGTCAATATGAACCAGTCATTCTGTCACTTTGTTATATTTATCATTCTCTTGTTCCCCCTGCTACTATTGTGTACCTTGCAGCTGTGTGAGGCCAGGGATTCAGTGTGGGCTAAGTGTGAGGGGGACTTTTAGGGTAAGCCAGACCGCCCCCGCCCCATGCACTCCATCTCACTGCCTGGCCTCGTACTGTGGATGCCTCTGGGGTCTCCTGCAGCCTGCCTCAAACATACCTACCCGTAGCACTCAAGCAGAACATTGTATGTGTTCCTTCTTAGCAGGTTGGCATTATTGTCTCTCTGCGCTGTTGTAGTTCAACCAATAATGCACGGCTTAAGGATTTCCCAGAGTGCACCACACTGCGCTCACATTGCAGATGCCATTGCTTACAAAGGTCCATCTTAAAGCCCCCCTTCTTTTTGTTCCCCATTCCCAGCCCTACGCTGGCAGACATCCCCCTCTAATGCCCCTGCCACTAGTATCAGGGGGCCACAGGTAACCTCCACTCTTCCTTTGGCAGGTTCATTGCTTTTTATAACCTCTGCTTCCTCTTACTACACTGCCACGCTCCATCTCATTCCTACACAGGAGTAGTCATCAGTCTCTGTTTTGGATGTGCTGCTTCCAGTAAATGGAGCAGCACATTAGAGTGCTTATATTTCCAGCAAATACTATATCCAGTCTTCATGAGATTTTTCATTGTTACTTTAAGCCCACTTGGTGTCTTAGTGCCATTTTCTCCAACAGAGTTCCACACACATCTTGTTGCCTCTGTGTTGGTTTACCTGGCAATTGTTGTAAACGTGTAATGTGTTGTTGTGCAGTCATTTTGACCTGTTATTGTATTTTATCTGACAAAGCATCTGCTGTTGTTGACTCTAAAGACACAAAAAGCTGTGACATACCACACTAGCTGCTACCTAGTTTGCCGATGTGACTAGCACCACACTGAAACCATCCCTGTGTAGAATGTGAAGCACATGTAATCTACTGATTCCTTCAGTCAGGGCTGACATCATATGCCACTTACCATGAGTTCAGACTCAAAACGATTAATATTATTTCTGCTCTCTTCCATTTTTACACCTCATTATCATCATCATATGCCCTCTTCTCCCCCTCCTATTGCTCACCATTACCATTTCCACTATTCTGCTCATCATACTCACCTCTCCCATCACGCTCACCATTAGATATCTTCAATTATGAAATCCCCTCCATCAATGTCAATCTGGACAGCCTCATCGATGAGTTCAGCGGTGCCCCCTGCAGGAGGTCCCTGGCAGTGACAGACTCTCAAGAGGGGGACGCTGTGCCTGAGGAGGAGCCCCAGAGCACCACTCTATGACCTATGACCCTAAGGCATCATTTACCAGCACCCCTATGGCTGTACATACTTTTAACTGTCGCCGCCAAGGCCTGATGGAAACACCAACTGGCCTCACCAATGCCCACCTGAAACCAGAACATGAACCCTCCCCCACATCTGCTACAGGCTGCAAAGAAACTTGTCTTTTACAATTGCTCGCTAGTACATTAATGTGACTACGAAAAGAAAAAAAAAAAAAAACACCAAAATGCCATAGTGGAGGAACAGTTGCCTTTAGGAGGAAAGACTGGAATATAGATGAGTATTATTTTAAAAGATTTTTTTATTGTTTTTTTTCTGCTTTGTTTTGTTCATCTTTGTTGTTTAATGCAGTGATCTGTATTTCTGCGTGTTTTTTTTTTCTTTCTTTGCCTTATCAGAAACATGCAATCAAATTGCAATATGATACAAGTTGAACAACTTTTGGTTAGGGAAACTCAGAGCCTGACATGGTTAGGAGCAAAGCCCAATTCTCAGGGTGAAACAGAGACGGAGTGAGAGCGTAGTCTGGTTACATTGCTCACAGGGTATTCAAGCTTTGTGCACATTAGGAACATGCTGAGCCCTAGAGACAGGCTTTGCATGCAAGATGAAACATTTGATGCAGTTTTATTATTGTTAGTGTCGCCCCTTACCTTTCCCCTCCCATCTTCCCTTAACCTCTTCTATCACAAATTACAATTGTAGTTCTTTGTCCAACAGTTACCTTTGTATAGGTAAACTCACTTTAACTCACTTTATACCAGCACAGTATGAGAAGAATGTTATTGTAATTCAAGTTTTTGTACTTGCATCTGTTATTCAGTTAGGAAGAAAGCACCACGATGTGTTTGCATGATAAGCCAATATGATCGACCTGCTATGGATCAAGGGCCTGAGAATGGCAGTGCTTTACTTTGTGCGAGTGTTGCTGTTGTTTTTCACTATGGACAGTAAATTTAGAAATCACCCCTGTGCTGTGCAGTTTAATGATAATGGATGGATGATGACACTGCCTTTAGGTTCGTATGAGTCTCTCTCTTAACTTTGTTTCAAGTGCTTCAGGTTCAGTGACCTTTGACCCCAAGTGTAAATACAAAGACTGTATATAAAGTGATGTATATAAAGCTGAGAGGAAAAGTATATGTAAAATGCATATCTTGAATATATAATAATATATGTGCTGATATTTATCGTGTAGAAAATGTAATGATTAAAAAATTTGATGTTATTTTTGTCCCTGCACACAATGAACAGGTTTACTGTAGATTCATAATTTTTCACTTTAACACCAGGTAACTGCAATGCTGCAGCAGAAATGCAGAAAGTTATTTCTGCTAGAAATCAAATGTGGTCTTTCTAATTCTGCCTCCTGAGCTTTGACTTCAGACATGCTAGAGCACTAATGAGTTACACACCAATGCCCTATCTTTTCTTTTCTTTTAAATCTTTTACTTAAGAGATTCTGTGTAAATATTTAGACTCCTTTGAACCCACTCTGACCATTTATTAATTCATAATGAAGACAAATGTAGTCCCGAGCCTCTATTACTGGACTGATTTTATGATTAGTTAGAAAGCAAAGCCGAATTTGGCACACATCTAAATTTGAAAGTGTTGACGTCCTTTGTTGTCTAATCCCAGACAATTAATTAGAGATAATTAAAACTCACCAGATAACAGATGCTGCAGTGTCACTTTTTTAATTTCCTACAATTTGTCTTAGGACAATAATTTTGTCAATTAAAGTGCAATTATAGTGTTTACTGATCGACCTCAGTCCAAAAAGTGGTCAAAGTCACCCCTCCTAAACCTACAGAAAAAAAGCCATTATTTTCATTGCAAAGCGACTTTTCAAGTTTGTTTTTATGTGTGAACTAACCTCTGATAAAATGAATTCTCAATTAATCTCTCTCCAAAAGTGATCTATGGTATGCATCAGTGTGTGTTCTCAATGGACTATGTTTATGAAGACTTTTGGTGATGTTAATTATATTGATAGTTGTGGTAATTTTATGACAACAGTTGCAAGTGCCCTCACACTGGTTGTTATTTTTGGAACTATAGGCATAATTAATGTGTACTAAAGGATTTATTTTCTGTGCTGAATCCATAAATCTATCTGAGGAGGCAGGGGTATCTCTGAATGTGACTGACTCAAATGGTAGGCTACCTGATTTTATAATAACTAACGGGGCAAAGGAAAGTTAGTATTTGATTGAAGGTTAATTAGGGCCTGTTGGCATGTATTATTACCAGTACAGGGCAGTATTACTATAATGCTTTTGTGCATCATAACTGGAACTTACAGCCACCTAAAAGCATGCATTCATATTCATTCTAGGTGTGTGATTATTATGCTGCTAAAAGAAGAAAAAACGAAACATCTGTACCCTCCCCCAAAACACGAGTCATTATTTCATCTCATATCTAATTTCTAGTCAGAAAATTAATTTCATATCAGTTTCCAAGCACATATAGGAGCAACTTTTTGCACCAAATGGTACACTTTTGCATAGTTTTACCAAGCGTTCAAATTACAGTCCGCCCATATTTCCTAACTCGGCTCATCACCAAGTATGTTGGCCTAAAAGTGAAGCCCAGTTTGTTTACATTTTGTGTGTGGGGAGGGGGGCGTTTAAATGAGAAAAAAATGAGAAAAAAGTGTCATGCATGCGCTTAGATAGTCTTTTGATAATCCATGTTTTGTGTCAACCACTGTCTTTTTAGGGATTGTAAGAGGGGTGATGAACAAAATGTATAGATGGATGCAAGAGAATGTGGATCACAGTAAATGGTCCTTTGTGGGTTTTTGAGCAATACGGTGGAGGAGCAGAAGTTGCCTGTGGATGTACTGCCTCCTTCTGCTTTCACTACTACTGTACAAACGAAACCTGCCGCTTATCAAGCCCACCATGCCCACCCCTTCCTCCTCTGCTTAGCATATCAAGTGGAACACAGTGTGTACTGTGAAGCCTACCTGCAATCCTTATCAGAATGTCAGAAATAAATATATATATATATATTAAACTCTACATTTTTAATAATCTCACTTGGATAATGTGAGTTTTATTTCAATCATTTCAGAAAAAAAAATTGGACTCATTTCACACATTTATTCAAGCACTTCACTTGAATTCAATTTTAAAGCCCTCATACTTTAAGTATCTATATTATACTACATTTTTTAGCTAAATATTGTTGTTATACTGCACTACATTAATCTAGCATGCGATTCTGACCTGGTTGGGGTCCACTCTATTATTATTACTACGCCAAGAAACGGATATGTGACGATCAGCGTACATTTGTCTGTGTGTGCGCAACATTACTCAAAAAACGGACGAACTGATTTGGATGAAATTATCAGGGAAGGTCAGAAATGACACAAGGCCCACCTGATTAGATTTTGACAGTGATGCAGTTTATAGTCTGGATCCACGGATTTGGTAAGGATTTCTGTGTCATTGCAAGATAGCAGCATGGTGTCACTGTAACTATGACTACAAGTGGACACAACGTCAGCTGCATGCTGATGATCACATGATTGCGATCCTACTACAAATTCACTGCTGAGGATATAACAGGACTTATCTGTCAGAAAGTATACAAAGACTGAGCAGGCTTGAGTGCTTTTCTTGTTAACAATTCTATCAACATCAAATCTCCTCAACTCAGTCAAAAACAGATTTGTGTATGATTAGTATGAGTCTTATAATCTGAGTACCTTTTACACTACTATCTGTCATCAGATAATTGGCATAAACATACAGGCCTAAAAACTTGAAAATCTTGTTTCCTGAGCTTTACATGTTTTAACTCTTGATACTGTTATTATTTGACACTATTATCAAGTTGCCTTTGAAGTGGTGACTTTTTCACATTTACAACTATATGGTTATTGTGGGTTCTTCTGTTTACATACAAGCCACCAACAGAAGTATGATCTAAAAGATCATCTAAAAAATATAAATCATTATAACTGTACTGACACATGTTGACAAATTATTCTCAACATGTTGAGCTATTTCAGCCGAGCAACCTGCAGGACCAGCCCAGCAGGACGGCTGAAGGATTGTCACAGGAGGAAACTAGGAGTGTACACGTCGGACAGGATTGTGACGATACTTACGAAGCTCAAGTCTTAAATTTGTCATGAATCTCCACCCCAAGCTGTGTCATTGCTGCAATGCTGTTAAGTATGTTAAAACAGTGTTTTAACTCAATGAGTCACTAACGTTACACCTCTTTCAGAAATATTTTTTGCATATTAGTTCATTTATCATTTTTAAAATATACATATGTTCTGTTGTTTTCTCAATTCTATCAAAATGAGCTCATTTCTCTCAGTCCCTTCTCAAACTGTATTTGTAAGGAGTTAGTGGGGATCTAATGATGCTGTCCAGCAGTGTCTCCCCTTACAGCAATCAGCCAGGCACAGCTCATCGTCGACCGCTCTATCTCCTTCCAGACTGCCATGGGTGCATTAATTATTTCTTACTGAAAGTTTTAAAGGAGGCTCTTTTTACACTGTCTCTATACCTACTACAGGAGGAGCAGTTGCATGCTGTATAGGAAAGTGGGTTTAATACAAACACTAAGTCTCTCCAACTTTCTATAGTAAACAGGTTTCCACTTGATAAGCATCGGGTTAAAGTTTAAAAATGTGTGAGAATTGTTTAGATGTGGAACTGAATGTAGTGTAAGAGAAAATCATGTCTGTCAACCTACTTTGACTGTTTAAGCCAAGCTCATGCCAAATGAAACACCTTTACTGTCTTTTAGGGACAAATGCAGATACACTAAACAAACCTGAAAGTGATAAAGGGTGTAGCTCTGTGTCTGCTGCTTGGAAACAAGACATTCAGCAACAGAGTAACACAATAATAAAGTGAACTGCTTTAACAGCAGTTAAGTTGGGTTAGACAGCTTTTATTGAATTCCTAACAAATGGTTTTAATTGTTAAATTATGACTATATAATTTACACCTTCATTGTATTCAACAACTTCTGTATATGTTGAAATTGGTTAATTTTTTTCCACAAGCGTGCTTCTCATAAAACAGGTCGAACATGTCAAAGACAGGAATGCAAAACAAAAGAGTGCTGTCACGGCTTTCCTAACCTTTGCTTTACACTGTTGCTTGGTAATACTCATAAAAGGACAAGGGCATGCGTATAAACTCCCTCACTTTGCCACAGAATCAAGGAAAGAAACGACACCTGATCACATCTTTAAAAACTAAAGTAGATCTTCATGTATTTACTGAATTGTACATTTTCATTGGAACGATTGCACTTGTAATTTTTCAGTCAGACTAATAAACTACTTCACACATTTTCCTTAGCTGATGGGTAACATTACGCGGACTTCTCTCTGTCTTTAAATGTCACTTGATCATGTCCTTACTGGCACTTAAATTCAGACATCTTTATCAAGGTGCTACGCCAACAAAATCCACGGTAAAGTTGCTGCCACCAGTGCCAGGACAGTAAATGCCGAGAGCAAGACGAGCAAGCATCGTGCTGTTGTACAAATCCTGCGTCTTCGCCTGCGCTGGGGCTGAACCACAGTCATCACAACACTAAGCGCATCTTCTTCAGCCATAGGTCGCCCCTGAGCGCTTATGATGAAGATCTGAGATGCATTATGGCCGGGGCTGATTAACCTCTGTCGGCGGACTCGCTGAGAGATGCCCCTGCAGCAGCGAGCAACGCGAGCAACCCAGTTTACTCCACTCAGTGCGCTCTCCATGGAGGCGCGCCGTGCGCTCTGGAGCTGCCCCAGTGGCAGAGGAAGAGGTACCTCCAGAGTTTGCCCTTCATGCAGATCCTTGTCCGCTGCGAGCGACACCAGCGCTTCCTTTTGTCTCTTGATGAATGTAAGATGTCTGCAGATGGGGCAAACGATCGTGTCTCGGATGTTTCCATCGCTGTTGATGCTGACCAGCGTTTTGACCAGGCAGTCGTGGCAGAATACATGACCGCAGCTCAAAGTGCGCTCAGTGCCAGAGAGACTCTCATAGCACACTGGGCATTCTAGCGCGTCCTCCTGACTGTCTTCTTTGTAAAGTGCCATGTAGAATTTTGCAAAATTGAAAGTTTTTAAAAATGGACTCCAGGTAATTGTAGACCAACGTCCTCTCCGACTTCTTTTTTTCCTCGACACATAACTTTCTTGGCGTTTGACTGTGGGTGGAGGCGAGAGCGACGCCTGGTAAAACAGGGCCTGCCACCTGAGGCTGCAGTGACTTGAGGGATTGGTTTCCTTGTCCTGCTGCAATTCAAGTGCATGTGTTGGTTCGCATTTCATGTTGTATGACATACTGCATGACATTATATAAAAACTGGCATATCTGACTACATTGTAGATCATGTTAGGTTTATTCATCTTAATCTGAAGTTCCCCTTCTTCTTTACAAATGTTAAAAACAGCAGTTTGGTTGTTAAATAGGTTCAAATTGACCTTTTGAGTTGTAAAAGTGTAAAACTTTGCTTTCTGGGATGACACAATTTCTTCTCTTAAAATGCAGCCTCACTTACTAGCTGAAGCTATTTCTGAAGACAAGTATAACTTAATTTAACTTAAAGACACATAGCAGTTTCCACCATGTCTACTTTGTCATACTATAAATAAGTAAGTCAGTAAGTTATTTCCTATATGGTATATTTTGCACATTCCATTTTTATTACTTCACTCTAAGTCTTTTGTATATTTTGGTAGTTCTGTGAATATTTTTGTGCCAGAATTATTTCATGCTCAGAGTTAGATGTGGGTTCTTGAGTGTTGCTCTAACTGCTCCAACAAAGTAATTTCCTACAAAGGATAAAGTCTCCATCTTTCTAACAACTAAAATAAAAAACATCTAAAAACTCAGTTGGTTGTGAAGCCAGCAACAACAACAAAAAAAACATATTCTTGGAGTGTAAAATAATTTAGAATTTATAGTAACCTTTTAAATCATTTTAAACAGAACCATGGATTTTTGCTGTGGTGTAGCTCTTTATTTTCTGGCAATCATATGCCCCCTGGTGGTGACTGAACATTATAGTGCTGCTCGATATGTACAGCAAAAAAAGGAAAAACAAAACAAGAAAAAAGCAAAAGGGGGGAAAAAAGAGAAAGAAAAGGTGTGGCTGTTTGGTTTCTAGTAGGTGACGTATGTAGCGGCTCTTCCCAGTCAGACGCATATATGAATTGCGTCATCACGTACGTCCATGTCGAGATTACGTTGGTTCCGGGAGACGCGTTGGCAATTTCCTAAACACCGCTCTGCTCAGTGTTGTCCGAGGCCCGGCGAGGAGAAGGTGTGTGTCGCTGGGGGTTACACCGGCTGGAGGGCAACTTGCTGAAACGGAACACCGATTTGACATGAGCAGGTACCGAACGAACACTTAAAATATTCAGCTCTTTCAGTCGTTGCTCTCCAGTGTGTAACGCTACGAAGACGACGGCTCGTTTTTCGGTTGAAACGTCGAGAGGTGTCGACTGTAATTTTTCTTTCTTACGTCCTCCATTTTCCCTTTTTTGTATGCTGTTTTATTTTAAATCGATACAGCCTATAATTTAACATAAGCTTCTTTATTGTCACACCACCGAGTATCTTATATCGACACATTGACAGCTAAATTAGCTACCCAGCTGAATGACAACCTGTCGCTGTTATGCTAAATTCTATGTGTATTAGCTTTATGATCAATTTAAGGTGTCAGTTTTGTTTTCTTTACAGTAAAAGGCTCCTCGTGTCGGTTTTTGATGTTCATAATGCTAAACTGTATGATAGTTTTCTAGCTTTTTCTTAGCAGGGTTCAATGTGTTTCTGTGGGTAAACATAACACAAGGAGCAAAATGTCACCCCAGGTCAGGGAGGAACTACTACCACACCCTGCAAAGTTGTTCACATTAGAGCAAACCAACAAGACCCCAAGACTCTGTCTCACCCCTCTCTTAGGGCCTGGGTGTAAAAATGTGACTCCATCAGCAGTTAACTTCGTAAGCACTTAGTCATCTGCATCAAAAGAGGATGTAGAGACAAGAATGTGGGAAAGGGGAACTCTCTCTTCACTTACGTTCCTTCCCCTGTCTGTAATTTCCAGGCCCTGCCTGTCCTGGTATTGTTACAGCATACAAATAGTTCCGGGGGTCAATCTGACATCACCTCAAAGATGCTGATATGAAACACAACAGGAACTGTCATGTTTTCTGGCACAGTTTCAGCTATGTCCTTGTCATTTTAAGTGGTGTTTTATGTTATCTGTACAGTGCCACCGTCGTCATCTGCCCTAAATATGTCCAATACTATGGCTTTGGTTAGGGTATATCTCTAATGCCACGTTTAATTCTGTAATTGGTCAGTAACCTAATAAAAAGTCATGTCCCTTCTGAGGTTTGTCCTCTATAGATTGATCTCTATCACCATGGACACTGTTTCCTGTCACTCATGTCTTTGGAGACCTGCAGAGATCAATAGAAAGCGGCATATCCCATTCAGCCCTGTCAGCATCATAACAAATAGAGATCTGCTGTGTTTGGTTTCTATTTATGTTCAAAAGCAACATTTTGGTACTTCCCTGCAGGGCTGTGAGGGTTCTCCTTGTTCATATGATACAGCAAACATGTTGTGTAAGTAGCGGCTTGGGAAAATTTCTTTCTATCCACCCTCATGGTGTTTTGGTCTCCAGTTTCCTTTGCAACCTCAGGAGTAGCGTTCTGACACGTGAGTTGTCCTGTGGTCCAAAACTGTCTATGACGCCATCTCAGAAGAATGTTTAAAAGAAAGAGCAGGCGGTCTTGCTTTAGAGTCACCATCCCTCTGAGTCTAGACCATCCTCTTCATAATACATCCTCCAGGCTAGTCAAGTCAACATATGGCAATAATTGTTACAGCAACTGTAACCACTAGCATTTCCTATTTATGTCACTACTTTTTGCACATACACACATACATACAGTTTAAACAATCACATCAAATTCCGCATTCCTTATAAATAGCTACCTTAAAATGTTGCTAGCATTTTGTTTGACTTTCAGTTCAGCTGAGGGGTTTCCTGTGTTATGTCCACTGGCTGCCGGACCTATCAGTAGGAAATCCTTAAAAGCTCAAGTCAGATTATAAATACTCCTGTAGCTACAGCAGTGGTAGTTGTGGCAGCAGCAGCAGCTGTATCCCAAGCACACAAAAAGCACACACAGCAGCTCTTTCCAGATGTGTTAAATAATTTCCTGAGCAGCCATGTCTGTCTACGTAGATCACAGAGTTAGGAAGAGTTTAATAGTTCACAAGAAAAAACAGAACAAATGTCTGTTAAAGTGCTAATTTTGTAAACAGGAAGGAAGATGGAAAAACTTATAGCACTTGATTAAAAAGGGATCTACATCAGACAGCTTTCATCTATTTGGCATTAGCCACACAGCATAGATTAGTGGTATGTTGACATCACATGAGTTGAGCTGTTAGAAGGTTAAAATCAGAGGATTTATAATGACGCCTCCTTTTACGCAGCACTTGGCACATATCATTGAGGCCGTTCTCTGTCATAGAATGGCTTGCAATGCTGGCCATTCAGAGTAGATAAAATTACTTTGGTAAATAGAAAAACCAACAGCAATAAACTCACATTTGGTTCATTTTTTTTTGTTTTTTGCTGTTGTGGTTTTTTCAATCAGAGGATGTGTTTGGACAGTGATTTATGAGAGGATGACCTCAGAATGCCATGATGGCATGGCAAGGTCAGTCTGACTTTGTCTGTTGTCTTCTCCAGTGAGGAATGAGGGCGATTTTTAATCTTGATTTCATTGATTGCTCACCTCAGAGATAAGAAAGGAATGTGCTGTGCCTGATTCTACATGCCAGAGGATGAAAATAATGAAAATGTCATACCATGTGTGGGACTAGTTTAGTTATTTATATAAACACAAAGCTAATGGAAATGTCTTTAAATCCTCAGGGTGCCCTGATATGGACACTGAGATGATTCCCAAATTTTCATCAAAGGATGAGGAGGTTGACTACTGGAAGTCCCAAGCCCTCAAATATAAGAAGAGGTAGGCAACATTTATTTCTCATATGATAGCATTGCATGTCTGAATTGATTTGCTGTATGAGCTGATGTGTATAGCATAGCCTCTTTATCCGTGTCTAACATCTTGTTAAAATCAGCCATGGCTTATTATACAAATGAGTATCTGGCAAATGTTCTGCTGTGGCCTCAGCGTTTTGTGTATGGAGAGTATTACTGTTTGCTTACTAAGCTTATTATTGCAAATTGTGTTATGTTATAGTGTGTCCCAATATTTTTCCTGGTCTGTCTTGCAAGAAAATTGAACACTAGACAGCAGCAATTTGCCCATAAAAAATCAAAAAGACCCTTTTTTTTTTCTTAGATCAGTTGATGCTCATGCTTACATAATACCAGATCATTATTTGCTGAATATGTGGTTTTGCCTGTAGTTAGGAAAGATGACTACACAATCATTTTCTCATAAGCATTGACCAAATGTTTTTGAAATGTTGTGGATACATCTCTGTTAAAAGATTTAGCACAGGAAGGCTGTGTTTAGTCCATATAAGGCAAATGACCAGACAAGCTTTATGGAATCAGCACCCACAAACAGGCTGGCTTACTCATGAGGAAATGACTACATCTTTGGCTTCTTAAACAGAGACCACAGCCTATATTGGGATAGACACCAGGAGTATTTGTGAGTGTTGTATACATTTTCGCCAAATATGTTTTGTCCTTCTTTTCTGTTTGTGGACATGGGTCCCAGCATGCCTTCAGAGGAAGTGTGAAACTGCACAGAAGGGGTTAAAGTCCGGGTGGTTTTCGGAGAAATTCCTTCTGCGGGTACATAAGGGAAAAAACATCAACCCTTGGAAAAAATAACTTCAAGCAGAGAGTTCACCATGGCTTTTCACATGTTTTGGAGCACACGTCCTCTCAGGAGCACTTTTCAGGAAATCAGTGATAATCGTAGGATCATAGTTTATTAACTTCTGAAATGTTAACTATCCAAAGTGAAATTTTTAACTTACCTTTTGTGCATTTTCACATGACAAGGCTACTTTTACATTAGAATCAACTTTATTGGCCAAGTACGTACACAACATACAAGGAATTTAGTTTCAGCTGTTGGTGTCACCCTAGGAATAAGGAAAGAGAATAACAAAAAAAGAAACTATAGAAAGAAGAAGAGGAAAAAATAGTAATAAATATAACACAATATATACATATATTTACAAAGCTAAAAAGGAATGTATAAACACAGTAGTGAGTGCAGTTGATTATCAGAAGTTCCAGCATTTACACATTTACTTTATGCCCAAATACAGTTTCAGTCACACATGTAGAATACTATTAGTCATTTTAAACCTTATAAAAACCATTAGGATAGACAAGCCCGACTGTTAAAAAGAGAAGTTGTAGAGCCCAGCGTGCTGATCAAGCAGCCTCTGTGAAGCTGGTATGTGTGGAACGACCCTGCACAACAACTGATTCATGAATACCAGTGCTCTGTAGAGACACTGAGAGGCCAGTATCCCAGTACAAGTCAGCTGATCTCAAACCAGTGTTAACCACAGTGCAGTCTTGACAGGAGAAAAACTAGGGTGTATTTAGCTGATATAAACTCTAAGATAATTGAATGTTTTTTTCTCTCCTTTTCCACCTTGAAATGTAAGCTTAAATAAACATACACATTTCAGAGTTATTTTGTGTGTTTTTGCAATCGCTGTATGCTGTCAGTCCAGTGTGTACAAACATCTTGTTATTCTGTTTCTTTGCCCTCTCATTTTCTCTTACTCCTGACCCTTAACCTCTTTCACAGCTGAGGACACATGACAGCTTGCCTGTTTTTCTGAGCTACTTTTGAACCACCTACTGTTACAGTTCAGCTGTCTCTTCAGAGCTGTATATTTAGAATGCGTAACTCAACAGTGCTGAGCTCAGTATATCCTGTTTGACAGAGGCAGGGAATGAAGGTTAAAAATCTACAACTATCTGACTGGCTTTTCATGCAGGTTTATTTCTGGCCATTGGGGGAAAAAGCAGCTACCAGAACGTGCCCGAGCTTGGCTCATCTTACAGGACAAAAGCTGTCACTCTTCTGGAGCTCATATCCACAGTCACTGAACCAGTCAGCTCTACAGAATACAATAGTGGATGGTGAACAGGGTAGCTGGTATGTGACAATGACTGTTTATGTTTTTCATCTCTCTGCCTGTGTCTGTACCATCCAGTTGCCATGAAGCCCAAGAGGAGCTGCAAGAGTTCCAGGAAGGAAGCCGGGAACTGGAGGCTGAGTTGGAGGCACAGCTTGGCCAGGCTGAGCACCGGCTTCGAGACCTACAAACTGAAAACGAGAGACTGAAGAATGAGGTGTCCAACCTTAAGGTAACTGGACCTGATAACTTGCCATGTTGCTTATTTTACAATTAGTTTTGCTTTCATTGCTGATGCATTATGACACTACTAAAGTGAATTGTGATTACCTAAGAGGTTATCTGATCTCTGTTGAATCCTGAGCACAAGGTCTGGAGTCTTATTTGCATGGTAGGGGTTAATACAGCATGGTCTTGGGTAATCCTACAGCATTCCTTAATAGGATGTCAGGATAAAGAGGAAGAAAATAGAGAACTTCAAGGGCAGGTCTGGTTCTTAATCACAGCAGGGGATTGTGTGCTCACTGTGGCCCTTTGCAGAACATATACAGTGTTGAATGTACTTGTTGCTGGATTATACATTGAGGAATTTACCATCTAAGTATTATGATTTTTCACTTGAGTCTGCTTGCTGCATCCAAAACTACAAATGGTGTGTACAAATCAACCAGTGAGAGGCCATGAATGATGCTTTCCTGTCTTTGTGCCTCAGAGGCCACAATAGAGTCATGCAGCACTGCTTGTAATTGTACTGTAAAGCATCTCGGGGTGAATGAACCATTGGGCCTCCCCAGGGAACAAAGAGGCCCTTTGAAAGTTAAATAATGTGTACGAACATATTGACTGCCCTATAATTCACCACATTTCCACTACTATTGTGTTTAACTATTATTTGCATGATGGCATTTTCATACTACATGCCTTGGCAAACTTGTATCCTTGTTGTCCTTGTTTGAATACATAGACTCACTCGTAAGTTTTTTTTCTCTTTGTCACTCTATCAGGAAAAGCTGGAGCAGCAGTATGCCCAGAGTTATAAACAGATTTCAGTGCTAGAGGATGACTTAGGCCAGACACGCAGCATCAAGGAGCAGCTCCACAAATATGTCCGAGAACTTGAACAGGCCAATGATGACCTGGAGAGAGCCAAGAGGTCAGAATGACATGTAATGTGCAATATAATGAGTAAATGATGAACTCTGCCTGTGTTCAGATTTTCTAGCAATTGTACCTTCTGTAACACTCATAAAGCATAATCACTCTGTATGTACAGGGCAACAATAGTGTCTCTTGAAGACTTTGAAGGCCGTTTAAACCAAGCCATTGAGAGAAACGCCTTTCTGGAGAGTGAGCTGGATGAGAAGGAGTCTCTCCTGGTGTCTGTCCAGCGGCTGAAAGATGAAGCTCGAGGTAAGGACAAAGCAAAGACGAATCCATTCTGCCCTTTTTCAGGCATTTAGCCGTCTGTGTAAGGGTTAGTGGAGGAATGTTTCATGAGTTTCAGTCTGTCTTCTGCAGACCTGAGACAAGAGCTGGCAGTACGGGAGCGGACTACAGACAGGATGTCAGCACCCAGCTCACCCACATTAGACATTGACAAAATGGATTCTGCAGTACAGGCGTCTTTATCCCTCCCAGCAACCCCAGTAGGAAAGAATATAGAGCACCCCTTTATAACCACAAAAGGTTTGGACTAATTTCACTCTTGCATCTACATAATGTATTCAGATAGATGTACAATTCTGTAATATTTGTTTTGATTTTGGCCTTTTATCCTCTAGCAATAACCAATGGCTGTGGCACCTCTTCCTTGACTCCTTCTGCTAGAATCTCAGCTCTTAACATTGTTGGTGACCTCCTGAGAAAGGTTGGGGTAAGTAATTTTCCTTTAAAATAAATAGCCCTTTTCTCTTCTCTCTGTATGTAGAGGTGTTGTTGTTTCTCTACATTTTAAGACTTACAAAGTAAACATAATCAGTGCTTGTTTTTAGATGAGTGTTTAGGGGTTAAATCAAGAAGCAGAGAGGAGTTTCTAAGATGACAGATGTCACAGAGCACTGAGAAACAATGTTTTAGAAAGATACTTACAAAGAGGCTAAATACAGGTTGCATTTCCTGCTTTCTCACTAGGCTTTGGAGTCCAAACTCGCTGCATGTAGAAACTTTGCCAAGGACCAGGCAGCAAGAAAACATTACTCCACAGACACCAGCACACTCATCAACAGCAATGCCACCAAGTTCTCACACTCTCTGCATACCACTTACTTCGACAAAACGTAAGTCTTTTAGCCTGTGTTTTGTTCCTTCCCTTACTATTTAGTTTTCTGTGATTTTGTTTAATAAGCTCGGCTGAACTGTGCAGAAAATGAAAACGTTATTGTAAGTGATTTTGTGCCTATTAGTTTTTGCCCTGTATGTGTGTCCATGTTTGCTAATATTGGTTATGTCCATGTGGCAGCACTGTTAATGGATTAGACCCCAGCTCCTTGACCTCCATGGCAACATCCAGAGCCGTGTCTCCACCAGGCATGCTGCCTTTGAGTGTGTGAGGAGTTCCCAGCCTACACAAACCTCGACTGAAACTCTTATCCACCCAGCGCAATGTGGGAACAGAGATGACGCTTGTGCTACTTTTGTGTGTGTGTGTGTGTATGTATGTGTGTGTCTTAGAATGAGAGTCAGAAAGGAAGAGTGATGTGTGTTTGACTGTTTGGGAGTGTGCATTTTTGACCACAACGTGTGAAAGAGAGGCTTGACTATACAGTCAACTTGCCTCTAGTTTGCAGCTCTCAGTGCATCTGTGAGTAGGTGCACAGTTGTTTGTGCATAATCTCCCTACCACATACTTGCATGTGCCTAAAGCTGTACTGTATTGTGCTTGTATGAATGTCATTGCAATGCATTGCTCTCCAGATGTCAACTATGGTTCATCTGAAAACTACTATCCCTGACAAAAAGGTCCCTAATAGACCACAGCTTCTTTTTTTTATCCTTCTTTTCCTCTTGTATGTTCACTGAAATTGCACATTTAAACTCATTTCTATTTAGAATGTATTATATTTAAAAAGGGATATGTTCATATTTGCTAATTTATCTCATAGTATGCTTTAAAATGCAATTTTCCTATTTGCTTTTTTTCTTGCATGTGTGCATATTTAATATGGGGTTGAAGAAGTATGGATGGACCTCATATTTACAAGAATGACCGAAGTGAATGTTGATTGTTCAAAGCCATGTAGCCACAGTGCAGTCGTTCCTCTTGTTACTGATTGAATAATTTTTGGAAATATCAGCTGGTTCTCTCCTCTGTTTTAAAAATGCACATAAACAAACTGCTCCTCACAGGTTTTTGCTGCAGTCAGGTTTATTCTTCTATGGACGTCCACTGACTTTTTCAAAAGAACCGTTTTGCCTTTTTTTTTTTTTTTTTTTTTTTTTTTTAATGTTTCATGTATGGATTTTTTTTTTTTTTGTATGTTGTTGAAAGCTTACTTACCTCATTGTGATTTGTTTGAAATTACCCACTGTTGAATACTGATATGTGAATTTGGCTTCATAGAATTCCTCAACCACACAGTGAGATACTCAAAGCAAAATGGTTAAAAGTGACTCAAGGACTGTCCATTAATTTTACCAGATGTATCTGAATTTGTGGTGCATTGTGGCCTTGCAGCACATTTGGTCTTTATCTGCTTTTGTATAATGTTAATTTGGTGTGACTGACTTTTAGCAGGTGTGATATTGGCTCTAAATACATTTCCCCCTAATTTCCTTCATCCTCACATATCTTTGTTTATTCCTCAGTGTTACCATCTTGACAGCTTGGAGTATAATCCAAAGGCTTCACTGTTATTTAATAATATGCGATGTAATTTTGGGCACTGCAGGAGCCTGTTACGAAAGTATGTTCTACAGTCAGTGTATGTAGGTTGTATAGAAGGTAATTTTACCTATGACGTTGTACATATTGACATTTGGCACTAAGGTCTATTTATTTCAGATTCTGTATAGCATGTGTTCAGATAATGAGTTTTACTATTATACAGTGGTTAAAGCCATTGGACGATGATATCAAACTGTTTGTGAGAATTGTTTCAATAAACATTGATATGATGAATATTTTGTGTAGTTTTGATTGTATGCTGCAACTGAAGAAGATACTATTTACTCATACAGCACAAACAGTCATCATTCTCCAAAGCCCTCAGTCAAATCTTATGGCCTTTATTAGTAGGATTTGCTCAGTTGCCACTCTGCTTTTACGAATGGACAATGTTTAAACCTGTAAATATTCAGGTTTCTTAGTAATTTAAATCAAGAAAAAAAAAAAAATAACAGTCCAGCAGCTGTTAAGGTATGCAGTTTTGTGGAGTTTTTGGTGTTCTCAGACAAGGTCCACAAAATTAAAGACTTAATTTCTCCTCCATTGCCTCCTTTAATTTGTTCTTCTTAACCTAGATAAACAGATCAGTTTCAGTTCATAGTAATCACAAACATATACTGTATGACAGTTGTTTATAGGTGTGTTAACATTAAAGCAGACGTTTCCTACCTTTCCAGAGGCAGTCATAGGGTAGCTGTCAACAAACATCACATATTGTGGGATCTTGAAGCGGGAAATCTAGACGGAAAAAAATCCCAAAACGTCAGTGCACAAATCTGTACCGATATTCTCCGTTGTCCTGGTAGCTGTATTTATCATCTCCTCTTACCTGGCCTTTACAGAATGCTCTTATCTGCTCTGCACTAGAGGTTTGGCCCGCCTTCAGTCTGATGCAAGCACACACCTGCTCGCCCAGCCTCTCATCTTTCACTCCAACCACCTGGGAAGCAGAGAAGCAAAATTTAGATCAACCTCGACAGATAACTAATATAGCATCTGAATTAAGTTTATTTAAAATATGTTTTCATTCACTTGTCATGGTTTACAGCAGAAAAAAAAAAGAATAGAATTGCTCCCACATAGACAACTACTTAGTAAATCTTTGCTGCCCTCCAGTGGTTTTAAATCTCACCTGCACCTCCTGCACTTTGGGATGCTTATAGAGAAATTGCTCTATCTCAGCAGGGTAGATGTTCTCTCCGCCACGGATGATCATGTCCTTTATGCGTCCTTCAATGCGGCAGTAACCCAGACTGTTCAGGCTGGCTATGTCACTGTATGGATGAAAATTGTCAACACAGCATTCCCCACAACTAACACTGTGACCCCTACTGCATGAGTGCACCATTGTATTTGCTCCTTTATATTCAGTGTACACTGTACACATTATAGTTATCGAGAGTCATAAGTCAAAATCTATCTTACCCAGTCTGGTACCAGCGGTCTGTGGAGATGGCCTCTTTGGTTTTCTCAGGGTCGTCCCAGTACCCGTGCATCACACAACTGCCTCTGATCATTAGCTCACCTGTGGCCCCCAGAGGGACAATCTCCCCAGTATCAGGGTTCACCACTTTAGCCTATAGTTAAGATACACAAATATACAGTATATCAAGGCATTATGGTGATGCGGGCATGAAGGTTTGTGTGAAAAAGAAAGCATACCTCAGTGTGACTCATAATACAACCGGCAGTATTTATCTTCAGCTCCTCGTTGTCTAGCGGGAATCCCAAAAATGACAGAGGGCTGGTTTCAGTGGTTCCATAGGCGACCTGTTAAAATATGAGATTCCTCTTTTAAGTGTTAGTACAGCATTATTTGAAGAGGTACAGGAATGTGTCCCCTCACCATTATTTCTTTCATATTCATGTCTGTTTTCAATTTTCTCATAAGCTCAGCAGGACACGGAGAAGCTCCAATGAGTCCTAAAATGCAGCAGTAAATATAAAAAGATGCCTCAACATTGGCCAGATTCAACACAACATATTCATCATGTGTTTAAATCTCTTACCAGCTTCAAGTGATGACAAATCATACTTGTGTAAGTGTTGTTGGCTGAGCATGTCAGTGTACATGGTGGGAGTGCCATAAACAAAATTGCAGCTTCAGTGAAAGAAAGATATGAATGGCAATCAATGAAAGTGCAATCATTGAAAGTTATTATGCAGCTGGAGACAATTCACTGTAAGGGATGAGCACCGTACCTTTCTCTCTGAATGGCCTCTAAACTGGCACGGCTGTTGAAGCTTGGAGAAGGGAAGACCAGTGTGATTCCATAAATTGCCATGCTCATCCCTCCAGCGACAAAGCCAAAGCAGTGATACATGGGTACAGACACACACACTCGCACCTGAGGCTGATGGGGAATATTGAATGAAGGTTACCCACAATTCAATGTTTGCGTTTTCTCCAAATCAAGATGCAAAGATGGACTTACTCTCCAGTCAAAGCCAGTTCGAAGACCAAGGAAGTATGCATTATTTACAATGTTGTGGTGAGAAAGAGTGGCTCCCTTTGGACTCCCAGTAGTACCCTGACACAATAAAACAAGCAAATTGACACCATCGGAATCACTGGTAAATCTATGTGATCTCATAATGTTAGTCTAAGTCAATACAATGCATGTGTGTCACTGTAAAAAAGGTGCAAGTTACAGATGTGAACTGAATGTTGATGGGATCATCGAAGGACAGTTTGCTCTGCAGATTCATCAGCTCTTTGTGGTGCCGAGCCTCCCCTGCTTGCATCACATCCTCTAGATGGAGCATCCCTGGCTGTCTGCTATCGGTCACAATTATCACACGCAAGTCTGGCAACCTGTCAGACACAAGAAAGAATCTCTGTGTTTTATCCAGAACACCATAAGTTATACACTGTGAAATTTTGAAAGAATTTATGGTCCCAAAATGTCAACAAAGGAAGGATGTGTATTCAGTATGACATTTGACTGAGTCAAACCTGGAACTTTTGATCATGCCTACTGGTGCTGTGTCGACCTCTGGGCAGACCTGCCTCAGTATCTCACAAAACTTCTGGCTTTTAAATTGGCTAGGACACACCACTGCATTACAGCAGACCTACAGACAACAACTCTGTTTTATTACATATGCACCTTACAAGCTTGGACAATGTGATCCAATACAGGCTATATGTCTATATGCCCTACCTTCTGTAGAGTAAACTCCACTTCCTCCGCTTCATAGGCTGGGTTCAAAGACACCTACAATTTCAACAACAGTATAAAGTCAAATTTTTAGGAGAGACTTACAATAAACACAATATAAAACACTGTTACTATGGCTGTATAGCTCTATTACATCATGCTTTCTATGACACTTATAGGAACGAACAGTTACAGAACTGTTCCTCTGGAGAAGGTGCACATCCTTCTAACTGGCACCTGACACTATATTAATTGCTACCACAGGGCTAGCCTCCTGTAAATGTCATTTTAAAAGTAAATGAACATCTCTGAGACGGACCAGTATAATTCCAGCCTTGGCAGTAGCAAACTGGAAAAGGATCCACTCATAGGTGTTTGGTCCCCAAACTCCGAGTCGATCACCTCGCTTCAGGCCCAGAGCAAGAAGACCTGAAGCAGCTTTGTCAACCTGCACAAAAAGTAGACATCACATTAACGAATGTAGTGTGTAAATTATCAATAGTGTTACATGGTCCACATTGGGAGGTGAGAATGAGCCTCCTTTGACTTTCTTATTCTTGTGTTAGCAATAGAGCTGCGTAGACTTTTTTTTACTACATAGACTGAGTAACTAAAGGACAATCAAACTACAAAATATAAACTGAATATCAAAAAAATTCCAATACTATGACATGAATAGTATTTAAGACACACATCGTGCTGCAGTTGGGCAAATGTTTTCCGGATGCCGTCCTGCAGGCAGACCACAGCTTCACGGTCGGGCCAGCGTTGGACTGTGGTGTCCAAGCACTGGCTCACAGTCAGGGGGAGTAGTGAGACAGATGAGGTGCCATGGACATAGCTGCTGGTCAGTGAGGGTTTGTGAGGAGGACTGTCCACATGGAGAGAGCTGTCATAGAAAACAGGGTTTAACAAAATGCACACGGGTCAAATACTGTTATTTGAGCACTCTCTTTTACTGCAGTTTTAAAGATTTAGAAGAGAATTCCAATTGATTAATCACACTTCTTCTATGCAGTGGAAAACATGTGGCTGTTTCAACAATAAACAGCAAAAACATACATTATATCAAGATGATTTTAGTCTTAGCAGCCAAGAAAAATCCAAGCATGAGCTGACGAATGAAAGCAAAATAATAATTTTAAAGGCCCATTGTTTCAATGCACTGAAATAATTGTTAAGCTAAACAGTCATATGGAACAAAACTGAGCTCATATTATTGAGCGACAGAATGCATGAAGGCCAGCAAATGTTCTTGTTCTTTGTATTTGATACCTGCTACAAATCCTCTGTTTTTCTTAGATAACCTTTTTTTTCTGTTAAAAGCACAATTTCTCAAAGTTTCCAATATGCTCAGTAACTAGCTGCGAAAAAAGATCAGTTGTGTTCGTACTGCTGCATTTTTAAGCAAAACACCACAAACAGCCATAATAAATTTGCGGGAGACAAAAATTCTGCTGCTTGAACTTCAAATCAGCAAAGCTGAAACTTACCGACACCACCGGAGAAAACATGTGCTGCTTGACGTCCATTTCATGCTGTATTTGAGTACATTCACGCCTCCGAGATAAAAAGCGCAGGACGAAATTAGTGCTGACATGTTCGCAAATGTCCGACAGTCAATCTGTTTTACCTGGATGTTAACACAGTCAAAACGTGTCTGGATAGAAAATAGTGGCTTTCGTCAACAAATGACCTGCTTAACGTGGTCAGACTTCGCAACAGCGTTGGTAATCTTTAACTTTCGCTCGTCCTCATTGACTGAGTGTGACTGTGTGTGAGTGTAACTGAGAATGTGTACCCTGCAGCACCAAGTGAAACATTTTACTGCATCATATTTGAACTTGAAGCCTTGTGTTGTCTTCAGACCCTGTGCACTTCCCTTGTCCTCGGGGTCAAAAATGACCTCCACTGAGCCTCTAAAATAGAGCAGCTTAATTGAATTTTCAACCAAAAATCTATTTTACATGAAGAAACAACCTGTCGTGCATCACACACTTTGTGAATGTCTGAGTTTTTTGCTCTTCAGAAGGCAGAAAGACTGTATTTAATAAATAATAGATGTACAACAAAAATATGAAGAACATATTAAGCTCTAATTAGCATATGTCAGATAGTATACAGGTGTGTGGCATGGACTTTGCAAATGTATTTCTCATATATGCAGCACATAGTATTTGTTTTACAGTCCTTGTTACTCCTGGATGTCTGAAAAAAATCTGATCTGCTATGACCTGCTGGGTACTGAAAAGTACACTCATGGCTTCAGCAAAGAGAGGTGATTGTGGTGCTGTCATTTGCAGCACCTTTATAGCCTCTGAACACATTCCCCGTTAGTAAACCATGCTTTCAAGAAATGTTTCATTTGTTTGAAATTGTTAAATCTTGAGATTTGTTGTTGCTGTGTGATGTGGCACCTGCACAAGAAAGGTTTAACATTCAACCTCTGTTTCTGTGTGTGCGTGCATGTGTGTGTGTGTGTGTGTATATTTTGTCTGTGAACTTGAGTTGTGTGGGGTCGTGGATGGGCAATGATGCACCTGCACATAGTTTATCAGAGATCAATCTGTAGCACGCAATCTAAATTTTTCATTCTGTGTGTGTGTGTGTGTGTGTGTGTGTGTGTGTGTGTGTGTGTGTGTGTGTGTGTGCGTGCGTGTGTGTGTGTGTGCAGTGGAGGATGTGCATGTGTGTGTCGTGGTTTTAGACGTGTGTGTGATGTGAGTGTGTGCTTTAGTTCACTGTGACTGTGATTTTTAACTGCCGGGTCAAAAATCACCCGAAGACCATCTCTGTGCACTGTTGATGTACAACTGTGATGAAAATATAAACAAAAACAAAAAAAAAGAAAAAGGGATTAGTGAAGGAGGCCACCAAGACATCTATGACTCCACTGAAGGAGTTTAATTGTATAGCACTTATGGACTTATTTTGCACTTTTTCTATTCGTGTTCTGTTATTACTCTGTTCTATGTTGTCTGTAGTACCGGTCTTACTATTCTCTTCTGCTCTGCTTTAGGCTGTTCTATCCTTTTTCTGTGATTCTATTTTACTATTTTGCTCTGGCCTGTTGATTCCATGGTTTTAGCGTGTTCCTTTCTGTTATGCTCTGTTTGAAATGAGTTCTGTTACTCTACTCAGCCAGAAGGGTGGACTGGAGTCACGGTGGCAGCAGGATCAACAGTGCATCCAGATATCCCTCTTTGCAGTTCCAACTGGGAGATCCTAAGGCAGTCCAGTTCTAACTGGACTGCCACTTAGGATGTAATGCCCAGGGCATTGCATATCTCATACCAGATGAGATATTTACCCAAAGGAAGAAAATCATGAGCTACTTGTATACGCAATGTTATTCTTTCAGTCTGTACTTCAAAGTCATGACCATAGGTGAGAGTCAAAAAATTAGATCGACTGCTAAATTGAGAGCTTTGCCTTCAGACTCAGCTCCCTCTTCACCATGATGGTCACATTGCTGTTGACACTGTACCAATCTGTCTGTCACTCCCGATGAAACAAACAAAAACATGTCATCTGCAAAAACACAAAAATGCCACTCTGATGTTTCAAATGGGACACATTCCTCATCCTGGCTGTGCCTTGAGATCCTATCCATGCTTATCACAAACAGGATCAGAAATGAGGGACAACGCTGGAATCCAATACCCACCATGTTTGGCCTTGTCTAAACACAATAACAGAAATGTCAAAGACAAAATAAAACAGGGTGTAGACATTCATCATGTTTTGAAAGAAGTAACTCAACAACTATCAAAAGTATTTTTATTTTATCTGCTTGAGGCATTCATGTTTTTCTCTGCTTGAATTATAACAGACTTTTCCTCTAACACCACCATCAGGTCAACATTTCTCCACTACTTTTGTTAATAGCCAATGTCAACTGCTTAGAGCTTACCTGAGGTAATAAAGAGCCAAACTAATCTGCTTTCCGCACAACATCAGCATGAGCATGTTAGTATAGTAGTATATCAATCTGAATCCATTTGTTTATCTCTGTCCAAAGCTGTCTCTTCATTGGACTTGGATCAGTCAGGTTGCTGGACACTTACCTTCTGAAAGTACATAATTTCAGTGTTAATTATGTAACTTCCGTTTAAAATATAAACGAGATTAGTGTCTTGACTGGTCTTTTACAGTTGAAAAACGTGGGATATTCATCAAATTTGGTTTGTGCATTTAAACTCCCACCGGCAGATGGCGACTTTGCCCCACATTACCTGTTAAGTAATTTCCGTTTCCTGTCGTCGCTACGGAGGAGGTGACGGTACGTAGCGCAAATGTTCATCTTTGTCAAATACCTTTTAAAGTGTTTGTCATAAACCTATTAGAGAAGATACACAATGCAACAACAACAAAATACTAGAAAATGATTGTAAATTTGAAACTGCTGTTTAATTTCCTATTTGTTCTCGGTGTTTTTACGTTGCTAATGTTAGCCATAAAAGCTAGCTAGTCTGAATTTATTGATATCCACTTACATACTAACAGTGTGGTGAAAGATACAGAGGACAGCAAACTAACTGGCTCTTTGCTAGTTGTATAAGGAAAGTTCGGCCTCAAGAGCACAAGTACCGACATTTGTGAGAAAAGACCAATCAACATTGATTCGTTTTCCCTAGTAAACTAAGTATTGTGTCTTTCTGTTGTCCCCTACAGTCAACACATCCTGAAGCATGGCTGGCCGACGAGCTACACTGAAGGCCATTGACTGGTTGGCGTTTGCAGAGAGGGTGCCTCCCAACCAGAGGACCATGTTCAACAACCTGAAGACAAGAAGTGATGCTATTTCTGCAAAGTAAATTCTTACCTTTTCTAATGTTTGACACAACCTTACCAACATACTCTTCTCAGGTGCTACCATTTTACTCTTTAAATTTATTATTGAGTCTAAGCCTCCTCATCTCATTCTCGATTCCTTTCTTGGATACCTTTCTGTTAAAAAGACATGAGGAGAGCAGATTTGAGGCAACAGACATTTAACAAAATGAGACATCCTCACCTTCTGAGTTATAGTTTGAGATGGCATTTAACATGGTGTGTGGCACACCTTATTCACCTGTCTGTTGTTTTGTTACAACCTACCAGTCTTTTATGGCATTAGTACAGAAAGGATTTAATCAAGGATATATTGTTGATACAATTATGCATTCCTACTCGTCAAATTCTCGATCTTCTCTCCTCAAGATGAATTTTAGGAACTGAAATGCCCTGAGTGATGGTACACCAAGAATGATTTATAAAAAAAGATTATCCTACCGCTCAGCCACAACATTAAAGCCATTGATGATGGATGAAGTAAATCAGATCTCCGTTAAAATGCAACGTTCTGTTGGGAAACCTTTAGTCATGACATTCGTGTGGATGTTGTTTTGACATGAACATTTAGCTAAACGTTGTTGTAGACCAAGGACATCCCTTCTCATGGCTTTAGTGATATCCCACAACATGAAAGAGAACCCTACAACACTGCAAAAATGGCTTGAAGAACAGGACAAAAAGCCCAAGGCGTTGACCCAACCCCCCTAACCCATTAGGTCCCAATCCAGACAAGCATCTACAGGATGCACTGGAACTATCCCACTCTACAGAGGCTGCTGCCAGCATCTCTTTGCCAAACACTCCTGCACTTTCCCCGAGGTTCTGTGTCCATACCTCTATAATTCAGATTTGGCAGCTTGAAGGTTACCTACATAATATTAGCTGGTGGCTTTAATGTTGTGGCATATGGATGTATATTTTTACAGGCACAGAGAGCAGACATTATATTCTCAGGATTTCTATGGCACACTCTTGAAGCATTCTGATGCAGTGGATGGGTGTGAAGTAGTGATGCTATCTCAAAGTAAGTGACTGTATCGGGCTGCTTCCTGTTGTAGCCATTCTCCCATCCCTCCCCCTCTCCACCCCTCTACCCCTCTACCCCTGTACCCCTCTACCTCACTACCTCCTTTGTCCCTCTCAACCTGCCGGCCAGCAGGCAGATGGGTCCCCCTACATAAAGAGCCGGGTTCTGGTCAAGGTTTTTTTTTCCATGTTAAAAGGGTGTTTTCCTTGCCACTGTCGCCTTAGGGCTGCTCTGGGCAATGCAGTGACCTGTAATTAGGCATGACCTGTAATTGGCACTATATAATTAAAATTGAATATATATATATATATATATATACACACACACACACACACACACACACACACACACATGTATACATATATATATATATATATATATATATATATATATATATATATATATATATATATATATACACAAAGCTATGTATATTAGCTATAGCTTATAGCTAAGAATTTGAGACAGATCACTTTTAACAGTAAACTAACTTTTTTTTAATCTGTGTTCACAGACTCACCTCTCTGCCTGAGAAGCCTGTTGCCATTGACTGGGCCCACTACAGATCTGCGGTGGCTAAAGCAGGCATGGTGGATGAATTTGAAAAGAAGGTAAATAAATCAAAAATTTGCTACCAATAAATCTTGCTTCTAGTTGGTACTGAAAACTGAAAGCAGGGTGGGTTTTTGCACTAATTGCCTTTCGATATTCTAATGGCTTTGGGACTATAATGACAGCATGTTGAGTATTTATTTTTTTTTTTATGTCATGTAAAGCTTTAACTGTCTGTGTCTCCTCAGTTCAGCGCCCTGAAGGTCCCTGAGCCTGTAGACACGCAGACAGCACTTATCAATGCTCAGGAGGCAGAAGCGGTGAGTACCACTGTGTTTCAATGGTGGTTATATGTTATATTTCTGTTTGTTTTGCTCCCAACAAGTACAGTGAATGAATAAAATCTACCACATTTTGCTACATGACCTTTTTCTGTTGTAATGTATTGCTAAAAACAAGAGAGAAACGGCTTAAGAGAAACACCAGCAACCACAGTGAATGAATACAAGAGATAAATAAATAATAACTGATTTTGACTGCGGGACAATTAACAACATCTCAGCCATTTCAATAAATCCAGAATTTGGCGCTTATTTTCCTTCTAAGAATTATTGTTTGTTGTTTCATTTTGCTGTGTTAGATTTTTGTAATTTGCCAAAACTCCTTTTAATCTCTTCCAGAACAAAACAGCCACTGCCTACATTGAAGCATCCAAGGCTCGCATAGCCCAATATGAAAAAGAGGTGAGAGATGCTATTTTTTTTCTTTAACAACAGACACTTCAGAAAGTTGCAATAAAAAAATAACACCACAGCAGGTATTACAATCGAGAAACAAAATGCAAATCTGACATCCCTAAGCACGTAATTCTTTATTTGACTCTGCTGTAAATGTAAAGCAGCTTTATCTTTATATATAGCATGGGAACTCATTCAATTTTTCTAATGATGATAATAATAATAATGCACAGATTTGCGCTTTGTCTGCACCCCACAATAAATGTTGAGAGCATCATCATCTTCATTCTTTTGCCAAGTTTTCCCAACATCATCATCTCTGTTGCAACAATCACTGAGGAAAGTACACATTTTAAAGGTGGACTGTGGGATTCTGAAAAATGATATTATGATTGATATATGTTGATATTTAGCTGGTGAACACATTTAGATAGCATGTGCCAGATTTACCGTCCATCTCACACCAACATCTCCATCTGTTTTTAACTCTGTCCTATGCGTAAGTATGAGCGTGGACAGGAATAGTAATTCGTTAAATTGTCCAAGGCACTTTTGTTTGCTTTCCATTTACAGGGCCAGGACTGTATAGGAGTACATTTTTTCTGAGAAAACATTCACTGAATTTGATTTTAAAAAGTGCCTACGTAAATAATTGCCTGAAAGCAGCATAACTGAGTTTGTTGTTTTGAATAATAGTGAAATAAGGAAAGGCTCTTGAAATAAATGGAAGGCTAAACCACGAAAAACAAAATGTGAATGCAAGGCAAATTCATCATCTGACTTCATGAATATTTCTGAGCGATTGTTTCTTCATCTGTCATACCTGCTGTATTCCATTGTCCTGAGTTAATGTGGGTTTTCCCTCCACAGTCTGTCTTTGCTCGATTTATATGTGGAGACCATCGATGGTCCGATCCTGCTAGGTAGTAGCTTTTCTTTTCCAAACTGACAGGATTCTTGATTGTGAAGGAGTTATAGAAAATGCAACATGGTTTGCAGAACTACGTGAAGGTGTGATCAGAAGTGGAGAGGCTTGTAATTGCAGATGCTCACAGCACAGTTTGGCGCAACTGACTCGTCCACATTGAGAAGACCTGAGAAGACTTTTATACCTGAAGTCTAGTTTTTTTTCCACATCTTTGATCCTCTTTTCTTTTTTCTCCAGCTGGACAAATTCAGAAACATGATTCCATTTGACCAGATGACCATTGAAGACCTGAATGACACATTCCCAGAAACGAAACTGGACAAAGAGAAGCACCCATATTGGCCACACAAACCCATTGCTGATCTGTAAATGTAGCACACTATCCATATTGTATGTGCTGTATCTTCCACTGCAGAAAACCTGTACAGTATGTGTATAAAAGTCTAGTCTTTTTGTCCATTCAGGAGTTATGAAATGGAAATGTAGTTTTTTGTTTTTTTTTGTCTGGATCCACTGTCTGGATGGAGTAAAAAAAAAAAAAAAAAAAGGAAATGGATGATTTGTTTTGTTTCTTCTTAATTAGACCTAAATGAATCTTCAAAGTGAGTTCTGAAAACATGGTGCAATGGTGTGATCAGTAAAACATGTTAAAGGTCACCAGTGTTCACAGGCCCATTGTAAACAACCCCACGGATCCCACACAGGCAAACAACTGTTATTTTATTACTGGATTTCTTCCCAAGGCGTCATGAACTCAACTTGATCTGTTGGACCTTGTTTTCTTTCTAAATTTGGTATGAAATATCTTCCAACACTCACTGAAAATCCAGCCCTTGTGGATACACTGATGACTTTTTAAGTACATACTCGGCCAAATCAATCTCAGCAGAAAGCAGAGTATGGTTTCCTTTCTTTGTGGGGTCAGTGTTGTCTTTGGGAACTCCCAGTAACTTGCCAGTTTTCTGCATCAGCAGGGCACAAGCCTTCTCAGTACATTTGCTCGTGTGTCTATCTAGGTGCAGCTTCACACACTTGGATTTCTGCCTTGTTGCGTTGATACAAATTGTAGACTGTTAAATTAGGCAGATTCAAGTCATCCGTCAGTGCGCGGACAGCATGTCGGCAGAACAAATGACCGTCCAGCCGTTTTATTGTGCTGTGTCAGTCTTGTTCTGGCTTTGTTTTGACTACAGCATAAATCTACATTTCACCACAGCTGGAAATATGAGCGGTCTCTCCGGGATTGAGAGAGACCTTAAACATAAAGCCTGCTTTCCATGCTCTCACTGCACTGTTATTATGGCTTTGGTTTGTGGGTTAATACTGTACATAGCTCCGTCCATCGGTGCAGACCTAATGCTGATAAGTTGAGGAATGTATCCCAGCCTCAATATTGTCATTGTCTCAGGATTCAGTGTCCAGTTGTTGCACAACACAAGCTGCTGCTATGTGACACTTTCCTCCTGCAGGGGGCAGTATTTATCTGAGAGAGCAATAAAAAGTGGGCTTTGCTATCTACCTCACTGTGGAAAGACAAAAAGCTTGTTTCAAAGACCAAGATTAGTAAAATTACAAGGTGAATTCATTGTGTTTTAAATAGTAAATGGGATTACATTGTGCTTTTCTACCTTAGTGGCACTCAAAGCCCAATATAATGTTTCCAACTCATCCATTCAAACAAATATACTCTATATTACATCAAAAACTGATAATTTGCCTCAACTCTAACCATTTGCAAACCAGTCAATTAGCACACAATAAGTAATACTGCACGTAACTTAACACAGTGGACATGAAGTTAGTAGTTTTTCTCAGTCACATTATTTATGCAATGTCACCAAAACCTTTTTAAATCAGTCTCACGTAATAGTGTTTATATGCTGTGATCAAATTAAACTGATTAAAGCAGATTTTAAGAGAATACTAACTGCTCTTTTTACTGTATTTAAATGAATAGAAACAAGCTGGACAAGCAGAAAAATGAGAAATTTTAGAATGTTATTGTCTGTGAGATGCCATTCAGTGTGCATGATTTACAGCTTATTGGCTAAATGTTGCAAACACATACCAGGTATGAACATAAATATCTGGAAAGGTAATATTTTTATCAGCATTCCTTGTAATTTAATAGTTGTATAACTAAAAGATGATATGAAAAACTCCCAAAAGAAATTACACATCTGCCAAATACTGACAAGTGATAAACATCTAGTAATTTTGATGCATATCATATGTATAATATCACATTAATGTTAACATTTAACATTGCTGGACTAACTAAGTAGGTGTGAAAACAGGAAAAGTCTTACAGGCAGCTTCACAATTTTAGTAAGTTGAAGCAAAATTTCACTGCCGTGACACTGTGAGGCTCCTGTTCTCCTCTTCGCCACCTTCTCTCTTGATTTCTCCATTTAGACATGTTGTGCATTCCACAGTGGACCGGTGCTAATCCTCTCAAAATTATGTCATACCAATGAGCACTTGCCTCTTCAGCCCGCAACTGGGTGAAGTTGACTGCGGTGCCACTTGTGCATCATTACAGGTTTCTCAAGGAGCTGCTCTAGAATGAGAGAAGAAGTGGAGCAGGGAATTTAAGCAGACTGCGACTTTGAAGGGACGACATAAATATACTTTCTGTTTGTCATGTTTGTGGTCTCATTCACAGCCTGTGATTTATTCTCACAGGTTTAGAATCAAAGACGTTCATTTTAAGCCGTATACTGTTAATCAGTTATGTTGGCCTTTAACCTGCTGCAGCACAAACAGGTCGCTAACAACATAACAGGTTCCTCAGCTCTGATTTAGAGTCACTGGATGTCACCTGTGCTGAGCTACTATGTGAAACAGCTACTTGCATGCCCACATGTGAGTGCGTGACCCGCGGCAGCTCTACTTTCCCTTGCCTCAGCCATTCTTGTCCCAGCTGACCATTCAGCTGTTGGCAACACTTGTCTACTTGATAACTGTTGCCGTAGCTCAGCACTCAGCACACTGTTTTACAACCAGTAATGATTTTAATGAAATCCCTCTGCCCCTGTTTGACATGTACCAAAGAATTAATAGTTCTCCAGAGAATCTTTTTTTGAGGATGTATGCAGACAAGTCATTTCATGCAACAAATTGTGCAAGATTAAAATTTCTGCTTGTAATTAAGAAGGATTTCATATGTCAGTGCTGCTGTTTAGAGTCTGTTAAGAAATAAGCTAAATCCCAAACTATCTTCCTCTCACTGACAAAGTGAATTGACTTTGCAACCTGTTGTCTTTAAAAAAAACACAAAGAAACATGTTCAAGTCATTTTTGAAGGCCAGCATTACATACAATGTGTTTAACACTGGGGCATGTAGAATATCTTTATTTGTCATTGTATATGTACAATAAAATGGTATACAAACCTATTCAAGTGCAAATCAGTGCATCAAATCAGAGGTATATAGATACATTAAAACAATGGATGAATGAATGAATGAAGTATAAACTAACTATATATAGATATATATTTATACACAAAAATGCAAGTAAATTGAACTTATTTAATGGGTGATTTAAGAGATGCCAGCAATTACTTTTTTTTTTGTAGATCCAAATGTGCCTTTTTGAATTTTTTGGCTCAGATATTTCCTGACATGGGTTCAGGTTTAATTAATGGGGCATATTTGGCTTGTTGGTGGAACTTTGATTTAACTTGTGTTTTTCTCAGAAACTGCCTAGCTGACAAGAAAAACACCAGTGTTTGCAAACTGAACAGAATAAGGATGCGTCTATTCCCTATTCCCTCTTTATGCTCAGTCCTCCCCCTTCCAGAATCGATCCATCATTCTCTGTCCTAAAAGCAAACTGCTCACATCCGCTCCTGTGTGAAAATGTAAGTGTTCACTTCCTACCTATCCGTCACACAACCTATTATGCTCCTCATTTAGACATCCATCAAACGTCACATGTTCAATTACACAATCTATCACGCTCTGCACTTGTCCCGCCGTTGCCTGATGATCTTTGTCACCCCTCAATGCCCAAATATGTGTGTTTCCTTTAGAGGCTAGAGGGCATGAACCCCATCTACTCCAGATTATAATGGCTGAATTTAGACAGGAACCATTTTTCTCCCTACTCTCATCCAAAGGGCACAACTGAGGTCAGAGTTCGGAGGGGGTTGGTCCAGTTGCCAAGGAGGAATCCCCCAACAAGGCAAAGCCGCTGGATGCTCATTGGACTGTGCAAACAGCAGATCTGCCTTTCTGACCGTGCCTCTGACAGGCCTGAGAGCAATGAGGCCCATGCAGATTGCATTATCACAATCAGACAAGAAGCAAGCGTTGATGAATGACAGGTTGCACAGAGCACACAACAACGCACTCATTCAATGCTAAAGTCAGGTCGAGATAGGTGTAGTGACAGGATGAGCTTTTGTTATTGAAATTTGTGGACAATTCTATACTGGTTTGTCCACAATGTTGTATGTGATTGTTCCAACCAGTTCAAGGTTCATGCTAAAATCCACAGTTTGTGTCTGAGTGTTTGTAAGAAAATAGCAGTTCCTTTGGGATCCTGATATCTCAAAGAGAGCTTCATCAACTTTCTACAGACAGCCAATCACCATGGCATGGTGACATCATGAGAAAGTTGTACCCCTGTTGACAAGGCCTGCTGTTGCCATGGGGCTGCTGGAAATGGCCCTGCGGATCTCAGTAAATGAAGGTTGCTGGGGGAGGAGACGTGAAGGCAAGTAAATAAAAGTGCCATTTGCTGCGTGTTTGCTTGACGTCCTCTGAGCCAAATTCTGCTCCGTTATTGGGCTGCTGAGCATTTGGGGGTTCCTCGGTGGCTCCAGTGCTGCGGGACCCCCCACTCTGGCGGACATTGGTGTGTTTGCTGAACGAATAGGGTGCCCTGGTGCTGCCTCTGTGAGCCATGTGAGCCGACAGCAGCCGCACACATTCGCTCATTGAGAAAGAGGACCAGGCGGGACAAAAGGAAGAAGGAGTCAGCCTTGTAGGAGCAGACTGCAGCACCAAATCACCATTCACAAACAGAAATAATTAGTCATAATACAGACATCAGCCAAGACAGAGGAATCTACATGATAAAGCTTAGCACTGCGGTGTTTCTACCACATGCATGAACTCTATTTTCATTAACAGACTTTGGCTTGTGCTACTGTATATTTTTGACTGGATGTGATCCCAAAAGTCTCCGCCAACTTTAGGATGGAGTGAAACATTGTCTTGACAGGCTACCGTCAGCCAAAACTAACCAACTCTGATCTCCAAACCATCTGATAAAGACAGTGTCTGGTTTACTTCATGCACACTACCCATTTACTCAGCTGGAGCGCACAATTCCCAAATCCTCTTTGATACCTGATATTGAGACGTGCAGGCCCATGCTGTGACCCCACGAAAGCATTTTGCGAGAGACACCCAACACCCCAGTCCCTAATTCTACCATGCAGCTTTGTTGGGGGAGGCGGGGCGAAGGAGGCGGCTGGAAGGCATTTCATGAAACTCGCTGGGAGTTAATGAGCGTTCTGTGAGACACTTTAGTGGCTTGTTGACACTCAGTTTCTGATGTGTTCATCTCTATCTGTCTTGAATTGGGAATAAAGTTACATCTGTGAAAGTAGTGCAAAACTCAGTTATTTCATTTTATGTCCAATCAGTAAACTACAGGTTAAATAGGCCACATTAAAAATATAGGTCACAAGCAGCATCTTGAGTCAGTTTAACTGTGAACAAAGGGAAGTACACACTGAGGTGTAACGCTACCTGCATCAAAAGGTAAAATATTTTTTTGGTGTATATTGTAAAGAACCCACAAACACCACTGTTTTCTTAGTTTTCACCTCAGTTGTGTCCAATACAACTACTGAACTTGAGCCAAATCACTACTGAGACAATGTTAAAAAAAGCTGCATTACTACCAATACGAGAAAGCCCACTTACTGTCGACAAAAAAGTCATGCCATGCCTATTCCTTGCACTGAAAAACAACATCTGATTTCACACATAATTCATCTTTCAGTGACTGCTCAGGCAGAGCAAAGGGCATGGCATGAAATCAACTTCTTATGGATGTTGTCCAGGAAGAAAGCCGATGCACACAAAACAGCAAAGATTAAACTTTGCCCAGAAGGATGAAAAGAAGCCTGATGAATACTGGCAGCACATTCTTTGGTCAGATGAGACCAAAATAAAATAGTTTGGATCAGATGGGGTCCAGCATGTTTGGCGTGGACATGGCCAAGACTACAGCAGTGACTTTATAGTGCTGGCCATGAAACACTGATACATAGTGGTGAATATTTCCCTCTGCAGTCCCACACTGCAACAATAACACAAGATTTAATTTTTTAAAAAAAGATTTGAAAAAGTGAGTGACAGGGCCACGTTTGTGCTCTGACCTGAAGAATATTGAACATCACAGGGATATTTAAAAAAGGAAAGTGGAGCAATAAAACCCCTCCAGCAAAGAGCAGCTGAAAAGAATCATCTTTGACAAATGGCAGAACGTCTCACCGCAGGCTTGTGATAGACTGGTATCATCCATGCCACGGAGGATCGAATCTGTCAACAAAATTAGAGACAAACATGCAAAATAGAAAAAAAAAATTCACAAATGAAATATTATGACACAACTTTTCAGATCACATTGCTTGCCTGGTACTATAATTTAACTAATCAATACAAGGCTGAAACTGACAACAGATGGATGAACCCTAAACTGAAGAATTGTTCGAGATGACGAGAAAAAAATTCAGATTTTAAATGTTCCAAAATATTTTAAACATGTACGGAGTGTGCAACAGAAATGTCAGCATTGTGACAGATTAGAGGCGTTGGGCTGCAGCTGCAGAGTGAGCTGTGGCTCAGTGTGGGTGGCGGCGATCTGGCTGCTGGGGCGGTGTGTTTATGTGTGCTGGGGTTAGGGCCACGCGCACAGTGCAGCCATACACACTAACACACACACACACACACACACACACACACGGAAAAACCACAGAGACTCTATTGATTCCGGCTAATCAAGGCGGCGGCGTGAGGGGGGTGAGCTGCACACGCATGTGTGTGAAGTCAACACATTCCCCACATTCCAGCACTTCCCAAAGAGGCATAAAATATTAGCCACTACACTAAGCTCTGAGGCCTCTTCTCACTGCTTGGGGTCCTCCTGCTCTTAAACTCGACTGCCCTTTTTTTGCTGCCAAGTGACTATGCACTTTGTCGCGGCTGCAGTTTTCAACAGACGGTTTGTTCTTCCTCTCTTTTTTAATTCCACCCACAAGATGACCATGCAGTGCCTTCTGGCTGAATCACACAGGCAGCACAAAGGCTCCACATATTTACGTCTGGTTTAGACTGATCCTTCTCAACTGGTAATACGGCAAAATCTGACCTCGCCCATTGAGTTTCAACCGATTGCATGTGTCTAACTGATTAATTGAATGCACACCAAATCCCACTGAAGGGCCTTGCACAATCTTGCTGACATATAATTTATAAAACATGCAGTATCAGAGACAATGACCAGCAAGTCAAATTATCTGTAGATTGTTGTTACACGCAGACGCAAAAATAAATACTATCATTGAAAAGTTTCTGTTTCTTTTCAAGGGCTTATTTATGCTTTACGCTACCAACAAGTAGCAAAAGTTTACATTGTGATTATGAGCTTGCCTGCTGCTTTTGAGGTGTCTGCTAATGCTTCATTTTTAGGACTTCACTAATTAAGAAGCTGTATATTATGATGGTCCTGTATGAAATCAGTGTTCTATCAACCAATACTTTCATTATCAATGAATCTACAATTTATTTTCTCATTTAAACTACTGATTTTTGGCCTGAAAAACATTTTAAAAGACAATGAAAAATGTGCATCGCTGTTTCCTTTTGGGAAGATGGAAACAAGCATTTCTAGCTAAAGAGCTAAATGACTTAAAATAAGAATTCATCAAAGTAGCTGCTGATTAAGGTTCTCAGTTAACTAATCAGTTGATACATTAATTGTTACGGCTCTAGTGAAAATGAATCCACAGTCACAGAGAACAAATTGTTGCTACTGAAAGTATCCTCTTAAAAGATGAGATGTGTTCAGCTCGGATGGAAAGAGCTTATGTGCAATGGAAACTATGGAGGACAGAATACACCAACAACACTTTGGAGAGTGATGCAGGTATTAATTATGTGTGCCGTGGAATCTGGAAACAGACTTTGTTACCAGAAGGCCGAACGGCAGACGAATCCACTCCAGCTCTCTGATATCAGTCTTTCTGTAGCCCTGCAGACAGTTGCAGCTCAAGGCTGAGGGAACTCTGACAACCAGGACAGCTGGTCCAGTGACGCACCCGGCAGCCAAGCAAAGAGCGCCGACCCTCCTCTTCCTCCCACTCCTCCACCTCCGAGGCTCCTGGTGTTAAAGCCAGAGCGAAAAGGTTCATAGTGAGACATAGTTACCATAGAAACTCTGTTTGCATTTCCCAGTGAGCAATTCCAGGACCTCTGGCTTTCAGCTGGAATTCAGACACTCAATTCAATGCACAGTGCTGTCTGGAAAAGCAATTGTCTATGTGGGGCAACTTATTCTTCATTCATTCGAGGTGCATTTCCGTTTAAGTGAAAAGGCAGACAAAAAGAACTTTTGGCCATGAACTGGATGTCATCTTAACAGGCTGGGCTTGCAGGCTGCATCACTGGGTGTAGGTCAACGAAAAGCTCCAATATCCTGATCGGTTCTTCATGTTTTATTTAAGATGATGAAAATGAAAGGCCTTCATTTAAACAGGGGGGGGGTTTGAGCAGAATTGTAAATGTCAATCAAAATTAGTGTGGCTGGAGGGTGCTGCTTTCTGCTGCATGCCTGGTCACTGGGCTGTATTCAGGTCTGTCTTCAGTCCTCACTCTTATACTAGGCTGCTGCGTCGGAACAAAGAGGCCTTTCACATTGACCTTGACACACAGCCACCCCATCACCACAGGAACCAACTTGGAGGAATCCACCCCAACTCTCTGATATCAATCTCTCTGTACCCCTGGCAGACGGTCCCGACTCAAGGCCGAGGTGAGGAGGCTAATGCACATCATATGATGGTGTTTTTCTTCCAATAGAGAATATAGAAAAAGAGCCTCTTCATGCCAATGGGAATTTTATATTATCCAACCCGAAACTAGCCACTACATCCCTTCAAAAGATTACATCTGAGCGTCACAGTGCCTAAATAGGTTTAATAGAATTAGAGCTGCAACTAATAATCATTTTCATTAATTATTTACATGTTAAACAATCATTCAGCTGCTAAAATGTCACAAAAACATAAAAAAACACCTAAGAAGAGGTTTTCAAATCTTATATTTTGTCCAACCAGCAATCTGATACCCAAATAATAATAAAAAAAGTTTTAAATCAATTATTCACTTAAAAGAATAGTTATTTTGTTCAGAAAGCCAGTCTGTTGTGCAAATTGGGTCACAAGTCAAAGCACAAAGAGCCTGCTAAAGTTTAAACGTGTGTCGTTTATTTACAGGTAAGCACCACAGACATCAGTTGTGCAAGGGAATAAAAGTTTTTATTCTCAAGACCAAAAAAAATTTTTGTCAGTTTTTTTGGTTTCTTTTTTATTACAATTGTACAGCCTGAAAAAAAACCCCACACTAAATCCAGGCAGAAAATTGCAAATCATTTTTTAAACAAAATAAGACGCTTTCACTTTATACATTTATGTCGTAAGAAATAAATTCATAACTGTACATCAAGCTTTTTACAAAGCACAAAGAGCTTCAAAAATGTACAATATTCATTCACATTTTATACACATTTAAAAAAAAACAAAAAACGAATGGGGTCTGCTACATTTAAAACCTTGCAGTTCCTTGTGTGCGAGAAAGGCAATCCGAACACATTCCACGTTGCATCACGTTCAAACTTTGACTACAACTAGTATGCTGCTTGGCAACATTCAGGAGCTTCGTCCATTGTCAGAAGACAGCAGGAGAGGAGAGAGGCTCTGCCACCGGGCCAGTCTGTCAGTCTCTCCTCAGCCTGAACACTTGGTTCAGCTCTCCTCCCCATTCAGTGAGGACTTTATTTCCAAAAGCAGTCAGGTAACCTGGTCAGTCCACGTCCATGTGACAGGGGTTGTTCCCCTGCTGCTGTGCCTCATGATACAGCCGCAGGAAGTCTTTGTAACGTGGGGCGCAGCCCATCCAGGCCTCCCCAAACCTCACCGTCCCAGTGAAGAGGAACTCTCCCTCACCGGATCTTACCCCACACTGACGGGGCATCTTGATACGTCCAGTCCATCTCCGGACTCTCACACCCCCAGATACAAAAACCTGGGTTTTCTGTCTGTAGAGGCGACTGATCTCCACTGTAACTGATGATCGCTCCTCTTCCCGGTCCACCTTCTTAATGCTGCCTCTTGCCACTGGAGGGAGAAAAAAAAAAGCAGGAAAACAAAATTTAGAAACTGGAGACAGATATATTTCATGTTAAACAGAGGATTGTTTTCATTGGACATTTCTGCCCACCATCCAGCAACAGCAAGAAGCCTATAATTCTCTGCTGTTTCTTACCAAAGTCATTGGTGCAGACTGCTAGAAGCATCTCAGCATTGTTGCAGGGCTGACAGGGCACTAAAAAAAGAGGGAAAACAACTTTAGAGAAAAAATTTGGTCGAGCAAAGCGAAACAGAAAAAGCACATGATTTTTTTTGACATGACTTGTTATGCAGTGTGATTAAAAATCTTGACAGGTCCACAACTTTCCAGCTAAGTACCGCTTACACAAACACACAACTGTGGCTGGGTCGGCCATGTTGGAGAATGTGTTGCTTACACTCACATAGCCAATTAGGGTCACTGTGATTTTCATGCAAACATGATTATATATTTACAAATGGCAGATTAAGATTTAGCAGTTTTACACTAGAAAGTGTTGATGAGTGCATATTCGTGTGTGTCTAATGCTCATGGGGGCAGTTCAGCTCCTCCGCCACCACAGGAACCCCTTGACACCCCATGACAAACAAGGACCAGATGAAAAGGATAAGCAGAGCAGTAAGACAAGGAGAGGTTACATCTCTGACCTGAGCTCTGGTAGCACTCAGCATTCCTGCTGGGACTGCAACTTAACTATAACATCACGCATATTTCCTACCGGCCTTGAAAGTGATACTGACACAGGCATACAAGGACCAAGTGTTCCTATTTAATACACATCACAAGACAGAGAGGGCAGTCTCATAATAATTAGGTGAATTAATGGCAATAGCCTCGATCAAGTATTCAAATCTGTCCCATTTTATCTTTAACTGGCGGTTTTAGAGCAGCAACTCATGCCTGCCAACCTCCAGACTGTTTTACAGCAGGAGAAAGGGCTCTAGGCGAAACCAGTAAAGTCAATGATTAGTTGACTCAGGTGGTCCTGCGGCTGACTGAACCAAAATGCCTTTATTACCCCGAGACCTGCTGTGGATTTCCTTAGGGGTAGAGTGGCACACAGGAGCAGGTGGAGGGGTGTCTAGTCAGCAGTGGGCTGAGGGTGGAGGCATGAGTGGTTGTCTGTCCTTAAAGTGAAACAGAATGATTAAGAGTGTTAACTCAGGTGGATCCAGTGTGCTGGAAACCGCACTACTTTACATGACTGGTCATAAATCTGAGCGCTAAGTCAAGATTTTCAAGAAAAATTTGCAGACCGCTACTTGGAAAGTCAAACGCTAAAGAGGAGATGTTGGCCCTCTGTCATCTTTAAGAGCTTGAGTTTATATTTAGCTGGCTTATCTAAGGTCGTGGGTACGGAGGGGTAAGGGATGAGCATGTTTAGGGTCAGCTAGTGTAGTAACACAAGGTGCTGCTACATCACCGCAGAGGTCGGGGGTCAAACAGCCACAAGCCTAGATGGCTTAGGAGCAGCTGGAGAGCCGGGAGACTTCAGAGAGGCCTTCCTTCGCCCCGGAGCCCAGAGCAGAGGGCAAAGCTCACTTTGAAGTGAGCCCGCGTACTGCCAGAGCATTAGGCAGAGCAGCGAGCCCAGGGTAAAGCCGGGAGTGTTTATTCTTCCCTCCAAAGCTGAGCCGAGCGGGGCTCACATGTCAAACATGAAACAGAACCGCAGGAATGGGCCGAGAGCCGAGTCAGCATCTCTCTCTGGCCCGTGCACATGCAGCGCCACTCTGATCACGAACCACTTCACAGGAGCAGAGAGGGCTGAGGGATGGGAGGAGTGCGAGAGGAGGGGTGGCGGGGCACGTTACAGTGTCCCTGCAACATCTGGGCCCAGATGCATTCCGCTGTAATGGAGCACATCTCGCTAATGTGGCTCGGCACAGACGACGACCACTTCAAATAACCAGGAAGAGAAATGGAAGATATATGAAGGGGAGAGGAATGAAAAGGAAAATAGTGGAATGATTAATACACAAGAAGGAAATTAAGAGGTAGGAAATAGTGAGACTGATAGGCCAAAAAAAATGAGAATAACTTAAGTGAGTTGAAAGGGAGGCTGAGGGAGTGACAGCGAGAAAAGAAGGGAGTGGGGGGGCCTATATGCTCATAGAAGTTCCTCCCAACATCTGGTTGGAGATGCATTCCAGCTTGATGGTGAGCAACTCAATCCCAGCACAGCGGGTCAGAGAGAAGAGGAAGGGAAAGAAGGAAGAAACGGGGAGAAAAAAAAATAAGATGAGAAGAGGTGAAGGAGCAATCAATCCAGCAGTCGAGGCTTCAGATGACACGAGACCACTGTCTTTGTGAATCATCCCAGTGCTATCTCAGGCCACATTACAGCACCAGATTATACTACAGAGTCGAGCCGAGCACACTAATGTGGTCAAAACAACTCCATGCTGGCTCCTCTGCATTTAACCCTCTCTCTGTCTCTCTCTCTCTCTCTCTCCGCCGTGCCAGATAATGACGCAGGATGTGGATATGTGAACCCGGAGAGCCGTAAAAACAGATGTGGGGATGATACCGCTCATATTTTGCTTTAGGTGGAAAAAAACACAGTTGCTCGCACAGTTGCGCAGCTTGAAAATGTGCAGGTTTGGCAGGTACGCAGCGTGAAAATAGACGGCTGTTTTTCATCGGAGGCCCTCTGTTTGGCTGTGCCCCTCCACACACAAGCCAAACAAAAAAAAAAGAAAGAAAGAAAAACAATTAAAGCCTACAGCATAGTACTTTAAAGGCAAATCAGGCCTGAATAGTTGTGGAATGAGCTGATATTAAAATTTTATCCTAAAAAACAAAAGCTACATAAACACTTCAGATTCAGATTATGACGTTTTAATACTCAAAATGAGAGTTTGACAAGAAATATATTTTTCCAAAACCAAAATGTACAGACAATTCGACAAGAAAAATAGACTTTGGCTTTCGTATTAGCAGTGTGCTGGAGCAAAAGTTGAGTTTCCTACTATTAGAGTCCAACTTAATAAAAGTTTCCACCAGTAGATGGCTGCATTTAGTGCACAGCACACACCACGGAGACAAAGCCACTCAGTTCTAGAGGGAATCAATCAAAAGTAAGTCTGCAGATCTTTAAACCAGCAATTATCTGCAGGTTTATCCAGTACAGAAGCACCATAACAAAGACATATCTTACCACCAAGTGAGTGTGCCTCTGTTCCCAGCCGGTCACTGACCAGCTCGTACTGAAATGCTGTAATCCGCCGGCTGATGTCCATGTGCGGGACGGCCTCGATGAAGAGCGCCCCCTCTTGAATGCTGAAACAGTGCACTTTGCCCTGAGCCTGGTCCTGTTCGCGCAGCAGCAAACGCAGCTTGCCATTACGGTCCAGGTAGATGTTGGTGCCGCTGGAGTCTGTGGAGGGTTTGATGCAGATGGAGAGCCGAGCGGCGGCGGGGGAGACTATGTTGGGTCGGAGGTTGACGATGATGGCACCTGTCGGGTAGAGCCACTCCAGAGAGCCTTGGGAGCAACGCAGGTACACCTGCTCCACATCCCTGGTGTGGCCTTCATGGGTCAGACCACTGGAGAGCAAGAAAGGACAAGAAGTCAGCACACATCAACTATGCTACAATGAAAAGATTGTTTTAAAATGTGTGAAAATCTCTTTTATTGTGAAGAAGTGTTTTTCAAACTCTTAGAGAACCTTTTTTTTCCCCCTGTCACATGACATAAAGAGATTTATTCGCCACTCTGAAAATGATTTTCTGGTCATTTATAGCCTGAGTTAACTGACCAAGGTGGAGACCCCTGGCAGACTGTAAGGACATTAGACCACATTCCTTCTGAAGCATTAAGGCCGTGCGCAAGACTGGCTGCATGACCAGTCACGAGCCGGAGCAGCCAAAATGACCTCAGCTCCAACACACACTCCTCATACCACATTGTTCCGCCCAGAGCTTTGGCAAAACGCACCACTGGCAGGCTGCCTTTGGGAAGAGTTTGGAGGCAGAAATGGATGAATGGAGGGACACAGGGGCTTCTGGGCAGACAACAGCAGCAACAGTAGCTGGGCCTGCTGCATGCAAGTGCAAATGCAGGTCACGCACCGAACCTCCCCTTGCTTTCAAGCCACCAAAGAGACTGGAAGAGACTTGTCCGGGCAGCACTTCGGACTCTGGCGCCAGCATGACCAAATGACTCCCTCCAGAACTTAATGCCTGGTCAGGGTTTGAAAACTCCAGCCTGTCAGTCATTCTGTGGCAAAGCCAGAGGCAGGAAGCCATCAGCAGTCTACCAGCGTGCACATGCCAAGCTAGTGGTTTGACTCTGGAGGAGAAACGCCCAGTTTCCTGAAAATGAGATGCTGAAATTCAAATTCAGCCAGAGATCTAAAGTAAGTCATGGCACATGCGGAGCATATGCAGCCGAAAGCCCCATAACCAGGCTCTCCTCAGCACGCCTCTAATTAAGTTCTTTTCTAACTTCATCACTTCTGCATGCAATTAAAGGAGATTAGTCAAGAGTCTCCCTAATGAACAACAGATTATTGGTTGGAAGCTCAAAGTATCGCCTACCCCTCCTGGAGGATGAAAAACAAAACCACACTATTTGAGGCGCAGCTCTCAAGTGCAAAACAGATTTCAGCAGATGTTTGATGGGAGGTGAAACTTTCCAGTATGTGCTGCTTGAGGTTGAAGAATCTGTTGAAAAACTTTTTTTTAAACATACACCAAGGCTGCATTTAGGACTGTGAGTTGTGTACATATAATCATGTAAATATTTTTTGTTAATGAGTGAATATTTTGAGACTGATTATAACATTTTTCTTGTCATTACCACCCACTACAGTAGACACATGGCACCATGTGTTTGTATCCATACACCAGCTATGGGTCTTATTTGAAAGACTTTTCAGGTTAAAAAATCTTGAAAATTGTATACAAATTACTTATTTTGAAGGGCAACATGAGTAAAATTCTGCATCACAGAAGAAAAGAAGAGTTAATGTAACCTTTACAGGATTTTAAAAAAACTAAGGTGATATTTAAAGACAACATTTGTATATGGAACAGGATGGACTTTAATTCAAGCTCATTATTATAAAAGTAAAATCTTTTTTATTGCTACGTTGATCATTTAATTTGGTCAGTCATTAATAGTCATAAATTCATCACAAATTCAAACCCACGTGTCTCTTTTGATCTTAAGCAGAAAGCTTTTTATTCTACTTGTGTGCCCAGTTTCCTTAGAATTTGAATCTCCTTCACCGCTGAGTTTCGGTCACAGTCATTTTAGGTCGCTGCCAGCAGCTCACTTACTTTCATTACATTACAGCGATTTTATTCAACTTTATAACTTTGTTTCATTAAAATAAACAAGTCAGGAATCCTCACCTGCCCTTCCAGCTGCACTGATCGCTTGAATATTGGCAGAAAGAAATCCGACAGAGGAGCAGGAGAAGCAGTGCGGAGGCCAGCATCGGGGTGAGCATGTTTATCTCGCCTCACTTTGCCTCCTCTCGAGTGAAACTACGATCAAGTCCACCGCTGTCTTTCCAGCCACATCGCGTTTCCATGAGCCCCGATCAGCTCCGTGTGCTCCCCAGGGTCTCTCTTTTATGATGTTTTTTTAAGTCTCGAGAGGTTCCGAATGAATAAAGGCGCTTCTTCTTCTCCTTTCTTTCTTTACGCGCTCCGCCGTGGCGCTCGGTGTTGACAGCCGTGCGTAAAATGTGGAGTGAGTTTCGCTCCGACTCCGCTTCGGCAGCCCTGATTGCTCTCCACGTCACACCCCATCCACAGCAGTTTATCACCGTATGCTGCGTTCAAGTGCTCGGCTTCAGGATCCGACCTGCGAGTTTCACAGCAGAAAGTGCAACATCGGAGTGATTTTGTTGTAGAAAAATATCCCTAAAGCATCAACGAGCTGCCCTGTTATGGAGTTGTGCAGTAAAGACGCATTGTTTGAAAGAATATTCAAATGCATGAATAATTCTCAACAAATGCAGCCCCTGTGTTCTAATGCTACATTGTGTTAGCTGATTATGTTGAAAGGCTAATTGATGATTAGAAAACCCTTGTGCAATTATGTTAGCACGTGAATAAAAGTGTAAATTTTCATGGAAAACGTGAAATTGTCTGGGTGACCCCAAACTTTGGAACGGTAGTGTATATTTCTGCTTTATTTTTGTTTTTTTCACTGATCTTTCCTACATTTTTGCACAACCCCCTTTGCTGCTGTAACACTGCAAATTTACCCAATGTGGAATAAATAGAGGATTTTCCTATCTTTTTTTTTTTTTTTTTTTTACATTTTGTTTTGATCATTCTGCTCCATTGCTCTATGGCCCACCTAGCATATCTAAACAAAGTGTCAATCACTATGTATTTATCGATTATAATTGTATCTATTCCTTTATCATGATCATCTTCACAGTTTCCACAAAATTTTTGGTTCCCATTCTAATACGCTGCATTACGCCTATCACTATATATATATATATATATATATATATATATATATATATATATATATATATATATATATATATATATATATATATATATATATATATATATACACATATATAGCTGTAATGAAGTTCTGGGACATTGAAAGCCATCCACTTCTTCTTGATTGTCAGGGGTAAATGAGACACACGAAGACCACAAAGATAGCTGAGTAGGGTTAGGAAAGTTACATTTAAATAATTTCATCATGTCAGGAAACCTCCACCTTCCAACTTCCACCTGCTCAATTCATCTGAAATGAAAATGGAAAAGTTCTGACAGTACTTGAAGGCAGCATAGAAGTTGTATGGAAAAGACAACAGCACCCCTGCATTTCCATCCCGATTATCTTGAAGGAGAATTTTTACATTTAGCAGTAAAACTTCAGTTAATATTTGCTATATAGGTTAACAGGACAAACGTCTTACTTTGAAAAGCTAGGATTGCCTACAAAACTGCACAAATGTTGTTGTTGCCACAACAAGATTTGATCCTTAAATCCAATTAATTTCAATTTTATTTATATCAGACCAAGTCTCATCATATGTCATCGCATGGCAAGCTGAATTATAGAGAGAAAACGTAACAAATTCAAGTTATTTCCTTGAATTAGGCATAGGTCATTCAGGGCGGTTATCTGCCTCGACTGGTCAGGGTGAGGGTAAAGAGGAGATAGAAAGGAAATCAGACAGAAAACAGACAAACAACACCTTTAGGAGTCTGGTGAGCCAAGTAACCACTGATTAGAAACATGCAGCTCTGGAGTATAACTAAGACATGGTTCAGGGTCATCTGAAACAGCTCTAACTATCAGCTTTATCAAAATGGAAAGTTTTAAGCTTAGTCTTGAAAGTACAGAGGTTGTCTGCCTCCCAAACCCAAACTAGGAGCTGATTCCACAGCAAAGCAGCCTGGCAGCTCAAATCTCTGCCTCCCATCCTGCTTTTGGAAATTCAAGGAAGCACAAATAAACCTGCTCTCTCAGAGTGAAGTGCTCTGTTGGGATAATATGGTACAATAAGGTCTTAAAGATACAATGGAGCTGAGTCATTAAGGGCTTTGTGTGTGAGGAGGGGATTTGAAATTCAAATCTGGATTTTACAGAATGCGGTAATCATGCTGAAGGAAGGAGGAAAACAATGCTCTTTTAAAGGAAAGGTGCATAAACACGATTAGCTTAAAGCAGTTTTCAAATGCTGGCATGTTGCTGAAACAAAGCTGCGATCATTATGTTATGCTCGCTGTTTATAAATGAAACATACAGTCATCTGATTTGAAAAACAACCACAACCACAAAAATGTAGGTTACAGATTTGAAACGACATCAAAGCAGGTTGAACATAATTAATCAGCACTCCCTACAAAGTTACATTTGGATTAACTGCAGCAGTATTACACTGACCAAAATAGAATCAACTTAAATGAATCAATTGTTCATCCAAATAAAGTTAACAAACAATATTAATGGAACTGGTTTAAGTCAGATGTACATAAATCATTTGATTTCTCTTAAATGAGCTTTGCACAACTTCAGCTTAAGGAAAGTAAAATTTAAGTTTTCAATTTTCCAACGTAAGTATTTACCTAAATAAATAAAATAATAAAACAGGATTTTGTCATTAGCCTTACCATTCTCTTCTTTCTTTATTTTGTGTCCTGACATGATGAAAATGCGGGTGATTTGCAGAAGAAAAATTGAGAAGCATGCTTGTTGTGACATCAGACGGACAGTGCTAAAGTTCAGTTCAACTTAAGCTAAGCTTAATTTTTGCTTTTTTTACTTAGAGTAATAGTTTAAAGGGGCAAGATGTAAAATTCAAAGTGACAGAATCCACAAAAGTAAACTGCCATCACCAAAGCAGAAAATGAAGTGATATTTATTCCAAACACTTTATTTCAACTACAGCTTAAATATACTTTTTTTTTGACAGTGTATTATAGTTAAACTGTATTCAGGTTTGCTGTATAGTTTAATAGTTTTCAGCATAGTTTTCCAATATTATGAGATTTAAGGGCTGAAATGAGCAGTGATGGTGTAAAGTTCTCTGTTCTCTCCCTAAATGTCGGCCTCATGAGGGAATAAATGAAATAAAGTCACTAAAGACTGACATGTTGATGATTCTGTGCATAATGTCTTTAAATATTGTCAGAAACTCCAAGATTGAAAGGTCTTTTGCAACCAGTTATTTTCGAATATTCAGTGGAAATCATTGTTGATTGATGTAATTAAGTTATTTTAGCAGTTGATCCATAAATTAACACACAAATCTCAGCCAAAGTTACAAGATAACCCATTTCACCTTCATTACATGTAGCTCTCTTTCCGATTCCAACAAGAGCTGCAGGGACTTGCAGAGCGGTGTGGACCGTTAGTACTGTACGCATCTGTAAACATAAACTACTCATCACTCAAGTGAAGGATTCTGGGCAACGATTCCTTACGAGCAAGATTGTTTTCTGTGTGGATGGCATGGGAAAGAAACCCGTCTGACGAGGAAAACCAGCACAGTTTGTAACTGCTACTTTTCCTCTCTGGTTTCTTAGGAAATCGGTTGCAGCTCGTCGGTGATTGTCGTGTCGGCATTACCGACCCGACGTACATGCCCCGGCTTGGGCCACATGCCAGCGAAGGGCCCCACAAACCTCAGATGGATGTGCAGATAGACTTTTAATTTGAGTTGACTATAAAGCTTCCCTCCTGTAATAAAGTTGCACAACCCTTCTACCATCTTTTCCAGACGTTGAGCAACTTTTTGAGTATTGTTTGTGTTGTCTGGATTAGAAGTTTGCCAACTGAGTGTGTGTTCTGTTTTTATGTACTTCTTTTCCATATCGCAGGTTGTCTGGGAAGTTCTTCTTCTTGATGAGGTAACAGAAACACTAAACATGTCCAGGCAGGATATGTGGGGATCTGTCACAAAGACACCTGCACTACTACTCCAAACCTACGCATGTAAGAGCTTATTTACTATATTTTCAGGATTCCAAGGATTACATAATCAACAGGGATGCAAATGATCAAATAAGAATGCTACATATATGCTGGTGTATGCTTAAGAAATGGGAAGATTTGCTGATTTTCCTCACAAAACAAGCTATTTCCAAATGTCACCATCAGCCTTAGTGAATTGTGTTGAGTGTTTCACAGTTTGGATTGATAAAAGGTTAAACTATTGACCAACATATGTGATCAACCCGTTATTCTGCAATAAACATACCATGCAGTTGTACCCAAACCTCCCTCGCAGCCTGCTTAGAATGACTCGATGCTATACAAATGGGATATCTCCCCCTTTTTTTTTCAAAAACTAAAATCTGTGCATTTGCCCTTGTCTTGTTATTGCAGTTGCTTGATCACTTGCCGCTAGTGTTCGTTATTTTCCCTCTGATCACAGCTCAAAGGAAGGAGGTTTAGCTCTCACTCTCCACCCGTCAGAAGTCACACTGATGGCGGAGGAGTTGGAGGGGCCACAAATCAATTGACGTATTGCAGGAGGCTGGAGAGCAGACAGTTAATCATACGGTGCGCTCTTACTGTTGGTTTTAGATTGAAACTTGGCAGAGGAATGTTGGGGTTCAACAGAGAGGCATTGATGTGCAGTTTTAAAACTGAGGATTAGGTGCAGTTTAGTAAATATGTGTTATATAGCCTGGGATAGGGGAGTTTAGAGAGGCAGAGAGGGGGAGGCAGCTCAAAGTTTGGGGGAGGGTAGGATTGTTTTTTTTGTTTTTTGTTTTTTTTTCAGGCCTGTTGTCTCAAACTCTTGCTGAGTGAGACTCACTTTTATGCTCAGAGCTACCCTCCAGGTGAAAAAGCAGCTATAAAGTAGATTAGGCTGCTGACAGGACGTGATTTTTATGTGTTTGCATGGTGTGTGCACCATTTGTCCTTTTTTTTCCCCTCAACTTTTTTTCCTTCATTGTTTGCAGTAAAGTAAGAAACCAGGCTTGTCTGTGATTAATCAGTTAAGAGAACTGTTTTTGCAGCACAGTGGATGGTGAACAAACCTATTGTTCATCGAGAGTTTTTCCTCCTCTGGGTTTATTTATCCATTTGGCTGGAGTTAATTTTCAACAACGGTCCCCTCAGTGTTAGACCTCCTGCTCAGAGAACCAGCTTGATGAATAAACTGCTGCTCTTTTTCAGAGCTAGTCTCAACCTGTTGCGTTAAACCACTATCTCAGGCAGATAAACTGTAAACTGCAAGTCACACAAGCATGTCCGATATCTCGTGGTATGCACGAGCAGATTGGAAGGCGCTGATACCATCAAGAGGCCGTCTGCCTGTCAACATCCCTCACTGGCTCCTTTCCAGACAGTCAGAAATGCAGCTGAGCTCAAACCTGCATTGCATTCCTCCCAGTAAACAAGAGCCCTGTCATTTTCAAGTGTCGTATCTGAGGACAGACATGGTGTTTGTATCTCTTCCAGCACCTTAGTCGGTTGTTTTTCTTCTGTTGCTTAATGGTGAAGAACACCGTGTTCATCCCAGCTCCTGCGTCTCAATCATCAGCTCTGGTCAGCGGTTGTTCTGCTGGTAGTAAAGTCCATGCATCCAGTCAGTGTGAAAATATGTGGGAGGAAAGTGACATATTTGAAGTATGCAGCAACTGGAGCATCGCGCTCAAAATTCCCTGAAGTTTTTGCAAGCATGCAAAGACAAAGCCTGTCTTTTGTTCCAGCCCTGATGGTGATGTATAGCTCATGTGCTTGTGGGGAGAGAGAGAGAAAAAACATACCAAAATACAGAGAGAGACGACAGGCCAAAGTGGAGAAAGCCAGGAAATGTCATAGCTGCATTCTTCGTGACGGGTGGTAGAGGAGATTAGATGTTGCCAAGGCCTCAACACAGTGACACTGTTGAATTCATGCCGAATTAGCCATTCATGCCTCCAAGTTGTTCCCATCACTGTGCTATCAGCGCCCTCGTATCCCTCCCTCGCCAACGCACAGAAACTCGACGAACCACAGCATTGAGGGTCACAGCTCATTCTGACAGGACACTCGCTCTAGCAGGTGGGCAACTCTTATAAAAGCAGCAATACAGTAAAGGTGAATTTAACTTTGCTCTGTCTTTGGATTTCACAGAAATCAGGTGTGGATTAGGCCTGCAGGTCTAGGTGCTTCTGAGGCTTGAGGATTATTAGCAACCAAACATGAAGACCATAACTTGGCAATAAAAACACAGAAACCGGTATTGTAGGTAGAATCTGACTCACTCTTAAGTAAAAGCAGTTGTGTATGTTTAAAGCACCTTTTTTCCACCACAGACAGGACGACTTCCGCTCAGCAGATTAGCCTCAGTGATCTGATTCTCATGGCTTCCTCTGGCCCACGTCCCTTCTTCTTCTTCATGGCCCTGTGACATGAGTTTCCTTGAGGGGTAAGCTCATTCTTCGAGTTGCTCGATCAGTCCAGGATGCTGTACACAAAAAGCTTCAGCTATTAGGCCTGCTGATGCCGGGTGACAGCCATGATGGACTCAGACACTGTGGGGGTGGGAGGGAAGAAGCAGGAGCGGCTTCCTTTGTTAATTCCTAAGTTCTTTGGCTCACACAAGGAGATCGGCTCGCTCTGTCTCCTCACAGACTCTGGCATCATTCTTATGCAACACTTCTGTCTCCTGGACGTTTCAGCAGGACGTTTAAACATTTGATTACCCAAATAATATTGATTTCATACATGCCAGCTGTTCTTTTTATAAGTCGAGTTTCAAATTCCTCTGACAAAAAGCAAAGCAGAACATATTTTTATTAACACTGCAGGAGATGTGGCCTGTGTTCAATCAGAAATGCAGTGATCTGATGGGGCATGTGAGGCTCAGTCAAACTTCATGGGCATTTGCAATTGATGGTTGAGGTTATGTTTTTGGTCTCTGCTTCTTTATACTTTGAGGAGGAAATATTTGAGGAGATGCCTCCTGGTTTTCCCATGTGGTTCTGGGTGAAAAGTGAAGTGAAGAAAACTTAACCAGACACTACAGACAACAAAGACAAAGAAAAGAAAGATGGTTACAGCTACAGTGGTAGAAATATTAACAATGAATAAATAATAAGAACATTTACTTAAGCACTGGACACCACTTTACAACATTTCAGAGAGATATAATATACTTTCTACTGCCATACGTTCATCAAACAGCTTTAGTTAGATTGTCGTTTTTATATTGCACCCGCTGCATATTGTAATTTTAATGCCACTTTGAACTACTGTTGAGTTCTGGAAGGCTTTAAAAATGTGAAAAGGTCTGCAAGAGTGATAAGAAAATCAACATTAGTTTTAACAGAAGTCAGCTAATTTAATGAAAGTGGTATGACTTTCCTCTGCTCTGGTGCAATGAGCCCTTATTTTGTGTTTTCATTAGAATTCTTAACCCTTATTTCAAAAGTATAATGTCATCACTCATTACTTAAAGACTTACAGGACATAGTAACTGATTAATATCTACTTAATAACACAAGGATGTTATTATTATTATTATTATTATTATTATTATTATTATTATTATTATTATTATTATTATTATTATTATTATTATTATTATTATTATTATTATTATTATTATTATGTAAAACCTATGTGATCCTCATTTTAAGTGGTTAAAAAAATAGCCTTTACCACCCTTAACATTGAAATTATGGTAACATGATAGTGCATAATAACCCCATAGATTTCTTGCACCACTGTGCAGCTGACATAGCCACCCAACAGGCTATTTCAGCTCACATTAACAAGCTCCTGAGTTTATATCTGGAGAAAGAACAAGAAGAGGAAATGCAGGAGAGGGGAACAGTTTTTTATATATGCACATGGTTTGCCTAGAGAAATGGCCATCAGACTATTTAGGACAAAACAATCAGTCAAATCTGGGTATAAACAAAGCATGATGGCTCTTTATGGAAATTCTGATCCAGTGGTCTGGTTCTTGGAGCAGTGGGGTCTGTAGGATCCGCTGGCACCCTTCTGAATGGATCTCATTTTGCACGTAACGAGAGCTGGATTTTGGAAACCTGAAGTTTCGACATTAGTGTGGTGTGCTCCGAAGGTGACACTGGCCTCATTTGCAGATTCACAAGCTGGTGACAGCTGGTTGACTTTGAGGAAAGGTAAGGGTCAGGAAACGCAGAATTAAGAACCACATAAATGTCAGAGAAGACAAATAGTTCGGCTTCTTGAGGATTTCCATCTTGTACATATGAGTGGCAGTTGTATATCATCCAACCAGCTATAGCATCAGTTGTGACTAGTTCTTCTTTTAAACATGTTCCTTTTTCACTGTCAAGCCATTTTTAGGTCTTTTAAGATGCTATATGCAGATATGCCACTATCTATTACATTCAGATCAGCTATTTTACAGCTTATTTTCTTGTGATGTAACACTGTCTCCTAGATGAGACTATTTCAAACATGATTCATCTTTATCTCTAATGTTTGATAAGACTGCATTTCAACAAACTAAAATATACCAAGCTGTCAGAGCTGTTCCCTCTTCCTGTAAAGTCACATAAAGTATGTGGTTTCTTAACCTAAAATGGTAATTTATCAGCTCTGAGCAAACTAAATATGGAGAATATTAGATTAGGTTTCAGTTCTTCATTTAATTTGTTCTTCCTGAGTTGTGGTTTAGAGGTTTCATCACTACCTCAGCTCTGCAAAACTGAAACTCAGACGTGTTTTAAAGGAAATGCCCTTTACTAATGTCAAGACAGTGAAAAAGTAACACACTGAGCAGACGTGTATATGTAGTTTTTTGACCTTTCTAGTCGTGAGCACACTGGTTATCTCAGGGTGTAAAATGAGCACATTTCATCATCGTGTTGTTCCTCTGTGCGCCGTTAAGGGATCGCCTTTCTGTATGAAAATAAAAACACACTGCTGTCTGGTTTAGCAATACTCCAAATCATTGCAAAATTCTCTCTTTTGTTTTTCCATGCCGTGTGAAAAAAAACAATGCAGGCACGCCGAGACACGAAGCACGGCATTAATAAAGAGCATGGACCACAAATAACCTGTTAGGTCTGTTTGTTGCATTCATCCTGAGGTCATGTCAGGCAGTGCGCCAACAGAGCCTGTGGTGAAATGAAGAACCGCTTTGAACTGAGCTGGTAACCAGAGAGCACTGGTGGAAATGGCCTTCTAGTAAACCACTAACTTCTAGTCACTAAACAGTCCTCTCTAGACACATAAGGGTTTATTAAAAACTTTAAAATAAGCTTCTGCAGGCTACAGCCCATCTTGGGTAAAATCACCTGCCGGGATTATTATAGTCACCTTGAATTTGACTGAGACTATGAAGAAAGGCTCCATCCACACTGTGATATCATTTTTGGGTCTAAGCAGGTGGCGCTGAAGTAGAGAGAGTATTAATCTCTCTGTCTTTAGTAACCTGGATGAAGTTGAAAGTGGCTGATGTGCTGACTGAGTGGAACAAGGAGGCCGTCGCTGCCAGATCAGCTGTAGGATCAGCTGAGGGATCATGGGAGCTGAGCATGGAGGTTGTGCTTTGTGATCTTATTATTGTGCTCTGTGGTAGTCTGCACTCTACTCCAGTCTTCAGTCTCCAGTCTCCAGCCCGCCTGGCTTAGCCCTGCTAAGTACCTTAGCGTCTGACGCACACACACAAACATACACCTTTAGCACTGCAGGGCTGAATCAGCAAGTTGTTTGGCCGGTTTGTGCATCACACGTAGACACGCACACACTCATGGCTGGCACACTCCACACACACGTCCCATGGTCACATGCTCCAGTACGCAGACACGCTTCAGCAGGTCAAATGTCATGTGGAGCCACATGTGGAAACACATCAGATATGCTCGCAGCAGAGGACAGAAAGGCCACAATGTGAGAAAAAAAGGATCGTAGAAGTTCAAACAGCCATTGGCATATATTGGTGCCAGAGAACATATCACCTGTTAAAAGAGTAGTAGTAGATCTCTGAAAATAACTTCTATTCATGTTAAATGTAGAAAAAGATAACCCACAGCATTACAATGTGATCTTTTAAACTGAAGACACATTACTGAATGAGTATTCCTCTGTTGAATCTGCACTCGTGTGAAGGAGTTCATGTTATTGTGCTGGCAGACGTCTGTTGACAAATGGGACACTCTGTCATGACGAGACATGCATCTATGCAGGTGAATCACAACCAGCTGAAAGCAGCAGGTGACACAACCGCAGGCATGAACACACACACATACGCACACATTCCCTCACAAAGGAAGCCTGAGGAGAGTGCCGAATGTACTGCAGTGTGTTCAACACAAAGCTTCACAACACAAAGCAAGGCCTCAATTTAAACAGTCACTGTCCTCAGTTTACGCAACTTATATGATGTACTGCATTGTGAGTTTTAAATCACTGCCACCTATAGAAATTTTCCATAAGTCATAAATCTACAAAAACCAAAAGTCATAACAGAATTTCAGGAATCCTATCAGGCCACTGTAGTAGCTTAGTAATGCTAGATGCCAATATCAGAGTCTAGAAGTCACACACATGAATACTTTGGTTTCTTACTTTACAGTTTATGTAACTGGTTGTCTGATGAGCATGCACTAATACAGGTAATACAGTTAACATTTCGATTACTAGAATGGCCACTGTTCAAAACAGTTGATTAGAAGAGATGCTGCAGTGCATCTGAGGGGTAGAAGTTCACTCATAGGCAAAACAACTATAGTTTCTTAATCATTTCTGAAAATTATGTCCATGTGTGTTAATTTATCTCACTAAAACCAATTATGGTAGCAATGACATGTGTTTTCAGTATTACTGGGTTTCCGTGGCCATATTTTGGTAGTTACTTTACTAATTAGAGCGTTCCCATTGGATGACGCACTCATGCACACGATAATGTCACTGCTGTCCTGCTGTGAGACTGTAAAAAAAAAATCTGCCTCAAAAAATACTTTAAATGGCAGAATTGTTTTTTGACTTCAATGAACAGATCAGACTATTACAATACAGTAATATCCAACTGTGATAGAGCTCAAGATTCAGCTGTATAACAAATGATTTAATCCCTTCTCCATGTCAGGGATAATACATAATTAGACGTATTTAACAAAGTTGTTGTTCCATATGCGTAAATGTGTGCAACTCTTTCGCTTTAAAGACGCTCATACACTCATATGCTGTCGGATACTGCAGAATTTTAATAAGCTCAGAGGAAAGACTCCTACAAACAGCTGGAAGCAACAAGCTGAACTTCAGCTCCTGTTAGAGCATTGCCAAAAAATGTAACCCAGATAATACATTTATTATTGTTGAGTGTAATCAATCTAAAATGCTAGTCTCTGTCTTCATCAGTTACATTCTAATTTAATGTAAATTTCAGTTTGAAGCCTAATTGATGTAAAATTATAGACTAAGTGCATGTGTTCACTATATTTTTTAATTTTTTGACCAATACTGGTGCTGAAATGCTAATAAAAAGCCTTTTCAAAACCAGTTCACAGAACTTGGAGTGCCATCTCTTGTGCGTGTCTATGCGTTAATACAACACCATGTGGTTTGCATATGGTGCTGTGTGTAAAGTGATACAGAAATGATACAAGTCCAGCTAGTGACCCATCTTTCTCACAACTTTTTAGTACAAGTGATGCAGACACATTCAGATGCTGTCAAATTAGTGGAAAGGAGTGCATGTATGAAGGGACTTTAATAGACCCTGTTGTAGCTTTCACTGAAACTAAGACATTGGAGTTTCACTGAATAAACTTTTTTTGCGTCTGAAATGGAATCTTGATGGTTTTCTAAAGTGAGAAGATATCCACATTATTTACAGCAAGATTTACGATGCTTTTACATGCGTCTGGTCTGTGTGCAGCCCGGACTACAAGCAGAGCTAAGTGGCTTTGAGCTCCATCCATTCCAACCATATGATCAAAATCCCAGGATATCTCTGCAAACAAAGCCAGCGATTCATCGGTGGGCTCGCTCCACACCTCAACCCTGTCCCGCTCTCATCTTGCCAAGCCTCAGATCCACCAGCAGCCCGAGGAGTTATACGCCACACAATGGGCCCATTGTATGAGCTGAGGTAACACCATAATTGTTACAATCTTCCCATTCAGGTGAAAGGCACACCCACTTTTGACTCTCAGTGACATTTTGAGAGGTTTGTGGCTTTGAGTGATGTTGCATTAATCAGATACAATGAAGAAAAACGTGGGTGGCTCGCTCACCCCGGGCTGCGGCTAGACTAAGCTGCTGTTTGTATTTTCATATGTGCCTGTGTAAGCCCGGGTCTCGACCACGAGCTCTGCAGACCTGGAGTGACAGATTTAATAACATCCTGATATTTCCACGAGGTGGATCAGTGATCTGTGATGAAAGACCAGTCTGTTGGAGAAGTTTATTAATTCCTTGCCACCAATCTGAAACCTCAAATGAAAAAATATCTTTTCCACTTGGATGATAGTGCCAAAGAGCAGGCCAGTCTAATGATGCACAAATAATCGTGCTGAAAAGGATACATCTCTGCTCTCTGAGATTTTGTTTCTCTTTTGGGTTTTGTTCATTTATTTTATTATTTCTCTCCACTTTATCTTATCATGGGGCTTTATATTCAATGAAAGGCATGTCAGCCCCTTCGTCCTTCTCGTGAGCCTGACATTTCCTAAGTATATAAATCACAACTATGGGGCTTCTGCCGGGAGGGGCCATCGAGAAGGAAACGGTATGGAGAACTGGGTGGTTCCAGCTGGTCGGCTTCCAACTCTTAGTTGAGTCTAATGCAGACCTGCGAGGAGCTTCCCTGCCTTTCATCCGTTTAGGAAACATCTGGAATCATCTGCCAGTTGAATGAAAGTGTACACGCGTATGTCTGTGTGTGTGTGTGTGTGTGTGTGTGTGTGTGTGTGTGTGTGTGTGTGTGTGTCTTCCAGGAGGCTTGCCAGGAATGTTATCATTGTGTAAAGATTAACCTTGCTGTCCAGAAAATAAATTAAGGAAACTCAGTGGTGAATTGCCAATGGATGTTTGAGGTTTGACATCATCTCCAGTGAACAAATTGCTGCTGAACATCAACAAGTAGTTTACGATCAGTCTCCTCCTCATTACTCATAGAAGGGCGGTCCGCTATGTGGCTGTGCCATATCGACCACGCTGAGAAGAAAACTGAATATCTCCTGTCAGAGAATACACACTTTATGTTCAGTCAGTCTATTTTTCTTTGCCTTTCACTTGTCAAAGAAAAGACTTGGAGCTAGACAGCCAAGGGCAGTCACAAGTGCGCACTGTTGCTTTTCAACAGACTGGATATTGTATCCATGTGAGCAGGTGAGTAGACAAAGCCTGTGGTGGTGCTGCATGTTTCTCCATGCCCGAGCTGAGACATCGGGTCTAGATGTGTTGACAGAAACAGACAGAGGAAGGGTCAAGAGTCACACCTGCCGATAAAACATCCTTTTTTTTTGTCGCACTAAGCAAACCCTCATGGCAGCATCAGCCTGGCAAGTAATATCTGCCGTCTGTACACAGAAATGTCACATAATTCTGATATATTAATTATGTTACATTGTTTCGCTGTGTCATCACGTGTAGAAAAACCTCAAACATCCCTTTATTTTAGGAAAATAAGTAAAAATATTTGGTTTTCAGCCTTGCCGCTATGTATTTTTGAACACACATATACACTACCGTTCACAAGTTTGGGTCACTTAGAAATGTCCTTATTTTTGAAAGAAAAGATGTTTTTTTCAATGAAGATAGCATTAAATGAATCAGAAATACAGTCTAGACATTGTTAATGTGGTAAATGACTATTCTAGCTGGAAACGGCTGATTTTTAATGGAAAATCTACATTTCCAGCAACCATCACTCCTGTGTTCTAATGGTACATTGTATTAACTAATTGTGTTGAAAGGCTAATTGATGATTAGAAAACTCTTGCGCAATTATGTTAGCATGTGAATAAAAGTGTGAGTTTTCATGGAAAACATGAAATTGTCTGGGTGACCCCAAACTTTTGAACAGTAGTGTAGTACTCTTCAATTAACATGGGACTATGTAATCTTTCTTTTGAAGTTAAAATATGAAAATCATCAAGCAGTTAAGTGGCTTTTACACCCGCCACAACAACAGCAGCATACAAAAATATCATGTAAACATACCTTCCTCCTTTTCCCCCTTCAGTTTTCATGCATGCGGTGTGTAAATAGCCTAAAAGATAACAGGCGTCCCCGCTTTAGACATTACAATCCAAACATTTTTACAGCTGAATTTTTCATGCCATGTTATTAGTTACAGGCGAGGTGTATGGGGAAGCGTGTTGCTGTGTTTGGACTGTGGAGAGGATGTACAGGACTGGCTGCAACTTCACTGGGGGGATGTGATTTTTGGGAGTATTGCAGAGGATGTTTTGCCTCCTGTGTGGTGACTCCTGACCCCCACCATCCTCTTCCAACCTGCTTCATCTCTCTGCTATTGTAGCTCTTATCAAATACCCAAATGTTGCACATACATTCAGTGCAACAGCAGGTAGAGGAGATAACGCTGGCTCCATCTCACATCAGAGCAGTTCGCCTTTGTTCTGATGACTGTTTAGGGAGTCATTTGACCCCAAATGTACAGCATCTTTCCCATTAGTATAAATGTAGACATATAGTGTTCTCTGCTTGCAGACTCTCCATGTATCTCTTTCTCCATGCTGTTTTCTTGCCCTGAACACCTTTACTTTCTGGCTCTTCAACACACCTCAGCTGCTGTGTATGGGCACTTTGTCAGTGCTGCATGACTACCCTGGCTGCTAACACAACACGGTGTCGTCCTGAGGGTGCTCTGTGGCCCCTGCTGACCACACTCGGCTCAGTTGTGCTTGCACCGCTTCTCATCTTTGCTAACGCACACTGACATGTCCCTTTGATGTCATGAGGAGCAGCGTGGACCTGGGACCGGCCCAACAAAAGCAATCTGATCCTCGGCTGATGTGTCTAAGCACGCCTGCGGACTCACGACAATGGACCAGGACAGCAGGGCCCCACTTTGCAACTTCTGTGTGTATGTAAGAGCGGACATGCATGTTGTCTGCACTGAACCTGACATGTGAAAGATCAGATGAGAGAAGGTGCAGCATGAAGAACCTATTCCCTGACATCAAATATGGTTATGAAATCAATCCTAACATAAACATAAATTATGACCTAAATATATGAAGTTTTGATACACTGAGGGGACCTGTTTGTAACTTCTGCCTCACAAAAAATCCAGGTTTTAGTATATGTGGATAGGCAAAATTGTCTTGTAGCACAAAACGGCTTAGATTCCCATTAGTGGAGTCAAGAGTGGGCAAGGATGGAGCTGACTCAGCGCTACACGATTCCAAGTAGAGAACCAAAGAACCGGGAATGAGGTGAGGGATGGAGAAAGAAATAAAGGCAGGATGTAAAATATATTAGAAATGTTGGTGAATACAATCAAACTAGACTTCAGTCAAGCTGTATTTAAGAGATAAAAAGTTGGACAGCAAAGATCAAACGTGGTTAGGGACTGTACACAGATTATTGGGTTCAAAAGGTTGAAAAAAAATTTGCTGAAGGAAGTTCAGACCAACTTTTTAGGGATAACAGATAAAATTATTTTAATCATTTCTCAGCAAAAAAGTACATTTCAAAATTCTGTTTTTTCATTTTTTATTTTTTTTAATTATCGCTATTCAAATAGTGAGCAACTGGAATTTTCTTTTTGCTGTTGTGTTTGCCATGAAGTTGGAAATTTCAACTGTAACAAGCACAATATATGGTGACCATTGTGAAAATAATTGGTATACACTACTGTTTAAAAGTTTGGGGTCACTTAGAAATGTCCTTATTTTTGGAAGAAAAGCAGTTTTTTTCAATGAAGATTACATTAAAGGATCAGAAATACAGTCTAGACATTATTAATGTGGTAAATGACTATTGTAGCTGGAAACAGCAGATTTTTAATGGAATATCTACATAGGGGTACAGAGGAACATTTCCAGCAACCATCACTCCTGTGTTCTAATGCTACATTGTGTTAGCTAATGGTGTTGAAAGGCTAATTGGTGATTAGAAAACCCTTGTGTAATTATGTTAGCACATGAATAAAAGTGTGAGTTTTCATGGAAAACATGAAATTGTCTGGGTGACCCCAAACTTTTGAATGGTAGTATATATATATATTAAGGGTGAAGTAAGAATACACCATAGGAAATTCTGAATATTTTGTATCTTTTACTTAGTGATGTTGTCCCATTTAGCACAACATTTTGAAATATTAGGTTAAGGGTACTCTGAGTCACCAGATGTAGACTGTGGGTATGAGCCCACCATTTCTGGCAAACATTTCACTCGGCATTCTCCTTCCCTTCCATCATCAGCATAATACCATTTGAAAATTCCTTTCACTGTGGAAAACAACAACAACAATCTCCAAGCATCAACCTATATTCTGAAAAAGAATGGATTGCACAATAGAGCAGGCCTGCATGGTTCTAATGAATTTGCCATTCTGAAAACAGTGCTCAATTATTTATTTGCATTTTTTTTTTTAAACACCAAAACAGGTTTAACTGCAGCACTATTTTTGCATGGGTACCATCACTGCATCCTTGGCTGAGCACTGCTTGAGATGATTGTAACTGGCTTTTAAAAAAATCCAGATAACTCAAAGCTCTTATATAGTATGATAATGGGTGCAGTCAGACAATTCTGCAGGACTGGCAGTGCTGTGGACAAAGGTCTGGCTATCTGCCATTAGGCAAACAGTGTTATCAAAATTATCTAAGGAAGGAAGCTTTTAAAAAGGTAAAATGAGAGATTCAGTCTCCTTCTCACTCTAGCCAAAACTCATAAACCCATATCAGCAAAATAACCAGTAGCCTGAGTATAAAAGGCACTGACAGATGTATGTGAAACACATTTTCATTCTTAGACAGAGACCATACAGATGATTTTCACTGCTTATTTTGGTTTTCATCAAGCCCCTCATCATGATGCTTTTTTTTTTTTTCTTTAGAATAATGTCTTTGGCAACCTGGATCTGAACTACATCCCAAAATCTCTGTGTGTACGTTTGAAAATATTAAAAATGCAAAGCTCACGTTAAACAGTATTCGCATACAAAAAAGGAGGAACCTTGAGTCGCAAGCATGGCCTACTGTTTATCTTGACATTCCAGGCTGTGTTGTGTGTGTATATGTGTTCTGCATGTTTACATTCAGTGATATGTATGCGTTAGACAAGTTAGGACAGCTCAACCCCTGCTGGATGTCTTGATCTAGACTCAAGGTTTTGTGTGTCTGTTTTTCCTCCTAGAGAGTATGAGTGAATAAAAAAAAAATCACTTTAGGTCCTATCTGTGTCTGGGACCATTTGAGCACAAGGGTATATGAGAGCTCGTCTATCCAACAATTGAGGGATTTTGTGATGATTTGACCTTTAAAGCCTTTTACTTTCCAAGGAAAGCTCCAACTCCATCACTCGTGCTTCCAAATAATAAAGGTTTTATACAGAGTCTATTTCAAGTCCACTGAATTAGGAAAAAGGGAAATTCAGTTGATAAATTATTTCATTATCACATGCACAATTTTCAGGTTTTACTTTGCATTTGTGATATATAAATATGCTATTCATATTCCCTTCCCATTTAGTAAACTGGTGGTGCTGTGTGGTATTTGCGACTGGCAGCTTTAGGAAAAGGAAAGCTTTGGCTTGGAGGACTGTATTCACTTGTTACCATGAATTATTCCTCAGGATGTGGAACTCAAACCTGCTTTTTATGTCTCTGCCTCAAATGTGCCAGTAACTCTCTCCCCCACTAAAAAAAAAAAAAACTATACAGGCACACCATTGATTCCAATGTGTTTTTATTTTTTTTTCACCATATTCTCCCATTTTGCTATTTTTTGCTCCTTTAGGGTGATCCAAACACTGAGAGGACAATTTCTTCAACACCTGGACAAAGCACTTCCTTGTTTGTCTTCAAGGTTTACAGCAATGCGAGCGTGCAAATTATATACCATCACAAAACAGAACCCAAGAATTACCTCAGCGCAGAGCAACGCAGCATGTCCCATCCAGTACATCTGGTTCACTTTAGCTTCAGCATCAACAAGTGCTTCCACCATCACAGTGCTGCTGCATGCTTTCCCTCTCTTTCTCTCTCTCACACACACCGAGCACGTATGAATCATTAAGAATGATGTGCTACAAAGCTCTGCAGATCGCTCTGAAAGCATAGCAGCTAATGTATATTTCATGAGGCATTAGATGCCGTATTATTCATGATGGTCCACCCTGCTGTTTTGTTTGAGAGACAGAGAGTTGAACAATAGATTCATAGCATACCAGTGGAAGATTAGAATAGTCCACAAAAGCCCACAAGCTGCCTTTATTCACCGGAGGAGTCCATTCATAATTGTATTAAATGATCTTGTGTAGAGGAGTCCTGTTAATCATTCTGGGGAATAGCTTCACATATTTTTTAAAAAATGACTGCCGACTCAACCTCCTGCCTCAAATGTTTTGTGGGCAGGAGGTAGAACAGACGGCTGATGAGAAAGATTTGGAATCAGTGGGTTCAGCTGTGCAAGATACTGTAGCATGATAAAAGTTTTTATGCACCATGTGGTGGAAAGAAATCCTCCAGAGGCAATGATGTGTTGGATATTAATCTTTCAACATCAAAAATGGCTTTGGATCTAGCTACCGACAAACCTTACGCAGCCAATGTGTATGTTGAGAAGAAAAAAATACATTCATTGAACCACCTTAACATTGACCTAACCCCATCTATAAACCTGCTTCCACCGCGGTCTCCATGTCCTGAACAACGCTCCCTTTGTTCCCCCCGTGAAGAGCGGAAAATGAAGGAGACCGTGGTCCCATGCTGAAAATCATTTGAAACAGACGAGGTCACAGGTTTTGGTTGTACTTTATAACAGCTATGCCTACTGAGTATCAGCCCCAAGAGCAATATATTGGAGGCTATAGCTGCTGCTTTCTGCACAGCTGAATGCAGGTAGCCTGGCAGGGAGCACATGCTCACCCCTGTGACATGTCAAAAGTATTTATTTGAACACACAAAATACTTCACTGTGGAGGATTCATAGAAAACCAGGCATGCTGTACATCTCCTGATACATTCCAGTGGCTGGGCGGTTGAGGGAAAATTGTGCTTGGGGCAGGAATTTGTGGAAAAAGTCTTTACAGCTTCAAAAATATATTATTTTTCTTTCAAATGAACATTTCACCTTTGTAAAAAAAAATCCTAATTGTCCATAAAGCAGTTATAATGAATTTAACATTAACAATCAATCAAAGGCCCACCTATATGTGGAAGATTTCACTTGTTATGTTAACCCTACACAGAATTATCAGCCAGCTGCAGTTACACAAAGCTTTATAGCATCACTTAAGCTCAGTTTTTCATTTTCTGGAGCGCAACTTTACAGTTTTGGTTGAGTCACACTGCTTTAATAGCATTGTTTTTGGCCGCAGCAGGTAGCTATTCTGGGGGGGGGGGGGGGGGGGGGGGGAAGCTTCACAAAGGCATTTTACACTCCCTGCCTTGCACAGTCAGTGACTAATAGGTAAAAATTTAGCAGTGATGCTTTTAGCAGTAAAAAACAAAGAAGGCAAAACATCAGACTAAAAAAACAACCTAAAAACAGTGGCCTGAGATTGCAGTTGAATGCAAAATAAAATGAATGTTGCACAGAGTAAAATGGAATAATTATGTTAATAATGAACACAACCAACAGATGAATGTGTTTTTAAAAGTTGTAGGTGTGCCACAAACTTTAATCAAGAAAAGAAAGTATTCATAATAGAATTTAACAAAAAACAATAGAAAGACAGGGAAGTTAAGAGTATTTTTCATGCAGTGGTGCCCATAAAACATGCACATTTAAACAAGGAAAGATGTGTACTGATGTATAGCTTATATATCTATGTATATGTACACATTATTTTCATCCATTGTGTACATAATGTCATTTAACAGTTATTCAGCCCAATTTCTATCCAAAAATACAATCCTTCCTTTTCTTAAAGTGATTCTTTTTCTTTCTTTTTAATTTGCTTCCCTACTTCTGTCCATGTTTTATTACTTGTCTGGGCTGGTGACAATTTGCTGTAATTACTTTAAAGCAATATTTTCAGTAAATATGCATTCCTACTGTTTTAGTCATCGTTTCAGGAGGCATTAATAAGCGATGGAAGATACCCAGCAGTGACACATCCCATCTGATGAGAGGTAGATGACAAATTGTGCTAACACCTTCACATATAAATACTTTCTTTGCGTGTCACTTTTGCTTCTGTTGGATATTTTATGTGAGCAAAGTCCTCTAACACATGGCAGGTGTTTGTAATCCATTTTTGAAACACCTGAGAGATTAAAATGTCAGATGAAAAACGAGATCCACAGCAGGGCAGAGTGGAGGAAAAAAAAGCTACATTAAGAAGAGCAAGAAGCAGAGAGAGAGAGAGAGAGAGAGATAATAAAAGTGAGCAAAGAGACAAAGTGAGCAAATCCAATTTAGCCATATGTGATCCTATCTCCACAGCAACTCTTTGTGTTTGCAGTGAGCAGTTTGTGAGCTTTGGCAGCGGCCGACTCGTCTCCCCATGTTAGCCCCTTCCTAACAACCATCCCCTGAAAAGAACAGAGAGATGGAAGGACACGATGAGGGAAGGAGATAAAATGCGGAGCGACATGGGGAGAAGAGGAGATCGGACAGTGCGGGAGAGGAGGAAAAATAAAGAGCGAGTCGGGGGTAGGAAGGTGATGAAGTGAGTGGAGACTGGAACTGAAGGACATTCCTGAGCCAGCTGTGGGTTGGAGGGGGAATTCTCACTGAATGCCTGACAAATAAAACAAGACACAGGCTATTTCAGTATTCCAAAAACCCACTGGCACATCGCAATGCAATGAGGGGGAAAGAGAGATTTTGGAAGGAAAAAGAGGGAAGCTAATGAGAGAACCAGCAGGCTGCATGGTCCAGTAAGGCAGGCCTAAAACCACAGCAGTCCAGCGGTTAACCTTTCGCTGCCTCTCCCTCTCCTGTCTCCTGCAAAATGGAGGCAGAAACTGGCAGCAGCAGCGGTGGTGGTTGTTAGGCCCCTGCAGTGAACACATTCCTCTTGCACAGACAGGTGGTGGGGTTGTTTAATAAATACAGGATTTGCTGGGGAGGAGGTCAGCAAAGGAGAGGAGGAGTCAAAGGCCATCACAGACTGTAAACAGCAGAGCTGAGCTGGCATAATGCAGCTACTGCTTCTCAGGGGATACAAAAACCCGGACTCCACTCATAACTCGTTGTTAATGACTCACCCATTCAGCTGAAATGCTGCTGACTATCTAAACACTATTGTCCTGTGGAATGACCGACTACAGATGGCTCACTATATTAAGTGGTCCTCGACTGCACGGCCAAGTTTCAAGAGCAAGCAGTTTAAATAGCGAAGTTCAATGACTCTGGTGGAGTGGCTCAGAAGCTGAAATTTGAGTTCCTTGAAGCTCATATGTGCCTCTATAGAAGTCTTGTTATAATGCATCATGGTCAAATGTATTGCTTTTACTTTTTCATACAGTTGATTTTGTCAGTTTGATTATGTTTCTGCATATACTTCTAAGATACAGTGGCATAAGCTGGACATTTCAACCATTTATCTGTTATTTTCAGCCTTGCCATATTAGATCTATCAAATATACAATAGATAAATATATAAAATAATCTTTTAATTAGTTATAGCTTATGTTCTTCCTGTGAAGTTTCTTAAATGGAATTTGTTTGCACAGCCTCATCAGCCTCAGTATTTAGAAATCTCTGTTGTGTATTGAGGCCTTTGTGTCTGTTTAATTCGGCATGGTGCTAAAATGGGTTTTATTTGTGGTTGGTTCTGATTTTTTGCTGTTTTCAAAGCAACCTTGCCCTTATAAACAGAGAAACGATGAGACAGAAAAATCTGAATAACAAATGTGCTGTACTTCATCCACTACTGTACTGTCAGCTTACTGCATCAAGAAGATTATAGCTATTGTGACAAGTAAAGATGAACATAACATTAATTTAAAATCCTCTTTTCTTGTGCTCTGTGATAGACCAGTGAACTCTCCTGTAAAGGCATACAGGGACAATATGATCTGTATTTATTCTGTATTCAGACAGAACACCAGCAACACAGTCGATTAAAATAACAATGAAATACTTAGTAGGGTGTTAGTGGGAACCATATCAAAATTCAATGAAACCTATGACTGATACATACAGCAACAACCTTTCCATAATATGTAAGAAATGAAACAGGTAGTTGGTGTATCACGGAGGTGACTTCTTTGTCTTTGTATATGGATGGAGTGCATAATATATGCTTTTCCAAGTCACACGTTTGCCTTGTTGCACATTCCTACTTTCCAGTATGTATCATGAATCTCTCTCAATAAAAGCTGGGTTTTGTTGTGTATCCAACAGTAACCGCTGGAGCTGGAAAATCAAGTCAACAGAAGTACCTGAAACTGCAGTTCCTTTAATGGCCCCTTGAGACTGGCTCCAAATGCAAGTCAATCCCTATAAATCCCCATGTTAAAATGCTCAACTTTACAGCAAAAACTAAAATGTTTACAGTCAAAAACAAAAAAGTTTTGGTCTTTAGAGCTAATTTCCCCATTTATCTGAACTATACAGGAGGTGAATTTTTAATATGACTCATGCGTTTAAATTTCTTTAACACTTTAAATTAGGCACGATTAAGGGAGTGGACACTTTGGTTGACAGGTGGATGCTTTCACAGGACAGTCAGTGACTCAGGGATGGTTGCATGGCCTATGTCAGGCCCACTCCACCTCTTTACTCATTTTTGGATTAGCCAGGAGTTGGAAGGAGTGAAATACTGACCAAGATGATGACAGCTAAGGCAAGCTCACTGCAGGAAATGAAATGCAAAACTGCAGCAGTATCATCTGTGGTGCTTCAGTTACTGAGCAACATAATATTCACTGTTAGCCTAAAAATGCCATTGGAAACTACAAATACATCCACTATATGTTTTCCTATATTTCTAGTTTATGTTATGCCCTTAAAACATATGGTAAACTTGTGCAATCCAATACAAGAATAGACTTAAAATTTAAAAAAAGAAATCCTATATAGCTTAGTTGTGGTTGGCACCTTATCAAAGAAGTGGATTTGACTCTGTGGTTATTGCATTGCATTATGTTCAAATGTTTATAATATAAATGTGTCCAGAGTTGGTTTCAATGAACAAAGGTTGCTTAAAGCCACATGTACCCACAAAGATAAAGAGTATTTCTTCATGAAAAAAAGCTTTGCCAGGACAGGGATTACATTTGACTTAGTCTCATTTAATACAGTTCAAAATAACAATAAAAAGCCCCTCCTACCTTTCATATTGCACTTCATATTGTCTACGCCCAGTGCTGATTTTCACACTTACTCACTTTAAGTATCCGTTGGAGTTGTTTCCCATCAGTTTACACAAATTGCACGCAACTCTTGCACCCACGCTCGTGAAATGACTGCTCAAATTTGGATGTCAGAGTTTCTGAGTATAAAAAGTTCAAATAAAAAAGAAGGAAGAAGCACACAGTGCAACAAGCGTTTGTGTATGTTTATCCTCATGGATTTCTTGCCATCGTGTGGCTATTGTTCCATCCACATGCACAGACTTGCCTTTTCACCTCAACTGACGCAGAGTGTGTCAGTGTGTGCATTGCTAAGAGGGGTTAAGCCGACTGACAGTAATTAGACACGAAAAACACAACACCATGTGATGGGCTGACTGCACCTGTGTAACAGGTATGACCTCAGTGATTGGTAAGAAAGTTTGATTTGCGACTCCCTGTTATATGCATGTTCTGTGTCTTCTGGCTTTGCTAACACAATTTTTAACAACATTCAAATTTAGACCCAGTAATGTAAATTGTACTGTATCTTCTAACTTGAGACTGTGTTGCGTCACCTCTGTTTTTTTTTTGGTTTGGGGATTTCTTTAGAGCAGTACTCGACTGTTGCCACCCAGGGACAGAATACTGCCCATGTGTGGCGCCACATCACAGCCAACCTCCCGCCAAAGTCTTTGTGATCTTCCCAACAGTGTTCAAGCTCGCCTGCGCTCCGGCACACGCTTTTTCCTACTCTGCCCCCCTCTTTTAACCACATAGATGAGAGGACAAGCAGGAAGAGGGGTGATTATTTCATAGAGGGGGAATCCCACATCCTGCAATTTTATCTTCTTGTCTCTGTGAGGAACCTTGGAAAAATGATAACATCACCGAAGGGGGTCAAGAAAAAAAAAGGAATACAAAAGACAAAACACTGCTACTTTGACACCCGGCACACGCAGTTCAACATGAAGAACAAAAGTCGACAAGCTGATAAACAGTTAATCAGTCTGGAGCAATGTGCACACTTCCTTTACTCCAGGCTGTATGTCAAAAGCCACTTCCTAGAGTTTAGTCACTCATTTAGGATGACAGCTGCTGGTAGACCGCTGCAACCGCATCCACTGTCCCTTCTTTCTGCGTCTACTCATCCCAAATCTCTCTCTTCCTCAGCACTAGAATTAGCCTGTGCCAGGTCAAAGCAAGAGTGACGCACACAAAGGACAGTTTCAAAGGCTGTCGTACAAATAAAAGCTGTGCAGCGATTTCCCCGAAACGGTTTGAGAACGTTAATGTGGATAGTGAATGTGCCTCATGGAAACAGCCCTGGAGCAGCAGAAGAGTTCAGTCCCTGCTGCTCGATATCCCACATCACTGATGGAAATGATTAAGTATATTGGAGTGTAATTTCACCCCCCCCTCGATCTGGCTCTTAAAATAGCGGAATAGAGAGGAGAGCGGCTGGCCAGGGTGTACACTCTGAATTCCTCTGATTGGAGCACAGAGGCAGCTTGTTATTAGGCTGATGTCGGCACTGTGACTCTAGTAGGCCTACCATCTGGGGGAGAGGGGCATGGCATCGCTGACTCAGGCCTCTTTTCCTCTGCTAACACTCTGTTTGTCTTGTTGCTTTGCCAGCCTGTGGTTTTTCGGTGAATTTCTTAATTTCAAAGACATTCCTTACACTGGGATGTAAACACTGTGCTTGCAAACTACTCAGATCACACATAGATTTCAATGGCAGAAAGCTGTAAGAGTCATGTTTTGGCAGGTTCAGTATCACTAAACATCTACTTTGTAGCACTGGTTTATATTAAACATGTGTTTAAGCGCTCTATTCACAACTGCAGCGTCGTAACTCCTGTGATATTTATCATGTTAATAACCCACACACGTCTGGCACACTGTAACTGCTCTGGTCATTGTGCTCGCTGGAGGCCAGTAGGAAATGAGGCATGAACAGCTGAAACATTTCAAAGGAAGCAGAGGGTTGTGAGTATGTATACTCCAACCACCTGAAAAGCAGAATTTCCAGCCCTGTAATTTGGACGGCTACAGAAAGAAAGTGATTGCTGCAGCAGAAACAGCTAAAACTACTTTTAAAAAAAATAACAAAGATCTATTGCTCTGACATTTTTGATAGTGGAAGCTGTTTAACAAACAGAGAGATGGGCCGCTTTTCAGCAGTTGGACTCACTGAGGTTAACCACACAAGACAAAGCAGCAGCTGCAACCACATTTATTAAGTAAAACTCTTGTTTCATAAGCAACCATACGAGACTGAAGTGAGGGAAGGTGTTGAAAACGTGTCAAAAATCTCATCAGATCAATAGATGTAGACTCCAGATCGTTACAGGCGTTAACTACTGAGTCTAATTTGAGTTTTGATGCTACCTCTAATTTTACAGTGCAGCAGATGCACCCAACCACAAAAAAGATTCATTTTTGAAGTGGCTTGGATCTGTCCTTGAAGTCCATCTAGATGAGTAATAAGTCTTGCAAGCCACCAAAAATATTTTAGTGATTCTTGAAAGACTTGACCTCTGCTGAAGACAACTACAAAGCCAGGGAAGCAAATACACGCCATAACCTCTTACTTATAGAATGATCACAAGATGCAGCTGTGATTGAAATGGAACAAATGTTGAAAAATTATAGCCCGAAAGAAATACGGGACCTCACTGCCTCTTGCATCACATGGCAGGAGATAGCTGTGAAAAAGCTGTCAGTGCAATACAAAAGGACTCTATCAGTCACCGTATCATCTGATTTGAGGGTCCTGTGATGATCCTTTGGCCCGGCAGCTGTGAAGTGTCGGTCTAGTTGCATGTCACAAGTTCAAGACCAGTCATGGTTAGTACACTACCCTGGAGAGATCGCCGTTGGTTGCTCTGTCATCAGATATGCTCGGTGCTGCAGCTTTATCACATGCTCCGACGGCGAACAAGTGACTGCCTATGACCCAGTTCACGCTGCTAATTGGTAACCTTTAGGTTTGCCAGGAAAAATTAGTGCAAACTCTGTGTTGTGGAAAATAGTTATCTGGGCCCACGTGGCCGAGTCCAGCAGATGTACATGCAGATAAGTAGGACGTTTGCGTGGAAAATGACTCATATCACCTGAAACTTATGAGTGATGCAGTTCCCCTGAACTGATGTTATCTGATGTCTTTTAACTAGCTAAAAGATCATCATCACTACTTTAGTCCTGCAGGGGGATATATATATCCATAGCATCGCATAGCACAATTTTTCCACTTCATTTGACATTTTTTATGAATTCATTTAACGGCTGAAATGTATTTGGACAGAAGTTTCTTGTCAACACTGGCTGCCATCAGAGATTTTTATTCTCGTATAACATAGTGGAATAACGGCTAAAATTTTCAGCAACTGGGAAAAGAGAAATGTAAAGCAAATACCCATTTAAGCTAAGGCCTAATAATAAAAAAGTCAACACTGTCAAACACCATTTCAGAGACATGGGATGAACTCAATCTGACCAGGTGTACTTTGGGAGAAATGGTTTGATGAGAGTGAAGCAATGAGCTACAATCCACAAGTGTTTCTGGACTCAAGCAGTCAAAGCACCCGCTGCCAAACTTCACAGCAGATTCCACTGGGTCTAGAGTTGACCCACAAGATCAAAATAAGATCTCCACTATGTGACAGATGTTTTTGATAGCTTTCGTTCACGAACCACAGGCAAAACATACTCCAAGTCGTAACTCAGACGAACACAAAATCCCCCTAAAGATCCTCCCTGAGTTTCAAATCCAAACAAGACAACTCCTGGACTTCGCCCACCACTGCATACATATACCAGGCTTTTTAGTCTCCAGAGCACCCAACTCCCTGCTGTGTTTGCCCTCCCACTGGCTGATCCCAGAGAACAGCCGTTAATCTGAGAGGGAACGTGGAGAACGTCTCCTTTTAATTATCAGAAACCTTCGCCTGGTTTGGATAATGGATTCCAAATGGCGAGCTCAGGCAGGAGTGGGTGAAGCGTTGGAGGAGGTGGCCACGGTTAGAGCACAAGATCAGGAAGAGGAGGAGGAGGAGGAGGAGGAGGAGGAGGAGGAGGAGGAGGGGGAGCAAAGAGATATGACTCCTTCTCAGGTTCTGACCTTTGGCTGCCCCCATGCTTGTGTGCTTTGCCACAGATTGAGACCAGATTGACTCTGTTGGCCCAGAGAAGACTGAGTGACAGAGCCCAGCACACAGCCCAATGGAGCTATCCCTCCCCAGGGGCTATCTTTCGGGGCTGTTGATACCTTATATGCTCCAGAGATCTTTAACTCATGCTGATATTACTGATAGAGCAGCGCCCGTCCACTCCAAATGGTAATGTAGCATGAGTGTGCTGAGGCTTGCAGCTCTCTGTCCTCAGGTCCAGAACGCCTTCAGCATTTATCTTAATAGAAATAGCTGAATGAGTTAGAACCATATTCTTTTGTGTGCTGTCCTCCTCTGTATTCCCAGGACACCCAGCGGGCTCGACAAAGACCCAGAGATCTTACAGCCTGGAGGCTTAACCCTAAAGCAAAAATAACAGAATCACACAAAAACAAAACACGAGCTAATCATCACGGCTCCAAACACATCACACATACATTCACACGCATGGACTACAAGACCACCCCCGAGAGCTGACCTGGCCATGCACCCTACCGCTCAGCGCTGGCGTGTGTCCAGAACAAACTGGGCCTCTCCGTAGGGAGCAGCGGAGGCCTGAGGCCGTGCTGCTTAGCAGGCGCCGAGGGGGCGGCAGGCTGCCAGTGGTCAGTCCCTGGCGGAGCTTCTGGGAAGAGTGTCACACTCACACTAACCCCCATCCGCACAACCGCCACCTCATGTATTCAGGGCCGGGTAAAGAGGTCAAGAAAGAACAGCACTACTACGGCTGAGCAGCTGGCCGAACTGTCGCGGATGAGCTCATTCTGGCCAACGTCCAAACTAGAGGCGAGCCAGACCCGTGACGTCTGAGCTGTCTTCATGAAGTCACTCTCCAAGGCCAGATTTGCACAGACCAGCAGCAGCGGCAGCACAATCTCTGCAGACAGACTCATAAACACAGTCTTGAGAATTTCTGAGGTTCAGCCAAGGCCGGGGTGATGACAGGAAGAGGATGTACATCTCAACTGGACTGAAACTGCTGACTTCAACCCCAAAACTGTAGAAGGATGGCATCAGTGTGAAAGATGGATTGGCACAAGAAAAGAAGTGAAACTAATTTGATAAAATAATCAGCTACAGGGCATGCATGAAATGAAACATGTCTTCAAGGCTAAATTTAGTCTTATCAGACCCATAACCAAGCTACCGTGAAAACATAACAAATCTTATCTAATAGAAAAACCTTGACAATCCTAAGTGATGCTAAGTAAGCAGCTCTGACCGTCTTTCATCAAGCACACAGTGCAAAGGAGGACATTACCCAGAAGTCAGTGGGGAGCTCTCAGCAGGCATCTTGATATCACTTTAAGGCAAACAGTCCAGCTGGCTGACAGCCTCCTATTCTGCTCCTTCATGCAGCAATAACAGAAATGCATCTGCCCTTCACTACTCACAGGTCAGACAGGTATTCTACACATGAACACACAGTAGGCATGTTTGCACCCACAAATACTGTAAATGACTGTGGAATCTGGGAGGCGCTGGAGCTGATAACGGCTGTCAGACTCCTCCAGTACAGCAGCGATAAGGCAGGAAGGTCAATTGGATGCTGCATGCTCTCTAACAAGAGCAGTCAGTCTTCAGAAAAAGAAAGCCAATGACCTGTTTAACAGGCCCACAGTGTAGAAAAATTTATTAGTGTTCAACTGTAATTTTTCTGCATATTTTTTTTTGTTATTTCACAGGTTTTCTGAATGGAATGCATGTAAATAAATTTACATTTTACCCTAAAAAAAGATAAAGAAAAACAGGTACAAAACAAAATAGGTTTGTATGTAGGTAGGTATGTAGGTAGGTAGGTACATACATATATATAGTAAAAGTACACCATTTTGCTGTGTTTAAATCAGATATTATTTTATAAATACATATATTTCATTATTTGAAAAGTAGCTGTAATAAGGACTGAAAATGGAAAATAACTTTCATACTGTCATTTAACAGATTTTTCTTGTTTTGTTGAATTGCAGATAATATCTAGTAAAGTCAGAGTATAAAAGTATTATTATGTATCATGTTGACCATAAAATCAAATCAAATAAAAAGTCTAAAACTTTGCATAATGTCAACATCAAAAATCTGTCAAATCATGTAAAATTAGTTTTACTGTATTTAATTCAGCTAAAAAAATAGCAATATGTTACAGATATTTGCTTTTACTTTCCCTTTTTACAGTTTTTTGTAACATTACAGTATTCCATATTATTTTTAAATGTATCTTTCTAGCTTCAATGGTGCCAGACTTTCACAGCATTTTTTACTTTTTTTTTTTCAACACTATAAGTCACAATCATTTTTGAGGAGAATACTTGAATGCTGCTGTCAGGTGGTCAGAGTATAAACTACAACATCATTAAGACTATCAGAAATGCTCAGGGTTGCTCCGTCTGTACATTGCCACACACTTCAACAAACAATAACTGTAGCCTTCTGACCCCTGAGGAAATGAAAAATAAGATTTTTCCGTTCAATTAGCCAAATTATTTATAAGCATATGCACGTGCTGTTGATATAAAAACACACTGCCCATTAACCTGCGGTCTATAAAAGGACACAGACTTAGCAATTAACCCACATTCCCAAACTTAACCAGCTGCCTTCATGTCCAAATGACTATAATTCCAAACAACGTGGTAATTTCCTCGGCAGAGAGCGCATGCCTTGTGTGCTGCTGATTATGGCTTTTTGGAAACTTATAAAGACTGTGGTTTCCTGGACGGAGACCGCATCAGCTGTCATATTCATAATTATAGCATTTCTGCTATTTCTATCAATCATGTAATTATCGTATCTCTGCTATTTCTATCAGTCATGTAATTATCATCTACAGCCATTTCTACCTAAAACTTTGTTTCTGCAGTTTCTTAACTTTTTCTTGAAGTTCTAGAGCTACAACATGGGTGTAGCGTGCTGTGTTGTTTTATTCCTCCAATCACTTCAGTACATGCTTTCTCTTTGTGCGCTTAACTCATGACTAAAACTGTGGAGATATAGTACATAAAGTGTATGCTGCCGTCTTAAAAGAAACATAGCAGCATTTACTGAGATGAGAGCAAGAATTTAGGAAATGTTGCTGCTATTTAATGTATGGTTTCCCCTTTCTAATCATGAGGAAATAAAAAAAAAAATAAATTCAGAATTATGCCAGCTGAACCAGAAAACTGTTTATAATACATCCATCTGGTGGGCTGCAAGAAGTCTTGAACCCGAAGCCAATCTAGCTGCAACAGCTGCTCCACAGTGCCTCCACTCCATAAATTTAGAGCAATTAAGGCCTGAGCTCCACTAATGAAGCTGACTAACAAGCAGAAAGGAGGGTTGTTGCTCCTACACCAGGTGTTGAGGCCATACACAGGAAGTCCCAGCAGGAGTAACACCTGGGATTAATAAAGTCGCCATACAGATAATAGCTCCACCTCAGGGTTGGGACCCACCAAAAATATAGCAAAAGCTACACGAATAAAACAAACAGTAATGAAGATAAAGTTTACAATTAAGCACAATAATGGAAACAACAGAATAATGTCTGTTCTTGTGCATGCAAAAAATTACTGCCAATAACTCCCAGAGTAATTGGTAGCTCCAGCATGCTGGTCATATTAGACTACTGAAGGCAGTATTACAAACCAACAAGTAAAAACAGCTTCATGACATTTATTGGATTTACAGGATTTCTTTCAACCAATGAGTTAAAGTACCCTGATTTACGATGGTATTAGATTTGACCCATAGTGTCCACAAATACTAAAAGCAGTGACTGTTTTGCCATCCCACTTGAATGAACGTCAGCTTCCCCCAAAGCCAGGAAAGTATCCCGTGGATAGAGTGAATGAATGAATAAAGGGTGGGGGCAATTAGTGTAACATTTGCCTCTGCGTTCACCACAAGTTAGGTCATTGATTGTGAAACAGGAAGAGATTTTCATTACAGACGGTTGTGACGTTGATAAGAATCGCTGGATCATGAGGGAAATTAGAAACACACTGTTTTCTCTGAGCAACAAGTCTTCTAACGCAGCCTGGCTTTATTTAGGGCGAAACTGCACAAGCCCTCACACTGTCCTCCTGCAGGCCAAGTGACATGACGCACAAAACGCGGAAGAACTATAATCAGTCATTCACCCTGCAAGTTCTATAATCTGCTGTGTGTTGGTGGAAATCCTGCAATGATCTGGGAGAGATAATGTGCCCACAGTTTACACAACCAGTAACGACTCTGTCAGTTTGTTTATTATTTATACATGTTTACATTCAGAAGGAAGATTGGTTATGCAGTCATAAAACAACATTCATATGCAGACAAATGGGCACACATCTGACTGTTCTAAAATCCCCATCCACTCCATCATCATTAACTTGGGCAAACTGCTTTGGGTACCACTTAATCTCATAATAACCAGAACAGTGGAAAGTGCAAGGAGGTCTTTCCTAATATCACACCAAACTGAGTCAATGAGGCAGCGGGCCCCCTCCCCTCTCCACTCCTCTAAAAAAGGCCACCATTGTATGTGAAGAATTGCCATGGATACTGCCGGCGAACTGTAAGCCTTTTAGAATTATTAGCATTCCTCTCTACCCTGAGCACTGTAGCAAAGCTGCTCGCTTTACCATCAATCCGCCTTGAGAGAAACACACCATTTCTTTCATTAGTAACTACAGGAATTTCCATCTGGCTGGGAATTAATTAAAGTCGAATTATGGGCTGCAGCAATACTGAACTATCCACACAAATTCAACAACACCCATGGAGGGTAAGAGTGAATGGGGCCTTGTTAATGAGCATGGTGAGGGGCTCGGCCACTTGTCTGGGACACTAACTCAGCGATTATAAGGCAAGACAGTGATAAGATAAGTAATGTAAAGGTGAATTAATCCATATGTACACTGTGGTGATGGAAATTTAGTAATCTTCACACGCTAGTCTCAACAGATCATGAACATACTGATTTTAGACAAAATTTCAGCTCATGCAAGACATTGTCCATTTATATACTGTTTTGCGTCATGTTTAACTATTTGGAATGAAGCGAATGACTTCACTATTATCAACTGTTAAAGAAGAAACTGAAAAAAAATACAATGTGGTAGTGATGGCACTAATGATTTTGCAGCACCCACAAAATCCTGCTAAAATACACAAACCCAAAAACATTGGACAAACGCCTGCTATTTTTTTTTCAAACCACTTCAATTAAAATACATTTCCATGGGAATGGATAAATCGAGTTAAATTAATCATATTATACACTGCACAAAAATGTAATGCAATATAGTGATTACTAGCTAAGGGAGTTCCTGCAATGTACGACAAGCAATGAGAACCACCTAATTCTAAAATAATGCAACAATTGTATCTTTGTCGGAGGAGAGACAATGCGACCACTATCAGCCCCTAATGAGAAAGCCTGGACCAACAGGCGACACAACAGGCTCTGTTCCACAAGCAACCGGGGAAAAGCTCCACTATCAGGCCTGAGACTCCTCCAGCCCCTGGCACCTCCACCGATGCAGAAAAAGTAGGTCTGCATGGGACCCAAGGGGAAGCAGGGCCTCAGCGACATTCCACGGAGTGTGCCAAAACGACTTAATGGCAACCATTCCCCTGGAGTGTACGCAAAGTATAGTTTAGGTTTCACCTGTCTGTGTTGTTCCAGGTACAGGTTACAAGTAAACAGCTCTATTGAAAGCACTCCCAAAGTGTCACTAGACTCTGACCTGAATAGGAAAGGTAAGAAAGATGTTATGTAAAGGAAACTTGAGGTTGCATAGTGCCAAGAAGTTGCAAAAAACAAGAAGAGAATGTGCTTTATTTGATGTGCTTGTCAAGAACTTTGTAATAATGACAAAACAATTAAAATACCTGATGTTTTTTGCACATTTATTGTCTTTTGAACTTACACATTGCAGCTGTTTTAGACAGACTACCTGAAACTTGACATCTTCAGAAGCACTCACAGTCCATTCTTAATTTTTACAGGACATTATCCACTTTTGTGACTTCCTGCTGCTCTTTCCAGAGATCAGGAAACCTGGGTGGGGTCCTGCTGATTAAAGAGAGTAATTAGGGATAACTCAACAAGGTGATATGGCACTAACTGTTTGCTTTGTGTGCCAGTCTACAGAATCCAATGAAGCACTTTACTAATCGTTAAAGGATTACCTTGGCAACCACCTTTGGCCTGGTGACTCCCAACCAATCACAAAGCTGATTCCTGTGTGTCCTTACTGTGTTGAGATCGCTCTCCCTGAAACAGACATGAAGCATTTCAACATTTCACACAATGAATTTACTGAACTATTTACGTAATATATTTAAGAACTTAATCAACTTTCACCACTAACCAGTTTGTGTCACTGAGCGAAGTCATGACATCATCCAACACCTCTGGATCAATGACATCATCATAGGTCAGCAGCATCTCGTACATCTGGCTGGCCGTGGTCTTTCTTATCTACAGGTGAAAGCAAGAAACAAGTAGTTATGTTCAGTTGTAGTTGTTTGGCACAAAGTCATGCAAAAACACAAACAAAACATCCATCAGCATGACAACAGATTGACATTCAGGGGTACATTTAACATGTACATCATATTATCTCAGCATGCTAACAATTGCTAATTAAAATGGCATCTCAAAGATCTTGGTTTCGTTCTCTCAGATGGCACTCGTGGAGATAAATGGTAACTGCAGGTGTGTTTTTGAACCCCACTTCCCAAAGATCCAAACAGTGTCACCTGTGTGACGTCTCAGCGATTGCACCTGGGCCACAGCTCCAAAACAATTTAAGGTCACCACACATGAAAAGGAGAAGGTAATGATGCCCTCTGAGATGTGCAAAAGCAGTATGCAGTTTCACATACGGGTGAGTTGAAGAATGAATGTCGCAGAGATAAAAAACATCTGGGTGATGATGCACATATCAGTAACTGTGCACAGCTTTTGCATGAAAACAGCACACCAGACAGCCACTTTGTAATGGTGTAAATGCAAGAACTTTAATTTATTGTCATCAGCAGGTCTGGCTCAATCACCACATTTGGCGATAGACTTTGCTTTACTTTAGACATTTATTTAAATCACAGTCTTGGAGACTGTCACATTAAACAAAAGGTACAGCAAAGACTGATGGTAATGTCACTAGTTTTGCACCCAAAAAAGTTATTACACTTGGTCCTGAGGAGGTGTGAATGTCTAACACAAACATTATACCGTCCAATCTATAGGGTTAGCCTAACCCTAACCCTCTTAAGTGTTCTCAACTATATGGATATTATTTATGCTGCTGTCTCTACTTTGTATCAGAGCTTCTACATTTTATATTCAACTTATTGTCCAGTACATATCACTGGGTACTTCATGTTTCTTAGCCTTCTGAAGTCTAAACTGGATTTTATTTTATGCATCTTCTTAACCGTGTCATGCATGCTGCCATCATCTTTTGTAACTTTATAATTGTGTGCCTTTCTGGTCAGGCCTCCTCCAAAAATTAAACAAAAAAAGTAAATTCTATTGTAATGAAAGGTTCAATAAAACCTTGCAGTTGTGAAGCCATTTCACCCAAACTACAAATAGGAGTCCCTGTAATAGTTGTTGAAATACTTCCATCTGGGTAAGAGTGGTGGACTGTCAAACACTGCAGTATGGCATAAAAACATCTTAATATTACAGCCAAACTTAGCAGCTGAAAGACAAATTCCATTTCCATTTAAGGACTATAACTGATTTTTAGTGTTTTTAGACGTCTGCTAAGGATAGGTGTGTACTCCTGTCCTGTGAACTTACCACAGGGAATGAATGGCAGAGCAGCAGCAACAGCTGGGACAAAACCTTCTTCCTCACTTCACCCTGGAACTGGATCAGCCCACAGAAACTAGGAAATAAAAGCCAAAACAGTCAATACAGATGGCTCAACTTGGGTCAGTGCTGTATATCATGTATACATTTATCAATGAGAAGGAGACTTACACAGCTACGCAGGCAGAAAGCTTGGAAATGTCTTTGGATCTTTTGAACTCTTTGCAAAGACCCAAAAGGTCCACACAGAACTGGTGACTTAGAAAACACAGACAGAATAAGGTTTAGCTCTCACAGATATCCATTTTTCTTTCAAGAAAGCTATCACTCTCTCACTTAACACTCACTTCTCTTGTGTGGTGAAGATTTCGAAGCAGCTGTTAGCGAGCATCTGATTGAGCATCTTCAGAAAAGGAACACACACCCTAAAAGTAGGGAGAGAAAAGAGAAGATATATTGTATTAGTATATTAAACTATCTTTCTAGTGGCTTCTATGTTTGTAAAGCTCACACTAAAAATGTGCTAATAACAGAAAAGTAGCTAAAACAAAAATATTTCCATCAATGCTAATAATAAAAATGATCAAAACACATGAGAGCCAAACAATAAATATTGCAACACACAGAAACAGGTAAAGAGGAACCAAATATCCCTTAAAAGGTGCATTTTAAAAAGTTATTTTAAAAGCTAAGATATTTGTCTATAATTTGGAATTGAAGACAAGATTAAACTTTATTACTCCCAAATGAAATTCTTTTTTTATTACATCTGACATGGTCTTCAAAAAGGGCACTGTGTATGTACCTGTCATTGCGGAGATTGTCTCTGAGGATTCTCAGCAACGTATCTCCAAACTGTTCCAGAGCAATGGTGTTCTCCTGAATCCCTTTCAAATAGTCAAACAGTGACTGGGAAGAAAAATGTACCTGGATGGAAGCAGAAGAGAGCAGCAGTCAATGTGAAGCTGAAACAGTGGGTAAAGAAACACGAATGCACGTGGTAAAGATGGGTCCTTGCCAAAAAACTGAATAAAACTAAAAGCAAAAGAAGATTATGCAAAAGCAAATAACTGATAAAAACTGAAAACTTTACTGCAAAAACAAAATAGTTCTGTACTTAATACTGAATGAGTATGAACCTGAGAAGCCCTGAAACTGACAATGAAACTGATCATATCATCAAACAGCCACATAGAAGTCTGAAATCCTGACATTTGCAACATAGCAACACAACATAGCAACGCAACATCCTCCAGATAAAGTAGATAAAGCAGTGTATGATTTCCTTTTCTAAATTTAAGTAGTTAGTTTTTATTTGTGTTTAAGTGGTTAGAAGTTATTTTAAAAATCCAGTCAACCAGAAATTATAAACTTAAAGACTGCAAAACACTTAAAATGATTGTTAAAAGTTAATTTTCTCCTTTTTGGGACTGTAGCAGTTTCTGCTGTTTGGCTTCCGCATGGCCATATGGTCGATCTATGTTAGGACGATTCCTGGAAAGTTAGTGGATACTCCATCTCTCTCTGGCCTGTGTGAATATGTGCCTGTGGTGTGAGAATAGTAATCTTGGCCCATGAATCGATGCAGTCTTGGCTCAGCTTAGTACATGCAACCCTGTGCAAATATATCAGTCCTTCTCGTCTCTGAGGATGTATCTATAGCAAAGAAAGTTTGGAAGAGCAGGAGATAGAAGCAAAACGAGAGCTAAATCTTCCATGAGGGAATATTTTTAAGGTCTCCACAGGCAGATGAGTTCAACTTTTCTGGCCTCACTGCTACTATTACAGGCTTTAAACTTATTTTCTTTCTCAAGCCCACAAACACTAAAAGTTAAAAATAACATAGCCAGATCAAATATTGGGAGCCATGACCTTTTCTGACTGATTGGTTTTAACAAGATTGGTCGTACTGGAGGAGGAGGGAGAACTTGATCAACTCCAGTTGTGAGCCCCAGCTGAGCCTTCCAAGTGACGCGGAGCAAAGAGCGAGGAAAGGCAAGGAGCAGGTATACTTTTAAGCTAGAATGACTCAACTGGTGGAAAATTCAAATCTGCCAGCATTGCAAGGGACCCACAGATAAGTCTGGATCAACGCTTCAAGCTCTGTTGATTAAGCTATAAGCAGTAATAGGATGGAGATAAGTTACAAAGCTGGATATCTGTGATTTTAAGAAACCACTGAAAGGCAGGTGTACTACAGACAGAAAGAGATTACAGTGCAGATGACATTAGACACATGGCTCCCCCTGCTGGTCTGGATTCCTCTTAAATAAAAACACACAAGGGCTGACTTCGCTTTACTTGCAGCAGGATTTGCCAACATCCAAATATTATGAGAGCAACAGATTCCTTGCGCAATAAATAGTCTGGCCTTATTGCGTGATGTTGAATGATGAAAAGTGAATCTCTATAAAGGGAATTTACCAGCGCTGCTTGCTAATGCATAGTACAGACACACCTTTATGTATATCTTTCAGCACTTTGCATTCCATAACACTCATAAACTATCAAAAAACAAACAAAAAAAGAAACAAGTGGCAAGCATCCCTATATTGTGTACAATATAGGGATGCTCGATAATATTGGCCCACCAATAATATCGGCCCGATGTTGGCATAAAAATGTAGTATCAGTCAATAGCGTTATTGGTTTTTTGCCCATCATGAAAACCAATAAAATAATGCCTGGATTTCGCCGGGATTTACAGGCACTCAAATGATCACATCATCAAACTGCGTCGTTAAGCGTTAGAAGTGTGGCTGCAGTAACAAGCTTGCTGTACCTGAGTAACAATATGTCTGTGGCTTGAAATTATTTCCAAGCTCACATATATCAATTGATATTGGAATCGTAAATTGAGAGTTGGACAATATCAGCATATCGGTTATTGGCAAAAAAAGACAATACTGGATATCCCTAATACAATTCAATAGTTACTTCTGCTAAATGAAAGTGAGGAAAGTTTTACAAAATGCAAATAGTTGTCAAAAAAACATAATGGTGTCCTTTTAAGGCATGGGGCTACCAGGACCTCCATGGCCAGCTTTAGTCCTAGTTGAATCTTTTAGTGTTTCAATGATGGCAGTGAAGATATGGTTGAGATCTGGTGACTATGATGGTTATAGTGTATGATTCACACTCATCATAGAATTCCCTGTACTCCTTATATCCTGTATCTAATGTCTGCATATGATTTTTTTTCTTTTCTTATGTTTGCATTCTTCTGTGACCTAACAATATTCAAATTTCTGTACGTACTGTGGATTCAGTGATCCCTCCCACAGACACAGTGAGCCCCAGCAGGGTGTGGTACTGATACTCAGGCAATCCGAGCAGCTGGGCAATATACTGGAAAGCTTGGGATGGGGCATTCCAGTTCAGACTTGTGGTGGTCTCGCTGAAAAACAGAGCAAATAGAGGCCAATGTAAACATACATTATTAGTTTCTGCACATATTAGAAGTGTTCAAACTTGCAAATTTGATGTATAAGTACTGGCATATAAGGGTGGTTAAAATCAGTGCAATATCATAGCTATAATATAATGCTACTTTTGAGGGCAGAAAGTGACTCACACAGGAAAAATTGTCAACAGCTCCTCTCGGTGGGGTATGTGAGGTACTGCAGGCTCTGTACTGTGTAGGAGGCGCAGGAAGATGGTGCCAGCGTGGGCTCTGTAGCGGTCAATCTTCTCTGCTGCCTGCTGGGCCAGGCAGCACATCATACTCTTCACCCTGCATACATAGAAAAGGGAATGAAGAGCTATCGTCTACTATCATCACTAAATCTCACTGAGTTCTCACCAAATCACCAAATCAGGTTGAGTTCTTAAATTGATTCTTGTGCATTTATCAAGAAGTATTCTGAAAACAAAGATGAAATAATATTATACAGTAAAAACACCAAGACACACTTGGAATACATTTTCACGATGATTCAACTCTTAGTTTTAAATATCGATTAGTATCAAATCAACAGTCAGAATAAAGCTGTAAAGTAAGTCCCCCCTGACTTACTTTACAGCTGTAAACTGTAAACTCTTCACACCTCACCTTGTATCCCCCTATACAAGGTGAGGTGTGAAGAGTTTACAGATTCATACTCACAGGTCTGGTGAAAGGATCTCTGGAGCGCTGCTGGCCACCAACATAGTTAGATCCATTAGACTAGTCATTGCTGCCTCTCTCACCCTGGAAAAAGTCACAATGAAAGTAGAGACTTCATATTTGAAGTGACATCAGCTTCACCCAACCACTGACCAGGGTAACTGAGCTCTTGACAAATTATTAAACTTGTGAACCTCAAGTGATTTCTGGGTGTTTTTTGCTCCTGCCATGTATTTACTCACTATGGGCACATTTTCCACATTTTCCACTGCAATATCAGTCAGAAGTTTAGACACACCTTCTCATTGAGTGATTTTTATTTAATTATTATATATTGTAGATTAATACTGAAGACATCAAAACTATAAAAGAATACATATGGAATTATGTTATAAACAAAAAAAGTGTCAATCTTCAGTATTCATCCAAAATGTAGAAAATAACACAAACAAGTAAAAAGCATTGAATGAGAAGCTATGTCCAAACTTTTGACTGGTAGTGTATATAATGTAATAATCATCTATGGAAACAACATAACTATGGCTAGAAGTAGAGAGAACTCAAAAATGTCTTCTGTGCTGTTTGATATAGTTATAAAGCCATAAATCACACAAATGAAAAAAGGTTGTTGCTAACAAGTATTACCAATGATGAACTTTACATACCATAGATATTTTACTAGTCACATTTTTTAACTTGTTTCCATACTTCTCTTTTCTTTTCAGTGTACGCACAGGTAGTTTTGGGGCAGATCAGTTAAAAAAGTCCTAATTTTTGTAACTTCAAGTTATAGCTGAGTTACTACAGGCTTCATAATTTTGCAGAAGCGTGCAGAATTTTTTTTTTACAGAAACCATTTGGAACAAATGATTCATTTTTGGTGAATTTTTAACAGACTTTGTAGATGAAATAACACAATTTTACGCTTAGATTTTGGTCATTTTTCCAACAGAGTGGTGTGTCACAGATGACTCACACAAGCAATACAAAGACAATTCTCTCAGTTTTCTAAGACCTGGCTCTGATAATGGGTGTAATTTTGGCATTTTTAAATGACAACATGCATTTGCTGTGTTTAGGGGTTCAGAGTGTAATAACTGAATTCATTTTAAGCTGATCTTTTAAATGACAAATGATGCACACTTACAAATACACACATATGTTGATGCAAGTACACACAGCCATGTGAACACTATGTTTCAGGTCACTGGATTTGAAAGAAAGGTATAGGCAAAACACCTTCATGGCTGCAGGGTGCAATATAGTTTTGTGAAATGCTGATCAGGGCAATCAATCAAAAGTCACACTCTGACACGTGCAGAGGCAACTCATGGAACTGTTGAGTACTGACTTATTGGCAATCATTTTAAGCAAAAAGAAATTTACATTGAAATCCTGTAAATTTCTGTAAAGAAAGAAAGAGAAAGAATTGTGTTCTTGTGTAGGTATGGGCTTGAAAATTTAAATGTGCTACACAAACGATAGCAAGAGAGCGACCATGTGGAAACACGGACAAAAACAGATTCAAGACAAAGACTCAAGGAAATGAAAAAAAAAAAAATCACTACACAGTGTGAAACAAAGAAGCAGCCCATCCCATGCTGCAAGGACAAGTGACAAGCCCGGTGGCATTCCTGGCGAGTCGGTAAGCATGGCCTGGAGCTACTAGTGAGACAGGCATGTGTGACATGTCCCTACGTGGAGGGACAGATAAACACCAGAGGCCTCAGGCAAGGGAGCATTCCTAATCCCTCAAGCAAATTAAAAGAGCATGTGTGCATTTTTTGTGTGTGTTGATGAGCATGTTCACTCACCAGGCCCCTACATCCCCTCTGCTGTCTGTTGTATAGTCACTCATAGTGCTGAGCAGAACGCCATAAACCTCAGCTACATTCTCCGAGCACACAACAGAGTCTGGGGAGCCGTGGGCACAAACACCTGCCTTCGCGCACACTCTGATAAAGGAAGAAAATGAGAAAGTTCACCAAATAAAACATTACTCGAAGAGACAAAAAGGGAGATGTGTGAACTGAGGCAATGAGACTACGTTAGAATTTGCAGGACAGATGCAAAACGCAATCAGAGACATGGACGGACATGCAATTCAAGTCCTGCAGGTATAGTCTGTCAACTGTTTATTTTAGCGTTACTGCAGACACAGCTACATGTTTAAGCTTGGAGACAGCCAACACAATAGGCAGGAGACAGAGTCACCGCTGAAGCATAAGTCTGCACCATTAGACATCAATAAGACTAGAAAAAACTGAAGATGAGAAGTCAGTAGAGATGTATATGGATACACACTGTGCAATTGATCTGACTGCATCTCTCCTTGCTTCTGTAAAATTTCCCTCCTTCTGGCTCACAGTGCACATCTGCTGGAGACCTTCAAAGACCTAACAGACATATAAACACACACAGACATACTCATTTTATAACTAAATACTTTGACAGTGAAATGCAAAATAGCCAGGAAATGTATACAGACTTCAAACACACCTGTTTCAGTTTGCTATGGATCATGAATCTTGGCAGACAGCCGAGGGCAAGGGCAGATCCACAACGAGTGAGCATCTGTGCGCTTTTTAACCCTTCTATGTACTGAGATACCAGAACATCTAAACATGTAAGCACAAATAGACAATGACAATAGACGTAAACCATGCAATGAAGACCATCAAATACAATATATGAAGCATACGGAGTAACTCCTGAAACTAGGCAACCATTTTCAAGCTACCTTGCATTTGTGAGTCAGCCTGGCCTGTCTGGGCCTGGTAGTACTCGTTACACATGGCAGACAAGGCCGATACTATTGCAACCTGGTGACATGGGAGGAGCAAGATCAATTAACAGTAAACAACAATTAGTTTGCTTTTATTATAAATGGATATTTGCAAGTACCAAATTATCACACACTTCATCTTAGTATCTATTAACTGGGATGTTGTTAATTTTGCTTAACTAAGATTTGTATTTCCTAATAGGTATGTAACATTGAACTCAGTTTTAACTGGCATGTGAATAGGAAACTTTGCATTCTTTTTGGTCCCTGGGATTACCTCAGTTTCAGGAAAAATATTTAACTTGCCATAATGCCGTCCTTTGCTCCACTAGAAGCAAGATGAAGAGTTTGAATGGTGTCGTCGATAACCCACTGCCAGCCAGCTGAAACACATTCACCACTTTTATCTCTGATGCTGAATGAAAAGAAGAGCGTGATATCAAATGTTCAAAAAAATTCACTTACCAATGATAGGGTCATTCTTAAAAGGCAATTTGGAGAGGGATAGCTTTTCTATAAGACCACAAACTGTGAAAAAACATAAATGATTGATTATCTACTGTATAATAGAAAAGCAGTAATTCCCTTAATAGTTGTCAGGTTTCGTGCAATAATTTATTTTAAAAACATGTTGATTTTGCATGTGTTTTTAGACTTACCTGCAGGTCTCATTAGCCATCCACCAAAACCCCTAAGCAAAAAAAAAAAAGAAAAAAGAAGAATGAATAATATCTTGTTGTTTTAATACATCGCCAACACAATTTGAAAATGATTATATCTCCCTACCTGTACTGTTTTCTTTCCTGGAGCTGAAAGTGTGTCAAAAAATGCAAATCAGCAACAGAGGACATTGTGATTGATTAAGTATGGGGCAACAATTTTTGTTAGCACATTAAGGTTAACTTACCATTTGGTGAATGTTCTTTAATGCATCCAGACATTCTGGGGAAATGATGTCCACCACAGTACTATCGGACAAATCATGCACCGTCAAAGCAATAATTCACATAACAGAGCAGAAAATAAAATGATTCATTAACTAATGGTGATCTTCACTTCAAAGCTGGATTATTTTTGTGGTTTCAAACTACTTTTATCTGATTTGCAAACTTTGCTTTTGTTGTTTGAGCCACATAAAAAGCTACTGAGAGGCATGTGACATTTTAATTTGTAAGTCTACTTGCCAGAATGTGATCTAGAAATATGTAACATATGAGTCATATGAGTCTAGACTAGTTCTAGGTCATGCTACTTAGACAGTATACTACAAGTCTACCTGTTGGTTTGAAGGCCCACTTTGTACAGAGCATGTGTGACCTCTCCACATGCCAGGATGGCTCCATGGCGACTGTGGAGGTCCATACCCACTGCCACGGTCAACAGCTGAGGCAAAACTGCAACCAACAAGGTAGACAGAACACAACATATAGACTCATAATCAATATTTACATATACAAAAGGCATTTTTCATGAGAAATGTATTTCATTTGAAAGTTCAGCATTGGCTGGGGAACAGGTAAGGTGACATTGTTTACCTGTTGATGCCATATAATCAGGCGCTTGAGGCGTCAGGTTGTGAAGCGCTTTAGTGGCAAGCTCTCGGATCACGCTGAAAAACATGTAAAGTTGTACGTTATGTACAAGACATAACAACAAATTCTACAATATCATTTTCTACTTATCTGGTGGTATTATAAGCACTGGACAGTAGAACTACTTACCCATCCCAGTGGTTGATCTTCATGGCTACTAAATGGTCTATCATGGATTTGGTGTACTCCGGGAAACCAGCTATATAGACACTTTGAGAACAACAAAAAAGTCTTCAGCTGCACAAAAAATAAATATCAGCTTCTGACATTCGTCTGTAACCAATTAAAGGTGAAAAAAATATATTTCGGGCAGCTCTAATCACTTTCTACATCTTCATTCTATTTTCGGTGTTATGTGCAGTTCCGCATTCAGTCACACCCTAAGGCTAGAATCTTTCTCCATTTTCACTGCTTAAATGTTTGCTCCGTTAGTGGTGACACGCTGCTGACAGAGGTGAAAATTCTTTTAATGGTTTGGAGCTTTTTTGTGTTGACTTTGATGTACAGGTTTCATATGTGAACAGTTTTCAGGTCAAAAATGTAACTGGAACCAACACATTTTCACAAAACAGGAAATCAAACTGCACATAATTAGACTGTATAAAAACACCAGATTTTGATAGCATTGCACTTGTTCCATTTTTCTTTTTTTAATGTCCATTTGTGGGTACTTTAATAACAAGAAATCAAGTCATTTTTTCAGCTGACAGTACTGCTGTGACCTAAATGCATTTTTCTTATTGACCTTTTAGCCAGCTAAAAGCTCTGTCATGAAGCTGAACTTGTTTCTGTTCCTCACTTATTGTGAACTGAGACATTTTTTGCCAACAGAAACACACATAAGTACTGATGACACTGAAAGTAAAATCTGTGCTGTGGAACGGTAGCAAGCATTTTCTGAGAAGCAGCTGCACTTGAACTGCAAATATAAGTACATTGTTTCTTACCTAATGTTCAGATAGCAGTTGTTGAGATTTCCAACAGCATAGTAGTCTGCTGCCGTTAGGATCTCAATACCATATGGAAATGTCCCCTGTTGAGACAGAAGCAAGCAAAAAACTGCTGGGATGTTTTCAGTGTATTATTTCAGATCTGTCTATATTTTAAATCATTGAGAGTTTGATTCTGAGACTGGAAATACGTGAATCCAAAAATGATCTTAGATTTGAAGACAGTTGTGGCTCAAGGTTCACTGGCAAATCAAGCATTTGCCCTGTAGGTATACTGGAAGACTATTTCTTTTCTTCAAAAGGTTTCACTAACAAGGCAAGTTTGAGCAAGATCTAGATATTTGGCAACAAATACGGTTCAAATCCCGATAATTCTGTTAGTCATAATGTTCAGGTTGTCAATACTGCAGTCACAAACCTGTCGGCCGACATTCTCTTGGAAGGCAGCCTGGGACAAAATGAGACATAAAATTAACTTCTGTCATGTAACTTTCTTTCTTGAGTTAAACAAGCAAAAGATGTTGAACTGACAACTTACAGAGGCAGCTCTGCGACAGTTGACATTTCGATCGAACACAGCTGTGATCAGCAAAGCACTGCAGGGATAGACAAAAAGTATGGAACAGAGAGTATAAATTATCTGATGAAAAATTTGCATGTAGAATTGTCCACTGAATGCAATGGAGAAGAGCCATTAAAGTGCTTTAACAAACATGAGAAGCTTTAAAGCTAAAGTTAGCACCTATATCCACTTTTAATGCCTTTTTTTTTTTTTTTTTTTTTAAACAATCTTTTTGCAATTTGAAAAAAATGGCACACGTCTTTAGAAACTGTCTTCATACCATTCCTTTACTGTGATAATAACCTTGCATGTCGTGGCCCTGTCATAGAGCAGCAACAGTATGTGAACATCTTAATAATCGGTTTAAAATCAATGACTCGGATTAAAATGGTGTCTAAGTTGTGATTACATCATTACCACAAACCTGATTTTGGTCGTGAAGCACAAGTTCCCAAAACAGAAGGAAAATACAACCGAAAAATGACTAACCATGACCTTCTTGCAATACTGGAGGTTGTGTCTACTCATGTTTTGACTTCAACATTCCTCAACTATACATTGTCGCTACAAGTCTCAGAAACGGTACATGTGAGAATTAATTGGTTTAAAGGGGAGCCAACCTACTTAAAAATCACTGTGACAGTGTGAGACTAACTGCTGCTGGCCTTGTTTGCTCTCCTCCCATGAACCGTACTTCCAAACAATAACATCCAGTCACAGAGATTCACCAACTGCCTCCAGCTTGGCTTTACTAACTGGCCTTACCCTGAGGGCCTGGAAACAAAAACAGCCCTGATTGCACTCTACACAATGCTGTAAACCATATTCTGAATTCTGTAACTGCTACAATTAACAAGGGTGCAGAGTATTTATTCAACTAAGAAGATATGCAACTGTGTGTTCGTGTGCCCCCAAGTCACTTAGTCTCACAGTCACAAAAATTAGATTTCTGTATGTCATCAAGCTGTGATGAACAGAGCAGGAACCAGCTTGTCTTAGTGTTGCTGCCAAGCGGCGACCGAAACCTACAGCAGCAGGCGAAACCTGGCAATCCTGTAGGCTAGGGAAAGGGAGGGTGTTGTTGCGACTGCTGATGATAATTTGCAGGGGTTCAAACTGACGCTGCAGAGCTGGTCTGCACAGTCACAGGCCACAGGTCCGTACATGCAAGCCAAGAGAAAGGGATCAAGGATGAGGCAAACCGTTACTACTGACAAAGTGGTTAAAACAAAGTGGTTAAAACAAGTTTCTTTCAAATCCGACAGCTGGCTAAAGTTAAACCTATTCTGTCTATGAAACACTTTGAAATATTAATCCATGCATTTGTCACAAACCGCCTTGATTACTGCAATGCTCTGTATGCCGGTCTTGATGAGAAACTTCTGCACCGTCTACAAATGGTGCAAAATGCAGCAGCTCGGCTCTTGACTGGGACTAAAAAGAGAGAGCACATAACTCCTATTCTGAAGTCTTTGCATTGGCTCCCTGTACGTTTTAGAATTGATTTTAAAATTCTTTTATTTGTTTTTAAATGCCTTCATGGCCTTGCACCTCAGTATCTGACTGAGCTGGTGCAACCCTATGTACCTGCTCGTTCCCTTAGGTCAGCTGACCTCTCATGGTTGGTGACCCCAAAGTCAAATAAGAGAAGGAGAGGTGCTCGGTCTTTTGCTGTCGCTGGTCCTAACTTATGGAATGCACTACCTTTGCACCTTCGACAGATCGATTCACTGCCTGTATTTAAATCAGCTCTTAAAACACATCTTTTTACCCTCGCTTTTAATTGATTTTAAGTTGTAATTTTATTGCTGTTTTGTTTTACTCTTTTTTTAATGTCTCATATGTTTTATGTGTGTACTGCACTTTGGTCAACTGTGTTGTTTTGTAAAGTGCATTACAAATAAAGTTGGATTGGATTGGATTGGATTGAAAGACTGAACGTACGTCACTGGATGATGGTGCATTTCTCTGCATTGGTTGCCGATTAGATCTGCAAATTTTAACATGTTCATCCTTATTTTTAAGGCTACATCTGGCCCTCTAAACATTGACCTAGACCAGGTCTAAACCAAATGAAACCGCTGTTGTCCAGTTGCTACAGCTTTCAAAAAACCTAAAATGTTCATGACCTAAAGATACATCATAACCCCCTTTATGCTAATCTAATAGCAATTCCAAACATCAGTCTCATGCATAAGCACCCTGGCCCCTTTGATGTAAAACTCTCAACAGCAATCTTAGTAGTTGGACCGAGCACATTTCCATAGCAAATGCAACACCACACAAGTCTAGACTAAATGCCGTCAGTTTAACACAAAGGCTGCAGCAACAGAAGGGCAAACGTGCAGAGAGAGTGACAAAAATGCATGCCTTGTAAGATAAACGGCTTCTCAAGTCAATCTAATGAATGTATTATCCCAATCTTCGTCTCAAAGGGACAACAAAAATAAAAATAACTTTGATAAACCTGGAGAAACAGTGAAACACACTTTTAAGCTGGTGAGGACTCTCCTCTAAAAAGTCTTAAACCATTTCCCCTTTACAACTGGAGCAAAACAGATCAAAAAGCCCTATCATTCAACACTTCTTCACATCAACAGGGCGCAAAATTTGCTTTCTCGTGACGCTAAATGGTAAGATTGATTAAAATCTCTCACTCCATCTCTGTCAGATATCAGGCACGCAGCTCTTTCTGTAGATACGCAATCATGTGTGAATAAAGCCATAGAGTACAATAAAGCAACAGTGTCAGAATGTTTTAAAAAAAAAAAGCATAATTTTAACATAGATGAAGCCAACAATCTTACATATGACATGGCTAATTAAGGGCAATACATTTTAAATTTTTTATTTTGTGTCCCTTTAGATGCATGTGTGTGTGATGTCTACTTATTTGCTTTTATTTCTGTGATTTTAAATCATTGTTTCATCCAGGTACCGTATAAACACTAAATGAATATGATTACTGACGTCTGATTGAAAAATATTTTTAGCTTTCCCATCCAGTACCTGAGGTGATCAGATCATCTATTGGCAATTTCTGTTAATGACAAAATAATATATGAAAATACAAGTAGCTGCCCAACCCTCCAACCTACTTAAGTAACTATGCACAAACACAGCACACGAGCATGTGTGCTGGTTACATGGGAACATGCAAGACTGATGTCGCACAGAAAAACTGGTTTGAGGCAGTAAAAAACAGCTCAAAGGCAAACTGTGCAGCATCAAGGCTGCAAATTTCAATGATAATGTCATATACAATGAGCTGCAATCAAAGTGTCTTACTGAATGCTTAAATTGTGCATGATGTATCCAATTCTTGATTGTAGCTGTTTCTTTATTTAATGCAGCTAAGGGATATGCATTCAGCTGCTAGTTTTATTCGGTAGATTTAAAGCCTTCATTTGAACTATATTGCATTACATAGAGAGGTGCCATTGTTTCTGTTGTATTAACCTGTATTACTTTCAGATAGGTGCACCTAATAAACTACCAACAGTATGTAGAGTGTATAAACAGCACAGACGCAGTGTATGATATTATTAGCTGGTAGCATGCTTAAAACAGACAATGTCACACCAGTGTACATGTTTGGCTGCAGCTTTATTTATATTTGACCTGTAATTGCTGTTAAATGATGTTCAATATTTATTCAAGAAGGATATGCTGAGTTTGTCTTAGTAGCTATAAAGATTAAGCTAACTGCAATAGAAGTAGACAAAAAAGATAATGCTGCTGTTTTGTAGCTCACCTGAACATCTGCATTTTCCAAATAGAAAAAGGGCAATTATTTTCCATTGGGAGAGCGGTACTATTCATCTCTACAACACAAGGTTCACTCTTGTGTCATTGAAACAGTAAATGTCACAATTACAAATGTGCTCTTAATGTAGTTTAGCAGTGACTTATGCACATGATGGTTTGTGTGGGAATGGAACAAATAAGGGGATTACCTGGCAATCTGAGTGACAAAAGGCTCGAGCTCTTTGGGTTCATAAGCCCTTGCGAAAGACCAGCATACATAGCAGGCAGCGTCACGCACATTGGAACCGACACTGCAGGCCCCCCTCTTTTCCTCGTAGGTCAGGGACTTGATAATGAGTGGCACAACTGCAAATAGACAACACAATAAGATGAGATCAAAGAATGCAAGTACGTCGAAAAAGTATAGATTGATCGCATGCAATCTTTGCAGCAATAAGAGTTCAAATATCACTCTGTTAGCATCACACCCTACCCAGAATCCTAACTGAAGTAAAGGTTATATGTATTAATTTTACTTTTCACTTTAAAATGAAAAAGAATACATGATTTATGTTCCATCACCATTTACTTTTACATGTACTGGGCTTTCAAACTGTGATGAACCTTTATATTTGTTTAATGTTATGATTTTAATTCATTTAAACCAACCCTTCCACAGTCCCTTAAGAAATAAGCAGAAAAGTTCAAATGAAACCTTTGTAGAATTTGAACGAGAAAAACCTTGCCTTAGAATGTGCAACATAATGGTTGACTATCATTTTTCCATTTAAGACAAATTCAGGGCTAACTGAATGCAAGCTAGTGCCTACCCACGAGCATTTTCACCATGAGAACATCAGTAATATCGCTGCTCTGGATCATAGTTATTTTGGAAGCAAAGCTTATACATCTGATAAATACAGGACATCATAATTTTAAATGGTTAGAATTTGGAAGATAAGCTAACACCAATAAAGTTTGCTGATTTAGTTAAAATTTTACTAAGTACACAAATGCCATGCTGATCTTAACAGCTTACTACCAAACTTCACCTGTAACTTTACATATAGCAACTGTAAAAATGAAGCCTATGTGGCCATTTCCACAAAAGAGAGAGATGAAGCCAAAAAGAGGAAGAAACAGTGAGTGCTCCCACCCCTACCCCCCTTATGTAAATCATTGCTTGCGGCTTGACTAATATCAGGTACATCAATGTTGCCTGAGGGCCCTGCAGTTTGGGCTGAAGCCCCACCCACTATTGAGACAACACCTCAGAGAGAGGAACTCACCACACAACTAACATCACACATATTCACCATCACACACACTCACAAACGCACTCTGAGCTCTGAGCACACACTGAAGTGGCATCCTGACCAAATACCGACGTGAACTGTGGAGCTGTTCTCTGCAGGCTGGCTACTCAGCAGAACGCACAGTTGCTTCAACTAGAGCAGGTAATGTTTTATCTATTTTTCTCCTCTATCAACTAATAAGGAAGCAGCAATAAATTCTAATTACATATTTACTGCACTCAAAGTTTATCTGTGTTACTGAGTAAGACTGTCAGTGATATACACTGGCGCTAATCGCTAGTTTATAGTGTGTACTTATGGGTAGGTATGAGATATGTGTGCACCTGTTGCCTGTGCCTCCAATCAGCCTCTGCTCAGATTACAGTGACTGATGCACAGGGAAATACAGAAAGCCTTCTAAACAAATTTAAGATACTTCCTTCGATAACATAGGCTTCTTTTAAGAATTTTGCAGCCTATTTAAAGTGGTCGGTAAATTTACAACAGCAAGATGTCACCTGAGCTAACAGGATACAAGCATATTTCTTAAAGAATAAAGAAAAAAGTTTTGACTGGATTATATTCACTGTTTAAAAAATTAATTTTAAATGAATGTCGGAGTTAAGAAGGGAGTGGCTTCGTGTGCTGCTACAGTTGGACAGAAACTTGAGTGACAACTTCTTGCGACAGCACATGACAAGCAGGTTCCTCCATGCACGCCCAGCAACGCTGAACTCACAGCTTAAGGTGATGTTTCAGATGCAACCTACATCATAGTTTCACCATAACTAAGGAAAATTTATCAAACTATTTCTTCCGATACTCATGTATCTCCAGAGCCAGTGAGCTCATCAAATGATGAATTCATCCTGCAGGTGTAGTCATGGGAAGCAGGTGGCTGGTGGTTCCCACGCCGACAGCACTGAGTTTAGTAAGGCTGAGAGAAAAAGCAAGTCTCTGCATGCCCTCCAGGCCTGCACTAGTAAGTGTGTAGTCTGCCTTCCGTTTGCCTTAGCAGCTCTCTAACTTTACAAAACAGATGAGTCAAGTGATATCAAAACGTACAGACAGGTGAACAGGTAGACAAAGTGGAAGCGTTTGTAGGCTGCTGCCAATCAACCAAAACCAAACGAAGGCACGACTGCAGCTACGCAAACATACGGGTACATTTTTGCATACAGTCGACTGGTTTTCATATTTAACTATTTCTCTGTTTGGTGTCCAGCTCACTGTGAAGTAGCAGTTGCAGAAATACATTAGCCTGAGGGTGCAGTGTTTTGTGGAGCAACAGATTTTTCTGGCCAAGCAGCTAAGGAACACTCCAACAGAAATTACAACCATTCTCCACCTGAACCAGTCCAACAACAACTCTTTTAGCTTCATTACTTGACAGTCACTTCAATGAAAATCAGGTATAAACCCTGTAAAGATTCAGAGATTGTTTTAGTATGTTTTAGCGTCACAGTCCTAACTTCAGCATTAAGAGGTACTAATTCCTCAATTGCAATGTGCTACATTCTTCTTTCAGAAAACGTGCATTCGGAACAAGATGGAAACTGCTCAGGAACGCAAACCAAAAAGGCCCCACTATATTCCCCGGCCGCCAGGGAAGCCATTCAAGTACCAGTGTTTCCAGTGTCCCTTCACCTGCAATGAAAAGTCCCATCTCTTTAACCATATGAAATACAATTTGTGTAAAAATTCAATCTCTCTTATGGCACAGAAAAATGGGCAAACAGCCCGGCAGATCAAGGCTGTGGCAAGGGTGGTCCCTGCCAAATCTAAGGATTGCACAAACTGTCCTCCAGCAGTTCAGGACGATAGTCCTGAGAAACAGAGAGATGAAGAGCACAAGGCAGACAGCGGAGAAGACAAAGAAGAAATTGATGTTGGGTGTGACAGTGAAGTCATCAAGGACAGTCAGAGTATGACAAAACCAAATACAGCTCCAGAGACAGAGAACAGAGAGACCAATGAGACTAAAGATCTGCCGCGCCCATCTGCCTTCTCCCCTGTCACACCCAAAAATGAAGGAGCAGAAGCTTTCCAGTCATCTGTGCAGCAGACAGAGGATTCGCAAGCTCCTCTTCCCACTTTCAACCACCCCGGCTTCCTATGGGGTCCAATGTCATCATCCATTCCTTTAAAACTATTCCCCCCTCTCATGGTTCCTGAGTACCCACCTTATCTCTTGCCTGACCGACCCCTGTATCCACCATATTACCTCCCAGGAAATCACCACGTAAATGAGCCAAACTCTCCCTCTTTCCAGCAAGACTTTCTGGATCCCCAGAGGCCTATGGTACAACAGCCCATTGCCCCATCTCACACTTCCCCATTTCCCCCTTACCCATACAGATACTGCCATAGTATTCCCCCCGGGCCCCCTCTGCACTACAACCTGTACAGACCCCATGAGCTTCCCATGTCAATTACAGGACCCAGATATCTTCCTTTGGATTTGTACAGCCCACCCCTGGGCACAAAGGATTATGACTTATACATGCATTCACGTTCCATTCACAACCACCCGCACACATCTACACAAGAGGAGAGTCACCATGAGCAGAGTGGAGACAAGGCAACAAGGCTGAGCCCTAAAGAGGGCTGTTCAGCTACGGGGTCCCCTGACAGACCCAGTCAAGCACACATAATCCAAAGAGACACACAGGCCCTCCAGTACACCAAAATGGGTGAGTCACACAACACCACCCAACTGGCACAAGCAGCTGCAGCCGGGCAACCCATTAATAATGACTTAAGTCAAGAAGAGTCAGCAGAAACCTTGCTGGAGCTAAGAACTCAACATGTGGATGGAGGGTAAGTAAAATCCCCAATTTTTTCTTGATTTAGCTTGACTGTTTTTTATTTGCAATTTTGGCAGAGTTTTGGATTTAAGCTTTGTTTTGGTCTGTCTCTTACAGATCAGCTGAGAACAGACGATACTCTTCTGTGTCTGTATCTGAGTCATGTCCCGAAACTGCGTCAGAACAAGACGACGTGGAGGACACAGATGACCTGGCCCCCCTCAACCTCTCAACAAGAAACCAGGACAAGGAAAAAATTCCATCTGATCAGAGGCTAAGGTGCTCTGACACAGTGAACTTGAAGGAGAATGAGCTGCCTCTGAACCTCAGCCTTCGAGCTTCTCACGACCGCAACATACACAGCTCTTCCCTGAGCACTTCCGAGGATCTTCATCCGAGATCTGTGGAAGAGCTGGATGAAGAACCCTGTGACCAAAGGCAGACTGCAGCTCTGGCACTCTGTCAGCTAGCCAGTGCGAGCTCTGCAGTTTCTTCATGTGACTTCAGTGCTGCAGACAGCTCCTCAAAAGCTTCCACAGATGCTGCAAGTGCCCGCTCTCCAAAGAAAATAAAGCAAACCACCAGAGCTAAGGCAGCAGGCATGAAAAGAGCAAACAGTAGTCAGGTTGAAAGCAAATGTCATAAATCAAACAAAAGAGTAAAAGCAGCAGGGCGGGCTGTAAGGAGAAGACCTCGCTGCTGCTAATAACAACTCTCACTGTTTTTGACTTGGTGAATAGGACTGAATACATAAAAATCTTCACCACTGTAACGATCAATGTTCAAAGACTTTTGATTGTTTTGATTAAGCACTGAAAGATCTGACTATATGTTTTTTGTTTTTTTTTTTAAATGTGGTAAATGCAAATATCTCTTTTCATAGGTATGTGCATATATGTCTAGCTCTCAAACTTGATTGAAAGAGATGAAAGGCAAATTGGAAAGGGATTTTTTCATATTTAACCACATATTTGTAATGTAAAAAGTTTATAATGTAAGATATACTGTACTGTATGGAAGATGTATAGTAAATATATATATGAATATATGAAGATGTTGAATAAATAAATAACAAAATAACTTTCTCACAATAGTCTGTGTGTTGTTTAATGACAATTTCATGCATATACCATCTGTTAATCTGGAAGGCAGCAGCAGTCCTCTCCTACCCAGTTCTGCCAGTGCAAGGCAGCCTCCATGCCAAGCATTGTCCGTTTCCTGGAAGCTTGAGAGAAAATACAATTTAACAGATCAAAACACAGAACATGTTTGTGGAATATGGTCTGCATGAAAGATTTGTCCCTGTATGACAAATGATAAAAGCCATTTTGTTACTGATGGAAAGAGCCAGTTTGCCCCAAGCTACCTGAAGGAGTCCAGCACTGATCCAACCACCTCATCTGCCAGCTCCTTGGGAAGCCTCCCAGTTACCCTCCCTATGCTGAAGGGTTAAACAAAATAAGTTATCGTAACACATTTTAGAGGAGCTAATTTCCATATAAAGAATACCAAAGACAAGTAGCAACAAGGATAGTGTTGTCAACAGTTCAGGTTTGGTAGATGCCACATTAACAGTGTATTACCCCTTTGCTGCAGACCAGCGCACAATTGTTTCCTTATCTTTTAGTCCCACGAGTAGATGCTCTGCAAAATAACATGCAAATTAGATTTTTTTCTTGACATTAGTATTGTAATAAAAATCTTTTAAACTAAGTGGAGGCAGAAACTAACCAATAACAGTCTCTACTTCTTCAGGAATGTCATAGTCCTCCTCCTGTTCTTGTGTCTCCACTTCAGGAGTTACAGCAGCACTGGCTGCAGCAGACTGGGACATGGACAGGTTTGCTGCCAGAGAACGGCTGCCTCTCTGGTACCTGAAAGACATGCACATACATTTTTAAACCACTTACTTCTGTCCTGCCATGTCTCACTGAGGACAATAAAATATATTGTGACCCATATGACAATATCAAGTTATGAAAAACTAGCTGGACAGAGGCTAATACCACATTTTCTTCAACTGAAAGGGAATCGCTCTTTTTTTAATTGACCATTTGATTTTCACTACCAGTCAAACTTTTGGACACACCTTCTCATTTAATGGTTTTTCTTTATTTTCATGACTATTTACATTGTAGAGTCTCACTGAAAGCATCAAAACTATGAATGAACGCATATGGAATTATGTAGTAAACAAAAAAGTGTGAATCAAGTCAAAACATCCTTTATATTTTAGATTCTTCAAAATAGCCACCCTTTGCTATGATTACTGCTTTGCACACTCTTGGCCTTCTCTCAGTGAGCTTCATGAAGTAGTCACCTGAAATGGTTTTCACTTCACAGGTGTGTCTTGTCAAGGTTACTTTGTGGAATTTTTTGCCTTCTTAATGGGGTTGGGACCATCGGTTGTGTTGTGCATAGTTGACAGGCCTATTTGACAACTGTTAGAATCCATATTATGGCTAGAACTAATCAGCTAAGCAACGAGAAACGACAGTCCGTCATTACTTTAAGAACTGAAGGTCAGTCAGTCCAGAAAATTGCAAAAACTCTGAATGTACCCCCAACTGCAGTCGCAAAAACCATCAAGTGCTATGACAAAACTGGCTCACATGAGGACCATCCCAGGAAAGGAAGGCCAAAAATCACCTCTGCTGCTGAGGATAAGTTCATCCTAGTCACCAGACTCAGAAAATGCAAGTTAACGGCACCTCAGATTAGAGGCCAGATAAATGCCACACAGAGTTCTAGTAGCAGACACATCTCTACATCAACTGTTCAGAGGAGCCTGGGTGAATCAGGCCTAAATGATCAAATAGCTGCTAAGAAACCACTACTAAGGAAAAACAATAAGCGGAAGAGATTTGTTTGGGCCAAGAAACACAAGGAATGGACTTTAGACCAGTGGAAATCTGTGCTTTGGTCTAATGAGTCCAAATGTGAGATCTTTGGTTCCACCTGCTGTGTCTTTGTGCGACGCAGAAAAGGTGAAGGGATGGTCTCTACATGCATGGTTCCCACCATGAAGCATAGAGGAGGAGGTGTGATGGTGTGAGGATGCTTTACTGGTGGCATAGTTATTCAAAACTGAAGATACACTGAACCAGCATGGCTACCACAGGATCCTGCAGCAACATGTCATCCCATCCGGTTTGCGTTTAGTTGGACCATCATTTATTTTTCAACAGGACAATGACCCCAAACACACCCCCAGGCTGTATAAGGGCTATTTGACCAAGAAGGAGAGTGATGGAGTGCTGCGTCAGATGACCTGGCCTCCACAGTCACCTGACCTACACCCAATCCAGATGGTTTGGGATTAGATGGACCGCAGAGTGAAGGCAAAAGGGCCAACAAGTGCTCAGCATCTCTGCGAACTCCTTCAAGACTCTTGGAAAACCATTTCAGCTGACTACCTCATGAAGCTCATGGAGAGAATGCCAATAGGGTGCAAAGCATTAATCAAAGCAAACGGTGGCTATTTTGCCAAATCTAAAATATAAAACATGTTTTGACTAATTTCACTTTTTTGTTTACTACATAATTCCATATATATTTATAGTCATTCATAGTTTTGTTGCCTTTAGTGAGAATCTAGAATGTAAACAGTCATAAAAACAAAGAAAAACAATTAAGTGAGAAGGTGTGTCCAAACTTTTGGCTGGTTGTGTACATAAAAGGAACCAGTGTTTTTAGATATAACAAAGTTAAGTATTATGCAAGCACACATTATATGTCACTGCATATTGTTTTTTACCTCCAAGCAGCCAAACGTGGCTTCAGAAAGGTGAGGCCGAGTCTCTGGATTAATTTGACGCCGAGCTTCCTCAGCATGGCCTCGCTGCTCTCTGATAGATGCTTCTTCTCTAGACACTGCAGAACTGTAGGAGCTGATAAACCACACACAAAGGCATAATTAAAACAATTGTTACATCCACACTGCGAAGGACCATATTCACAGATCAGCTACAACTTCACTGACACATGGTGTGACATATTTAGTCATAAATGTGCATTGGATAGTGTGCCAAAGAAATGTATAGATCATAATCATATATGGGGAGGTTCTGTATTTATAGAGAAATATCTCCCCTCTGGCAAAGTACATTTAGATAAAGATTTGTGAACAAATATTTGTGTTGCCACAGACAAACGCAACTGAACAAAAGTGATAATTACACACTCTATTAACTCCTATTGTGGAAGTTTTTTTTGTTTGTTTGTTTGACCTCAGCATAGACATCAACCAGTAAAAATTTGAGTCATTTCTTGACTAAAGATAAATAAAACAGAGAAAAGGGAACCTACCATACTGTAGAAGGTCATCTCGTTTTCCATGTTTGAAAAGCTTTGCCTATGAGACATAAATAAAAATACTTGACAGTGGTAGCATTTAGGAGGGATATAAAGTAAAGGAAATACAAACATTTCTTTCAGAAATCCTACTCACAGTAGCTTATTATTTGCCAGTTTTACATTTTTCCTTCTTTCATCATGTTACCCTCAATTTATGCAAAAAAAAAAAAAAAAAATGCAAGGACAGGTCCTGAAGCCATGGTGACTGAACAGACAGTGCCAGTTTTGAGCGCCCTAAGCAACGCCTAGGCTTAAGGTTCATTTCATTGACATTAAGTTGATCATGACGCTCGCTAAACATGTTATGCAGGTTTATGTGCCAATGATTTGAAAGTAATGTACTTGCTTGAGGGGTGCATTAGATTACCTTAGATTACACAAAGTGATTTGAAAATACTTTCTCTTATTTATACACGTTTGCAGTGGGGTGTAATGTACGAGGCATTCGGTTGGAAAAGTGGATTTCATCAAAACCAAGTCCCCTCAGCATCGTTCTCATTTGTTGAAAAACCGTTTACCTTAAAGGAGTGGATTAAACTGACATAAGTCACTCGAAGCAACAGGTTCCACACACGCAGCAGGTGCATTACACACCTGCTAAAGCCACACTGAGTATTGTGTAAAACATACCAGTCATGTCAGCTCTTGTAAATTACCCTCTGAAGGATTTAATACAACTGTGCACACAAATTACACCATCGTCAAACTCGCACACAGACAGGCGTGCACATAAAGCCGTGGGCGTGAGTGTAATCGCTGAGTGTGTTTGTTTACCAGAGACTGCAGAACACCGTCCAGCACCTTAATGTCTCTTATTGAATGGTCATTGGTCTGGGATACAGTGGTGAGACTCCAGTCCAGAAAGTCTCCGAGGCGCTTCTGTTTCACATCGGGACGTGTCATAAACCTGCACAGTCATGTATAATAAGACAAGAAAGTAATTAAAGGTTTCATATGGATAAACACCAGCAAGGAAACTCAAAGAGCAAGTCTGCCCTCTATTGACTAAAAAACTAATTACAGATAAAACACTGTCATATTTGTGTTTATATACAAACACACAGGTGCGATGTTGATTTGTTCAGTTTTAGCTATTACATATTTCATGGTAATTAAATACAATCAGTACTGTAAAACATGAAAGTGAACAACTACAAACATTATAATTTAGTTTTCAGCTTTATTTTAAAATGATAAGAAATGTAAATATTTCAGACTATGAATATTTGAAAAAGATACAAGTTTACACAAGTTCATGGAATGTCATTATTTTTTATCAAAAAGAAAGTTGTCCCTTAAAATCCGCTCCAGGATTTGAACACCAATTGTGACACACATCTTTGTCATGACTGCAGCTTCACTGAAAGCCCTCGATTCTTGTAATGTAGTATTGTCTTTACTGATGTAGAACACAACAAGCACCCCAAGTATTTTACAAAAAAGCTGGTAGCAAAACAAAAATTATGTAAATAACTGAATTTATAATTAATTTCTTAATTAAAGTTGGTTACTATGCATTATGCTTTTACAGGGTATTTGCACACTTTTCGAAATCAGGTTTTTTAATACTTTTTTTCAGACCTAAGCAAAGGAAAATGAATAATATTTCCACTTCTGAATGACTAGTAACAACATTACAATGATGCTATATATTTGCACAAAAAAACTTATGTGGAATAACATATAAAAAATTGCATTATATCATAAATATTTAATGTTGTAAATTTTGTCTATCTTTCTGCAAACAAAACATTACATAGCTAGTTCTGGTAGCTTTAAATTTGTTTGCCTGAAGTTATTCATTTGGACACCATCATTTCTAAACATTCCCCAGTTTGCATCCCGGCCTAGGCCTGGGATCTTTCTGCATGGAGTTTGCATGTTCTCCCTGTGCATTAGCGGGTTTTCTCCAGGTACTCCGGCTTCATCCCACAGTTCAAAAACATGCTTGATTATTACATGTTAATTGATGATTTGAAATTGTCCGTAGGTGTGAATGTGCGTGTGCTTGTTTGTCTCTATGTGTAGCAGATGATCCAGCAGATGATCCAGAATGCAGCAGCACATCTGGTTTTCAACCAGCCAAAAACAGCACATCACCCTTTTCACTGGCTTCCAGTTGCTGTCCGCATAAATTTAAAAACTCTGACACTTGCATTCAAAAGTACAATGAAAACAGCTCCCTCCTGCCTGAACTCTCACATTCAGGTCTAAACTTCCTCCTGCTCGCTACGCTCGGCCAACAAAAGGCGCCTGATACAACCACCACAACAGGGCAGGTCGATAGCTAGACTCTTCTCCTCTGTGATTCCCCTGGTGGTGGAACGAGTTACCAAACTCTAGTCAATCTGGAGAGTCCCTCTCAGTCTTTAAGAAAAGACTAAAAACCCAGCTCTCCACTGAACACCTTTGCACTCCAAGTAAATAAGTACATAAAACAAATAAATAACTATCATGTCTGCACTGCCTGTAGACACCGCAGTCCTATTATCACACTTGAACTTGTTTTACGGCACTTATCCAGGTTGTTTTCTCTTGACTAGATTCTTGCTTGTGTTGTATCTACTCTCAGATGTATGTCGCTTTGGATAAAAGCGTCTGCTAAATTAAATTGTAGAAATGTAGAACTGTAGCCCTGTGGTAGACTGGTGACCTGTCCAGGGTGTCCCGTGTCTGTCAGCTGGGATAGCCCCCTGCAACCCTAATGAGGATTAAGTGGTATATACATAATGGATGGATGGATTTCTGAATATGCAACGCAACATTATTGCACTCCAAATCCAAGTCGTCAGTAGAAATATTGACATTTCAATCAAAACCACCACCACTGGATTTTCCCCTGGACACTAAAACATTCATGTAGAGCCCTGCACACAGCCTCCAACCTTTTACACACACAAATGCATCTACTGAGGTTACCCCCTTTCTCTGAATACTGGTTCTCATCAGCTGTTCTGAAAAATAAACAAGCACCTCAGCACTTCTGGACATATTTGTAGTAACCTCTTGGCCATATTAGCTGACTCTGATGGAAGAAGCTTTTTTCAAATATGTGGAAATATTAATAAGACTGCAAATATTAATTTGTTTCCAGAATGCTGTTACATGACGTTAAAGCAGGTGACAGCCTGTGGACAACTGCCTCAACATATATTTTATATTATACAACAAAAAGGTTTAAAAAAAAAAAAAAAAAAAAACTCAGTCAAGACTGAAAAACTGCTCTTATATTTGAACATCCAATATTTAATTATGTGAATGGATGTGGCTTGTCATTATTTTATGGCATTACATTTTAGAACAAATCTTCACAGCCTCTAAAGTCTCTTAAATGCAAAGGCACTATGGAAGCCACGTGTTTAAAGACAACAACCATCTTGTTATTTTCCTCATTTCCAGCATTCTCATGCACGCCTATTTCAATCACTGCATCCCTAGAAAGAAACCAAGTTTTTGATAGCAGCGACTGGCTCAAAAGACTAACTGAATTTGAATTCATATTAATCCATCAACATCAGTTTACCATCCAGATCACAACAGTGGAAATTTAGAGGTTTATTTATATTTCGTTATGTGTTGTAGTAAAATATCTGATAATGTTAAGCTCAAGTCCAGTTGTGAATATTATACTGAAACTTATTCAATTGTTTCAAACTGTGGAACTGATTTTGTATGTGGTGTTTCTGCACTTACTTTGATACCAGTACAGATGCAGCATCCCTGGGACTGCCACTCAATACTAGATAAGACTGAAAGAAAAAAAAAATCACACTGTAAAAACATGGCTCTAAGACATCATTACATACTTCAAGTCTGAGTAGCTGCAGAGCAAACCACAAATACTACAAGACTAATTAAAACTTTGTTCTGGTGTTATCCTACTGGATTCTCTTACAGATTTCTCTTCAGTCACCGCCAGTTAGATACATACTGATGAGTTGTCTCTTTTTTTAGTTGAAAAATACAACGTGCTATGCTATAGATTGATGCAGGTTACTCTTTGTTGTAAATATCACAGAATTACAGCAGCAAAACATTCTTACAGTTTAATCATTTATTGTTGAAGATCCACAAACAAGAGTCATGCCATTCAAAATCCACACACACATCAGTTTCTCAAAGAAAAAAAAACATATACCAGAATTATATGTGCTTCACTTACCTTTGCAATAGCAAGAATACGGTCCATGATGGGCTCTCTAGGCTTACTGCCCTCTGCCTCCAGATGTCCATCCAGACGATAAAGGTCAAACGGAATGAGACAAGTCATGGACAGCCACAAGAGCAACATATAGCGAGTTTCCCAAGTCTGGAATGAGTAAATGGTAAAATACACTACTGTTGAATGTTCGACCAATAAAATGAACACAAAGCATATCGGAGTTAATTGCACATATTGTTTAAAAAGTCTGTTATTTTTCCATCCTCACCTCAGAGTCTGTGGGATCCTGTCTAGACAACAGGTCCAGAACCGGCTGGACATCGGAGACCTCATGAGGAAAAAGCTGCATGAAGATTTTATAGCCTCTGACCTAGCCAGAGACAAATAAATGCATTCAAACAACCTGAGCACTCCATCACTAAGTAGTACTACTACTAAATATGCTCGATAAACAAGTGTGTCATGCTTTGCTCAAATTCAAACAAATGTCATGAGTGTACTGTTTTACACTGACCTTACATATGATGTACAGAAACTTGAAGCCCAAATGAACCAATGAAGGTGGAGAGTCTTCACTCCTTACAAAGTCCAGTATCAGGTTCAAAATCCATTCTAGTGGCCAGTTTGGAAAAACAAAGTCAACATGTGCGTTTTTATTACATCTAAAGCCTGTAAGATTGTCTGTAGCACTACCATAAATTGCATTTTTAGTTTCGCATAGCTTACCTAGATGAGGGTCCAGAAGATGAGGCTGCTCTTGATATCTGTTCATTATCACTGTAGGAGGAAACGCACAGACTGTCATGAACTGCGAGAAAGCTGAAGTCACCTATCCAGAAGTGGAAACGGTGTATTTAGAGTTTACTTTACATGTGGATGTCTGTCTCACCCAAGAACCTCTCTGTGGCGGACTCGCTCGTCCCCATGTCCCCGTGGATCTCCGGGAGGCTGGAGATGAGGGCTCTGGTCTCTGCGCTCTCACTGAAGCCGCCCAGGACACAAGTATTGACAATAGCGTCCGTCTCTCCTCCTTCGCCACCGGAACAACCATTCTCTGTCTCCGAAAGGGCCATTCCGTTCAACTTTACCTGCAAAAAGTGTATTTACTGCAGGGAGAAACCTTCTTTTGTCCAAGTTGTGTACTAGTTAGCTAGCTAATATTAGCTTAGGAAATAAGCAGGGAAAGACCGGATATAGAAAACAAACTGCTACGACAAGTTGTTGGTATTAAGAGCATTGACCTGGAACATGATTTCGCCCAGAATTAAATTATTTCACCATCATAAAACCTAGATATTGGTTTAAAAAAAAATCTGCGATGATGCAGCCTGTAGCTCACGAGTATATTGATGTAGCCTAACTGCAGAACACTTACATCCCGCCCCGGTACGGCAAGCGAGACGGTTCGAATATAATTGCAGGTCAAATGATAGGCGTGGTCGCAGAAAACGCAAAATTTATTACCAGATTAATGTATTCAGTGCTGAACAGTTAAATTTTTTTAGCAGGGCTGGTGATTTTTTTTTTTACTCTCTGTAAGGACTAAACACCACACTGTTCATACTGTGTTTATACTATACGTATCTCACATCTCATATCTATTGTTTACACTGTTTATACTGTGTTTTCTCATTAACTTTATATTCTGATGTGTCTTATTATTGTTATTTATGTGGAACACTCCTATCACCTATGGATTATTGTATTTATATACTTAATGTGTCCATACCACTCTATCCATACTGTTCATTGTGTTAATATGTATCATACTCTACATAACAAATTCCCATAACATGGGAATAAATCCAGTGCAAACGCAGTATAAATAAGATATGCATTATACATTACACAAAAACAAAACAAAAACAACTAAGTTACCAGAATAAGACCAAAACAGTAAGAAGTAAAGTTGGCAATATTGCACATAATATTAAAATATTACAGGTGACAATTAACATTGCTCATGAAAGTTGATTATTTATATTTGATAATGAAATCTGCTCATGAACCTAAAAGTTTGCACATGAAATTCTAATTTTGCAATCCAAAGAAATTGATCTTTCATATACAATTGATAAAGAAACTTTGTAAACAATGTTGATATTATTGTTCAGTGATCAGTGCCCACGACGTTTAGGCTGTCCTTCTTGCAGAGACGGGAGGAGCTGTACAGTATGTGATAGAAAAGATCTCCTGTTGTGTTTTGTGCTGCACCTCAGTGGTCTAAGGGCTACGACCGAAGGTGATCTGGTCTAACACCAGTGTGATGTGCAGGGGATGGAAGGTGTTTTCCATTACACAGAGTAGTTTCCTACTATACATTGTATATACATCTTGTACATTCATATATCTTGCATACTTACATGCACTGTTTGTAGTACTTCTGCTGTTCATACTGTATATATCTTACCAAATTCATACTGTACTTTAAGCCATTCCACATTTTGCAGTGCACAAAAAGTTTACTGCATCTCTTGTACTTCTGGTTAGACTATAAAGTCCATTTCATTGCACTACATGCCATGACAATAAAGTTGAATCTAATCTAATCTTTATTAGCACTGCCGTTACCATTGCATAAGCTCAAATAAAGTTCATACAGTATTGTGATCGTAGACCTGTAAAATTAAAAGGAAATACGATCTGTTTCAAGACCCGAGAATTAAACTGACTGGATGTTAAAAAAAAAAACAAACACAAAGGATAAATCTTAAAACATCTCAAATCTATGGATACATCACAGCATGAAATCAGTGAATATGTTCTAATATAGCAACAGAGTAAAAATATACATCTACTTAATTATACACTTTGAAGTGGCTGATATGTTGATATGATACAGTTTGACCCAGTTCAGTTTAATGTAGTATGCTTTACTCGTACGAATATCAGGTAAACAAAATGGCCAAAGCATCAAGGCTAGCTTAATTAAAAATAATAATAATCAAGTTTATTAAAAGAAAAATAAATATTAAATCAAAAAAATAAGATGAAACAGAGAATAAGAAGATGGAGGAAAAAAAAGAAGAAAAGCAACAAATATGTGGACTGTGTGTGTTTGTTTGCCAGATGTATATTAGTGATTGATCAGTGAAGAATAGTTCACTACTGTTTCAATGTGGGATAAATAACAAATGCCGTTGGACAAACGCTTTGGATCATCTCAGGATTTAATGTCTGTTAAGCAGTGGATGACAAGGATTTGCAAGGATTTATTGCTATACAGGGACATTTTGCCTGGAGGATATTACTAGTCAGGCTATTATAATGTATAATTAATGGCATTGCATTCACTGCAAAAATCAGACATCCTTTGCACAGTGATATAGTTTTGTCTGGCCAAATTCAGACAGTTAGAAATATTAATATGTTAAGAAAGGAATTGCAGCATACCAAAATACTCATTGTAAGACCAACTTCGGCATATTTGCTCTTGTCTCATGAGGCATTCACAATCTTCAATAAAAATAAAAACTGTGTATCTGTATTTGCTATGTTGATTCTGTTTTTACAATGCAACACTGCAGGCTAGAATGTTTAGTCTTTTCAACATTTAGCAACACTATTTGGTCAAATTAGCAATATATACATAATACTAAGCTGGTGTTAAGTGCAGTTATTTCAGTAGGTCCTTCATAACCCTGATTGAAGAGCCTCTGTAGCCACCACCAAAGTGGTTCCAGTGATTCAGATAGTGGAAGATTTGGTAAAGCTGGTTCCTCTTTGCAAATCCTGGTGCCTGAGGAATCTTTTCATGGTAAGCAGAATAAAATGACCTGCTGAAGCTGCCAAACATACCAGCTATACCCAGCTCAAACTCTGAATGACCGTAGAAGGATGCAGGGTCAAAGATGACTGGACCATCTGCAGACTCTGCAACATTTCCTGTCCATAGGTCTCCATGGAGGAGAGCAGGGACAATCTCCACATCTGAGAAAAACTGAGGGATCTTCAGCTGTAAATAACAGACACAATATGAACATTAAGACGTCAGAGTACTGAAACAGTCATAGGGACTTGTGCAAAGTATATTTAATTTCTGATGGGGTCAAAGTGAAGGTGCACCTGTAGCTTGGCCCATAGTTCCCTGGCCTCTCTGTCTCCGTACGATTGTTCCACCAAGTTAATATGGTGCTGCAGCCTCTGCTGGGAGTAAAATGTCACCCAGTCATCCTGCCACTCATTTACCTAGGGAGGTAACAAAAAACACAAATCTACAGTGAATTGCTTAGATGACTCTGAATAACTTAAAGACTACACATACAGCGTACATCAGAAGTCAGTACACTCCTGTACAATATCACTTACATTTCAAATTACTCAAAATTGTATTACCTCTCAACAATTGCATTATTATTAAGTTGATTTCTAAGTACAGTAAGTTGCTTTATGAGCAATCAAAAACAAATACTTTAGAAAGGCAATATTAAAAATACAGGCCCCAACTGACCCTAACCTCAGTAAACCTGTGATTTCCAATTAGGCGAAATGCATGAACACGGTCATAAAATTATCTGTGAATACCATAACTTTCTCACCTTTCAAACTATGGGCTGTGTCTATCTGCATGTTTGCATCATGGCACCACATGGAAAAGAAGTGCCAGAGAAACTATAAAATTTGATGGTATGACTTCACAGAAATGGAAAAGATTACAGAGCAATTGGTGACCAACTAAAAGTAAGTAAACATAGGTGCAGCAGTAGTGGGTATGGAACGAGCCATAATAGAGCCACAGTGGCAGCCACAGACAGTACGCTACTTGCAAAATCTAGCTTTAAAAAGCAGATGGACCAGTGCTTCACACGTGGCCCAGTAGTTATCAGTGGAACTAGGGTTTCTGAAACAGCTCAGACAACAAAAACATCATGAATAATGTCAACTTCTAGAAATAACAATAAAGAAAAACACTTTGCTGTTCAGTACAAAACTGTACAGTTAAAAGGTGTTTAGGGAGATGAAATATGTAGATGGTACTATGAATGGCTGTGGATGCAATAAAATACTGGTTGTAAAGATTATCACAGTTTGCAGAGGCTTCAGAAAGGAATAAAATTCCAACACAATAACAATCCAAAGCACACTGCCAAAATAACACAACAGCTTCTAAAGAAGAAAAATATGAAAGCTATGACCTGACTAAGTGTGTCGCCTGGGTTGAACCCAACATAACACCTCTGGGATCTTCATAAAGAGAAAGGCAGAGCAACACAACACCTCTAGCAAAGAGTAACTAAAAAAAATAGTCTAAAGAATGGCAGAGGATCTCTCCAGAAATTTGTGCAGCACTGGTATCCTTCATTCAGAGAAGGTCAGTCTGTCATTAAAACCTAACGTGGACATATGATGTATTGAAAAAAATCAAGATTTCTATCCCAGTAATGAAAGGTATACTGCCGTTTTTGCATTATTTTCCCACTGTGTGGTCTGTAATTCTAGTATTATAAATCTAAACTTTTATAGTTTTTTTTTATTTTACATAACAGCAAATATCCTATGGTCCAATTTCCAAGTAGTGAAATTACTGCAAGGTGATACAATGTAGAATTATTTTACAATTTAGTGATATTGCACAAGGGTGTACTCACTTATGTTGTATACTGTATTTACTACATCTAAGAGACAGTGGTTTACACCAGTTTTCCTTGTAAATGGGTAAAATGTTGGTGTGTGTGTGTGTGTGTGTGTGTGTGTGTGTGTGTGTGTGTGTGTGTGTGTGTGTGTGATTTTACCTGAGGTATATATCCACAGCATGTAACTCCATCGAAGCCAAATTTTTCCACAACAGTGACCTCTGACTGCCCAGCTCCTTTTCCTGCATGTAGTCAAATACATAGAAAAAATAATTAGCAGGTAACTCAGTTTAAACTTGAGACAGAATTGTTATTTAGTGTGGTAACGGCAGGATTAATTTCTTTTTCGGTGTAGTGAAGTTAAAGTGAATTACCCACAGTTTGCTGCTCCTTATCTAATTTTTCCAACTGTCTCTTGTTGTGAAGATGCATATCTGCCAGCTGCTCTCCTAGCTGCTTTGAGTACCTACACAAAGAAGTTAAAAAATGAATTGTTTGATTAAAAAAACAGGCTGCACCTTTGCAAAAATCTGCACTGATATAGAAAAAGGTGTAGGAGAGTTCTTACTTGCTAAGACCTTTCATGTCTAGATGTTCCATCACAAATGCGCATCCTCCTCTGTCCAGTTCAATCACTTTGATGGGCTTGGGGACTTTTACAGTTTGCGTCTTTACAATGGCTTCCAAACTGGCCATCTCCCCATCAAACATTAATTTGGCCTGAGTAAAACAAAAGAAGATTCTGGGTTAGTGTGAAGTAGCACATGGATATACACGTTTCAATGTTCACATTATGGTAAAATAAATTATTGCATTGTCCTCTAATCCACACTGTCTGCACAAAGTCCACTGACAATAGCATTCAGAGGCTGTAGCTGCTGGAACATGTTCTATTCATTTATGGTGATGAATTAGCACAAATGGAAGGCTTTAGATGAACTAAGCGAATGTTACTACAGTCAAATAAATTAATCAAATGAAAAAAACACCAATAATTAGCAATTACCTCGCTCTTGTGATTTATCTTCACAAACACTCTCCCAAAGTCAGTATCATAACTCTGGCCCTCGCTGATACATCCACCTCCTGAGTGGCCAGTCGATTTCAGCATGTTAGTCCCCAACTCTTTCTTTAGCTTAGCTTCCATGGTTACTTCTTAAAAAGCGTGCAAATATAAGTACGTTAGATTAACGCCATAAACACGTTGCAAATGTCGTGCCTGAAGTTCAGGGGGCGTTTTCGAGGTTTTTCGTCTCTTAAACCAACGAGGACTTCGGTTCGGGGATGAGTTTGTTTTTCTTCCGCTATATTTATATAGTTTGCAATGTGACCAATCAGAGACAAGTACTGCATGATTGATTTGTATTTCATCCTATCGCTGCGACGGATCATGATCACGTGAAAGTCGCCATGGTGCCAAGCGAGGCCACATCGTCTCCAAGCTAGCACACCTTAGCTATGCCTTTTCGGGAAAACCAAAATGAGCAACAAACAAACGTGTTTACTTCTTGGGGCGACTGGTGTCGGAAAGACGTTGTTAGTCAAACGTCTACAAAATATCCTTTGTGCTAATTTGAATATTGCGAGCTAGAAATTGAAGAAAGTAAATACTGCTGGGTAGCTTAACAAGCTAGCTTATTTAGCCCGAGGTGCTTGTGTAGTAGTAGCTAAGTGGTTAATATAACTAACACTGGGTATTGTGTATGTTTTTTCCCACCATTTCGCCATGATACAGTCCCGTGTTATTCTCCACAGATTTGCGTACAAATACAGTTGCATCACTGTAAACTGTCGGTAAACTTGCATATTAGTTGTATAAGATCTTATGATTACATTATAGGCTATTACACTGTCCTTGAAATTTCATCCCCTTAGAAAAACACTAACATTTCAAACAGTATATGCTTGTGTATAAAGCTAATACCAAAATTTACAGCACTGGCTCCTGTGGATATTTTTCCTATCAGATTTTGTTTACTGATCAATTTGCACGGTTTAGGTGAACTGGGGACACCTCCTCCAACTCTTCCTACTGTAAGTACTAAAAAGTGTAATGTGTTATAGGTTTTCGGCCTCAATTTTGAAGTGACACCTTAGCCCTGTCTCTTATCTCTGTAAACCTCCACAGGTAGGAACCAATCTGACGGACTTGACGCTGAAAAGGAAGAAAGTGACAGTGAGAGAGCTGGGAGGATGCATGGGCCCCATATGGCCCAGTTACTTCAAAGACTGCTCCTCTGTCATCGTATGGTCTTTGTATACAATATTTGAAAGAGGTAAATAATTGTCTGTTAGGTTATTTGACTGAATCTTTCTATCTTTGTCTGTTTTCGCATAGTTCATGGTGGATTCTGCCAACATTGCTCAGGTATCCTCTTCCTGTATCCAGCTGCTGTCAGTACTTTCAGCTGAGCCTCTGCGCAATGCCTCTGTGCTTATTCTCTTCAACAAGAGGTGATGTTCCCAGCATACACATCCCTATACATTACATACCATAAATTTGCAGCTCTTCATACCATTGTGTATTTTTCTGATTTTTCATTTCAACTTCTTCCAGGGACATGCCTTGCATTATGAGCCTTATTGAAATAAAGTCCCTGTTCCGGATAGATGACATTATTGCATCTGCCACTCAGCCAATCACAACACTAGAACTCAGTGCTCGCTCTGGGCAGGGACTCCAAGAGGTGTTGAGGTGGCTGGAGTCCGTCGCTGTCAAGTGATATACGTTTGCTCCTTACATGATGATGGTACTCTCACAAAACTGACAAATGTTTTCAAGCCTTTTGGCTGACATCAGTATTCTCAGTTTGAAAAGGCGCACTATTATTAGAGGCTTCAATGATGTGTTCAGTGTTGAAATGTATAAAACTGTGGCAAGGCATATGACCAGAAAAATATGATGATTGTTGAAAAAGGTGAGTGGAGAAGGAGATGCATAAGTGATATTATTGCAGGATGAAATGATTGTGTGGATGGCCTTTTAAACATTTGTCAAAATAACACCACTGTAGGCCTTACTTAAAGTTGAAAGGTATTTAGACATATCCTACTGTAGTGTGATCATAGCACTTGCATGGAGGAAACCTAATGCTATTCTAAGGTCTTTAACTTTTCTAACTAGTAAAATGTGATGAACAGATGTATGCTTTGCTTGTCTGATTGGTTACTGTAAGTATTTCTAGTGATTTGTTACCAGCAGGGGGCGCAAACTGCACAACAAACACTGGTTCTGGGTGTTTGAGTTGTGATCATTTCATATGCATTGTATTGGTAGCAAGGGAAATGAGAAAATGCAAAACAATAAACCCATCTGAAGAATGAAAGTGTTGTAATTACACCCTTATATTTGATGAGTCAGTGGTTCACAAGCAATGAATAAAAATCTAATTCATACATTTTTAAATGCTGCCTTGCTTATCATGAATTCCAAAGCGCTTACAGTCCTCCCAAACTATGATTTCATTGAGCAATTAATGTCACTACAGTAAAAATTATGTGTACACTAATACTTCTCATCACTTCTGGTCCAACAGAAGCTCCACAGAGTTAACTGCGTTGATGCAGGAATGCCGCAGGCACTGGACAGTCGCTTCTCAGAAATCTGTCTTGCAAGGAGCCAGAAAATGCAGTGGCCAAATCCATCACCCATTTACCTGGCATTTCCAGCTCAGTTCAGTGACAAAAAATCATCATAAATATGTGCTTTTTGTGTAGTTTGTCAGTAAGCAACGGGTTATGACCTTAAGGACGTTGTACATGACACTACTAGCTTCTGATAAAAATGTGTTATTTCTTTTATGCCGTTACTGCATTATTTAAAAGAGGAGACGGATATTTAGTTACAGTGGAAGGCAGAACCATCTTGCATCAATCTAAGGGTTACTGTGCTATACAGCAATATAAAAACAACGAAGAATAGGTTTTTATTACAAGTCCTCTGGGCTGCAGTGTTGTCTGCAGTTAGAATGATATTTCAAGAGCATAACCTACTGATATTCCCCTTTTTTCTACATTTTTCTCCAGTTTAGTTGGTCCTCATAAGAAAGGGTTCTGACTGCTCTCTGCAGACTGTGAGCCCTGAATACTGCCCGAGGAAAACGGCAACAAGGGCTCAGGGAGGTTTCCTGGCAGGTCCAAACCAGGATGGGTGGGGTGAGTGAGTGATGAAGGGAGGGAAGCCCCCTGATGGCTCGTAGGCAGGGGCAAGGAGGCACTGTATGGAAGAGTGGAATGGGGAGCCGCAGAGGTGGAGCTCATCTGATTCAGACTTAGTTTTGGCTGCTCACTTTGGAATGGATTAGTGGCTGAAGGAGCACTCAGGCCTAGACGGAAAGAAACAAGAAAGAGAAGATTATTTGATTTACTTCAACCACATGTTCCAATTAGATTTACCATTTCTGAGACTGTACCTAGAACCTGATGAATCCATCACTGTTTATGTACTGGCAAAATGCAAATTGCATTGTAAAAGGTGTGCCATTAGAAAATGACAACAGAGGTACAAAAAATGCAAGTAGAATCTAAAAAGTTCATTGCTGCAATTCTAGACTGAAAGTAGGCTTGTATTTCATACAGACATACAGTGGTAATCTATCTAGCCTACAATACATGTATGTACAATAGGAAACAAATAGCAGAAATGTACACATCATTTTCATTTACTAAGTTACTTTAAATATAGACCTGCAGCTATCAAAGCAACCACTTTACTGCTGCTTCAGTGGAAAAGCAGAATGACTGTTGCATCAGCAGTCAATGACACAATACATACCTGATAAAAAGGGGTTCTTGGTCTTTGCTGGGGGGTTTGCTGGGATCAAGGTGTCTAAGTTTACCAAAGAAGCTGCTGTGGGGCCCAGGAAGGACTCAGGCGTCCGGCATGTACGAGGGCTGGGCGCAGCCAGGCTTTCTCCAAGACGGGACAGGTCAAAGAGCTCAGGGCTGCCACCCCCTCGCCCGTTAACATTAACCTCCCCGCCATCCATGGCATCATCAAACAAGTCACCATCTAACAGCAGAAAAGAAGAGACAATGAAAGCATGTGGGAAACACAAAAGCAAACAAAGAATAGTAAGATTATGTTTACCTGAGGGGCTTCCAGCACGGGGAGAAGGTTCGCTGACTGCTCCCTTGGGTGCTGTTCTTTCTGATGGGGCTGAGAATGGATCAACTCCTGTGGGGGCTATATACATACCAAAAATGCAACATAATTCAACAGAGTTTGATTGTCTACATAGTTTCATTAGGATCAGTTTCAGGCATGTGAGGGCCTGTAAACACACACACTCACCTGCGTTTGCAGGAAAAGCCCACACTTTCCCTCCAGTGTTGAGGTTGGGGACATTGTTTTGTGGTTCATCCCAAGGGATAGTTGGAGGCTCCCATGGTGGAGGAGGGCTGTTGGAAGGTGGAGGCACCATCCAGGGAGAATCTGCTCTTGGGATGTTGGTGCTACCTTCTTTAGCAACACAGCAGGAATTTAAAGAGAGAAAAGTTTGGCAACAAGTGAGCAGTTGAAATTAAATTGTACAAATGAAGACAGAGGAGGAATTTCAAACAATACACTGTGCAATACATCTATTTAGAAAAAAAGATTACAAAAAGTGAAATTCTTGGGCTGACTCTATCATAACACTACACGCTTTGGTCATGGTGAGCTAAGTCAAGGCTCACCCAGGGAGTCCCAGGGGTCAGTGCTCCCAGCACCAGCAGCAGCAGCCTGGTGTGGGGCGTTATTCCAGCCATGGTCGCTAGGAAGCCGATCTGTAGGTACTGCAAAAACATCTACCAGGTCCATAAAGGCCGTCTGACCACATAAACAAGAAAAAAAATCTGTGTCAGTTCAGCGTATTGTTTCAGCACTTGATATTTGACTTCATCTGGTTTGAAATTTTTGCAGCCGATAGTCATATCGCTATAGCTGATGTCGGTCCTTGATTAGTAAACGCATGTTCCCACCTCTATAGTTATATTTCATCACCCCCATTGAGACATTTCATACCCCAATATTTCATACCCCGCCTTTAGACTCCATTTCTCGTTTGCTTTCCTCCAGAGCTTTCTGGAGCAGCGACTCATCTCCTTGGCGACTGAGTTGCTCCTGTCGACAGATATACAGACACATGGACGCCTTCAGGCATTACAGCTTCTGGCAAAACTCACATATTGTCACATCACAGTATATTTATGACTCGCAGGAACAACAGCAAGCTTGTATCTTTCATATGCAACATACAGTACGCATGCATTTGTCTCACACACTAGAAAATTCTGTGGTCAAAGAGAGGAGAGAGCAGAGCATCACGGTGATCTCTAACAGAGCAGTTCTATTGTGCTACAGTTTATTAGCATAGAGAGAGAGAAAAAGGGAGGGAAGAGACAAAGAGAGGGAGTCAGGAAGCGGTGGGTACAAAGGCTGCAGAGATAAAACGAAACGGTGATAGTTATGGAACTTTTAGTAAAGCAGAAGGTTTAATATAAGTTTAACAATTTAGAATGAGAGGTATAATCATCAAGAAAAAGCAAAAAAAAAAAAGAGGATAAATCCCACTACAATGAAATAAGGTTAAAGAGAGCACACTATATTATAAAAATCCTAACTTTTGTGTGTCAGATTTAAGATTTCAAAACCGCCGACTTTGTTTTCAAATCATGTGGATGTTATTTTAAAATATTACAAGTAGAAATACATTTTTTCAGCAGTAACTACTACAACGTGCACATGTGGAATACGATGTAATTCAGCTAAACTGAAACACATGATGCTACAACTTATTTTGTTGCTTGATATAAAAAGTCACACAGTTTTAATTTTCCATGACTAATCTACAATAGATGCTTTCTGACACAACATTATTCATGTGCTCTAAATGCCTTTCTAATTGCCCCCTGGGAACAAACAAAGTTTTCTGAATCTGAATCTGATTCATTCATTTCAGAGTAATTAGATGCACTGAGCTTTTTTTGTTTTTAACTTTGCTTACAGGACAAAGAGTTTGTTGACATGCAGGCACCACATCAGCAAGGAGAGTAATACTGATGGAAATTTTGGTTGCAAAAAAAGAAATGCAAAATCAGTTGTAGAGCTGCACTTTAAGTGGAATATTTATCTTGTGCATGATATTGGCTTTTCACAGCTAAATGAACATGATTAACTATGAAGCTGGCACGTTAAAAGGCCGTCAGCTAGGAAACAGCCCATATAGAAAAAATCTCTTGGTCTCAACTCAGGTAAATCTGACTTTAGAATCCTTAATTTCACTCTTTTAAAAGTAATTTTAAGTCTCACACATTGTGTAGCTTAGTGGGGCTTCTCTGTACACAGACTCTATTGTAGCCTGCATGTAAGGTGTTTCGGCAACATGAGTAAATTGCAGTGTCTATCAAATGTGCACAAAGTGAAGTGTTTTGGGTATTTGCCTCAAGGTGATTCACTAAATTCACATGAAGAAGAACCTTATTTTCAGTCTTTTCTTATTGGAGATGAGTACATTAGCAGGAATATGATAAAAAGTGCATTAAAATATTTTGTCTCTAAAATCAGCGAATAATTGTCATAAATAAGCTAATTGTGACTTAAATATTGACCAGAATAATTGGTATTATCATTTTTCCATATTTTTGCAGGCCTCGTTATCTGTGTGGAAATATTTCAGCAACAGAAAAGATGATGTTGACAAAAAACAGGCACTCTGTTGGCACCACAAAGCTCGCTATTACAAGTGGAAAGCTAAATGTGAATGCAAGGCAAAGCAAAACATTTTTTATTACACCCTATAAGAATTTCCAAATGGTTTGCACTCAAAGAAAGTCTTCATCACAAAGTCATTTTTTGGCTTTTAGAAATATTTTGTATTTTCTGAGCATCGGCACTCCACTATAAAATATTTTTAAAATAGTTATGCATGTTATTTGATAAAAAGCCACAAAATCACATTTTATATTGGATCATGCAGCCCGAGTTAAAAGTGTTAAAAAAAAAACGGCAAGTCTGAATGTGGTTGTTTGAACTAGTTCACATTGATCTGACCAATGTGATTATCAGCAGCTGCAATTACACAAGTCATAAGTTTGTTACAAGTGTAATGCCAAATTTTCTCACTATCTCCGTAGTGGTTCAGTGCCTCTTCAGTGTGAGACTACCTGCTGGTGTTCCTCCTTGCTCAGGCTCAGGGCTAACTGGAGCTGGGTTTCCTCGTCCATATCCACGGTGGCAGCTGGTGGATGTTGGACTGGCTGTGAGATTGTTAACCAAGGAGGAAACTGCAATCAGTATTTGATCAATAAAAGTCAAAATTCTGCTTCGACATGGTCACAGTACGTGGCATGCAATTCTACAGCCATCTCATAGTAAAGGGGTCAGTCCCTTTGCCCTTCCCTGACACCACACCAGAAGGTCAGCACCAGGTCGGAGTGACTGAGATGTGTGTCTCAGACAACTGGACTGAAGGGAAGAAATCTAGTGGTTAGTAAGACAGAGGGATGAAGTTACAATTGCTTAACATCTACAGAAAGTTACATGTCCTTTTGCTGCTTAGAAGTGAGTGAATGATGGAGGTCAGAGGTCGAATCTAGGGAGGAGACAACATGAGTAGTACATGCAGCTGTTTCTCACAGGGAGAAAGACTGAGCTGTGAGGTTGGTTTTAGAGTACAGAGCAACAGGAGATGTGCTAGAGGGCAAAAGATGCATAGAAAGGGTCATCCCTTGTCCCACCATACTTGTACCTTCTGGGCCTCCTCCTTGCTGAGACTCATAGCGATTTGGAGCTGGGTCTGCTCATCAATATCCACTGTGGGAGGTGGCTAGGGTCAAGCAGGAAGGATTAGAAGGAGGACTAATCAAAGGGGAAAGGTAAAAGCATGCTTGTATTTTCTGAAGTGGCTCATAAGGAGGTCTTTTAAATAATCCAACAATTATTTCTTCCAAAGAGAAGAACAAATGTATGGATCTCAATTTCTCATCAAACTCACAGTTGATTTCTTTGATTCCAGAAATGGAAGTTCCTGTGTGCTATAGTATCCTATAGTAGCTGAGCGGAAGTCTATGCGGGCAGTGGCTGCCCTTGCCTCTGAGACTAGGGCAGGCTGTGGGTGCTTCAGAAAGGATCGATGCACACATCCTGTCTGGCTTCTCACTCTTTCACTCACAGCTTCCCCACTCTTCAGCATCACTCACACTGATTGGCCAAAGTGCCATTATTGACTACATCAAAGATTTGATGATATCACTTTCTGTTAACAGTTCTGGGAAATGGTGGCCCAGAAGACAAAGGGAGTAAGCAGTGCCTCACCACCATGACAAACAGTGTTTGAGCATGTGTGTGTGTGTGTTCGTGCGTGTGTGTGTGTGTGTGTGTGTGTGAGTGTGCCATTTAATGTTTTACTACACCATTAAATGTCAGCAGCAGCACAGCTAAGAAGCCTCTTTCTGTCAGGCGCATGTGCTGTAAGGATGACGGGTTTGTCTTCAGTGTGTGTGTGTGTGTGTGTGTGTGTCTGCGTGTGTGAGTGTGTTGTTTCACTTAGAGGTACCTTTTCACTTTCTTCTCGGCTCATAGCCAGGGCCAGCTGCAGCTGCAGCTCCTCTTCTCCGCTGGTCGCTGGTCGTGCTTGTTCCAGGTCTGGGGCAAGTGGAGGAGAGGAAGAGGAGGCTGCAGAGGAAAAGAAAGAGCAGGAGAGAGTGTGTTTTAGGGAGGAGTGGAAAGCAAAGGGATGGAGGAAGGAGTATTAACAGATGGAGGGGAGAAACAAAGAAAGAAACACTTTGGGCCGATATTTAGGGTCAGGAAAGAGCTGGCACTGTTTTTGCATGTTAATTTTCCACTGCCTGTTGTTGAGGGCCTTTGCTGGCATGGCTCGCCACAGTCTGCCGAACTTTGCCTGCACTGAGAACAATGGTGTGGCTGTGTGAGTTAGGTTGGCGGTGGGGGGGAGGAATGGACGGATTGGAGTGGTGGGGCCCACCTTATTACCCCGAATCCTCTGGATAGGTTTTGCAGGACTGAGGACCACATTTTGGGGCGGTAAGGGGGGTGGGGGGTGGTGGCAGTATACCAGTTTGGGTGCCAAGTTGTGGGTCACTGGGGTAAAAGAGGGAAGCAGGCCACACGTTGGCAAAGTCAGGTCTCAGAAACCAATAATTTCCACTGAGCTGCCCCTCAATATCAAATGTCTAAGATGGAATACTTATGGCAATTAGCTGCTGCCAACAAGTCCTGACCCCCGCACCCACGCCATCCGTCAGCATTTTGTCCAACCGTCCGCATGCTTCAGTGACTTGAAATCCCCAAGAGACCACCCCATCCTCGTTTTTTGTCTTAGAAATCATCTAAACCAGCTGTGCTGTTGTGCAAATATTTGAATTTGTGCACACACACTCATTTGTTTCAAGTATTTAAACACCTGCTGCACAACTCTAAAAACCTCTAGGAGCTTTTTTAATGGCATTCCTATCTAGATGAATTATTGGTTAGGATTTCTGGGGTGTGATATTGTTATGGTTATCCAGCATGAAACAGGCCTCTGTCTAATAAATCGAGCTCCTAATGTAATCACTGAACTCGAGACCCAGAACTTGCCGTTGGTTACCGGCCACATGTTTCCACTGGCACTCACTGTGGCTCAGAAAAGTATGCAAGTAATGTCTTTCAAGTGGAAAATATGCCCACTAAAAAGGACTTTTGGCTGACTAGTGGTAATAAAACTGTTAGATACCGCCTCATCTGTGGCTATGTCTCCATTTTCTTCAAACATCCAAACATAAAAGAGGAACTTGTGTCTTTATGAAGCCACAGCTTTGCTACTGATTAACACCCTTAATAAACACCACACACCACACAGACCGCACAAATGTCAAAGTTCATGGTACACGCTATTCATACCACACTTACAAACGATGCACACAGCTACCAGATGCTTTTACACATTGCGTTTTCCAGTTATAAGTCAGTGACATCAGCTGTTAGATGCCGACACACTCAAGCATCACTTCGGTCTTATATCACCAGGCCACCGAACCAGTGGCGTAACGGATAGTATCACCACAAGTAAACATGGTTGCCAGTTGTGGTTTTACGTTATAGTGAGACAAGCACAAACAGGGCCTCCTCTCTTTTGTAAAATCCAGTTTAGCTGACGTGACTGTAGAGTAGAATGAAAGGAATGCAGATGTCCAACCATGAGCAGAAGGCAACACTGAGACTTTTTTTCTATTATAACACAAGGAACAAGCAATACATTATCAAGGCTCGAATGTCGGAATGTGCTGCCGGTATAAAAATAGCATCTACATCTGTGAGAAATCACAGGTGAGAACTAACTGATCTGCTCATCACAAAACTCAAATGCTGGGCAGAGAGCAGAAATACAAAACTGGCAGTTTCTTAATAAATTGCCTTGTTTTCCCGTTTCTGTCAACTGGAAATTCTCGGCTGACTAGCTAACTAAAAAGTCAATGAATTCTTTTATTCTGTTACTTTCGTCATTCATAATAGTTCATCTGAATTTGTCTGACAGACTTGTGACCAACAAAACTCGTGACTTGTCATGTGTGATGACAGATGACAGGTTGTATACCACAGGAAACATTCAGGTATCTGTCAGCTCACTGTGTGCTTTGAGGAACCAAAGTAATGTTACATGTGCAGGTATGTGTGCTTTTGTTTCCTAATGGGTGTATAGTCCCTGCTACTCACAGTGGAAAGAGGCTGGTGAACCTCTGCACCTGCTGAAATCATCCCCGTACATCCCAGCCGAACTGGCCGTGTGGCGTCCCGGGTACGGAGGAGGCATGGATCCAGAGCCTAAGCTACTGGTGACCCCCGCCATGCGCGTCTTGGTCTTCAGTGCCTGGCTTCTCTCCTTCTTCAGCTTCTCCTCATCCCTCAACAGAGCCACCAATTGTTTTGCCTTCTCTCGGACGTTGACACCCTGGTCACGTCCGTCTCGATCTATGTACTGGAAGTCTCTCAGTGTCTGAATGGTGTATATGTTCTCCCGGCACTCCTGGGCCACTCGCTCAGATCCTGTTTTGATCAAATAGTCCAGCAGGGTGAGCGCCTTGTAAACGTGCCTCCAGTTTTTTCCGTGATCGTTGAGCCTCTTCCAGATCATACCCATGACCTCGGTGAAAGCCACAACATTGAAGGTCAGGTCTGCAATTTCGGACATGAGTGAGCTGGGGGGTCCCCAGTGGTCGTTGGAGGTGGCCTCCCGGACCTTGATCTCGGCCTCCGTGTAGTTGTTGACCATGTTTTTCATCTGGCGGCGGAGCGATGAGGTCTGCATGATGGCAGTAGTGTTTCACAGGCGGCAAAGGGAAGTCTAACAGCAGGCCAGCCCACTGCGATGCCTTCGGCAAGGTGGCTTGTTCGGTTCAGCGGAAAAATGCAATAAAGTAAAGGCCTCCTGGAAACTTCAGTGACGTCCACAAGTGTGTTCCTGCTGCAAAGACACAAAGATAATTTGAGTTGGTACAGGGTGTATTATTTTTATGTAGAATATTAACCACAAACACACCACATCCTCACAGCTGTTACTCCTTTTGCACAGCTTTACCTCAACATTGGTGACTACAGCTCAACTGTGCCACATTTTTTCATTCATTGGCTGTGTTTGGAAGAAGAGAGCAATAAATCAGCACCTCCAAGCGCTGTGAAACAAAACACCTGGGCTCAGTTTTCCCTGAAACACCTTGAAGAGCTCTGCATACAGTAAGCTGTTGTGGGCACCGATCAGCTTGAAAGCTATTTCCTGATTTCAATTTTACGAGATAGAATTTTCTTCCCTTAAAAGCAAATATTTGTTTCAGAATCAACTTGACTGCAGAGACTAATATTCCAATCCTTCGGTGTTGAAATCTGTGTTTTACCTTTGAGTGTTATCAGAAACGGGAGGAGCTCCACCGCTCCTGTTTTTCTGACCTGATTACATCACCGCAGCAGCAGCAGCAGCCGAGCTTTAAAGCATTTCAAGGCTCACAGCTGAACTCCTACACAAATACTCACCAGCGGTTTAATGTTTTCCTGTCACTTTGACCTGGACATTAGACTGCTTTGTCTTACATAGTCAGGGGAGTAGTCAGTGGAACTGATAGCTGTCTCCTCCATTTAACTAAGCACTGAAATGCATGAACACGAAAGGCCAGTCTGTACCTTTTGGAATCAATACCGTGTCATGAGTAAGCATTTTCAAAACTTTAAAAAGGGGAAAGGGATGAGACATGAGATTCTAATGCACCATATCCACCCATTGAGTCACTGAAATATTAAATAAGGCAAAACAGGTGTAAAATTCCTGTTGTGATTCAGTGAACAGTGCAAATGTTAACTTTTCACAAAAACACCAGGTGTACCTACATATAAGATGACAGCACTGACCCTGAAATATCTGCTATACCATGAGAGGCTTCTGTGTGCTGCAAGAGGACTGTAAATAGATGAAGTGGTAGTAAGAGTCAAAATGTTTGTAGCTCAGAGGATCGCAAACAGTTAAACTTAAGTGGTGACCAGTGGAGGCCCAGTTTAGCCCCATTATTGCCCGGCTTCCTGATTCCACAGATTGCTCAGCTGGAGTCCATGTGAGGAATACCTAAACGGGCCTTTCCTGTACATGAAAGTCGGTTAAGAGGAGAAAGGAGTTTAATACATATAATGACAGAGCAGAGCGAGCAATGCTTTTATAGTAGCATCAAAGAATTTGTGTGGCAGTTAAACACTCCCCCTGGCCACATTTCTTATCCAGTCCGGATGCCTCCATTACTGTCACAGTCATCATGAAGATATTAGTAAAGTGAAAGAGGCCCCACAGGTCTTTTTTTTACTAACAAACCTAAAACATTTACATCAGAAATGTATTTTTTCTCAAATTGTCTAACTTGTGACCTTGGCATTTTGCTAAATTCTTCATATCCAGTTTGGATTATTTGGATAATCTGTGGGCGTCTTGCTGAGACTTAATGATTCCTCTTTATCTATATAGGAAGCAAACCAAAACTGCTCCCAGATCAGGCCTACATGCTCGCCCAGGTATGTTTAACTATCTCCTAAAAAAAAAAAAATATTTGGAAAAACACGGAACCGCTATATGAAAACACGGGTTTGAATTATTTCCCTGACATGTCCTTTCTGTCCCAAACTAGGACGACTGGGGCCATTATTGCGTCAAATGGGAAGATCGGGGGGGTAGCTGAAGTGTGTGACCGTGACTCAGCCATGTTTCCGAGTTTTTAAAGTTAAAGCCTTCGACGAAACAGTAAAAAATCACAACGAGCCGCTTGGTCGCTGCCACTTTCGCCCCTGCTTACCTTCATGTCATAGCGCGTCAGCGGGGTCCCAACTTGGGGAGGCTTCGGGCGGAATAAGAGACGCCTCCGCCTCTCGGTATGTCCCGGAGCTTTCGGACAGAGTGTGGAGAGATATTTAGAGCACAAAGGAGGGGAAACAAGGTCAGAAGACGAGTGCTCGGGAAGAATCTGAAGCGCGGCGGTGCTGTTTTGTTATCAAAACTAAGTTGTTCGTGTGCGTAGACTGAGCCTGCAGATGGCACAGCGCCCCCCCTGAAAACACACACACAAAGTAAAAAATGGATGGAGAGGGAGCGACGAGAGGAGAAGGGGAGGGGAGGCCTGCTCGGTGCATGCCGAGTCAGACTTAACCCTTTCACTGCCTGATGGAAAAATCTATGTGCTGACTGGAACAGGTGATCCAAGCGCACCTACTTTGAAATTACGCACAGAATCTATATATTTAGAGGCTCAAAGAAAAAAAAAAACACTGATTTAACAACAGCTTGCATCTGCTCAGGGAAACCTAACAACATCATTTATCTAACATCCCACAGAACACCAACCATCTTGTATTAAATTGCAAGAAATCTGTGCAAAAAAAAAAAAAGTCATGCACAAGTAATGCAGCGGCTAAATATTACAGAAGACACCGCCTATAGGCATAAAATGTAATGATATTGCACTGGGAAGTAAAGCAAATATGCCACCACAAAATAAGATAAGGTACCCTTTCATTTCCCACAGATATAATAGAAAGGCTGCAACACTTGGTGAGTGAACATGTTTCCTCAAGGGGGGCCTACAAAGAACCACACTTCCTTTTCAGCAGTGTCATCCTTGCATTTCTGCTCTTTACTTATTTATCACCACTAATGGGATTTAGTCCGAAGTCACATCCTTATGCATTATATAAGACCAAAGTCTTCTCTGCGTGTTCACTTTGGCTCTGATTCAATCCGATACGCAGAGTTGTCTACATATAGATACAAGGGGAATCATATTGTGATGTGGAGTGAGGAGTGATTACCTAACTGACTGAGGGAGAAGCAGCAGGGGAAGAACAGTAGGTCGAGTTATGGTAGAGTGAGCAGGATATACAGGAAATACCAGCTCCACCTTGAAACAACAAATACACTCTTGGAGACGTTAAGAGGGTAAAGTGCAAGGAAATCAAAAGTTCATGAAATAGAGTGAAAAAGGCTCTGAAAACTTTTTTCTTTAAAACGTCTGAAATAAATTTGAAGTGTTGATTGAAAGCACATTTTTCTTGCTGCAGCTCCCTGCTTCATTTCCACGTGACTCTCACTCATCAGGTCAGTCGAGCTCAACTTCATATACCTCCTCTGGCCCTCCTCCTCTGTCTTGGCACCCTATGTCTTTATTTCTCCTGAAAACAGATGCCTGAACTTTCTTTGTTTCCCAACAAAGGCGTGATGAGGTCAGTGCAGGGGGGACATGCAGGCGAGGTTTGGGAAAACAGAAGAGGGGGAGGAGAGTGGACAGCCTACAGTGACATCACACAGGAGAGGAAATCTGACGTTTTATTTGGGTGTGTGTGTGTGTAAGAACACATGCATTACTCATGTTGTAAGAACATAAATCTGTTTATACAGACAGAATGTAGGGACACACCTCATTTTGAGGACAAAAGTAACTCCTCATTATGCAAACTGTTAAAGTTAAGAGTGAAGATATGTTTGTAAGTTGAAGGAAGGACAAAATGTGATTATGTTTGGAATAATTGTCAAGGAAATGAGTATAAATCAGTGAAACACGAAATGAAACGCAATTGTGACAGATCGAGTTTTTTTTCTTTCCATATTTAAACAAATTGGTTGTTGCCATAAAAGTAACACCTGATGTGAAATCATTGGTCAGTTTCTGTCCACTCAAGGACCAAGAGACTTCATTGTATCTGTTTTCATTTACTGCCCTCTACTGGCAATGCTTTGTTGTTGTTGTTGTTGCTATGTCGGTTATTGTGATATTTAAATAATAAATCCTCAGACTGCTCTGATGTAAATTTCTAAGCAAAGATGTCATCTAAAATGAGTTGATATAGTCTGAAACATGTCTTAAAATATATTTGCTGCATAAAAAACGACAGGACACACAAGTATGTCCAGGACAAACAGGATTATTCCATAATTTCAAAACAGATAAGTGCAAGATGTGTAAAATAAAGGTGAAATATCAAAGATTCTGCACTATTTCTAGGTCAGCAATCAAATTAAAGCAAATCAGTGGGACTGACCATGTTAACTGTTTGATTAAAAAAAACAAGTGTTTCCTGCAGTTGTATGATGTATCCTTCCATTAAATCAGCCTTTACATGACACTCAAGTGGATCTGATCTATGGATCAAAGGCTTCTTCAGGTAAATCAACTTGCGGCCATTGTTTATCTGTTATAAATACACTACCGTTCCAAAGTTTGAGGTCACCCAGACAATTCCATGTTTTCCATGAAAACTCACACTTTCATTCGTGTGCTAACATAATTGCACACGTGTTTTCTAATCATCAGTGAGCCTTTCAACACCATTAGCTAACACAATGTACCATTAGAACACAGGAGTGATGGCTGCTGGTAATGGGCCTCTGTACCCCTATGTAAATATTCCATTAAAAATCATTTCCAGCTAGAATAGTCATTTACCACATTAACAATGTCTGGACTGTATTTCTGATTAATTTAATAGTATCTTCACTGAAAAAAATTACTTTTTCTTCAAAAATAAGGACATTTCTAAGTGACCCCAAACTTTTGAACAATCGTGTATAGTTGCGCCTCTTGTTACAAGCAGAACATTGCTCACTGAGTAGCATTGTGATAGTGGGAAACCTGGCATCAGAACTAAGAGAACGTGTCAGAAATCAAATTGTTATTCTAAGCAGAGAAGTGTCAACTCATGGCAAGACAGTAGGTCTCTAAAATGCTTTACAGGAAGTGGATCAGTTGCATCCAAAGCACAACCATACAGGGTTAAAGTTACCACACCACCAGAAAATCAATACATGATGCTGTTATCACTGAGAGATTTAGAACTTCATCACAGATAGAGAATATAAGACTACTAATAGCAAAAGTCTTGTCAAAAGAAGGCTGCCACATATATGAGATGAGTTGAAGAGTCTCTCACTTTCAGGAAGAGAAATAAGGCCAAATGTTCCTCTAATTTGTATCTTCATGAATGATGAGTCACAGAAGGATAATAATACCAGTCACATTTAAAAAATAACTGCAAAAACTACCTAAAGATTGGGAAATTTGTGTACATTTTTCAGAGATTTAACTTTTCATTCAAATTGCTAAGCTAATATTATTTGTAACGAAACATTCATTCATTAAAAAAAAATTCAGAACAAATGCAAAGTAGAAGTACACTGTAAAAATGAAAGTTTTAACCATTTTTAAAGACTTTTCTGTTTTATTAAATGAGAGATAACAACCAGTAAAAAGGCAGAAAATAAAAATAATGTACATGTTAACTCTGAAATCACAGCCCAAAACTGTAGTGTTCACATCAAAAACCTGTATTTTTATGTTTTTTTTGTGCTACGTTTGATTTTAAAACCACACCTTTGTTTTTTACTGTATTTAAATGAGCAAATATGCAACTATTTTGCAAATATTTGTTGTCATTTGAAAGAAACATAAAAATATGTATAATAATAAATAGTAAATCATTTTTTAAATTGTAATTTTATAAATGTCCTCCTGTTTTGTTAAAATATTATCTAGTAAAATTGCAGATAAAAAAGTATTAATTTACATGCAGACTGTAAAAAAAGCCTAAATCTGTATTTTTATAGACTGTAATTTCTCCTTTTACATCATGTGTTTGTAAAATTACTGTATTGAAATTTGCTGAAAAATACCATTATTTTACTCATATTTACAGAGATTTTAGAAATGTTAAAACATGTTTTTTCTGGCATCATAGATTCTAGAGTTTTACTATAATTGCTGGAATTTTTTACAGTGTATCCAAAGTGCGTTCACGCTTTTAGATCTCAGTGTGTATTAGCAGACGTATTTCTAATTTTTAGAGAATATTTAGCCCCATTCTGTATGTTTGCTGCAAATAACATTGCATTAGATGCTTCAAACACATTACTATACATTTGGAGGCAAATAAAATGCATCTACTCCTGTTGCATTTTCCATCACAACATAGCTTTCAGCTGCAGTATTAACCATACGTGTTGAAATGATGCCGCTCCATCCATGGCAATCAGCCAGGATTCTCTGTACTGCTGCTTATCCAGCCAATTCTTCAGGTTTCCATGAAGAAACCATTATGTGGGCTGTTCAGTCAGGGTGCCCTTGGTTTTTGAAAAGGATCATTTATAAAAGAGAAGCCACAGCTTTACAGCATGTTCTGGTTTCTGCAATAAACTGACAAGTTACTTGGTGCTGTGACACATCCTTCAGCTTCCACTGTGTTCTCTTCCTGCATCTTTGCACTATTTTGTTTCAAATGAATGCACTCATGCTCTTGTCAGTATATGTAAAAGTTTGATTTATGGCCCCTGTGAGGCTCCAAGCTATTATGGATGTGTCTTTATCCAGTGGAAAGCAACATCCGGTTTGCTGGAGCTGGTGATGCTGCAGAGGACTCATCATCATCAGGCTCAGTGAATCATAAAGCAGAGTGAGCTGTGTCCTGAGTCTTAATACTGATTAAATGTCGTGATCATTGCTGAAAAATAAAGGGGCTTGTATGGAAGTGCTCTTCATATAGATCTCATTAAAAATAAAATCTCGACTATGCCACTGTGTGTGGATGTATTTTCAAGTGGTAGATGGACATACTGAGAGCTGAAAAATGTAAAATCCAGCAAATAATTACTGTCACCATGACAGCTTTGCAAACAATGAACGCAGAATTAACGTAATTATTTCGTGTTTGCGCATCACACTTTCAGTGTCCATGACTACAGGGGCTTGAGCAATTATCTCTGTCCATTTATCCGCAATGAGACAGGTAACACCTGCATTAAAAGCTACCAAAAATAGAAAAAGCACATCTAATTAGGTTTGAACAGTCCAGGATGTTTTGATCTTTGAGTGTTTTCCCCCGAAACAAACGTCCAAAAGTAATTTAAGTTGGATCATTTTGGACATATTTGAAGAGCTGCAGTGCACCAAGTGAAAGTGATACTCCCAGATTTATATAGAGAAGGAAAATTACAATGTTTTTCAGTGGCATTGAGTGGGGGAGGCCTTCATGCTTCTATAAAAGGAATGTATTCTGGATGAGCCCGGTGACGCAGAAAATGTGCTTGTTGAGGGTTTATAAGAGAGGACGCCCTGCGCTCTTACAGTGGACACATGGGCAAGCAACTGGGTCGGTCAGATTTTTGAGAGCCTCTAGGAGACCCTTGAAAGAACATAGAGATGAACGCAACCGAGAAGTTTCACCTTCCCGTTGACGGCATCCTCAAAATGTTCCACTCTCTCCCCGGGCACCACCAATCACGCATTATGCACACAACTCACCAGACCCTCACCCCAGTCCTGCAGCACCCAAAAGTCTCAAACATAACGAAGACAGGCATGGGCATCATCAAAACCGTCAAAGGCTGCTGGACGCAACAGGATGGCAGAGTTGGATCGAGTAGATCCTCGAGTTCTGGCAACCGGCAAGTATCAACTGATCGACTCCCCAAACGGTCCGTGGATCGGCTGGAGTTGGGTCTGACCAAGCCCAGGAACTGTCACAGGATAGTTGTGCTCGGGGCGCCCAAAGTAGGTAAAACCAACATCCTGCAGAGGTTCTTGGGGAAAGAATTTCAAGAGCAGTATGAACCCACAATCGAGGATTTCCACAGAAAGCTGTTCCGCATAAGAGGGGAGGCGTATCAGATTGATCTTCTGGACGCAGCGGGTGAGAAGGACTTCCCTGCGAAGCGGAGGTTATCCATACTGACAGGTGAGGAATCTGTCAAGAGATGTGGATTTTTCTGTGTGTTTAGAATTAAGGAGATACATAATTATGCTCTTAAATGGACATTTAATAACCAAACTGATGCTCTTTTTCTCTCCAGGAGACATTTTCCTGCTCGTCTTCAGTCTGGATGACAGAGACTCTCTGAATGAAGCCTGCGAGCTGCTCAGAGAGATCAAAGCCGCAAAGGCAAAATTACTGAAATCAAAACGTCCAGCCAAAGTGTCAGCCGTGATATGTGGCAACAAATCGGACCTGGACGCACAGAGAGTGGTGAGACGCTCCGAAGTAGGGATGGTCCTCGGCGAGGACCTCCCGTACTTCGAAATTTCTGCTAAAAACGGCACCGGACTGGAGAGCGTATTCAGAGCTCTCGCCTCTCTCGGCGGACTACCAGACGAGACCAGTCCGTCGCGACACCAGATCATATCCATCCCCACCTACCAGTCGCTGTGCGTCCGCCAGCGAGGCAGGAGAGGGAGCCGCACGCCGGAGCTCGGTGCGCCCTGCGCCGCCGTGGACCCTCTGGCGCGTCGACCGAGCTTCTCCAGCGACCTGCGGCTGGTGCTTGGATCAAGCACCAAACACAACAAACCCGAGAAATGTCAGATTCAATGAATTGTGAGGCTTCTCGACAAACAAATTGCAGTAGTATGCTGCAATATCATATATGTAAGGAGTTATACTCCGTAGCACCTGGCAGGACCGTGGTGCATTTCTTTTTTGCTTTTTTGTATATATATATATGAGTGTATTATATCATCCTACAATAAAAGTTGAATATTTCTTATTGTCATAAATGCTTTCTTGTCATCTATTCCATCAGTCAGTTTATTATAGACACACAGTCCATTTAAGAAACAAGGAGATAGAGAGACATTGTTGTGTCATGGACGTAAGCAATCATTTTATCTCAAGTGATGATGCAAAACCCGATCGTAAGTGTGTGGGAGGCAGCCCAGTTACGCCAGATGATGACTCAGACAGAGACCTTAAGTGTCTTTTAATGCTGTTAGACATGAGGGATTGTTCATCCGGAGCGCCCACGACGTTGTGAATAGCGTCAAGGACCGAGGTGAGACAATGGCTGTAAATCAGCAGTCTACACACTCTCGTATCACCATGGTTATTCCGAGGAAACAGAGTCACAGCATCATTTGAAGAGGGAGAGGAGGAGGACGAGAGGAGAGAAATCAGCACCATGGAGAGAGAACACTGATTAGAAACTCAGCTCTTTGCTCTGACACTGAAATGAAGTTCAATACACTGTATGGACTTTTTACAACTATAGTCTTGACACAGCAGGCACTCAGCCTGTCAGTTACTTTGAAGAAGACAGATGTCCTCATGTGATCTGTAGACAACCCTTAAATACTCTTCTTATTAAAATAAGATAATGATCAGAATCACAAACACAATACATAATCTCATCATATATTGGCTTATGACTATCAGATCAAATATTTGTGCTCTATTATACAAGACAAGACTAGAATAGTGTGTATGACTTGTAGTGAGAGCATCATGTGGGAGTGAGTAGGAGGGCTATGCAAGGACAAACATCTGAGAAGGTTTGCTCGGTTTGTCAGAGCTCCAAGAAGTGCTTGGTTGTAACAAATCTATAAATAGCTCTATAATATAGCTTTGGAGGAAAAAAATTGCTTTAATAAAAAAAAGAAATAATGGCAAGACTTGTCAGATTTGCTGTGGCTAATGATGTCTTGAAATGACAGAAGATTAAATGATACCAGAATCAAGAGAGGGTAAATAAATGGTTAAGTACTAGAGAGGAGTGTACTTGTAATAAAAACTGCAATTTGTGTTAAAGAAAGGTTTCTATTTGAATTTTATACATTGTGCAAGTTAACGCTCTGTAACAAAAGAACAAAAAATAAATAAAAAACGGTGGCAATGTGGAAGCAACAGTGTCCAAAAAAACATGTTAAAAATGATGAAATACTGAAAAGAAAAAGGTGAAAAAATGTAAAACAGTGATTTGTTTTAAAATCAGATTGCAATACAGTAAAACTGTGTCATAATACAGTCACACATTATAAAAGAACAAATAGCTGTTGGCAGGAATTTAGATTTTTGAGGCAGAAACTGTATTCTTTAAAAAAAAAATCAACATGCAAATTTATGCTTCATCTGTGATTTTACTAGATAACTGTAATTCAACAATACAGAGAAAAAAAACGGTGAAATCACACTTAAATAAATAAAACAATAGTATAAATAAATTTGTAAAAAATTTCAGTCCTTAATATGCACTCTTTTCTTTCAAACAACAGCAAATATCTGTAAAATAATGATAATTTTGTTGATTCAATAACGGTTAAAAAAAAGTGTAACTTTTTTTTAAAAGCATTTATTTATGCCCCACTGAGATCAGACATCTCATTTACAAGGAAGACCTGGTGAAGAGGGCAGCAGCATAGTCACACTAAAAATAATAAACAACAGATAAAATTAGCATTTAAACTTGCTCACACATAATATTTGCACACAGACAAGGTAGACTGGAATGATTTCACCAGAACTTTAAATTCATTCAGTGCAACAAGGACTTGAAGTTGAAGATGAGATTGTAATTAATTCCAAGCATTAGGTGCAGAAAACCTAAATGCTTTCTTGCCCAGCTCAGATCGTACTTTGGGGCCGAAAAATTGCAGAGTATCCATAGATCGGAGATTGTGACTTCCATGTTTCCTTGGAAAAAAAGACAAATAGGAAGGAACAATACCCAGAATGATTCTGTAAAGAAACACATACCAATGACTGAGACGTTACACACCTGAAGATGTCCAGCTAACTTTAAAGCAGAGCACACAATGGTGAATAAGGGAGCCACATGTGATAATGAATCTCAGTGCCCCATGGTACACACTATGCAGCATGATAAAACAACTAGCAGAAGTCTTCATATGTAACACACCTCCACAGTTAATAACAGGCAAAAAGGTTGTTTCTACCAATTTCTGTTTCACACAAAAAGAAAAGTGAGCCTTGTTTCCGTAATAAAATCCTAATAAGAGTTTCAGTCTTTTTACCATATACTGAACGTGCTCCTTAAAAGACAAATGATCATCAATTAAAAATCCTAGATATTTAAATGTAGATACCAATTCAATTTGTTGAGCATTTCTCGTTACATTTTTTCCAGCGTTTTTCAAGTAGTAAAGAACATTCACTTTGTTTTGTCTGAATTTAAACAAGTTGCAGATAACAAAGTTGTTCCTGTACTCTGTCAAACCCAAGTTGTAAACACTGAAAGGCTTCCGCAGGAGTGGGTGCTGCACAGTATATGACAGTGTCATCAGCATAGAAATGAAAAGTTGAGTTTGGAATATTCTGTCTGAGATTATTTATGTAAATAGTGATTTTATTTATTTATTTATTTATTTTTAATTCTTTGTTTTACCAGGTAAGATCAGTTGAGAACAATTTCTCATTTACAATGATGACCTGGCAAAAGGCCCCACCAGGAAGAAAGATAACAAATAAATAATACATATACAAAAAAGGACATGCAAGTGTTTAAACAGAGATTAAAAACACCCTAAATTAATGTTAACAATTCAGTGAAAACAGTCAGCATGTGCAGTGGTCAGCTAGGGTTTGCTGCAGCTTCTGCTTAAAGATGTAAGGTGATGGAAACGATGACAGTTTCAGAGATTTTTGGAGGGAATTCCAATCGAATGCTGCAGCAAAGCAAAAGGAATTCCGGCCAAAGACAGTGCGAACCTTGGGGATACAGAGTGTTATGAAATCACTGGACATCAGGTGGTAGTTGTTATTATGGGAGGGGTGCAGGAGGTTGGAGAGGTACTGAGGTGTCTTCCCTGAGACCGTCTTTTAGATGACTAAAAGCCAGTGCTGGAGTTGCCTGGTGAAAAATAATGGGCCCAGCAAAAAACCTTGAGGGACGCCCTTTTTCACTTGCAATACCTCCGAGAAAGAGCCCTCTATCTGAACAGCCTGGGTTCTACATTCAAGATCATTTTCGAACCACCCAACTGCTTGTTGAGAAAGGCAAATATCTAGAAGTCAAACAGTACAAAAGAATTAATTACCATTTGTGAAAAATGCAGATTTTCATGTGGATGTTATCTACATGTCTGGCCTGCTTTTTTTACAGCTAACATGTAAATGAATAGTTTTCTCTGTGACTTTACTAGCTATTGTCTGTAATTACTGCAAAACAGTAAAAATCTGTAAAATAACAGCACATTTTCAATTTTTTTTTAACATTCCTAAGCTAATAACTATAAATAAAAATATTGGTACATAAGCCTATTTTTACTCCTCTTTGACTAACAGCTAGTGACACTGAATGCTACATCATTAAAGTCTATTCTTACAGGCGTACTTCATGCCTCATGATGTAATTCTGAGACTGCTAATGAACTAAAATGAGTTTAGTTTCTTGGGTTTATAAGCAGTGCTGAAATCCAGGAGTAGTTTCTGTCTAAGATCCTTGACATTAACACCCAAATATATATTTATTCATTACTTGGTCATTATCACATCTTTACTTCCTCTCTTTCACAGACCTCTTTGAGAAAACTCCGGGAAAATTATTATTAAATTACAGCTATAAAAGCTTACAAAAGCTATGACTTCTCCTGGAATAGAGACTCCAGTGACAGTCAGGCAGGAAATTAATATTCATTCAAATGGTAATTTTAAAAATAATATGCGATGAAACGTGCAGTTATTGCTTTTGGCCATAATACTCTCTGCCTGAGACTGAAATAAATGTGCTCTGCAAATCTTTTCTTGGTAAAACTCGTGGCCATTTAAATAAGGCCTGGGGCATGAAGTTATATTCCTTTTTTTTTTTATACCGGTTGTACTTCTAAAAGCAGAGGAAAAAAAAAAAAACAACAAAAAAAACCCCACATGAATTCTCAATAGAGATGTACTGAATAGGTCCTCATCAATTCAGACTATTTCCTGTGCACAGGGAGAGCGATAATCATGTTTAGATGACAGTTTAATGGCTTAATGAGAAATGTTTCTGTGCTAGCAATAACTGCACATAGAACACAGAGGCTTTTAGAAATACATTAACATCTGATATTCCAAGTCTCAAGGTGACGCACAAGATTGGAAGATTAAAATACAAAGGCCTGTGGAGTGTTGTTTTGTTTCTCTTAAAATCAGGGGTAAGATAGTGTATTGAAAAATGTACTGAATTGAAAAGTGAAAATGACACAGTTTCCCTAATTTTGAAACCTAAATTGTGTAACATTAAACTTAAATAGAACATTTCAGACTGATTTGCAGTAGTGTCTTTACTCTTTTTATATGTTTTTTCAGCCACATACAAACCCAAAAACAAGCTTGTTATGAAGGTATTTGCACTATAACTTTAATGTCATTGGGGGTTGGAAGTTTTCTTTGTTTGTCCATCAGTAAACACGGAGTGGTCTCTGTGTGGCTTCTGAAGAATTTGTCTTTCCAGCTCCACCAGAAGAGTTGGAAGTATGCTGTCCAGTAAGGCCAGTCCGTCCCAGGAGCAGCACAGCCCCCTGGAAAGGACAGAAGATGCAATTACGCACAGGGTAAAAAGAACTATTAACTGATAAACTGATCAACAAATAAAGAATCCGCAATTATTTTGTTAATAAATTAGTAATTATTTGAGCAGAAATGGGTCAAACCTTCCCTGTTTCCAGCGACTCAAATGCTGATGCTCATCTATTATACACTGAACAAAAATATAAATAAACACTTTTGTTTTTGCTCCCATTTTTCATGAGCTGAACTCAAAGATCTAAGATGTTTTCTATGTACAAAAAAGGTCTATTTCTCTCAAATATTGTTCACAAATTTGTCTAAATCTGTGTTAGTGAGCACTTTTCCTTTGCTGAGATGATCCATCCACCTCACAGGTATGCCATATTAAGATACTAATTAGACAGCATGATTATTGCACAGGTGTGCCTTAGGCTAGCCACAATAAAAGGACATTCTAAAATGTGCAGTTTTACTGTATTGGGGGGGTCTTGGGGAGAGGGGGTCAGAAAACCAGTCAGTATCTGTTGTGACCACCAGTTGCCTCACGCAGTGCAACACATCTCCTTCACAGAGTTGATCAGGTTGCATATTGTGGCCTGTGGAACGTTGGGTTGTGTATTTTTGGTATATGCCAATCCACAGCATCCCAAACATGCTCAATGGGAGACATGTCCAGTGAGTATGCTAGCCATGCAAGAACTGGGATGTTTTCAGCTTCCAGGAATTGTGTATAGATCTTTGCAACATGGGGTCGTGCGTTATCATGCTGCAACATGAGGCGATGGTTGTGGATGAATGGCACAACAACGGGCCTCAGGATCTTGTCACAGTATCTCTGTGCATTCGAAATGCCATCTATAAAATGCAGCTGGGTTCGCTGTCCATAACAAACGCCTGCCCATACCACAACCCCACCGCCACCATGGGCCACTCCATTCACAATGTTGACATCAGTGAACCGCTCAACCACACGACGCCATACACGCTGTCTGCCATCGGCCCTGTACAGTGAAAACCGGGATTCATCCATGAAGAGTACACCTCTCCAAAGTGCCAAACGCCATTAAATGTGAGCTTTTGCCCACTCAAGTCGGTTAACGCGATGAACTGCAGTCAGGTCGAGACCCCGATGAGGACAACGAACATGCAGGTGAGCTTCCTTGAGACGGTTTTTGACAGTTTGGGCAGAAATTCTTTGGTCATGCAAACCGATTGTTGCAGCAGCTGTCCGGGTGTCTGGACTCAGACAATCTTGGAGGTGAAGATGCTGGATGTGGAGGTCCTGGGCTGGTGTGGTTACACGTGGTCTGTGGTCGTGAGGCTGGTTGGATGTACTGCAAAATTCTCAGAAATGCCTTTGGAGACAGCTTATGGTAGAGAAATGAACATTCAATTCATGGGCAACAGCTCTGGTGGACATTCCTGCAGCAGCATGCCTATTGTACACTCTCTCAAAACTTGCGACATCTGTGGCATTGTGCTGTGCGATAAAACTGCACATTTTAAAGTAGCCTTTTATTGTGGCTAGCCTAAGGAACAACTGTGCAATAATCATGCTGTCTAATCAGCATCTTGATATGCCACACCCTGTGAGGTGGATGGATTATCTCAGCAAAGGAGAAGTGCTCACTAACACAGATTTAGACATATTTGTGGTCAATATTTGAGAGAAACAGACCTTTTGTGTACATAGAAAACGTCTTGGATCTTTGAGTTCAGCTCATGAAATATGGGAGCAAAAACAGAATTGTTGCATTTATATTTTTGTTCAGTGTAGTTAACTGAATATTTTTTGATTTTAGACAAGTTAAGCTGTTATTTCAATTACCTTGAGGAAATTATGAGGTATTTTCAGAAGAAAGAAAGTATTAATGGACACTGAAAGTAATTTGTAGTCCAGAAAATTTTAAATGTAAAATCCCACAACTTGAACATAACATCACCTGTCATCAAGAATCAGTTGTCCACTCTGCACCAGCTGTTGGACATCCATAGATGCACCAAAGATTTCACAGAGGCCCATTTCAGGGCTAAACAGCTCCCAGTGCTGCACATGTACAAAAACATGAATGCAAACAACATTATTACATTTAGGAAAAACACCTGAATACTGGGACATAATGTTCAGTGACAGAGAAGGTTATACAGAAATGAGAGTTGATTGTGTGTGTGCTTCACCTTGTGACTAATGCCTCTGGTCTTTCTCATTCCCATCACCAGCACCTCCTGCAATCTGTCAAACAAACACGTATCATAACTGAACTTCAAGGACAGAACGGGGAGAGTAACTGGACTAAATGATAACTTTGAAAAAGGACAGAATGTTTGAAAGAACAAGCAGATTACACCATCTCCACACTTTTAGTAACACTGTGTTAAATTACACTCAGTGGATTGGCTGAGGCGTTATTGTCACCATTCACAGGAGCAGAGTATTTGTGGAAATCGCAGCTGTCTTCTTGTGGATTTACTAAACATGTCCATTCCAAGACACAACACCACTGTGTGTAAGTGCAACAGCTCACAGTTCAAGACGACTGAGTTGAATCCGCCTCCGTGTCCCGTGTCCCCTCTGCTGGACCTCACGGATCCACACGTCAGGCTCCAGAGTCTGGGTCCGGGCTTCCCGAAAAACTCCACCCTCCCCGAGCGGGACAAACCGCCCATGTGCTCCTGTTCCACACACAAAAAATACAGTTCCACAAATATGGCGAACATGATTTAAAGCTTTAATAAGTAGAATATACTACCTGGGCCGACACCGATGTACTGTTTTCCTCTCCAGTAGCTCATGTTGTGGTGACTCACAGAATTCTACATAACAGAGAAAAGCGTCATTGTGCTGGTGGGATTGTTCCTCTGGATGAGCTTATGAGCCAATACAGCGCAAATCAGAGAAGACATCTGCCTTGTTAATGGAGTGTTGATGAAAACCGCACGTCAAAAACAAAGCAAACAAGCTTCATGTGCATCACTCAAAATTCAAGAAGCAGGAGGGCTGTCATAATGATGACATTTTAGTCGATGACTAATTCCCACAAAGATAACTACAATCAGCAATCTGATTGTCTTTTTCATTTCCTCATAATTATTATTTGGCTTTTAAACCAAAATACGTCCACCACACGGTTTTGGTGACTTTGCAACAGGTTCCATGATGTTATTATCAACAGATGCTCACTGAAATAGAGCCGATATTAGAAGTTAAGTGCCTCGAAATGAACAGTTGGTACCAACATACCATCGCAGAAGAAGAGGGTGAGAACATCGGAAAACAATGTAGAAATTGGGATTGAAATGTTAGTTTCAGCTGGTTGTTTTCATATAGGTGAGTGGAAAATATTCACACTGATTATGAAAATTTATCGAAATCAGGCAGTTAAGGAATAATTGGCCTCAAAAGTACATTTATTTGGATTTCGAAGGAATGAAGCTTTATTCTCACTCACGATTAGCTAACCAGTGATATTACTGCCTACAAAGCAGGTGAGCTGCAATTACTGTTTACGTTTTTGTATTTTTTAGGTTCAACAGTGCATCAACATTTGACTCATTTTTAATGTGTCTGATACAGAGGCTGTAGTTGCTTCTTTTTTAATATGTGATTTTATTGACAATACATTTGAAACATTCACTCATTAGATTTTCTCTGCTCCATAGCAAAGGAGGACTACATCTGGAGGGCTTTGACAGGACTACAAATCAGTGTTAGAGGCTGAATAATCGCATGCTTCAAATCCATTTGACTAAAAGTTGAAAACCATCAAGGCAAGCTATTAGCTTTCCATCATTACCTTAAAATATCCAGAGAATCCAAAATTTTTACTCAAAGTAACATGAATGAGAAGCTTGAGCCACACCATGTTTTCCATCCAAACTAACACTCAGAATTATTTGAACAGTGTATCAACAATCAATTTTATCTCCAATAGGCCGTTAACAATGAAAATTGCTATACAGAGAAATAGTTAGATGTAAATACACAGAATGGCTATTGTGGGAACCACAAATACCAAAACAAAACATTTTAACCCTTAGATGTACAAGCGAGTGGACCCTACACTCTTCAATAAGTGGGTCAAAAATCACCCGTATAAGAATCGATGTGTTTTTATGCCCTTTTTTTTTTTGACATTTTGGTGAAGAATAATCATTTGTATTATTGTTTATATTATATTTTTGTCCACACAAGAACGATTTCATGTTTGAAATAATTTTATTTTTCACTTTCTAACATATTTTGAACATTCTGATAATTGAAAAAGAATATTACACAGAACAGCAATAGAAAAAATGTCAACATCCATTTTGTTGACATTTTCCCACTCTTTTCCTTCAGCTGCTGCTGCTCTGCATCCCCTCAAGTTTGTGCGCTGCATCACCTCTTGTATGATATTATCAGTGATAAAGACCTTACAGTAGTAATACAAATATTACAATTTCTTTAAAAGTATAAAAGGAGACCTAAAAATTTAAATGGAATGACATTAAAAGCATATTTTTTGAGGAAGAACTGGAAAATGAAAAGATAAAAATTTTTCATTACAAAGATATTGCAAGAAAACAACCTCACCGGGTCATTTTTGACCCACTTATGCACCTAAGGGTTAATTTCAAGAAAATTAAGAATTATTACTAACTCCAGAAGTCTCAACATCTGAACTAAATATTTTTCTGTTTGCTGCTACTTTTTATTAAGTTTGGGGCTCTTTGGTACTACAGCAGTTGAGATTATGTGTTCTATTTCTGCACTGTAGTGTTATATATTATATGCCTTCAGTATTCAATTAAAGTAATAAACTTGCCTTTCCTATAATCTTTGATCATACAGGTGAGGAGGAAAAATCTCCAAATTAGATTATCATTGAAATATCTTTCTACTGAAAAACTTACATGTCTTGCGAAATTAGAGACTTCATACTGCAGAAATCCGTGCTGCTGGAGAGTCTTCCTAGCACACTGGTACATCTCTGCTGTCACGTCTTCAGCAGGGACGGTCACTTCTCCACATTGTACCTGTTTAAAAAGCTGAGTGCCTCTCTCCAGAGTCAGCTGGTACAGAGACACGTGGTCATCACAAATCCTCAGCAGCTCAGACAACTCCTTTTCCCAGGATTCAACTGTCTGTTTGGGCCGTCCGAACATGATATCCACCGACACCCTGCCAGGGCACAGCCTCCTGGCCTCTTCAATAGTCTTCAAAGCTTCTTGAGAACTGTGGTCCCTTCCCAAACTTTTCAAATCCTCATCCTGCAAAGACTAAAGGAATGAAAATGATGTTAAACCTGTAATGATTGCATATATTCTATGATTCCATAGATTGTGTTTACCTGAACCCCAATGGAGAAGCGGTTCACCCCGGCTCGGACGAAGTCATCAAGCTTTGACATCCCCGCAGGAGTAGGGTTGACCTCAAGCGTGATTTCAGCCTCATCGGAAAGACTCATTCGCTTAGAAAGAGTTTCGAGGATGGCAGCAATGGTGGATGGGTGAGTCAGGCTTGGAGTCCCACCACCGAAAAACACAGAGGTGATGCTGCAAATGAAATCAAAGCACGAGGAGGGAATTAGTTGGAGGCTGCCGGTTCCAGTAGTGGGTTTCAAATGGAAGGTCAAATAAATCAATATACCAAGATACTTGGCTGAGCTGCAGCAATGTGTCAGTCTCCCACTGAAGGCACTTAGTCATGATGTGGTCATTGTTCTTTTTGGGTATGTACTTGTTGAAATTGCAGTAGGAGCACCTCCTGAGACAATAAGGCCACTGTAGAAAGAAGGAGTACAGAGGGTTGTGTTTGTTATCTTTATTCAAGAGCGTGGTCTTTCAGTTTGACAGTGTTATATCTTCATTTCATGTTCAGAATTGGAATGTTCATCTGCGAAACAACGCTCAAAACTGTTTGCACTCAGATATACTTTTGTTGCACAAATATCTTTAATTTATCAATAATTGATCAATATAAATACACTCACCAGCCACTTTATTAGGTACACCTGTTCAATTGCTTGTTAACACAAATATCACCAATCGCATGGCCACAACCCAATTCATTTAGGCAATTAGACGTGGTTGAGACAAGTTGCTCAAGTTCAAACCGAGCATCAGAATGGGGAAGAAAGGGGATTTAAGTGACTTGGCATGGTTGTTGGTGCCAGACAGGCTGGTCTGAGTATCTCCCAAACTGCTGATCTACTGGGATTTTCACCACAACCATCCTGAGGATTTACAGAGAATGGTTTGAAGAAGAGAAACTATCCAGTGAGCAGCAGTGGCATACTTTCAACAAGGTGTTGGAAACATTCTGCAGAGATTTTGGTCCATATTGACATGACGGCATCGTGTAGTTACTGCAAATTTGGTGTACCTAATAAAGTGGCCAGTGAGTGTATGGACTCCACTTGCTGTCTGCAGCCGGAAAAAAATAGGTTGTTCTACAGCATCCCTTTACTTACTTACTTTACTTAGATCTCAAAGAAGTATTTTTATTTCAATGGTGCTATCATTGTAGTTGGTAAAGGCATATTTTCAGAACATTCATGAGAATATGTTTGCTTGGATTTAAAATGTTATAGAAAACTCAGTAATGCCACACTGTAAGTAGCAAACAATAAAATGGACACCACGAGGGACTCTGTCATTTGCCAACATCATTGCTGGTGTCTGTTGGCTGGGGACTTCTGTCCCAGAAGTTAGACGAGTGCATAAAAGCAGTCTCATATCCTAGAGACGAAATCAAACTGAAGTGCAGAAAGTTTGTGTGGCTGCATGTATATTATTTATCTTAATGCTGAGACACATTTGCAACAGTATAATGGAGGGCAAGTAGCTTTTAGCAGTGACAGAGCAGATTTAAATAAGAGCAGGGGCATAATTGAAAGAGAAGGAAGGGTTTTGAGAGAAAACATTCCACAATCTGAACAGAAAATGAAGGAATGATGCCCTAAAATTAATCCAGAAAAGAGAAAGACAACATAACATGGGCAGATGTGTGCATGGATATGCATTTACTGATGCGCCTTTTTGTGCGTAAAAATACCAAATGTAGGGACCACAGCCAGCTTACGTGTACATAGAGAGACGCCTGCTCTGTGAGATGTGGAGATTGTATCCATCCAGATGCATGTTCAGTCACTTCTCCTCCAGAGAAGCAGCGCAGACCGGGACAGAGGACACGACCAGCTGCACGACATGTGAGTTTGATCATTCTGAGTGTTGGTGCGTCCTGGAGCACGTTTTCTGTCAGAACGCGTCACCTGAACCCTTGCGCTGCAGCGTCTGCGTCCATCGTTGACACAGAAACTTTATCAGTTTCTACTATAAGTAACACCAAAACAGCGTCAAGTCATGCCATTTGTTTTCGCTGTTTCCTGTGTCTGTGATGTCACTCCAAATCCAGGAAGTATATAATGCGGTTTCCTCTTTGTGTGTTCACAGTTTGTCCACACAGGAGCGCTGTTTTACCAGAGTAAAGCTGTGATCTGCAGGTCGACAAATGTCTGCTGTGCAAGGCTTACTATATTATAATTGTGTTTTACGCAGTAAGGGCTGGGGTGACAGAGTAATTAAGTCAGTTTGTTAAAGATAAGCTAGCCTTTTCTGCAGTTTTGCGCGTATTCCCAACAAAAACATCAGAGAACCATGGCAACAGTTTATATTTAAGTAGCCACTGGAGTCACTAAAATTCTAAACAAAAAATATTTCCTCTTTATTGATATACCTAAAAATATAAGACAGTGACTAAAGAAGTTTTCTGCAGGAGAAAAAAAAAATAGCAAACGGTGCACCTTAAGGTGTCCATTTGAGTGGCAAATCTAACCAAACCTCTAAAATGGCCAAACTCTGTTTTTCAATAAAACAAGAAATATTGTATGTTTGTAATTCAAGTGAATTACCCCTTTCTTAGGCACCTAATTAGAGAACTTTAATTATCACTTGCTTTATTATTTTAAACAATTAACTCATCAAAAGCAGTTTTAAATTAGGTATTCACACCGAGGTGTGTGTATGTAGGATACAAAGCATATACAAAGCATATAAGCAGCAAATTAGACTTTAAGTGCAACAAGTCATTTATGTCCTCAGTATTTTTATTATACAAACATTCTTGACCATAAAGCATATGTGCACATCTAAATACTTTGTTTAACATGTTGAGCCAAACATCAGCAGGTTTTTCTGAATGTTGTTACATTGACAGTATATAAACACACAAATCTATACTTGGTGTGTAAATTTGCACAGCACTCAGACAGGATCAAACTAATTTAATGAGGTATTGATTCCCCAGAACACAGAAAAAAAACACAGCCTGATGCAGTGAAATGACCATGTAGGATTAATTTTATATCTCTTTGAAGGGTTTCTTTCAACAGAGAAGCAAAACAAATATCACACATAGGGTTATGAAAGAATGTACTCATCTGGGTTACAGTTATTTGAAAGTTTTCATCAGTCTAAGATATATTAAAGCAAACACAGAGATCTTGTTTGCAGAGTTTGTGGCTGTATTGGATACACAAATCACTTATTTGATGTAACTTTTTGTCTAAGTGGAGGAATAGACCAGTCAACTTCCTAAGGTACACCTTGTTAGTGAAAAGTTGGACCCCTTTTTGCCTTCAAAACTGCTTTAATTCTTGGTGGCATACTTTCAACAAGGTGTTGGAAACATTCGTCAGAGATTTTGGTCCATATTGACATGATAGCATCACACAGTTGCTGCAGATTTGTTGGCTGCACATCTACAACACCAATCTCCTGTTCCACCACATCCCAAAGATGCTCTATTGGATTGAGAACTGGTGACTGTGGAGGCCATTGAAGTGCGGTGAACTCACTGTCATGTTCAAAAAATCAATTTGAGATGATCTGAGCTTTGTGACATGGAGCATTATCCTGCTGGAAGTAACCATCAGAAGATGGTACACTGTGGTCATAAAGGGATGGGCATGGTGAGTAACAATACTCAGGTAGGCTGTGGCACTTAAACGATGCTCAGTTGGCACTAAGGGGCCCAAAGTGTGCCAAAAAAAATATCCCCCATACCATTACACCACCAGCAGCAGCCTGAACCATTGATACAAGGCAGGATGGAGCCATGCTTTCATGTTGTTTACGCCAAATTCTGACCATCTGAATGTCCCAGCTGAAATGGAGACTCATCAGACCAGGCAATGTTTTTCCAATCTTCTATTGTAAAATTTTGATGAGCCTGTACAATTTGTAGCCTCAGTTTCCTTTTCTTAGCTGACAGGAGTGGTACCCAGTGTGGTCTTCTGCTGCTATATCCCATCTTCTTCAAGGTTCAAGGTGTTGTGCATTCAGAGATGGTATTTTGCATTCCTTGGTTGTAACAAGTGGTTATTTGAGTTACTGTTGCCTTTCTATCATCTCCAGCCAGCCTGCCCATTCTCCTCTGACCTCTCACATCAACAAGGCATTTTCATCCACACAGCTACTGCTCACTGGATATTTTCTCTTTTTGGGACCATTCTCTGTAAACCCTAGAGATGTTTGTGTGTGAAAATACCAGTAGATCAGCAGTTTGTGAGATACTCAGACCAGCCCGTCTGGCACAACAACCATGCCACGTTCAAAGTCACTTTAATCCCCTTTCTTCCCCATTCTGATGCTTGATTTGAATTTCAGCAAGTTGTCTCGACCACCTCTACATGCCTAAATGCATTGATTTGGGGCCATGTGATTAGCTGATTGTGTTAACAAGCAATTGAACAGGAGTACCTTATAAAGTGGTTGGTGAGTGTATATAACTGCTCTCACCTTTCCATGTGTTGCTTCCAAAATGTGACAACACACAGTCATTTATTTAGCAATAAATAAAGCATTTAAATAGACATGTCAATAAATTTGAACGCACACACTGCTAGCTTGTGTCCCTGAGGACATTTTCCACTAAATATTTATTCGGGCACCTAATTATCTAATCAGCAGAGGCACAGAGAGAGAGAGGAGAGGCACATTAGGACATGTTTTCACTGAATACATACAAGCATGTTGGGAAGCTGCTACACAGTGCTGTAGAGATACTTCAGACTACGGGAGACTAAGAAGATGCAAACTCTACAATAATTCACAATAAGCGAGTGAATCTGTGCTGCAAATCTACCAAATGGAGATGAGGAAGAAAGGTAAGCTGCGAGATTTATTATATAAGTGCTGCAAATATTACCAGCTTGAACTTTACTCACATTACAAAGGTGGTATATATATAAAGCTGTTTATCAGATATGGAGCTGTGTGAAATTTACTGAAGTGGGGAAAGAGAATTGAACTTTAGATTTCCACGGAAAAAAAAGAAAGAAAGAAAAGAAAAAGCTAATTTGTCTATCTAACAAACAAAGAAAGCCAAAAACTGCAATACTTCCCCAATATATCATAATAGTGTATAAGTTATGTAAAGATATATGATATTTTGCCATATATAACACAGTAATGCAAAGAATGAAGAATTTAATGTTGAAAATGACAAAAATAAAAACTGGATGCATCAGCTGTGCACATGCATGCACAAAAATACAATATATACAAAGGGTAAGTTCAAAAAATTTTTTCTGTCCCCAACATGAAAAATAATGAAATTCATTCTTACTTTTTGTGTTTACATTTTGTATACATTATGCGTGTGAACAAATGCACACTAATTTTTGCATTCTAGTGGTGTTGCTGACACTAAGATGAGATAAGAGGAGACAAGATACAATAAGATAAGCTATACATTATTGTCTCCAAATGCAAATTGGTCTGGAGCAATGGTGCAAATTTTAACAACTCTGTGCAACATCAACCGGCACAGTAATTGAACAAAAAAGTACCCAGCAAGATCCTGAATAAGCTATAAATGCAGAACCGTATAATAAACCTGACTCTCACCGATAAAAACTTTATTGCACTGGTAGGAACACCATGTTGCACTTGTGCAAACAGTTACATAATGCCACAAGGACACCAAACAGGGATCCATTGATCAACTGTGTAGTTTAAATAAGTTCAGATGGAGCTGGTATTGTTGACAGTTGTCAGTAGCATCTACCTGAAAAAAATTGTAGTGTGAAAATAAAATGTTTCCGTCAATACATTTTCGCAGCATCTGCTACAGAACTGAGGCTCATGGTGGTTGGTAGCAGCGGACCCTCACAGTTCCTACTAACCAATGCCATACTTGGAAGACAGGAGTTTCCCAAGGATGTCACCAGCATTTCTGGCAGCATGAAGAGCACTGGAGAGCTTGCCGGTAGACGAGTAGTGGTGATCAACGCACCAAACATCTATGACAAGGATATATCTCAGGCCAAGAGGAAGATGGAACTGAGAAGGTCTAAGTGCTTGTCTATTCCTGGTCCACATGCCTTTCTGGTTGCCTTTGATATGGAGGATATCTCCCTGAACGACTTTAACACCGCTCGACTGATGAAGGAACGCTTTGGGAGGCAGTGCCTTCGACACTCCATGGTTCTGCTGGCCTATGAAGGTAATCTGGAGGAAGCTGCACTTGAAGACAGAGTGCGAAAGATAGACTGGTATCTGAGAGAACTCATCGAGAAGTACAGCGGACGCTTTCACATCTTCAGGAAGAACTGGAGAGACCGAAGCAAGGAGAGAGAGCTGCTGCAGAAGATAGAGTGGATGGTTGCCTCTTCCGCAGGGGCCTACTTCTCCAGCACGACTTTCCAGAAGGCAGAGGACAGCGTGATGAAAGAGGAAAAGAGGCTCAGGAAGCAGAAGGCAGCAGAGATAGAGAAGGCATGGGATGAGATGGAAAAGCAATATGTGGAGGAGGATCTGTTTTTCCAGAAGGATGCCTATACTGCCAATATCAGCGCAGAGATCCGAGCCAAGGCAGAGATCGACAACAGCTGGGTCAGAACTTCCCTAGCAAGAGGACTGGGGACTGGTTTCTTTGTGGGGGCGGTTCTGGGTGCACTGGTTGGGTCTATAGAGGGACCGGGAGGGATGGTTCTTTATGGTTTGATTGGTGGTGCAGTGGGTGGATCAGGAGGGGGAACTGCACAGGTGGCAATAGACCACATAGAGAACAGAGTGGCTCCACCTGCCAGGCTCAACTTCAACTCCATCTTCATCAATCGCTTCTTTGCAGCTCCTAGGACATGACACTGTGGTTTGACCGATGACTATATTAGAAAAAAGAAAAGACAAACTTTACACCATATGCTTTTTGTATTTAAGTTTCACTCAGGTAACTTTCTTACCTACCTGATATCAAATTAAAAATGGATGTTTGTGTACCTTTAGGCTGAAATGAAAAGTTTGTTCCTATTTTCCTGTTTTTGTGCAAATATCCTCTATATGTTATACTTGGAGTCTTGCATAGTATGATGCAATTTTGGCACCTGAACCTAAACAAAATCCCATAGCTGATTAAAACTGTAACCATTACAAATAAATACAGTTTTGCAGTTGTGATATAGATGTGGTTCTTTGTGTGCATTCAACCTTCAGCATTTCCTGGTGTCGCACTGTGAGTTAGTTAAAGTGTAACTCATATAACATTGAGGGCGGAGTCTCCACTGAGCATGCCATTGTCTGAAGCACTACCCTGTTCTTCGGCAACACACACATACCTTAGTGCACCTGTTGACTGTAACCCAGGGCAGTCTTTACGGATTGTTACCTCAAACTGAAAAAGAAGCAGCACAGACTGACAACAGTGCTGTCTGAGAAGATCAACTTCAGTAAGATCACGTTTACCTTACTAAGTTTCTTTTAACATTTTTGTTTAACTTTTAAAAGGCTCTTTTAAAAAGCTCTCCAGTGTCTGAGTCACCAGTCCTCTAAATCATTTTATGATCATGTTGCATCATCTAACATTGGTTCCTAAGTGAGGACAATAAAGAAATTGCACGTTATATAATCAACAACCTTAAGATTTTAGTGGTTTCTGCTTTGTATTGAGTTGCATTTCCCCAATGATGTAACAAACTATTTGGTTGCTAGCTGCCTGACAACATATTTTACATCACATCCTTTACATAAGTGCTTCCATTATCTGTTTCTCAATCCGACCTTGAACACAAAGAATCTAAATGTCTTTAATGGTGACTGTAAAGGAGACACAGTGGAAGGGAACAATCAGCAGGAAGGGTTCAGTGTTTGTTCAGTACAGCACAATCGCATTCTTCACATTGTGTATCATTATGCTGTTTAATGTGAGGGTAAAATCATTCTGCTCAAGAACACGATGTTCCTTTTTTCCTGAGGTATCCGGAAAAGCTGCATATCTGTGGTTAAAATATTTCTGTCGCATAATTCTGTGTAAATGCTCCGTCTTTACATGATTAATGACTAGTACTTGTGACTGAATATTTGAACGAATGTTAATATACATTCATCAAAATCAACTCAGATTTCAAATTCCAACTTTTTGTTCAATTTACAGCATGTAGCTTCAAAAGAAAACCTTTTTACAACATATAGTAAAAGAAGGTAACTAATGCATTTATTCTATTACTGCACTTCAGCAAAGTTTCAAGGTACTTGTTCTTGAGTAGAGTATTTACATTTTCTGATATGTTACTGTTTGATTCTAGTACATTTTAGCAAGAAATACAGTAGTGGTTGCTACCTGTTTGACTGCATATTTTTTCATAACATTCTTGACTCATTTGCTACTGTTCTCTGTTAGTTTATGTGACCTTGATTTCAAGGAACCCACATTCCATGCACAGTGACAATAAGAAAATAATCTTCAAAATTTACTTGAGTAATTTAATGTTTTGTGTATTGTAATGTAATTAGTTTGTCATGTTATCTGTTGTCTTGTGAGTCACCTATCACCAAGCTGTTGACTCTCAGAAACTTGTTTTCTGATTCTGTTGTGGCTTTGGGTCTTCCAGACCTCTTCCTGTCAGAGTTTCCCCCAGTTTCTGAGTGCCTTTTGATAGTGAAGAAAACTATACTCACTGACACCTTGACTTTCTTCACAATTTCTCTGTAGGAAAGACCTACATTTTTAAGTTGTACGATGATCTGTCTCTCTTCTATTGTTATTTGCCTTTTCCTCTCTATTTTCATAGCAACACACTACTTTCTGCAGTGCAATACTGTTCAAATAATGCTCTTGAGGGTATGATACCACGGTGTGCTGCAGCACTACTTTTCTGCAGAGAGAGTTGGAAGTAATCAAGAAAAATTGGAACACCTGTAGAATTTGGTAGCACCAACTTTCAAGGCTTGATCAACCTCTATTGCTGCAGAACAGCTTTAAGCTGTTAACCCATTTCTTGTTCCCTGAAAAAGGCCTTTCTGTATAATTCTAAAATGTACATTATTCTTCAGTTTTCAGTAACCTTACCTTTTTTTTAACCACCTACATTTGTAAGTGAGAACCCACCAGTTCACCACTTACCTGTGTACCATTTCAAGGTATTCACTGGACTTGAACTACTTGAATTTCAATAAAAAACTGGAAATTTAAGGCATTGTGGAACCTTTGACCAGTAGTGTATTTCAGCACTTTTACTTTAAATCAGAATAGTGTCCCAAAAGCTCCTTCTTAAATCATAACTGCATTTATTTCTTTCAAAAAATGTCATCTTTTTTTGGGTGCTACCTGCATGAAATAAAAGATGCCCTATTTCTTTTTGTTTATCTAAGGGTTCTATGGACAAATTCTCATGCTACAATTTTTCCAGTCTTACCTTAATGACCAGTCAGACACAATGCTTGTGCACATGCAAACTAAGCCATGGATGACTTTGAACAAAAAAAGGAGGATAAAGGTTTGTTTGCTACTTTGTTGATATCATGTCATGATCTTTTCCAGAGCATGGCTGCTACCATCGGCCTCCTCCCTGAGAAGCACTTTTTGTGCTCTCTGTGTCGAGACATCTTCATGAGCCCAGTGACCATACCGTGTGGACACAGCTTCTGCTTGTCGTGTCTCAGCCACTACTGGACACGACACCAGTCCAAATACTGCCCTCACTGTAGGAGAGTGTTTGCTGACAGGCCCGATCTCAGTGTCAACCACATTCTGGCAGATGTCTCTGAAAACTACAGGCAGATCCGACCTCAGAAACCACCAGATGAGGAAATGGTACCTTTTTTTCTTTCGTCAGTCATTCAAACCACATGTAATCTCATAAACATTGTAAAATTCGTGTGTGCTAATGTCAGTGATGCACATGTGCAGGTTATAGATGTTGAGCAAATGATTCAGGAAAGGCTACAGAAGATAGAAAGACTGAAATACTCTCTTGAGCTTCAGAAGGTGAGCTCTATAATATACATAAAACAAAACATAATTAAAATCTTTGCTTATTGGTAAAAATGTGTCACTAAATGATAATGATGATGTCCAAACAGAGTTCCTACCTCAGAGAGGTAAGAGAGAGTCAGAAGGTCTTCTCTGCCCTCGTAAATGCTATGGAGAAGAGTCACAAAGCGGTTGTTGCAGTGATTGAGGACAAACAGAGAGAGGAGGAGAAGAGAGTGGAAATACTGATGAAAGAGATCGAACAGGAGATTGAGGAGCTGAGGAAGGAAATGAGCAGACCCGACCCTCTGATTTCTGTAAATGGTGATCAAAGTGATGACACAAAGCAGATATCCATGGTAAGCATCTTTATCCACTGCAGACAACATGATGATAATGATAAAGTGTTAATTTTATATAATGCTGATCATTCTGCCTAAACAGCTCTCTGAGATGAAGGACTGGTCCAAGATTACCATAGAAACTGACCCTTGTGTTGGGGTCACCAGAAAAGCATTGTCAGGTGTATTGGAAAAAATAAAGGTAGAAGTCAACAGACTCTCCAAAGCTGGTGAGTAATGTCACTTTTATCACTGGTGATCGATTAGCATACGATAATAAATGAAATAACAGTAAAAATTCTTTTTTGTGACTCTTCCACAGAACTTCGGAGAATTGAGAAATACACAGGTAAGTCTTTGTCTATGCAGAAAGAAATATTGGGGCCTGTACACAAATTATTCCAGGGAGGAAAAGGATAAGGGTTATGTATATGTTCACTTTGTTAAGGGGAGAGTAGTTTTATTTGGTTTCGTGAAGAAGAATAGTTATTTTGAGTAACACTCAAAATTCCTAGTTTTGCGTTTCTTTATGGGGAAAATAAAAAATACACATTAAAATTGGCAAAAGTGAGGATTCAAGCATGCTCTCTGGGTCATACTTAGTGGACAACAATAATATTTGGTGGTCCTTGCTAATAATAACATTTAATTTAAATTACACTATCTTAAATTCTTTGTGGTTTGCCTATTATTATTATTATTATTAGTGGAATGAGTTGTATTAGTGCAGTATTTTCAGATATTTTAGAAAAGTTTTTGCTTTTTTTTTTTACTTACAAAAGATTGGGTTTTTTTGCCATTGTTAAAGCTGAAATATAGTAAATTTTGTACAATCTTTGTACAGTCCTTCAATGACAAAGATGTTTGCGCTTTATCACTTACTGTTGACTTTATTTCCTCCCTTTTTTCTTAGTGGATGTCAACCTAAGTGCTAAAACAGCTCACCCCTTCCTGGCCGTCTCAGAAGACAGAAAGCAGGTGAGGCATGTGGACAAGCTTCAGGAAGTACCAGATCACCCGAAGAGATTCGACCGTGTGGCAAACGTGCTGGCCAAAGAAAGCTTCAGCAGTGGGAGGAGCTACTGGGAGGTGGAGGTTGGCGAAAAGATTGAATGGAACCTGGGTGTTGCCAGGCAGTCCATAAACAGGAAGGGCAAGTTCACTGTGTGCCCTGCAAATGGTTTTTGGACTTTAAGCCTGAGGGCTGGAGGCCAGTTCATTGCCAACACCTCTCCCGTCACCTCAGTGGCTGTAGATCACCGACCCAGGAGGGTGGGAGTGTTTCTGGATTACTCAGAAGGCCGGGTGTCCTTTTACTGCGCAGAATCTGGAGTCCACATTCACACCTTCACAGATACCTTCACTGACAGGCTTCATCCGTTTTTCAGTCCTGGTCGCCTGCATGGTGGCAAAAATGCATCTCCCTTAACCATCAGTTCTAGTTTTTGCAGCATCTGAACCTCAAAATACAGTTTCACAATATGTAGAGCTGCCATGCTTATACTTTTTGTATCTATTCAAAATATTTATTCATAATAAAAATTCATTTCACAATCTACAACGAACCACATTTTCCCTGTCAGAACTGTAAACAAGAGGGTGCATAAGGACTGACTCTTACACTCGAAAACTTCAATGAAACCCATAAACAGACTGAAAAGAAAAAAGCAGGACAGTAGAAGAGAGAAGGCTCTCATAAACGAACAAGTGAATCAAAGTCGAATAAGAGGAGGAAAAGGGGATTGCTGAGTTGGATGGATGTGTGGGGCTGCAGGGTTGGGACAGAGGTTGACGAGGAGCGGGGAGGGAGGGCACAGCCGAACAGCAGGGCATTGTGCCCGAACACCAGGCACTGGGAGATACACTCAAACACATTCACACATTCACACACTGACACAGTCGTGCACACAAGCGCATGCTTCTGCCCACTGCCACTCAGACTCACGCTGGCATCTCGGAGGGCAGCCCCATCTCCAGTCCAGTGCTGGGTGTCCAAACTGATCACCCCTCTCTGCTGCAGTTCGCCCGACCTCTGAGATAGAGCCTCCTCTGCCCTCTGGCCTTTTCTTTTGACTGAACTGAATTCTCAGGGCTCACAACTTCAGGTCTCCAAACAAGAAAAGGACCGAATCACAAAAATTAACCTGTGGATCATCTCCAAGGAGGAGCATACTTCATTTGAGGTAAATATCCTTAATAATATCCAGTGCATTAGTGACATTTTGAAAATAGTCTTTTTAAAAAAATAATAGTGAACTTTTGTGACATGCTATGATTAGTTTTGAATATTAATACTTATTCTGTGGTTCATTTAGCTATGCCACTATTATCCCTGTGTAAAGGCTGTTGGAGATTGAGCCTGTTCTTTTGCAATGTCTGCAATTATTCCCTTGTATAAGACAGAAACTTCTAAAGACAAGGTCAAAGGAAAATGCTTCAGTTACTAGCAAGTGGACAACAGAAAAATAAGAAATAGTGTATATCTATGACATTATGCACAATAGAAGAATGGTTGTTTTATTATTATTCTTGTTTCGAGGATTCACACAAATCTATCAAATTTGCCATCAAATCTTGTGAAAATCTTTAAGATCATCTATTGTATGCATTCCTATTAAATGGGGGTTTCTTGGTAAAATGTATTGCTCTGATGTTTTGTGTCATGAGACAACCCCTGGACTGATTTTGTTTATTCAAAGCTTGATTCACAGAATTGGTCAAATGTAGATACCAAGAGCTGTGATAAATAGATGACACAGGTCCTCCTGGCCCACTCTACAAGCTTGCATGAAAGCTGCTTGTGTTCAGAATCTCCTCATGTTTTTCTGAGATAATCCACTCACCCGGCAAGGCGTAGCTCGACACCCACAGCTGTGTCAAAGAAACCTATTCTCTGTGGTTCTCACTGGAATCCACTAAACACGGGCCTCTCAGCCTGATTCCAAATATTTATGATAAATATTTGCTCCATTAGACTTTCATTCTTTATTAATGTAAAGCTCACTGTTGTAAGTAACACCAAGACTGGATTATTTTTAAAATGAGTTTGTGAGTTTTGCTGCACTGCTTATTTGATGACTAAGAAAATAATTCAATTTGTTGCAATGTTTTTGTGTTTTCTGAATCTCAGGATACCCGTTCTTGTCTTACCCAAGCTGACCTCATCGACATCACAGACAAAGGATCAAGGGGTGAACCACAACATTTCTAGTACCATAGACGGTCACATCTCTTTGTGGGACTACACATTGGCCCTGTGCAGCAGAGACTGATATAAAACAAAGACAAATCCATCTGATTCAAACAACACCTTCGCCATGGCAACCACAGGCATGCAGTTGCTGGGCCTGATCATGTCCATTGTGGGCTGGGTAGGTGGGTTAGTAGTCTGTGCCATCCCCCTGTGGCGAGTCACTGCCTTCATCGGTAACAACATAGTGACAGCTCAGATCATTTGGGAAGGCCTTTGGATGAATTGCATAGTGCAGAGCACAGGTCAGATCCAGTGTAAGGTGTATGATAGCTTGCTGGCTCTGCCCAGTGACATGCAGGCTGCCCGCGGCCTCACAGTGTTCTCCATCCTGCTCTGTGGCCTGGCTCTGGCTCTGGGGGTCTTAGGAGTCAAGTGCACTAAATGCATCGGTGTAAACAGTGTCAAGGCCCGCATTGCTCGCATTTCTGGCGCCCTTTTTGCCATCGCAGGGTTCCTTTACCTTGTGCCCGTCTGCTGGACTGCCCACTCCATCATCAAGGATTTTTATGATCCACATGTGGCAGCTCCTCACAAGCGTGAGCTTGGCCCTGCCCTTTACATCGGCTGGGGTGCAGCAGCCCTGCTCCTCATTGGGGGATCTCTGCTCTATGCGGGGTCAAGTCCCCCTGGCATCCCAGGTTCTCCCACCTTCAGCAGTGGAGAAAGTAGTCCTCGCAGGGCACCTGCCACACAAGTCAAAGGTTATGTCTAAGTCCTAAAATGTCTGAAAGAATTCCACAAATCCACCCCAAATGATGACAAACCCGTTTTTCCTCTTATTGAATTTGCTCCTTTGTAATTATTTTATATTTAATGTTACTCCAGTTTGCTTTTTTTTTTCTTTTGAAAAGCCACATGAGACTGTTTAGGGAAAATTGAACTCATTATAATATTTCATACCTGATATCCTTCAATAACCCTTTTCTCTGTTTGCCAGTAAAATACAATAAAAGTTGTATCGTCTACTGAGGGAAATGGTGTGTGTTTACATTTTTATGATTACACATATAGAGTTGTTTGAAAAATCTTTCAGCTGTATGTGCTTACTGAGCAAAGTGTATAGTACGATACTGAGTACAGCACTTTTAAAAGAAAAATCTTTGACTCATTTATGTAAACAGTACGAGGGATTCTACTGAATGGAAAAGAACAATAGAACAATGAGGGTGTGTGTACATTTGCCTGTGGTGCCATATTGTTGAGGAGCGTGTTTGTGTGTGTTGTCCTATCTTCCATCTCATCATCCTGGTCTGTCTGTACCAGGGACAAAAAAAACACATTATCTGTCTTCCACAACATAAAAATCCTGGTTTTCCTTCAAATAACAGCAATTAAACCATTACCATAGTTGATGTGAAAACACTTCCTACTCCTTATTAGAATCATACCAGAGAATTCACTGATAAGAATAAGGATAAGGATAAGGATTCTCATTAAGAATTAGAAATATTCTGATAGATAAAGTTAAGCAAAAAGCAGATCGACCCTTTAGATTGTGTGAGTATGTACAGTATGTGTGCATGCCTATCTATCAGAGTCTCTGTGTGTACATGTAATGTGGGACGTTACAAGCAACAGTAGAAACATCTTTATTCATGAGGCATTGTTCAAGTCCTTCACAAACTGTGCTGCTTTACTTTGAACTAAGTGATCGTTCACAGAGAATGAAAGCTGTAGTTAGTAATTTCAGTTTTCAAGAGCCTTGGAATTTGGTTACTGTACATATTTTTTTTCTTCCAAATTTCTGAAACAGCGTTTGTTTTTCTAAGTTAGATTTCTTCAACTGCAAAAATATCCATGGTATTTTCTGTAAATTTCATTACAGTTGAGGAGACACGCATCGCTCCATCAGTTTTTGTCCTTTCTCTCTGTGACAGCAGAGGACAGAGCAACACAATGCCACTTTAGAGAGCATTACAGCACCACAAAAACAATAGCCACCAGTGTTCCAAGTGCCAGGTAGTGACTCATACATGACCTAAGTAGGCCTATAGCATCTTTGTGAATACTGTAAGTCAGTGCTATTTTACTGTACAATGGTAATGGGAGAAATATCGAGTGAGACAAGTGCACTATTTATGTTGAAAATACTCAGTGCAGTGTCTTAAAGTGGCTTAAGCTATATGGCTCAAACACAATTTTTAACAATGACAGTAATAGTTTCATAAAATAATTCACAAGGAGGTAAACCATCAGCAGGAGGAACTATAGAAGCAAATGATGAGACCACAACACTTAAAAGTTCTTCATCTAAGGTCTATTTTATGTATATATAATTAACTCTTTTATCGAGGTATTCTGCATACATTTAGGGTGTGTTGTGTTCAGGACATCTGGACACAAACACAAATGAATACTTGCAACATTGGTTATTACACACTCGCACACGCGCACACACACACACACATACACACACACACACACACACACACACACACATACACACACACACACACACACACACACACACACACACACACACACACACACACACACACACATTCAGAACTTCAGTGACAGCAGAGTTCTAGAATCTTCCATCTTCTCTGCTCAACCAGGAAATCTGTGTGTGCTTGTTAGTGTGTGTTCTTCAACTTCTCAGCAACCGTTCTTCCGATCCATTTCAAACTTGGCGTGAGTCGCTGGGACCTCGAGGAAGTGCAATGTTGAGTTTGAAGCAGATCAGATGAACGAGGTCCATTTATGGGATCTTTTTGGGTACCCCAGCCAAGCCTTTTCAAAACATAAACATAACCAAAATATCAATAAAATTGCGTAAATAAATAAGGAACTTTCATGCCTAATGTAGAATCACCTCAAAAACATGTGACTGCACACTGAAATTTTAAGTTATGCTTGACAACATTTCTCAGTAAAAAGTAATAAGATCTAATATGTAATTTTCAGACCCCACTTTGTAGGTTGAAGAAACAGAGTGAACCTAATTAATAAACAATAGCAGTGCAACAGTGGAAAAAAAATTACAGTTAAAGTGGTTTTAAAATGATTATTTTTACAGTATATTTCACACCACATGCGTTTTGTCGTAAGGTAGCCTCTTATATCACCTGTAAATCATGTCAGCATTGTAACGTTTTTAAGATAAATTTGTCTTCTATTGCACCTCTGATCACATTGGTTAGGTGTCAGTCACGTATAGCCAGACTATCATAGACTGTATGTATTTTTATACAGATTATGGTGTGGACACCTGTATCCACACCCAACAGTGACGTTACAGGTACCTAGGATCCTGGCATACATCACTGCAGCAAGGTGTTAAATCGATCCACTGGAGGAACAAGAATTTCAGGGGTGTTAAGTTACTCCTTAATGTCAGTCAGGGTCCAGGAAATGTAATCACTTTATACACTGTTTGAGTAGCTTGATTTACAGCATAGCAATATATCATATTTTGTAGGATCGTAATGTATTTTTTAACATTTTTAATCTGCAATTTAAATGCTCGACAGGCTTTGTGATTCCCCAGTGAATGCACCTGCCATTTCACTAATCCGTCGCTAGAGGGACACATTCCATCTGTGTCGCTGTTTCCGCGGGGGGAAGTGGGAAGTAGGAAGAGCCGTACAGCTGTGCTCTGTGGCTAACAGACAAGCTAACAAGCTAACCTCAGCGGTGAAAATATCAGCACCCGTTCCTCAAACAAGACGCTCCGACAGCCACTTTGAGACTTTCCTTCAAATATGGGGAAAGGCGGAGGCACATTTGAGAGGCTTCTCGGTAAGTTAACGGCACACGCGTCAAGTTAATAGCTTATTTGCCAACTGTAAGTCAAAGTGCGATGTTTTTCCAGCGTATTGTTTTGACAGAAGCTGGGGCTGTGGCTCTCGGGCCAGCTAGCTCGGTTTTAGCCTGCTAACAAATTCGCTGCTATTGTTCGAAGGCCCAGATAGGCTCACCAAATTTAGCGACCCGGCTGGGAAGTTAGCTTATGCTACTTTGTTTGTCCGTTTTTGCTTGAAGTCTAATCGGAACTGCGTTTTAGATGTTTATATTGTGTTATTGCCGTGTTTTTAGTTGAGCTAAACCAGGTTGTTGACTGCTTCAGATGATTCCATTTCAGTTCAATATTATCGTTAGCAATTGGTTTCCACTAGTAGAAATGCTTACTGTGTAACTATTGACCTGCTTAAGAAAACCAGGCAACCAAGCACAACAATGTCCTTTGTGAGAGACTTCGACTTTCAGTGTTATTAAGTTTTTAAAATCACAACAGGTTGATTAGCGGATATAATTAGCTACGAACATAATCTGTGTACCCTGAAAAGCTCAATGTTACACTGAATTAGATACGTTCCCATTATAAGACGCTGACGAAGTTAACGTCAGGTGGCTAACGGTTAGCCTACTCTAACACGAAAAAAGTAACTGTCATACCATGCAGCTACTGCATATTGAAACCAACAGTCACCTCAGATTACACCAAAGGTGAATTGATAATTATATATTAGCACTTGCTTACTGGGTTTAGACAACAACAACAAAACATTTATCGTGTTTTGTGCTGATGTGTGAAGAATTTTAAATAGAAGAGTTTTAAAGTTGCGTCATATAAGCAATATATTTCCTTAATTATTTAGGTTTGGGAAAATAAATCCCACCTTAAGGCTTTAGACATGAAAGCTGATGTTGCATCAGCACAGTTAGTCATATTGCCTTAAAACCAATTGCCGGACTGTTAAACGAGTTTTGGGATCTGGGACAGCTTTTGTCTGCTTTGACACAATTAAATGTCACACTTAAGATGGCATTAGTAATAGGGAGAATAAGAAGAATGAGTGCCATACATAATGATTACAAACAAGAATGTATAAGTGATGCCACATAGATACGATTTGTAAATAGACTGATAGCATTTTAAAACAGTCAAACTCATTCTAAGTTGCATTACATAGTTTTTCCGATATGACAGGATCATAATTATGTCAAAACATAGTCTTAGCTGATATCTACAGTATCATGCAATTCAGCAGATCAAACTTGAAACTCTTCCTCCTTAGCAATAAAAACTGTTCTCATCGAAAGCATCACACCAGTTAAATTCAGAGAACCTCCATTTAGAGAGACACAAGATTTGTGGAGACATACAGTTTAGAATGTTAACACCAGTAAACAATGTTTACATAAAGCCTACAATATGTAGGACTGTAATTAGGGACGCATGAGGTCACCATAGATAAAGGTCATCCATTATTCCATTTTGGGTTGTTGAAGATTGTTGATTATGTGCTAGCTGTTTGCCAGACATTATACATGTTTGTGTATTAATTGTCTGCAGATAAAGCCACCAGTCAACTGCTCCTGGAAACTGACTGGGAATCCATTCTGCAGATCTGCGATCTCATTCGACAAGGAGATACACAGTAAGTAATTCTGCCTCCTCCCCTCTACATTCATGTACTGAACCTTTGAAAGTGGAAAAAAAACCTCTTTCAGCTCTTATTTTCATTTTTGTTATGTTAACATAACTGTGAACATACATTTTGCTTTCTGGATTTATCACCCTGATTTTACATTGTAATATTCGCTGATGTCCTTGCAGAGCTAAATATGCCATTGGGGCTATTAAGAAGAAGCTGTATGATAAAAATCCACATGTGGCCCTTTATGCACTTGAGGTGAGAAGAGCAGAATATGTACAACTGAAGATAAGTGATAATGCAATCATGTAAATGACTTTATACCATGTAAAAATTACATTATATATTATGTAAGTACCTAGAACCCCTTCATTAAGTTGTTTATTTGTTGTGCATCAGTGTGTTCTTCTGTCACCTGTGAAAGTAGCTTTGCTGTAATGTCGGTGACATGGTAATACGACATAATAATATGGCCTCATTCTTCAGGTCCTGGAGTCAGTGGTGAAAAACTGCGGTCAGACGGTGCATGATGAGGTGGCGAGTAAACAGACTATGGAGGAACTGAAGGATCTTCTCAAGGTGACATTCATTTTATGAAATTGTTCCACCTTACACTCCTCCTCTGTTTAACCTCCACTTTGCATGAGTTTTGACCTTAGCTTTTTTTCATTGTGATGCTGAATTCACTGACATAGATGCACTGAAACAGTTGCTTTTGATCAATCTGCAAAGCCTTTAGCTCCCCTGTAGCTTTCAGACCTTCTCCGTCCCTGAACCCCTAGGCTTGCTTGAAAATCTTCCAATGTTGCACTGCTATGAATCCCAAGTTTTAGACTCAACACCAGAGCCTTTAGCTGCTCTGTGCCACAACTCACCACAAATTACATGTTTGTATATGACTGGAAAACTAAATGTATTCAGTTTACATTGATGTAAAGCTTCAAATCTGCATATTATCTTAATAATTAAGAAACTGAAGCAACCAAATATTTGTTTTTCCCCTCTAGTTATATTAGGTAATATAAGTACAAGTATGAAGCAGATCTGTATCCTCCTCCATCTAAGTATTGTGAAAAAATGTAGTGGAAAGTTTGGATATGACCTTTCACTCTTGAACATGGTTGTCTGACCATATCTTGACTTGAAGTCTTATCACCTTTCCTACCTTCTCTATTGACTCAATAACTGCTCACCGCTGTTGGCCAGCTGACTATATTACATGAGCTAGCAATATTTGATTGGATCCTCCCTGTATCATGTGACACAGGCTCTGCAGCCACAGTACGGCCTCAGTTTCCTGGTGATGTCATTGTCTTGTGACAGGAGTATTTTCTCAGACAATAGCAAGGGACTTCCCACCTTGTTTCTTATCAACATATACCATGTTGTTTAATTCAGTTTGTGTCTAATGGCTATTTGACAACAGATAACAATGTAGAGGTGAATATTAGTAAAGAGCTTAAAGGTCTAAAAACTTTACTTTTTTATTTTTCCTGTTTTTTTTTTGTTGTCAATTTACCACCAGAAACAGACAGAACCAAATGTCAGAAACAAGATTCTGTACCTAATCCAGGCCTGGGCTCACGCTTTCCGTAACGAACCTAAATACAAAGTGGTTCAAGACACTTATCAGATCATGAAGGTGGAAGGTAAGTGTGCAGAAGCAATATTTTATTTTTTATTTTTAATGTCACTTTCACCTGAGGCAATGGCTCTCTGAAAGTGTTTTGACCTAGATAAATATTTCCAATCCTTGCCTAACCTACAGTTATATTTATGACAACAGTATCTTAATTTATATGTTTAAGTCATTTATTCAGATTATTGTTGATATACTGATTATATTTCAAACAATTTGTAAGGACAAAAACTGATTCACATATTTTTTACAATGGCCTGCAGAGAATAAAAAGCTGTTATTATATATTGTTTGCTACTTTTCAATTTTTACAATTAGAATACTGTGATTTCTTGATTTCTTTATTTTGTACTTTCCTCAACAGGTCATGTTTTCCCCGAGTTTAAGGAGAGTGATGCGATGTTTGCAGCTGAGAGAGTGAGATATTTCGTTTTTCTCATTTCCCTGGTTTGTTAAATGAGTGTTGTCTGTTTTGTGTGGAAATGTGCCACATAAAAATAAATGTTGTTCATGTTACTGAACTGTTTAAAAGAGAGGTTATGCTATACATACATTGAACTCCCGTGGTTTTGTTGTTGTTTGTTGTCATTATACCTATAGTCATGTGCGTTATCTGCTTTGTCCAGGCCCCAGACTGGGTCGATGCTGAGGAGTGTCACCGGTGCAGAGTTCAGTTTGGAGTTATGACAAGAAAGGTAGGCTGGGCTCTCTTGAAACTGGGGCACTCCTTCAGTCAGTTAAAACAGTGTGTGTGTGGATTATTTGGTTAAAGCGCATGTGCAAACAGTTGACCTAAATTTGTGCTGTATTCTTTTCCAGCACCATTGTCGAGCCTGCGGACAGATTTTCTGTGGCAAGTGTTCGTCTAAGTACTCGACAATTCCAAAGTTTGGCATCGAAAAGGAAGTGCGTGTGTGCGAGCCCTGCTTTGAACTGCTTAACAAGTGAGTCCCAAGACATGGAAATGCCACAATTGGTATGAAAATGAGACTTGGTGTATGAAGTATAATAAGATATATAAAGAATATAAAGATAAATTATCTCTGCACCCGTGTTTACACAGTTGAGTAATACAAGCAGCTTATATTTACTACTAGTAACATTTGGTGACATTGATAAAACGTACTATAAAAGTCATACTTTGCTTCAAGTTCTTACATTTTTGCTTAACTAACTTGTAACTTAAATTTTACTGAACATTTCTCCGATTGTCTCTGTGTGTTTAGATGCAGATCCAAATCTGAATGTAGATTCATAACATGTAAACATTTCTGTAGAGGCTTTCATGCACTGTTCTGTTGTCGGACAGTTCTTGATGTTTCAATCAGCATGCTCTCCTCTGATTTACAAGATTGTTTGTCTTCCCTGATCCCTTTTCCTCACCAGCCACCCCTCCCTCTCTCCTCCACTTAGGAAAGCTGACGGAAAAGCCCCTTCCTCAGGTTCTGCTGAGCTGCCACCCGAGTACCTGACCAGCCCGCTGTCCCAACAGTCACAGGTAATTATTTAGCTATCAGTAGGTTGGTAAAATGGGTTGACTTGACACTGGAAGTAAATGTGTTGAGGACTCTTCAAGAGGGAAATACATGTTAGAAGTTTTTTTTCTTCATCCAATTGAAGACTCATCTTTGGTTCATTTTCAATGCTTCTGCTCCCTAAATCTTACCATAGCTTACCTCTCTCACCAGATGCCCCCCAAGAGAGACGAGGCAGCACTGCAGGAGGAGGAGGAGCTGCAGCTGGCCATCGCACTTTCCCAAAGTGAGGCTGAGGAGAAGGAGCGGATGGTGGGTTGCACAGCTTAAATTTTAATTTGGATTTTTACAGTTCGTTTATATTATTAAACAAAACACAGATACATTGACACATGGCTGTATGTTCACTTACAGAGACAAAAGAACTCATACTCAATGTATCCCAAAGCTGATCCCACCCCAGTGACATCCTCAGCACCGCCAGTCAGCACCCTCTACACTTCCCCTGTGGTAAGACTTCTTTCTTGAATAATGTGTTATTTCTACAACCAAACATCTTTTTTAATGGCTAATAATGGCTTAAAGGTTTTCTTACTATTTAGAAAATTGTTGAAATGTGTTTTGTCATTGGCTAATATACAACACACTCATTGCAGAACTCATCTGCTCCATCAGCGGAAGATGTAGACCCAGAGGTACATATTGTTTATTGCTCTTCCTAAACATCTACAATATGGTAGATTAATGTGAATGTTGCAACATGCTTTTAATACTAATATGAAAATGTCATAAAATTCCAGCTGGCCCGTTACTTGAACAGAACGTACTGGGAGAAGAAGCAAGAAGAGGCTCGCAAGAGTCCTACCCCCTCAGCTCCTGCCCCTGTGCCATTGGCTGAGCCCCTTCCATCAATCACTCAGCCTGTAGAAAGTCATGTCCCTGTCCAGCCTGTCAGCATAGTGGAGGTATGTGGATGTCTAGCTGAACTAAAGTGGGCAAAAAACAGATGACCCCCTGCTCATTGCGTCACTTGTCATCCCCACTTTCAGCAGCAGTACCAGAACGGTGAGTCAGAGGAGAACCATGAGCAGTTTCTGAAGGCTCTACAGAATGCTGTCACTACATTCCTTAACCGCATGAAGAGCAACCACATGCGTGGACGCAGCATCACCAACGACAGTGCCGTGCTCTCACTCTTCCAGTCAATCAACAACATGCATCCACAGCTGCTGGACATCCTCAACCAACTAGATGAGAAGCGATGTGAGTGGTGGCTTTGTGCAAGTGTTTGTTTGCGTTTATTTCCCTCTGTGTCCAATGTCTGAGTGTGACAATCTGCATTTTGTCAGTGTACTATGAGGGGCTGCAGGACAAGCTGGCTCAGGTGCGTGATGCTCGGGCAGCCCTCAACGCGCTCCGAGACGAACACCGAGAGAAGCTGCGCCGTGCTGCAGAGGAAGCAGAGAGACAGAGGCAGATCCAGCTGGCACAAAAGCTGGAGATCATGAGGCAGAAGAAACAGGTAATAAAATGAATCTCTCCAATCAGAGTACCAATATCATCATGTCCACCGACATGCTCACAAGTATTTCTTTGAACTGCAGGAATACCTGGAGATGCAAAGACAGCTGGCCATTCAACGCCTCCAGGAGCAAGAGAAAGAGAGACAGATGCGTTTGGAGCAGCAGAAACATACAATCCAGATGAGAGCCCAGATGCCTGCTTTCTCTCTGCCCTACGCCCAGGTACACAATATTCCATCAGCCATGTCTCTGTTTTCCTTAACAGCAAAAATATTAACTAGTGAAACTAGAATCGGTGGTCCCACTCATGCAAAAATGTAGCATTTCATCCCAGGCACTACCCTAATTGAGATTAGTGATGATTGATTGGGTGGTACATTGTTAAAATCACCCAGTGTGAGTGGTCGGCATGACAGACTTTACACACATAGGCCATAATGCTTTCTGCAGTAGACTGTTTTATAAATTATATTTTGTAATTTAACTGAAAAAATATCCACTCTTTTAAATCTTAAGTCTTTTTGATATATGTTTAGCAATGTCGATATGTGCTGTTTTGCAGATGCAGTCTTTGCCCCCCAGTGTTGCGGGAGGTGTGGTATACCAGCCTGGTGCTCCACCCAGCTACCCAGGCACCTTTAGCCCTGCTGGTTCTGTAGAGGGTTCACCTATGCACAACATCTATATGAACCAGCCAGGACAGACTGCACCAGGACAGTATCAGGCCATGCCTAGTGCTGCTACAGGTGAGAATGTCAGCAAGAACAAGATAAAATGGAAAGTTGAAAGAATGCTCTGAAATATGTTTGATGTTTTCAGCACTGGAAAGTTGACCATGTTTAGTTGGCTTAGTGCATTACATTCAGTCATGAAACATTTTTGCTTTAAAGTTCTACTTCAAGTGTGTTCCTCTTTGGGGCTTTTTTCTCTTTTGCCAGATCCTAATATGGTTAATGCATACATGTACCAAGCAGCCGGCACCAATGGGCAGCCTGCTCCACCGCAAGGCCAGGCTCCACCCACAACTAGTCCACCTTACTCCAACTATCAGCCCACACCTACGCAGGCCTACCAGGTCTGGCTGACCGCTACTTTTCATTTTCTGATCACTACTACCAAAATATTCAAATACAAGAATTCGCGCTAACTGGTGTCCGTGCTCTTTGCAGAATGTGGTCTCTCAAGCACAGAGTATGCCCCCCATGTCCCAGCCGGCACCCACCAATGGTATGGGTTACATGGGTTACCAGCCATACAACATGCAGAACATGATTTCAGCATTGCCAGGACAGGACCCCAATATGCCCCCCCAACAGCCGTACATGCCAGGCCAGCCGCCCATGTACCAGCAGGTCAGTCGTGCACTATTTTTGTTGACCCGTTAGCAGCCAGAACTCCTTCTAGACTGACTCATTAAAGTTCTCTTTGCTTTGATCATTCATGTTTTTATTTTTACTTATCAAAGCATCTGAGTTATTTCAATCTTAATCCCTACTAATCTGTCTATTTTTACTTGTGCATTCTTGTCTTGCTAGGTTGCTCCCCCTGGTGGACCCCAGCAGCAGCAGCAGGCACAGCAGCAGGCACCTCAGGCTGTGCCGGGCAGCGCAGAGGCTCAGCTCATCTCCTTCGACTAGAAGCCCACGTCCTGCAGGGTCTAACACACTACACCTTCTGTTCTCCTTTGGTCTCTCCCCTCCCTCTCTGGACTCTGAGGATATCCTCTGGAAACACACACATGCTTCCCACCTTCCACCTTGCTGTCATGTTGTGGCAATGTGAAATATTGTAATGATGTTGCAGAACTGTTGCTCTCCTGGCTTCTCCCCCACTGAAGTATGGGAATCGGGGGTAAAGCTGCAATGGAGGACACCATACCCCAGACCCTTCACCTTCTTCCTCCTTCTTTCCAGCTGATATGTATGTAGTATTTCCTTATTAAATGAATAACTGAAGTGCAGAAATAGTCAGTGGTATTAAAGTTAAAATGAAAATATGATAATAATTTAGAAAACAAAAAAGAAGACACGACCATCCTTTGTCTCATATTTTTCTAATGCAAAATTTGCATGTTAAATTTCATTTATTTTCTGGAATGGAAGTGAATTATTGCAGCCTGATCTAACAGTTTAGGCAGTGATTGAGAAACATCTATATGTGCTGTTTAAGAGGTCGTGGGTGTGTTGAAAGAGTGATATCTAGAGAGAGAAAGCACAGTCAAAGGCCTGGAATAAATGGCACTCGCATCTTCATCAGGTTCACAGCTTAACATTCCAGTTGTAGTTTTCAGATCGTCCCTTCTTATGCACCCAGATGCACACAAACAGGTCGTCTTGTTTTGGCATTCATTTATTGTGTGCTGCTTGAACTAATGAGTGTTTTAATGTAGTTTCCATGACGAAGGAACACATTGCAGGGATTGTACATTGTGGGAGGAGTGATAGAAAATTAGCTGGGTGGTTGTTTAATGCTCAATGAATATACTTTCACAGATTAAATCATTAGTTTAAGTAAACTATACATACTAAAAGCAGTTCAGCAATTCTACTAGTATCCTGCATCCATTTTAATAAAGTAACTTCTGTTGCCAAACATAAAGTACCATCACAAGACTGACAGAAGCATATGACCTTAACCTGCATTTAACTACAGACTGCCTGCAAGTGTCCCATTTGGTTCACATCCATTTGGTTGAAAATGTTACATATATAGATAGCTACACATTAAGTACAAGATGGCCCTCTTTCTGAAGTGTACTCAACTATTCAGAAATGTGGAAATGCTTACAGAGTGAACAAGATGTGCTGCATGTATGTGTCACACACCCAATCAGTGATTTCTGTAATTTCTTCAGTTACCATCTGTGAACTTCTTTATTCCATCATACTGATCTGTCTGACTTTAAAGTAATTTTAAAATTATATTTAATAAATATCTGGATCTTATTGTCCATGTGCTTTAGCTTGTGTTTTATAACCTCCACTTGGTTTAAGAAGAATGGTGATGATTTGAAAATGTTATTCTTGTACATTAATACATTGTGTAAATCAGAGGGGTTTAAAGTGTCTCCTACAATTGTGAAGGCTTAAACATGACAAAATACTGATATGGCAGAATTATACATAACTTAGAATTATACGTGCATATTGGGGGGAAAAGGGGTTTGTTAATCTCCTTTGTGTAGTTTGGCGTCTTTAAAGTTTTCTGAAGATGAGGCATTTGTAGCATTCTTCCATGTCAATCTGCAATGGAAAATTACAGGTATGAAAGGTATGTTGTTGGTGGTATTTATTACCAGTACCTTGAACGATGGTATGTGACTCACCATTCTCTCCATACGCATCCCATTACTGTAGGCCAGCTGTCTGAGCACATCAAGGTCTGGAAGACCCCACTCTGGGTTTCTGTGCAATATAATCAAACGTTACACATTTATATACAATTGAAGACAAAACTATTTGCCCCCTTATAAATTTTTTTTATTTTTTTCCAAAAATTCCCAAGTTCTGTTAAACAGATCAAGGAACTCTTAACACAGCTTTTCCCAACATCCTAGTTTTATTTTGGATGCTCACATTATTTTACTTTGCATCCAGTAAAAAATTTTTTAACAAAAAACAAAAACTACCAGGATCAAAATTATTACCCCTCTTGATGCTAATAGTCAATTGTATATCCTTTTTGCTGCAGAACACCTTGTTTGTTGTAGTTAGTAACAAGTCTCTGACACATCTCCTGAGGAATCCCAGCCCATTCTTCTTTGGCAAATCTCTCAAGCTCCTCCAGATTTGATGTTCTTCTGGCATGGACCCTGGTCTTCAGTTCACCCCACAGATTTTCAATGGGATTCAAGTCCAGGGTTTGTGCAGGCCAGTCAATAATGTTCACTTTGGTCTTCTCGAGATAATTCTTCACCAGGAGCGATGTATGTGTATATGTGATAACTTTGTTATACCCTTCTCCTGCCGTGTAAGCATCAATGATTCTTTTCTCTCATGTCCAAACTGATTTATTCTGTTTTTGGCATGATGCTTTCTCAAGTGACAGGTCAAGTCCTTAATGACGTTTTTGTGCTGTGTGTAAAGTGTAGGACAACCCCTAGTTTTAACTTAAATGATTGATGGATTACAAGCTGTGAGCATTACAAAGTTAAAGCACAGGACTGTACAACAGTGGTTTGTGCTTTGGCTCAATAAAAAGGTCAGTTCTTAGTGGGGCAAATGATACTGACCCTTGTAATTTTTCATTTTTATAAAATTATTCTGTTACTGTGTGCAAAAACAATTTATATATGCTTTCTGGAGAAAACTAGTAGTTTAGAAGTGCTATGTTGAAAATCCTCTGCTCTGTTAAAAATGCACCTGGGAAAATTTTTTGAAAAAAACAGAAAATTTCATAGAGGGGATAATAATTTTGTTTTCAACTGTATAGCGCACCAGCAAGACCAGAAAAGGCACATGTTGTAGCAGTTTGGCTAGTTTATTTTGGGAGAGTTTCAGTCAATTCGGTCTATCACAAAATGGCAAATATTTGCTAAACAATGTAAAAATAAACTGTTTGCATGTTGACCTTTGCTTAAAGACATTTCTAAAAAAATTTATTGTTTAGCAGTAGAACAGAAATGCAGGAAATTATCATGAGTAGTTTGTAATATAGACTGTTGATCCCCACTCACATTTTCCGAAGCTCTTCATCCAGCAGCTCGTTACAACTTGGTGTAATAATTCCATTACTAGCATACACCTGGAAAATATAAGATTTTGAACTGTGTCACTTCTTAAAGTCTGTTTTGTCATGCATTTGTACATTTGTATAATCAGATGAGGACATGATCAGAGTAGAAAAACCCCAAAACTTGAACCTACCCCATATGTTATCAAAAGGCCATTTTGTTTGATGATCTGACCTGCTCCACTGAAAACACCCTTGGGAAATCATAGAGAGCGATATTTAGAAATTTTCAAAATTCTGTGTTGTGAGGCTACTTGTAAATATACCAGTGTCTTGATTATTCAAGCAAATTAGCTTAACACCCTGAGGTGGTTCTTTGATTGTCCAGGCTTACCTGTGCTGTCTGGAAGGAGCTGTACTGCAGTAGGTTAATGGCAATAATAACATCACAGGAGTTTTGAGAAAGGCCTGCCCATTTCTCCCACGGTTCATTGGCGTCCAAGTGGATAGGCTGCAGCACAGTTTTTGCATGGGTTGCAGCAATATATGCCTTGATGCTGAAAACCAAGTGCAGTCTTAATCTCACATTTTTGTTTCAAATTTACTGGAAAATTCCCTTTAAGTTTCTTGTCACGCACATGACCACAGCACTACTTTTAAGTGATTTGTTTTTACTGAATTAATAGATTTTGAATGAGTCTTACCACTTACCTGTCCCGAGACTCCTCTTTGATGTCTGACGGCTGCCAGGTGACAAAGGGCATCTTCTGGGCAAACCGTATGACATGCTGCCCAGTTCCAGAGCCCAGCTCTAAGGCAAACAACTGCCTGTGTGACTGTGGTTCCAAAACATCTTCAAGCACTGAACAAAGACCCTCCCAGTTCCTCTCTGCCTGAGGAGACACTAGCATGGTCTGGAGGAAGGAAAGTCAGGTCATGTCACCATATCTTCTGGAGTTACCAGCCTATACTTTAAAATGTTCTCTATTACTGGATCCCTCTTACCTTCACTTGTGCTGAGTGACGGAGACGAGTGGGTAAAATGGCACATTGGTGGAGAATGGATGTGGTGGATGACTGTAACGGCAGATGGATGCTCAGATTACCTGGTTAAGAGGATTCCCTCTGTGCTCCTCCCTTGTGGCCAACAGTACAGGTAGAACACTTGCACAGTATATACACACAGAAAGCAATCTGTTCATGCAGTAAATGTGTGTCTGAATATTATGTAGTGACCATGGTTACACAATGGTTGTAATGCAATCAACACCAATTACAGGAATACCATCTATCATAGCGTGTGATTATATATTGCATAGCAATACATTGCTATGATGAGGCTAGAACAGGCTGTGGGAAATGATGATTAGAATTTTTTATTAATTTATAAAAGTTGTATGCAAATGTAAAGCTCAGCGTTGCTCTGACAAATCCTGTTTCTTGAAAACACTTGATCATATGCGTGAATATAAAATAGCTAAAGGAAAAATTCAAACTTGCTGCTGTGTCTTACTGTGTGTAAAGGCCTTTTATATAAGATTACTGGCAAAACTAGTAACATAAAAATAAACCCTAAATTATTTTCACCAATTCCAAAAATGTGGTTTATAATGAATTTTTATTTCACCAAAAGCTTTCTTCTGGCTAGAAATCACAAAAGTGACAAGAGACAGTAAGACACTGTGTTAGAGATAATAAAATGCTGATATTGTTTTATTTAACCCAATTCTTGACCATTTTGTTTGTATGCTTTGAATCATTATCTTATAGGAAGGTCTGATGGCAAGGCCAAGTTTTTTCTTCTTCTGCAGACTGCCTATGTTTTCCTCCAGAATTAATGTAGTCCTCTTCTCTTGTGATGCTGCTTACTTTGATAAGGTTTCTTGACGTATTGCCTAGAAACCAGGATTGTTGATAATTCTATAGGAGTCATATTTTCTTTGAAATTGGCAACATTTTCAAGGAACATGAATAATTTTGACATGGCACTTTAGTAGAAATGTGAACAAATAAGCATACAGAAAGAAATGGTACAAATCTATCATCACACAATGTCTTGCCATCTTTTCTCACTTGTGTGGGTGTTTTCTAGCCAGAAGAAACCGATTAGTGGAATAAAAATCACTATAAATCAAAAGTTTGCATGGACATGACTTTTCATGAAGCTTAGCTGTATGATAGCAGCCAATTTACTTTAAAAGTCCCTTCCGGGCCGCCGTAGGTTTTCTAACAGTTCACGCAATGCATTGTGGGTAGGTCAGGGGTAGAGGGGACGCCATGTGCTTTTGAGGCAGAAGGACTGGAAGGAGACCTGGCTGTGATAGACTACGTGTTTTTTTTGTTGTACAGGGACACCGGGATAAACGGCTCCAGTCACCGTTAGCATGTACTGCACCAGACGCTGCCTCCGGACCGCGCTGCGGGCCGCAGCCAACACACACCGGTAAGTAACGGCCACCAGAGAGTCACGTAACACCGGAGCCGCCGTTCATCTCTCAGTGAATGTCTGCCTCTTCAAGGGCAGAGAGCCGGTGACTACTGCTGGTTATTGAGGATGTTGAACACGGTGTTCTCTCTTTAGCTCGTGTAAACACAGAATATGAAGTTTATCTGCAGTCAGGAGTGCATATAGCGGCTGTGTGTTTAGTAAGTTAGCTAATCTTAGCTTGCCAAGGAACCGGCGGTGAATGTCCCTTTATAGCCATGAACTTAAGCCCCTTATTCTCTGCACGTTTACTAACCATACTAAACACATACTGTCCTCATCTGTAGCTTGAGTCTAAAATCCAAGTGCAGCAGCTGTTTTCTTTCATTAAGCAGCTTTTCTTCTGACAGTGGAGGTCATACTTACAGAAATGGGAGTTCCTGTATTTGCTGGACAAATAACCTCAAGCTGCAGCTCTTAATTTATTCGTGCGTTTTTGAACATTGAGCAAACCTTTGGGTGCTAATGTATCCTCAAGGTAAAATGTCAAGAAAACAAAGAAGATGCAGCTGAAGCCACTCTGATAGTATGTTAGCTGCTTCCTGTCTACAGCATTCAGAGCAGTGGCTTCCCCAGCTGGTGTCCTACAAAACATTGGGCTCGAGTGATTTGGGCAGTTAAAACACCTTATTTAGGTTTTATTGTTGTAGACCTTCCTGTAATTCTAGCTTTTTGCAAGACTTAGGCTGACAGTTCTTTCATTTTTTTGTCTTCCACTGAACAAATGTCCAAATTAGCAAACTGAAAAGGCTGAAATTATGGACATAGATTATCTGGCATGTCTGAGCCAGGGTTCAAACTGTTGTCAATGGTTCTACCAATTCCTGCCATCCTCCTTGACCACCAAGCTATTGATAGTGTCTCATGTGTCTCTTATATTTTCGTCATGCCATGTATGATGACAATAAAGTCATTCCAATTCTAATGTGGTAGTAGTCAATTGCATGTTTTAAATCTGTGACACTGTGAATATTAAAGTTTAATAGTATAGCTCTCAAATTGATTCACCATCACCCAAGTCATTCAACTGCAGTTTAAAAGTTATTTTATGTGTTAAATGCTAGACAAGGTTTGTAAGTCTTAACCAAAAAGGAGATCCCAGATGTATATTCTTTTACAAACCGCCAAATCAAGTCAAAGCAAGGCAGTACAGGAACATCTGACTGATAATGTGAAAATAAAGACACCTTTTAATACCAAGTGTGTCAAGTTGTAGCTGGATCCAGGGCATGCCAACACTATCTGGAGATTACGGCCTACGTACAGTCATTTATCCTAACTGTTTTCATTTTTCAGGCAACAGCTTGAGCGGCAGACACCGGCCGTGTGTGCTCTTAGACTTCTGAAAACGAGTCCAGCCACTCATTCAGATGCCATCGCCACCCCTCCACTAGATGGAGCACCCAAACAGTATTCTCCCAAAATCCAACAGCTTGTTAATGACATAGCCAGCCTCACCTTGTTAGAGGTGTCAGACCTCAATGAGCTCCTCAAGGTTTGTGGAAAAGTCTTAAATACAGAATCTAAACCATCATATGCCTCATCAGATAGACCTTTGTGATCTACATGTGTTGTCATATTGAGTGACTTTTATTTATTTTGGTGTCTTGATCACAGAAAACTCTGAATATTCAGGATGTTGGAATGATGCCAATGGGGGCGATGGCAGCAGCCGTACCTGCTGCTCAGGTAAAAAAAAAAAAAAAAAAAAATATTCCACTGACTTTTCTGAGAGGAAGTCCTGAGACAATATAGGGGAGGACCTTATTAGATCTCTTCCCTTACAACCATTAAAGTTGTATTAAAGCTTTCTTTTTGAGTTGCAAGGGGCCTACCATGAACTCTTTGCAAAATTACATTTGCTGTTTTGTTCTTTTGTTGCTCGTGAAACTAGGCCGCAGAGGAGGAGGCACCGGTTAAGAAAGAGAAGACTCATTTCACAGTTAAATTAACAGAATTAAAGGCAGCTGAAAAAGTAAAGCTTATAAAGGAAGTGAAGAACTGCATTCAAGGCTTGAATCTGGTGCAGGTAAGTCTCATCCTTTGCGCCATTTCTAGCTTGTGACCTGCTGCAGTGTCAAAGTTTTTACAACACAATAGGCTGCTGGGTTCATGTACATCTGCTGATTGACATTTGGTGGTGGTCACCTGTCAAGAAATGAACACCTTTAATAGTTCATACACCCCTGTTTGTACAGACCCCTAAACTAGTTAAAATCTCTGCAGAAATTCCAAGTTATGCATTGTCTTTATGGGTGATGAGACAAGTGATGTATACTAGCCATAGACAGTTCATCAATACCAACTAAGAAAAACAGTTTGATAATTTTACTTGCATGCATTAATGCAAACTGCCATGAAGTGAAAACCTGCACTACAGTTCAAATGTTTTGGGTCACTTAGAAATGTCCTTATTTTTGAAAGAAAATAAGTTTTTTTTTAAACTGAAGATAACATTAAATCAATCAGAAATACAGTCTAGACATTATTAATGTGGTGAATGACTATTCCAGCTGGAAACGGCTGATTTTTATGGAATATCTACATAGGGGTACTGAGGCCCATTTCCAGCAGCCATCGTTCCTATGTTCTAATGGTACACTGTGTTAGCTAATCATGTTGAAAGGTTAATTGATGATTAGAAAACCTTTGTGCAATTGTGTGAGCACGTGAATAAAAGTTTGAGTTTTCATGGAAAACATGGAATTGCCTGGGTGACCCCAAACTTTTGAACAGTAGTGTATGTTTTGGTTACATGAGCCCCAAACATGCTCCCTCCCTGGCTCATTGGTAGCTCATCATATCCTTCATAATATAATGGAAAAGTGCTGCTCCCTGTTGCTCTCCCCATGGCTGGCCGACCTGCCCTGATGAACCCTGTGGCCAGTGTAGACTAACAGTTACTTGTGAAACAGGCTTCATGGTCAAAAAAGCACCTCCCTAGCTTGGGTTTCATACTCCCAACTAGACAACCCTGTGTCCCCCGCCACCCTCACCTCAGTGACATTCTTCCAGTGGCCTGCTCTGTGGGTTGACAGATTTGACACGGCACAAGGTTCAGGAGTTTCATTAGTGTTTTTATTGTTAGCATATCTAATGGTTGTCAAGGTGGAATCGTCCCTGTTTGCATTCTTAAGTTAAAATATTACCTGTGGGCCTTTATAAAGTGGTTAAATTCAAGGTATGGTTGTTCAGTTTCATCATGATAGATTTTTCAACTCTACCACCCAGCTCTAGGCTTTTTAACAACTTTACTTTTGTGGTCTCCCACACAGTTTTTAATGTCATACATTTGGTTGTTTTATTAGTTGAAACATGAGAATCATTCTTAATCCGTTAATACAGGAATCTCTGAACAGTGACACTTGACCAAGACACAGCACGGTGGAAATACTGAATTTCAAATGCAGGTTTTTACACTGGTAGCGTATTGCAGGTCGTGTGTCACCTTCAAAATACTGCTGAAATATAAATATACATTTTAAATGACTCTGATTGCAGCATTGCATACTGATGGTATGAAACTCTGTACTAAAACATGGTGTCACTGTTAGTTTTTTATGTTCCTAAATAGTTCAGCAGCACTGTACTTTTGGAGGTTTTAGCAGATTTCATAGTTTTTTTAAGAGTTTAAGATCATGTTAATGGCAGGTGACTTACTGTGTTTGGAGTCTCATACTTTATAACAAGAAACAATCTGAGCTGTATTGGATTTACCCGAGTAACAGTAGTTCAGTTTAAAGGATTTTTAAGATTTGCTTCTATATCAGTGTTGCAATTAGACTCAGTCCGTCTCCTGATAGAGGACACATATTTGGTAACTTGTCTTAATCTATTTTTTTTCCTCTGTCCTTTCTGAACCAGGCTAAGAAGCTAGTGGAGTCTCTTCCACAGGAAATCCGGGCCAATGTATCCAAAGAAGAGGCAGAGAAACTTAAAGCAGCCCTGGAGGCAGCAGGCGGCACCGTGGTGTTAGAGTAGATCTATGTGTCCGCATGTCCAGCTGCTCATGCACTTCGTCCTTCATTCTATTATTTCTGTTTTTTACACAACAAAGAGGAGGATCCTAAGAGAAAAGGAAACTAAGAAATGCCTTCTGACATCAATACTGTCTCCTAACGGCATCAGATGGGGCGGTACAACTCAGACTGAACTTTCCAGGCACCACAGCCTGCACACATGGCTGCCCCGCTGGTTGCTCATCCATTTGTCTCCTCATCTGTTTGTCTGATGCTTGTGTAGAAAACAAGCTACGGAAATACTGGCCTGGGTGCCAAATACATCAGTTGGTCATTCTGTGTGTGTTAAACTTTTCACAGAAGGAAAGCTTTTGCTGTAGGAACATGGTTACCACGTCGATACAGATTACCACTGTTGAGGAACACCAGATACTGTATCTAGTTCAGAGGATGGCAGAGCTCAGTCCTTACGTTGCTCATAGAATTGTTAATTATGTGATTAAAGTTGAAATATCAATATTCACCCCTTCTCTTATGTGTTTTTATTGATCTTGTGGTTGATTTTGGGAAAGTTTTGGGGTGAACAAACTTTAAAACTTGATAATAATAAAGGTCCATTGAATTTGTTAGTCTCTTAAGAAAGAATATTTTATCTATAGAAAATGCATTTTTCTGTGTTGCTTCTGGCCTCTAGAGGTCGTAATGACTCTTGGCAAGAAGGTGGTTGCATGACCTACATTAAGATTCAGTGGAAACTTAAAAATCTGTTATTGATTTTAGGTTAACGTAACCAGAAATGAGTTGCAGCCCTGGAAGAGAAGAAAGCAATTTGAAAAGTCAGCATAAGCACCAACAGTCTTAAAAATATACAGTAAATACAAATTCAGATTTGCAGTGACCCCTATTTATTAACTGACCCCAAATATGCGTGCATTTTGAAGACATGCCTGTAGACTAGTTTCATTTTTAAACCAATTTTTCATCCAGCTGGGTATTTAGTTGGATACCTCCTAAAATGTACATTTATTTCCAGTGTTTTTTCTTGGCCCTTTCTCTAATTAGAAGGTAAGATAATCCTTTATTGCTCCATACGCCATGGGGAAATCTGCATTGTTACAGCAGCAAGATTTTTACAGCAGCAATAAACATGTATAATAATATGTACATGGATGAAAATGAATAAATACAGTATTAATACACTGTAGACAAAAGCAATATGAAGTGGCTTGTAAAATAAATGTAAAAGTCCAAGATGCAGCAGTGCAAAAATTGCTGTGCAAATTTTATTATGGCTTGAGATGATGCTGATGATATGAGTCTGTTTTATGTTACCATCAGCCAGTGATGCTGATGTTGTTCAGTCTTACAGCAGATGATAGAAATGACCTGCGATAGCGCTCCATCTGCTGCTGAAGGAGCTGCTTAAAGCCCCCACAGTCACATGCAAAGGGTGAGAGGGATTGTCCATGATGGATGTGAGCTTGGCCATCATCCCCCTTTCACCCACCTCCTCTGTGGAGTCCAGGACAGAACCGGCCCTCCTCACCAGTCTGTTCAGTCTCTTTTTGTCCCTGTTTGTGCTCCCCATTAGACCACTACATAGAAAATAACAGACGCTACCACAGTGTGATAAAATGTCCGGAGCAGAGTCCTGCACACTCCAAAGGACCTCAGTCTCCTCAGCAGGTGGAGACGACTTTGGCCCTTGTTGTACAAGACCTCTATATTATGTGACCAGTCCTGTTTGCTGTTGAGGTGAACACCCAGATATTTGTATGTGTCCATCATCTCAATGTCTCAACCCTGGGTGTTCACTGCTGCAGTCTGAGGTGTCTTCCTACTGCAGAAATTGATGACCATCTCCTTTGTCCTACTGAAGATAGTTGACCTCACACCAGTCAACGACGTCAGAAATGACAGTCCTATACTCCCACTTGCCCCTGTCAGATACACATGTACAATAGAGCTAATCAGCCTGTGTTACCTTAATTGACAGAAATTATGCATTTTCCTGTTGTTTCTGACAATCTGATGAAAAAAAATGTCTTATGCTTGAGTCAATGAAATTGCAAAACTGCTGAAAAAATTATTTTTTTAAATTGTTCTTAATATTTTGACATTTTCTGAGATTTTCCTTTGGTGCTTGTTGAAATCTCCATCCCTCCATCCATACATCCATTCATTATCTATACACCACTTAATCCTCATCAGGGGGGCTGAAGTCTATCCCAGCTGACTTAGGTTGAAGGCAGGATACACCCTGGACACAAAACAAACAATCACACTCACATTCAAACCTACAGACAATTTAGAATCACCAATTAACTTCAGCATGTTTTTGGACTGTGAGAGGACACTGGTGTACCCAGTGAAAACCCACACATGCACAGGGAGAACATGTAAACTCCATGCTGAAAGATCCTGGGAAAGCCGGGAAGTGGGTAGGCCGATAGTTGCAAGGCGAAAGTGTTAACCCCCAAGTTCTAGAAGTCCAAACCTCCTGTCCTAAAAATTCCTCTTTGCAGACAAAAACCCAGGTATCTAACAACTTCATTGGCTACTTCTGTAGCATCAGGTTTTGACGGAGGATGTCATTATTAAAAGTTGATCTCCATGTCCAATGTAAGCTTTATCATTCTGTTTCAGACATTTTAATCCAAGATAGTCACTGTAGTTTTCAGTGAAACAGTCAGTTAAAAGTGATCTGGTGTAACAGAGACAGAAATGCTTCTTAATAATTATGTTAACTAGGAAACAAAAAAACTATTGGTCCATTAATGCATTTGACTGAACTACATCTTTATTATTGTGTCATGACCAAGACACTAGAGTCATAGAAGAAAGGAGTGCTTTCCCCCTCTATTGACACAAGAAAAATTTCATACGTTTTCAGTGATTTTTGGCTGCTCTTAATGTTTTCATCTTTTACATTCATTTTATTTAAAATATTGAAATCTCCAAGTTATTGTCTTGCTCTGTCTTGTTTTCATGAATAATGAAGCTTCTGTTTGTGTCACATTTTATCTGTAATCTACCGACACATTACCTGAGCTGGTAGATGAACTCAGTGGCAACTGGAAGTGAACTTGAATTCGTGCAGGTGAGTCTCATGTTTAAAGCCATTTTGATTTGCCTTTTGGTAGGTTTAACAATGAAGATTTAGATGATTTTTGCCAAACATGGTCGAAAGAACTTGTACTACACTTCTGAATGTGTTGTCAGTTGGACTAAAGCGCTTTCCTATATTATGTTGCATCTTCTAATTTTGCCCTTTACAAATTTTTTAAAAGTATTCATTTTTACACGTCATCACTCATTCAGAAGAATAGCTGCTAATTTGTTCCTTCAACATGATAGTGTTTCCATTCGTTTGGACATCACTGCCCCCCAAGTGACTAAATAAGTAAAGCATCATCTCTAACAAAGTATATTAGAGCTTCACCCAGATAAATACACCATTAGGCAGAGGTTATTTTGAAGTAAAGTGGTCCCAGTTTGATGCACATTCTTAGCAGGACTCCAAAAACTGAGCAGTATTCTGCGCTGGTTTTACCAACACTGAAATTGCATCTCTGTCCTGTATAATTATTAAGAAAGCAACCGATACTTCAGCCAAAATCAAACTTTATTTTTGACATTAATAAAACAGATCACAGATCAAGAAAACGGAATGCATGTCTGTTTAATACACCTCTCCATCATCATCATCGTCGTCTCCCATACTATCAGCTCCAACCTCCTCGTAATCCTTCTCCAGAGCCGCCATGTCCTCTCTGGCTTCGGAGAACTCGCCCTCTTCCATACCCTCACCCACATACCAGTGAACAAAGGCACGTTTAGCGTACATCAGATCAAACTTGTGGTCGAGTCGAGCCCAGGCCTCAGCGATGGCGGTGGTGTTGCTCAGCATGCAGACAGCCCTCTGGACCTTGGCCAGGTCTCCGCCAGGAACTACAGTGGGTGGCTGGTAGTTGATGCCAACCTTGAAACCAGTGGGACACCACTCCACAAAATGAATGGTGCGCTTGGTTTTGATATTAGCAATGGCACCGTTGACATCTTTGGGCACCACATCGCCACGGTACAGAAGGCAGCAAGCCATGTACTTGCCATGGCGAGGGTCACATTTCACCATCTGATTGGATGGCTCGAAGCAGGCGTTTGTGATCTCAGCCACAGTTAACTGCTCGTGGTAAGCCTTCTCAGAGGAGATGACAGGGGCGTAGGTGGCCAGAGGGAAGTGGATACGAGGATATGGCACCAAGTTGGTCTGGAACTCTGTGAGGTCAACATTCAGGGCGCCGTCGAAACGAAGAGAAGCAGTGATGGAGGACACTATCTGACTGATCAGCCTGTTCAGGTTGGTGTAAGAGGGACGTTCAATATCAAGGTTTCTGCGGCAGATATCGTAGATTGCCTCGTTATCCACCATGAAGGCGCAGTCAGAGTGCTCCAGGGTGGTGTGGGTGGTCAGGATGGCGTTGTAGGGCTCCACCACAGCAGTGGACACTTGGGGGGCTGGGTAGATGGAGAACTCCAGCTTGGACTTCTTGCCATAGTCAACAGACAGACGTTCCATCAGCAGGGAGGTGAAACCAGAGCCAGTGCCGCCACCAAAGCTGTGGAACACCAGGAAGCCCTGAAGACCGGTGCACTGGTCAGCCTGAACACAGAACGAGAGAGACGGCAACCAAATATAAGATGCACGTCATTCATATATTACTTCATTTTCTATTTTGCTGATAAATTTGTAAGTAGTTGTTCTGAATTTACCCACCAGTTTCCGGATCCTGTCCAGAACAAGATCAATAATCTCTTTACCAATTGTGTAATGTCCACGTGCATAGTTATTGGCAGCATCCTCCTTGCCAGTAATCAGCTGCTCAGGATGGAAAAGCTGGCGGTAGGACCCAGTGCGCACCTCATCTAAGGAAATAAAAACATACTTTGAATCAACTGTTCTTTAAAATAAATTTAAATGTCTCACTTCAGTTTGTCTCAATCACAACGCTTACCAATAACAGTGGGTTCCAGATCCACAAAAACAGCTCTGGGGACGTGTTTTCCAGCTCCAGTCTCGCTGAAGAAGGTGTTAAAGGAATCGTCTCCTCCTCCTATGGTCTTGCCACTGGGCATCTGACCATCCGGCTGGATCCCATGCTCCAGGCAGTACAGCTCCCAGCAGGCATTACCAATCTGGACACCAGCCTGACCAACGTGCACCGAGATACACTCGCGCTGTTGGAAAAAAAAACAAAAACTGTGTGAATTTTTTTTTTAAATAGTTCTGAAGGGTTAAAATTCTAAACTTATGCTTGGGTAGCTGTGATTTTGAAGGTCCTCGTGCTGTTCTGACCTTGTCACTTGCTGGGAGCTTTAAATCACATGCTCTTAAGTTAAAACTTTCAAGGAAGAGGACAAAGGTTCTTTTGTGGAGAACAGCTATAGATAGAACATCATGACTACCATCATCTGACACATGTTGCACAGGCAGCCTGTGAACAGAAAAGCCTTTGCAAACAAATATACCACACAGTAGCTTACTACTAGGGGAGATACTGTGTTTCAGGAGAAAAAAACTCTTGTGTTGAGAACAAATTGTTGTACATCAAAGTTGAGCACAGCAGGCCTTCAGAATCTGACATATTACACATAAAAAGTTTCATAAAGCTCAGAGTGAATAGATTTTGCGTGACTAGCCTGTGGCTGCAGTTGCATAAAGGAAAGGCCCCTTCAAAGAGGTGCTGAAACAGAGGAATGCTTCACTTTGACCTTTGCTAACTGGGTCAACGTGTACAAACCTGATAGCCAGCCACGACTTAACTTGAATTTGTGTTCAGTTACAGCAAACCTCCAGTCAAAAGTAAAGTTTCATTAACAGCCTGAAAGCTTAATCAATTATTAAAGTTAAAAGGGCGGCACTTTCAAAAACACATCTGTTCACTGATTTCCATTAACTGCCTGATGAAATACTTCAATACAGTATTGAATTTAATTTGGTGGGGAAAAAAGTTTAATACTCACCATGTTTCTTAAAGTTGGTCCGTTTAAAAGTTTGGATTAAGAAGAGAAGATATAAAGTTTGCCTCCACAGACGGACGTTTAAGAGTCCAGTGTTAGAGGGGATTGATGAAATTCTAGTCGGGTGACAGTTTTATACTCACCGACCCGCAGGAAGGTTCCCGCTGAATCCGATTGGTTTGAACGTCACATGAGCCGAATTTCTATTGGTTAAAACCATCCCGTTCTCTTCCTCGTTGACAAGTGACAGCAGTCTGGTTCAAACAGGAGTTTAACTTACTTTTGAGCAAATTTTTACATTTTTCACACAGAACATTTTTGTCACGCCCTCCACCTCAGCTGCCAGGTAGTGGCAGACTGTCCTTCCTTTCCCCATCTCTCTCTCCCTCTCCTAGGTGGCGTGTGGCAATGCGGACAGGTGCTGCCGATCACAGTCTGCGGATTTGCGGGCGAGCGGGGAGTGATCACCACGCATCATCCTCCTTCCATAAAAGCCAGACGCTGCCGCTACTCGTCGCCGGATCGTGAACTACTCTAGTCAGTACTGGCGCTCTTTAGTAATGTTACTCCGTATCCTGTTTACTCATTAACTTTCCTGCCTTAACGTTACCGAGTTTCCGCTCAGTTTTCGTAGTTCTGTTGTTTAGTGCATTAAGCCTGGTTCCAGTTAACCTCCACCCCACTAGGGGGTCCTGATTCTGTTCCGAGCTCATCCTGAGTTAGCACTTCCTGTTTGTGACCGTCTGCGTCACATCCTGTTGTAGTTTTTTTTGTAAACTTTCTAGTAAATGAGTGCAAAGTCTGTCGTGTCTCTGTTGCCTCGCTTCTGAGTCTGTAATTTACGGCATCGTAGCAGTTTTACATTTCTATTTTTTTTAAAGCGTCTATGTACAACATAATCCGGCCATTTCAGACTTTCAGAATTTAATTATGATTTAAAAAAAAAAAAACACGAAAGTGAATAGTACTTAAGTAAAAGTATCAGTGCAACAGTCTAGTATTAGTGCACAAGTACAAATGTGCTTTTACTTTAGTAAAAATACTTTTTCAAGTACTATCAGCAAAATATATGTATAGTGGTGGAAGAAGTATTCATGTGTGTCATATAGAACACTGTATTGGTTATGAAATAGTTACTAGTACAGCAGTGTGTAAGCGGTATTTTACTGCTGCAGATGTTTAAGCCATAGCTTGTTTTAATTGCTTTATAATGATTTCTGCTAGATAATTTTCCCAACCTAAGCGTTAGACCCCTTCAAAGGGTCATAAGATACATCGTCAGGTTTGTGGGATGATGAAAGTGGGAGAAAAGAAAACGATGTTCTGTTTTGTAGTATTTTCTGTAATCTTTGTGAAATACTGGATAAATATTTGTTAACGGTCACACGCCTGACCTACTACCTTAAGAAAATCATTGAGACAGTGCCAAGAGTGTGCAAAGCAGTGATCAAAGCAAAGGGTGGCTATTTTGAAGAATCAAAAATGTAAAACATGTTTTGACTTAATTCACACTTTTTTGTTTACTACATAATTCCATATGTGTTCATTCATAGTTTTGATGCCTTCAGTGAGAATCTACAATATAAATAGTCAGGAAAATAAGGAAAAACCATTAAATGAGAAGGTGTGTCCAAACTTTTGACTGGTAGTGTATGTCTTTGCCTCTGAGTGACCATACATTTCTTTTTTTGTTTGTTTCTTTTTTTGAGTTTACTTCTGTAGCACTGCACACAGGGATTTTAAACAACGACAACAAAACTTTTCAGACATTGTCGTCATGATTAGGCAAAGAAACTCTTTGATATGTCTTAAGATCGAACCTCTCACAGATGGTGTTGAAATATTTTTTTCATATAACCTGCACGAGGTGAGAGAAACAAAGATGACTGTATTGTTAAATACAAATGACCAAAATAGGCATTTCAACATTTTAATGTAAACACTATATTTTGCAGAAAATCATCATGTGATGCTTGTTTTCTGATGTATGTCTCATAAATTTACACTGAACAACACAAACAAAATTTATGTTACGGGAGATTTATGTAGAATCTTAGTTTTCTTAGAACTCTTATTTGATAGACTAACATGTTTTTTTGTTGTTGTTGTTTTTATAAATGCCTTTGAGAGAAAGCTTGAACCATTTTTCATGTTTAACCAGTGCTTCAGACCCCTTTTAATGCTCCTTGTCCTCACTCTCTGAAGACCCATCTCCAACCTACTCTCTATCTAAATATCTACATATTGAACCCATTTTCATCTCCTCCTCCAGTGGCCTTGGCATTGCACATCTCACCAAAAGAGATTTACATCTCGTGTTTGATTTGTGATAAATGTTGCATCAACAAACTTTAAAACTTGATCAGAATGCATTAGAAGGATTCATTAATATGTGCTTTGTTACTTTATCAGAATTCTTAAGGAAGAAGGGAATATTTTATTTTAGTAAATGGCATCTTTCTTCACTGCTGCTGACCACTAGAGGTCATAAAGTTTGTTGGATGAACCACATTGTGATTCTGTGGAAACTTACAAACATGTAATTGATTTTTTTAGTTGACAAAAACATAAATAAGTTGCTTTCCTGGAACTGACTAGACAAATTTCAGTGCAACATAAGTGCACTTAAATGCATATTTGACCTTCCTCATCTCTAACCTCCCGTTTACTACAAGCAGCTATTTTAGTTAAAAGTTTAAAAGACAAGATGGCTACACATCAAACTTGACTGGTTTTATTTTTGTAACAGTGTTCTAATCAGCCAGTCTTTTAAAATCTGGTCCCTGGTTCCAGAGCTGGATGCTTCTGATCTGTGGTTGCTGTCCCACTGACAGGCTTAGTCTCCATCACTGTGGGATGCTGCTGTTGTCTTTCCTCCAGCCCACTGCTTCCAGCTGCCCATTTCCACCAATACTGTGCATCACCCTTACTATACTTGATATGCTCATCTATGCAGTTTGCATCTTACTATACCAGCTATATATGTAGTATATTTAATGCCAGAGCTTTATGCCACAACAGTAAACTTATGAATCAGTTTCAGTGTTGGTCTGTATATCCACAGTCACTCTGTATTCATTATGCATCATTTTGTATGTATCATCTATATTTGTCATATCATGCATATATGCCAACGTGTTTCCTTGTCACCCCCCCCCCCCCCCCCCCCCCGTCTTGAGACAATCTGAATTGTAATTGGTGCCATATAAATAAAATTGAATTGAATTGTTAAGTCCCGACACATGCATGTGTCACCAGGCAGAAATCTAAAATCAGTGACGAAAGGGGGGAAAGTACACCTGAGTGACCTTTTCTGACTACATCTGTGGCTGGTACTGATGTAATTTGTGATGAACGGTGCACTTTTTTGAGTTGTCACTGATTCTAGATGGCCACCAGGTGGTGCATGTTGTCTGTATTCATGGCTGTTTAGAGAAAGACACAAATGTGAATTGTTAACATAAAATCTTAGTGTTTGGTCGCAGACTACTGAAAATATGTCATGACAAGGACAAAACCTCCGGCATGAGATTTTTCAGTCCTTGCTGTGGGAGTGCTTTATTAGTAGAGTGTTTTTTGTTTGTTTTTTTACTTACAGAGACTAATAGTATTGCATACCTATTAGGCCAACATTAACACCACAAGGGCTGCATCTGCCTTTCATTATCATACAAATGTGAGTTCAGAAATAACCCCAGGTTTAATTCAAATGGATTTAAAATACTCATCTGCTCTTCCAGCTGTAGATACTGTTGATGGATTACACATACACTGAGTGACAACGATGCAATGAGCTTAATTTGGTACCCATAGTACTCGTCAGAGATTACATCAAACAGCAAAACAGCATCCAATGACTCACTCAGGATGTGGAGAGTCCTAATGCTAACTATCAGCAATAGGCTGATAATTGGCTGTGTAATTTATGTCTTGTCATTTGTGATGTCAGTGATCCTCAATGTGATTGTGAAAGTTTAACCAAAGCAACAAAAATGTGCAGTTTTGGTAGAGATTTTGTTCCTGGAAAAAATGGTAGAAGATCATTAAAAGCAGCCCTCAGCTCCCTTCTGGCTCCACAACATGTTTTCCGTAAATGAAGAGAAAGAGGACAATAGAGGCATAGCTTTAAGGAGGATACTCTCATTTCAGTTCAGCTCCCTCTGGAGACATTTATAGCTAAAGCCAGAGAAATTTCAGACTGATGCCTGACTGCTTTCCCTTTCCAGAGCTTGTTGAAGTGTGCTTTCAAAAAATGTCCATCATGTAAAACTATGATAACATCCAAATTGGCTGATAATTTGCCCAGACACGGAGAAAATAGAAGAATAAAAGAGTGTATGCATTTACTGTGCTCTCTGGAATAATATTCACCATAAATTTTGCATATAAAAAGAACAGGAAAATAAATGTGAATATTGAAATAGTGGAGTATTAAATGTCAACTGGAAAATGAAACCAAAATTAAAAAGACAAAACTCAGCACAAACAGAATATATAGTCAAATGCAAACATTAAAATAAAAATGTCAAAATGTCACTGAAATATCAAAATAGAATGTAAAAAATTTGAAGTGCATAAATGGTAAAGTTGAATTTAGTCAGGTGGGCTTGGGTTTGAGCGTATTTAAACTGATGAGGGAATTGTTTCATAAACATGGACACCAGGGGGAGTGTGGACATTAATCATCAGAACAGGCAGCAGACACAAACTGAAACAGCTGAATGAAACGTAATTTTACTGTCAACACCTGGGCTTTGAAATTTTCTTATCTTCTTCTCCTGTTGACATTTGGAATAGCTCGCTGTGGCGATGATTCAGCTTACCTAATTTCCAAGTTTAATAGTCGCTAGGTAATAATATGCTTAAATGACTGTGATTATAATATCATTTGGCCTGTTTGGATGCTTTAAAGTGCATAAAATGAGAAACATCCTGAGCACAGTTTTTCTTTGCTTTCATTTTGTATTTCGTGTAGCTATCTATTATCCAGTCAGTGAAACAGTTTTCTTTAATTCAGCCTGCTGACTGAATGTTTTATAAACTTAGACTCATATTTGAACCAATTTGGTTTCCTTGATGCACACTAGAACCAGTTTAAAGAAGGGAACAGACTTTTTTTTGTTGTTGACTTCTGTCATTTTACATGTGTGCTGGTAGCAGCTGCTCCCTCTACTACCTCTGTGGGGTCATTTATCGGTGAACTGCTGGGACAGAAAAAACTCAACTGTTGCTTTTGTGTCTCTATGAAGGAACAAATGCCAGGTGAAGACAGAGGAGAGAAGTAATAGCGACTGATAAAGGTGATGTGTGGAGTTGAGGAGCGCCATGGAATGCAACTGATTGCAAAATTGTGTGATGGGGATGTATCACAAATAGGTGATCATCTAATTTCTCCTCACTGAGAAGATTCTGTGGAATTCAGTCCTGCTGAGAAAATTGTCCTGGAGAATGATGTGAAAACGATGACCTGCTGTGTTGGAGATGATGGTTTTAGGCTGCTATTTGACATTGCAAGAGTAACCTGCATCACTTGAAGTGGTCACAGCCCTTATTTTGACCTTGGTGTTGCCTTTAGATGCAAAAGCGGGACAAAAATGACCCAGTGAGATTATTTTCTTGCAATATCTTTGTAATGAAAAGCTTTTATCATTTCATTTTACAGCTATTCCTCCAAAAATATGTTTTCGATATCACAACATATTGATTTTAAAATTATCTTTTATACTTTTAAAAAATTGTAATATTTGTATTACGACCCCAAGCTCTTTATCACTGGTAATATCATACAAGAGGTGATGCAGTGAACAAACTTGAAGGGACAGAGAGCAGCAACAGTTAGAGGAAAAGAGTGGAAAAATGTCAACAAAATGCATGTTGACATTCTTCTGTTGTTGTTCTGTGTAATATTCTTCTTTTTCAATCATCAAAATGTTAAAAATCTGTTATAAAGTGAAAAATAAACATATTTCAAACATGAAATCTTTCTTGTGTAGACAAAATAATAATACAAACAACAATGCTAACTATTATTCTTAATCACAATGACAATAATGTCATAAAAACACACTGATTCTTATACGGGACATTTTGACCCACTTATGGAAGAGTGTAGGGTCCATTCACTCATGCATGTAAGGGTTAACAAAAATAAATTTTAATAAAATTACATGTATTACAAAGAGCTGAAAATTTGACGCAGCGTATGGTGGAAATTTACCAGAGATTTCCTCTGAAGCTACAAGCATTTTGCAGAATCTGTCAAACACAGATGTAAAATAGCAGTAGGACATGTTTGTGAAATAAGATTCATGTAGGCTGTGGTTGATTCTAAATACTTGCACACTGATTTTAATGCACCTTTGAGTTGAATCATGTGTACTGGAATAATACGGATCGTCTATATTTGCAAAATATGTGCTTTCCTATGCTCAGCTGCCAGTTACTTGGCTGCAATAAATCCTGCCTAAATGAAAGTTGAACCTGCAGTTGATTAAACTTTATAATCATTGTGGAGCCTGCAGTTTGTGGTGATGTTAGGTATTGCTTTCTCCTGACAGGTATTTCTATAATTTTGTCCGCCCCATTTTTTAAACGAGGATGTGCCAAGTTACAGAAACATCTCTCCATGTTATAAAATCCATTCACATCCCTAGCTAAAACAGGCCCAGCAAAAAGGCTTCACTCAGGGAGCATTTATTTCAGGGCTGTTCTGCTAAACTGCATTGGTTTTAGCTGAATTAACATTAATAAAGTGGCAACTGAGTGTATTTTATTCCTCGAAGAGATGACCAGCACAGAGCAGAAACCTAATAATAACCTAAAAACTATCCCCGGCTGTCACTCCACATGTCTGATCCTGCATATGTACTGAGTGATTGCTCATGTCTTGACTTTGCTCTGGCTCGGAGTGGGTATCCAGTTACTGTTTCTGTCATCTGTCATGACTCCCCTCCCTCTCAGTCCCCCTCTGAATCAGCACACACACACTGCTGTGCCAGGCTGCCCATTCATACCACTGCTGCACTTCTCATTTAAAATCTTGTCATGCTTGAGAGCCGAAACAGTCACTTGTGCTTAAGAAACTTCAAGAAAAACATAAAATAATCAGTTAACAGTAGTGCAAGGTGCCGCTGAACAGTCTCACGTTAATGTTAAGAATGTTGACCATGTGACCTTTGTGAGACCTCGACTCTGTTATTAAAAAAAGACTGTTATCTATTCTTGACAAATATTTGCTTCAACTTTATGACCTCTGGGTTGTGTTGTCCTGGGATGCCCACATTCCGCATTTACAAAACTATAGCAGCAGTCAAGCTGACTTACTATTTTTATATTAGTCACGTACACTTCCTCCCACAAACCAGCTGCACCCTTTTCTTGGCACAGAAACTTGGAGTAAGTGCGAAGGCACTGTATACTTACTTGACTGGACAAGCTCAGCCATATGGTTTTTCAAAATGTCAAGCTCTTAAAAAGAAAGCAAAATGCTGATTTACATGAAGACCGCTTGCACTGACTGTGCATTTAATATCAACTGCAGCCACCTTTTACCAGCAGCACTGAGAGAAAATGATGAAAAGAGCAATCTTAGACAAAGCTGGCCCAGCAGCGTCTGAGAAGCCAACACTTTGCCTGTTTCTTTTGGAATTTGTCTCACTGACAACATGACGGAAAATCGCATTTCTCGTTGGTATTTTGGTGGACTATCTTCCAGTGCAGCTGCCTGCTTAACACACCCACTGGATTTAATCAAGGTAAAAAATAAAGCTCACTGATTTTTAATTAATCACTACTTTAACATGGTTTTCCATTAAGTAATTAATCCAGGTAGGCCTTATTGATGTGTCAGGGGTGTTCTTTACATGTGCCTCTTGACGGTAGTGTGAAAATGTTAATAAAATGATATTCTTTGAAGATTTATTATCTTATCTTCCTTTTCTTCTTTACCTGATGATCATAACATTTTGAATAGCTTGCTTTGGAATGATTTAGCTTACTCAATTTCCAAGCTCACACGTTAAAAGGCAATAATGTGCTTCAATGCCGTTGATTGTGACAGTCATTAGGTTTATTTGGATGCTTTAAAACGCATCAAATGATAGAAACCTAACCTTTTCATGCTAAATGTTCAGTTTTGCATTTCCTGCAGCTATATTGAATTGATTTTCTTTAATTCAGCGTGCTGACTGAATGTTCATGGAGATATTAAGAACAGGTATTATCACTCAGTCGGTATTACACCTTAAGTTGTGAGGTATAATTTAAGATTCATTATTGAACCCATTTTATTTGCTTGATGCATACTTTTTAAGAAGGAACTCACTTTTCTTTGTTGACTGCCACTTGTGCAAGTAGCAGCTGCTGCCACTAAAAATGTGCTGCTTGACTCTCTCTGCTGCTTCCATGTGGACATTTCCAGGTGCACTTACAAACACAGCAGGAGGTGAGGGTGAGGATGATCGGGATGACCGTTAACGTAGTGAGGAGAGAAGGTTATCTGGCTCTCTACAGTGGCCTCAGTGCTTCTCTCTGCCGGCAGGTTGGAAAGCTACACCCACATTTAAACATTTCATCACTGTACATGCTGCATCTTTTCAAGTAAAGTAATTGTTATCTTACTTTCCCCCAGATGACTTATTCTTTGTCAAGGTTTGGCATTTATGAGACTGTCAGAGACAAGGTGAACAGAAAAAATAAAGGTCTCATGCCGTTTTACCAGAAAGTTCTGCTGGGGGCCTTTGGAGGTATGTGGTGTAACACATCTGCACAGTCAATCCCAAATCTCTCACTCTACTTAAAATTAAAACAGCTTTGGCTCAAAAGATTTTGTTTAGTCCAGTACAGAAATAGGAAAGTTTGATTACACGCATAAATTAAATGTGCCACATGATCCTCATCTTGAAGTAAATTTGTGTCAGTTCAACAAAACTGTTTTAAGCATACAATGAAATATGCTGTTTTCATACAGCATAGAAATTCTGGGTATGAGATCTTTCTGCTTGGAGTTTGCATGTTCTCCCTGTGCATGCATAGGTTTTCTCTGGGTACTCCAGCTTCCTCCCACGGTCCAAAAACATGCTGAGGTCAATTGGTGATTCTACATTTCCCATAGGTGTGAATGCGAGTATGAATGTTTGTCTCTATATGTAGCCCTGTGATAGACTGGTGACCTGTCCAGGGTGTTCACTGCCTTCACCCTAAGTCAGCTGGGATAGACTCCAGCACCCCCCCATCCTAATGAGGATTAAACACTGTATAAATAATGGATGGATGGTTGGACTTATAATTATCAAGTTACTCAATATTAACTATTATATTAACAAAATCCAGTGTATTGCAAACCTATTCATTCAATGTGAAAACACTATTTTTTTAATTGTAATGTCAATGTCAGCTAATGAATAGTAATATCTAAATTTTAAATAGAGTAGCATGAAAGTCTTAAGCAAACCTAAATAAAAAATATTACATTACATTACATGTCACTAGTGTCACCATATATTTGTCAGTTTAGCATAATATTTTAGATCAAATGATGAGAAAAAAATAATTAATAATATACACTACTGGTCAAAAGTTTTAGAACACCCCAATTTTTTATTAAAAAAAAAAAATTAATTCAAGTAGGTCAAATCTAATGAGTAGTTTGAAATGATACAAAGATACAAAGATAAGCATATTGAACTGCCAGAGATTAAAACAAGGTAGAGTTACCCAAAGATGAAAAATGTACATTTCAGAATTCTAGAAAAAGGCATTTTTCAGGGAACAAGAAATGGGTTAACAACTTAAAATTGTTCTGCAGCAATGGAGGTTGATCAAGCCTTGAAAGTTGGTGCTACCAAATCCTGCAGGTGTCCCAACTTTTCTTGATTACTTACAACTCCCTCTGTCTGCATAAAAGTAGATTTGGAACACACTATGGCACCATAAATCACCAGCTCAGAAATGACACAAGGACCAAGGAATTAGATTTTGGCAGTGATGCAGCTCATAATCTGGATCCAAGGATTTGTTAAAGATTTCTGTATCATTGATAGATAGCAGCACGTTGTCACTGTAACTATGACAACAAGTGAACACTACGTCAGCTGCCCGCTGACCATCACACGATTGCGATCCTACTCCAAATCGACCACAGCGGACTTACAGGTACTTATCCATCAGAAATGATACAAGGAACAGTTGATTAAATTGTGGGAGTGTTTCCAAGTCCCATCAATTCCCGCCGCCCGCTACATACTTACGTCATGTGATTTGGTATCCGTACATAACGTACACATGCATAACACACGCCTGTGCTCAGCGCAAGGTCATTTTGTTTGTGGGCACATTTATATTAAATGGCCACATTTTATATTTGCCGTGAAGGAATGAATAGTCTTGGTGAAGTACTGCGCTCTCGGAGTGCTTTTCTGGTTTTACGATGTGATTTGTTTTCTTCAACAGGGTTTGCAGGTGGTTTCATTGGGACCCCAGCTGATCTGGTGAATGTCAGGTAAGTTTTAGTGGATACAATGATTTTTATTATAAAAGAGACATTTGTGAGTTGTAGAACACAACATGTTTTAGTTTGTAGAAGTCACAGCTTGCAGTCTCAATTGTATTTCATAGCATACAGCAGAAGTGATTAAACCTCTGTGCAAAATCACTTTAATATCAAATGATGTCAGATTGTATCACCTCTCAGTAATTGCATCATTTCTAAGTTGATAAGTAGAATATTTTCACTTTTGAACAACTAAAAAATAAATCTTTAGAAAGATTGTATTGAACATACAGACCTCAAAGTAGAAATTGCTGTACTTTTTCAGTGGTTATCATTGGAAACTGGAGGATCTGTGATATCTCATGCAGAATAAAGGATGTTGCCTCGCTTAAACATTGCTTGCTCACTAAATTGCAAGATTAAACTTTGTTAAATAACATGAAAAGAAGGCTGATGAATATTGTAAGCACATTCTTGAGACCAAAATTATTATTTTTTGGTTCAAATGGGGTCTGCAGCATTTAGACGGGACTACCACTGTGAATGCATGGTCCTGACAGTGAGGCTGATGGTATTAGTCTGCATGACCGCACAAGATGTTTATCATGAATAGCTGAGGATATATCAAAATACTATGTCTGAAGAATGACAGAACATTTCTAGAGAAATCTCATACCTTTCAGGCTGAGGAAGATTGAGTCTGTTATCAAAACTACAGGGGGGACATACAAAGTATTGCGTGTACTCACTTTTTACCTACACTGTGCAATGTATTGTTAGTGCTGCTGGGGTTCACACAGCACGTTGTCGTGGAAAGCCTGCGTCTGTCTGTTTTGCTGTTTCTTCTCTCTGCTGTTTGTCAGCAGTAAGTCAATAAATAAATCAAGAAATGTGACATAACCATTTTCCTTTGTTTTATTTTTATGTCCTAAATTTTGAGACCACCTTGTACTCCAGTGTGACATTTAGAGATTGCTAAGGGTTAGATTTAGATTTTACTGACTATTTTATGCGTATGTGGTTATTTCTATGCAGGTGACTGAGTAACACTGAATGCAGAAACAAGACAATAACAGTGAGGTACTTATACAGGCAGCGAACAAGCTTTGAAATCTTTCCATGTCTTATCTATGCAGAATGCAGAATGATGTGAAGTTGCCGGTCAAGCTCAGAAGAAAGTAAGTACAAGTGAAAATATATCATAATATCATAATTACAGATAATTACAGTTCTTTTCATACAAATAACTCCATTTCTTCTTCCAGTTATGCTCATGTGTTTGATGGGCTGTTACGTGTCTGGAAGGAGGGTAAGATGCATGAAAACCTTCTTTGAATTGCTTGTTATTAAATCTAAAGTTGATTCCTGGATGTATGGATAGATAGCAGATGAATTTAATGCACGTCATCCAAGGAGGATTCCATTTGGCTTTTCCATGGTGGTGAAGGTGGTTAAAAAGTTTAAAGAAATGGGCAGTGTCATGGACAAACCCCATTCTGGACAACCAAATGTATCAGCCGAAACTAAAGAGTTGGTCATGGCTAAAATTCAAGCTAACCCTGTCTTTCCATATATCTATCCTTCACGTCCACTGAGAAGTACCAGTTCAACTCATTCTTCTTTCGACAAAGCCATATTTAATCTGTGGAGGCAAAAAATATGTAATTAATGAGATTTCCTATGTTACCAGACTTTAGGGACACCTTGCACAACAACAACATTGTGTGATAAATTCAATTATGACAGTAATTTCCACAAAACGTTTTAAACAGAAGCATTTTTGTGCCATTTAAAACCTGAAAGTTTTAACACACAAAGCTTTTTCATGTTCCTCATGTCTTCCCTTACAATGTTCTCCATTCTAAAATTACAGAGGGGATAAGGAAACTGTTCTCCGGTGCTACAATGGCTTCTACTAGAGGCGCACTTGTCTCTGTTGGACAGGTAAAGTCCTGTTCTGTCCTACAAAATCAGAGAGCATTAATGGCAGAAGCAACAAATTTGAGAAAAAAAGGGTTAAAGTGGTTCAGGTGGATGGGAAACTGTAAAGGAGATAGAATATTGTTATGCAGTAGTCTCATATCTTTCTAGGCTGATTATTCTGCCCCCGAAAATTCAGCCTTCCAAGAAACTTGTGCCAAAAACAGTGTTCTTTCAATTTTCTTATTCACTTTACATAGGTTGCTTATGGAAAAAGTGCTTTAATTAGATTATTATACAGATTTTTTAAGCCTATTTTGAGGTTATCGCATATTTCAAAAGCCCTTACACATTCCTATTGACTTACAGTTCAATATATAGTGAAACAGAAACAGAAGTTAGAGAGTTTGTGTGTATTTTGTCCCTGCAGCTGTCCTGTTATGACCAGTCTAAACAGCTGGTTCTGGCTACTGGTTACCTTACTGACAACATCCTCACTCACTTCCTGGCCAGTGTGATTGCAGTAAGTGACTCATGTCTGTCTCTGTGTTAAAAAAAAACATCACAGTATTTTCTGACAAAAGCTTCTTTTCCTTCTTCACTGCTCAGGGTGGCTGTGCGACGATCCTGTGCCAACCGCTCGATGTTGTTAAAACAAGATTAATGAACTCAAAAGTGGAATATAGGGTGAGTGTTTTGCATAAGACCTGGTTTTGTATTTTGATGGGTATGAGATTAAGTTACATAACGAATCTCTTATCATTCTGACATGTATGTTTTATTCATTGATTGTAGGGAGAATTACACAGCCTAGCATGTCTCTTGTGTTTTCTTGTCTCTTTGCTGCAGAGTGTGTTTCACTGTTTAACGGAAACAGCAAAGCTGGGCCCGAAGGCATTCTACAAGGTGGATGTCCCCTTCTCTGTTATTCACACAAAGACATAATGTTTCACGTCGCTTTTTCCAGTCAAGACGTCACTGTTTATACTTTACTGCTGTATTTTTAACCTCTCCTGAAATAATGCCATGATTTGTGTCCAGGGTCTTGTTCCTGCAGCTATCCGCCTCATCCCTCACACAGTCTTCACCTTCATGTTCCTCGAGCAGCTGAAGCAACATTTTGGCGAGGTGGTCGTCACCTGAGAGAGGAAAGCCGTCCTTCAAGGTAGCTGAGGCTAGACATCGCACTTTCATTGATCTTGATCAGCTTAATCATGATGGTAATCTAACAAACCAAGCTTGGGAGTGAACAGACATACCCCCATATGTCTAAGGAAATCATTTTTTATGCTTCATTTTCTTCATTTGTCACAAAAAAATGACTCATGCATAAATGTCTAAAGCTTCAAATAAGGCATCCGAAGGAAATAAACTGTGATACATGTTTTTTTTTCTCATGTCTATCACAACATTACAAACAAGGATGACATCAATTATTCATTTTCACCCTTGTGGAGCTTTACCTGTCATGAGCTAACCGAACAACTATATATATGACCTAAGGATTATACAAGAATGCAAATAAACTTCACTAACTACTGCTCTTTTACAAGAAGAAATATGTTTTAAATGAATTTGTCACAAATCATGCCTGAACCGGGCTGTTGGACTTCCTAATAAAAGGCCTCCGCTGCCCTCTGGGGGACAGTGTTCGACTGAAAAATAGTGAGCTAATGCTTATATGTAATGTGTGTTTGTAATGATGCAGAATTTGTATGTTTTTCTGTTGTTAAACTGATGTGTGGAGAAAGCCATACTTTTGTTTACGTTTTCTGTCTCTAAGCTGAGAGTGTGATTTATATAGTTTTATATCCTTTTCTGAAACCTGCCAAGGGAAAAAAAAGTCTGTACTTTACTGCAAAGACAACAAGACAAATCTAATTAAGAAATCAATCTCCCTCTATGTGCTTTGTAGCTGCTACCTTGTGAATTGTTTGTCTCTTTACAACCTCAATGTGAACTGAGCTGTGGTTGCAGACACTAGACACCCTGCCAGGCTCTTTTATACAAAACCTGACTGGTTCAGCTGGTAATTAACTGAACAAAGGCTTCCAGCGCTTGAATACAATATGACTTAGCTTTCACGAGGACAATCAGCAGTCTTCTGGTCTTTTTAACCAGAAGGTTTGTGGATTCACAAGATACAATTATTTGATCCCTGAAACGCTGAGAAAAGAGCTTTGTGTCTTGGTGCAGCAGCTGTATGTGGGTTTGTGGCTTCTTGTTATTTAATATTGCTCCAGGTATTACTTTTTCATAAATATTACCTTAGAGATGTACAATCCATCATGCTCAGCTTTAAAAGACATCCTGATATTTTTTCCATGTCTCATGGTTTACTAACTGTCTATATCAGTGTCAGTGTTTGAGTGATGATAATTGTCTTCTGGGGCAAAGTCATGACAGTTTTATGTTTGATGTTCTTTCTGTAATGCAAAAGTGAAGAAAAAAAAGACAGCAAGTCTTTGTTGATGTTGTCCATGCTGCTAAATGTCAGATATCACCACGAGTCATGTGTCTGGGCAGGAATACATCTGAGTCAACTCTTTTGACAGATAATATGACTTTGTCGGTTGCAGTGGGACTGTCTTCCGGGACGGGTTGCATAACTCCGTTGGAGAAAGCCATTGTCTGATGGTGACACAGTTATCATCTCTGGTTGTCATGGCGCTTACAGAAAGAGCCGCATGATGACAGCACTTAGTAATGACAGATAATGCACTGTATAAGAACAGTACATTTGGGTCTGACTCTTTTTTTAGTGTATGTCCTGATTTGCTTTGCAGTGAAACAGAGGCAGATTTTTGCTTGCAGACTGATCGACTACAGACTGACCGCTGTGCCTGATAACATCCATCGGGGATGTGGTTACTTGATGTTAATGACGCACACAGACAGAAAATACAAACCAGTTCCCCTTTCTTCCTCTCTGTATATCTTTCTTTCCGGAAAAGAGAAGAAAAAAAAAATTCTGATTTTGAGCTGAAGAACTGGCAGAATGAACATCTTAGAATGGTCCTGACAACAAAGACAAAATCTGAGATTTTAAACAGAGGTTAATTGTTGTACCAAATGTTACAGGTTCAAATCTCAACACACGGACAAATCATTTCTGGCTTTGATTTGATGTAACAGGATGCGCAGTATATAAACGAACAAACATGCTTTTTAAAAAAAATTTATCCATCACTTATCTGAGATAGTCTGAAAATGAAGGACGTTTCTCTCTCACACCGAATAATATGGTCTGTGATAACATAAGACTAAAGAGTGTGCTGATGATTTAATGAACTGAAAATGCTTTCCACTGTTATAAATACTGATAATATATTGGATTTTTAATGAAAAGTCAGTACTAAAATAGAATTGAAAGTGTAATTGAATTAAAAGAGCAAAAACATAATCTACTACACAAAGTGAAGCTTTTATAGTTTTTATGGTTTCACTTTGATATTTTAAAATGTCTAGCGATTGATTTCAGAAATTGAATTAGAACAGTGAACCTACTGCCTTTGGTCCAGATGAATAAATCTTGTAATTTCATTCTAAGTTAACTTTTAATGAGGGTCTCCTGAGAAAGCTGCCCTCGTCTGTAGCATTTAAAGGAAAACACCTGACCTCATCCTTCTAGAACTGTTCATTCATTATCATACTGCGGGGTAACTTGAGAATATTGCTGTTTAAAACTTTCTGGATCACAGAGTTAGTTAAAAGATTCATCAGCATGTTAAAGCAGGGTGTAATTGTATAAGTTTCACCTCAGCGCTGGTTCAGTAAACCCATACCTCCACACTACCAGCATGCAGCCATCAACAAGCTAATGCAATAAAGATGAATTTAATTGCATTTACATTTCCATTTTCTGACATGTGTGATAAGAGCCAGTGGGGTGACACACATCCCAGTGTGTCATAGTTACTTTAATTTAATTTGAAGTGGGCTTTTACATGGAGTAATGTGACCTACTGCACTTTTTTAAAACCGCAAAATTACCAACTAAATGCACAGCGAATGGTTAAGCTGGTTACCTTTGCAGATGACTTTGAAGCAGCTGCAGGCCATCACTATTGACTATATGTATTTGAATACATGTATATGTATTTAAAGAATACATTCATATCTTGCTGAACAGCAATGAAAGGCATCTACCTGTTACATCCTGCATCCAGCCGCAGGAATCTCTCCTTCTCTAGCTGGTATTACCCCCTCCTGTTATCTCACTGTTCACCTCTGGAATCACTTGCACCATCAGAGCTTTCTCCAATTTTTCTGGGCCTAGGTTAGCTATCCTCAATTCTTTTCTGCATTTAGCTATTGACAGCTTCAAATGCCACATTCTGCCTATTATATATGATTGATAAGATTAATCACAGCAGCTTTCTTCATACTATGAAGCAACAATGTCCGACCTTGATGGTGTTGAGGCAAGCTTCAGAGTTTTCTACACGTTTTTAAGGGGTCTGAGTGGAGCAGTAAGAAGTGTGAAACTACATATGGAAAGTTTGGATGGTGTTTTTACCCCCTCCAAAATTAAAAATGAAAAAGGCTTAAAGCCAGAAATGTGAAGAAATGGTTAAACACAATGTTTGCATCTGGTTAACTCACAATAGTAGCCCAGTGTTAGCTTGAAGGTCGGATGAATTTCTTGCTGCAGTTGTTTATGGAAATACAAGTTACATAAAAATTCTGCAGTGTAAGCTAACATTGTAAGTTATGTTCTGCACATTTAAAAAAGAAAAAATGCCTCTGGATAGTAATAAAAACTCTCAAACATACTGAAGATATGAGTAACCTTGCTTGTTCAGTTAAGCCTGTGAAATTAGGTCAACACAGTTAAGTCTTATCTTAACTTTTCCCTTACCATACTTTTGCAGTATATCACTTCTTCAAAGTAACTCTGTTACTGTTTCTTTATTTCCATATTTTGTCCATGACCATCATGCAGCTTTACCCTCTTTTTAGCACAAAATGTACAGTATGCAGCCTTCAAATGCATCTGTTTTGTACTTCTTCCAGTAATTTTAAATCAAGCCAGTGAACACGCCATCAAAAGCCGACTAAATCTGCCTGCAATAGTTGTCCTTTATAACTGACAACACCAGTGGTCACCAGAAACAAATGATGAGCTTGCTTTTGTCTGCTTGTGTCTGAAGTCAAAGATTAATTTTCTTTTTGTGTGTATGTGTATTTTAAGCCACAGATTATTATTGTGAGCTGTATATCTGGAGTAAGAACAGAAAATTCAGTCACCTAGACCCCAACAAAGTCCAGTTTCCTTTATGAACTCCTTTCTTATCAACCCAGTATTTTTTTGCAGCTGGAGATTATTTTAATCTGATAATCTCTCTCTGCGGTGTCTCTGCCAGTTTGTACAGTTTGACGAGTTGTACTGAAAACTGAAAGTGCTTCAAAACCACTTTTACAAAGCCTTTTGGAACCGAATGTGTGCGACAGAAGAGTAATAAACCAAAAAATATAAAGGAAAATAGCCAAATCCTACAGTTCCCAGGTTTTCATTTGACAACAGTGCTGCTTTTCTTCCTCTCTTGAGGTACTTTGTTGCCAGTTTCTCTCTGGGTGGTAACAGCGTTGATCTTATTGGTTTGGAATGACGACAGAGTCAAGAGAATGAGCGATGGGATGTTTGTGGGATGGAGAGTGGGAGCCAGGGTTTTCTCTTCAGGTCTGTCTGTGGATCTCGGCCTACATGCCTCCCCTTTCTGCTCTGGCCTGCAGCCCTCTGCAGCCAGCCAGAGCAGTGATTTTCACATAAACAGGAACTAATGCCAATTGGGAGGACGTCACAAAAGTATCCGCTTGATAGCGATTCCTGCAACTGGCTGAGTAGAGCAAAAACCTCATTTGAACTTGCAGTTGAGAAGCTAATAAGCAAAACAAATTGCTTAGACATTACAATTTTTTTATTTGCTGCACATCAGTTGTATACAAATCTGAGCATAACCTGAGTCCAAACTGAAGAACAAACGATGTTAAGCTATGTGCCTCTCAGTTTTGTCTTGGAAAAAGTAATTGTGAAACAGATCATAGCTCTTTCAGCCTAATAACAAACTATAGTGCACTAATTTCAGAATCTGTAGCCAGAAGAAGAAGAATAAAACAAGAGGCTGCTGCTCACTGCTGTAGCTGTTAATGATAATGATGAAAAAGAAAGAAAGCATAGCCTGGCAGGTTGTGTTCACAGTGGAAATTCAGTGTTAAACAGATCATTGGAGAGAGAAATGCAGCTCATTACTCTGAGACAACAGAAATAAATAGTTTAGAAAAATACGTTGTTTTTGTTTTCTGAGGACTCGTGCCAACAAAGGACATCAGCCAACTGTGATTCTGCCAGCCAGCCTCCATAGAAAAGGTCAGACATGACTCTTACAGCCGAAATAACAACAGCTGCAATAATGGAGACGTGTTGTGTTGTATCCAGATTGTGAAGGCTGACTTTCCCCCTCAGAGCGATTTCATTTTTGCTTTAATTTCACTCCATTTTGTCGTGTGCAGCAAGAAGTTACCAAAAAAAAAAAAAAGATGATGAGCAACTATGCAGATTTGCATTTATCACAATGCTTAATATCATCAGTGGACATCTGGAAGCTGTTAGTGGAACATGATGATCCTACTGCTTATCAAGCTGATATCATCTAGGTCTAAATCCATAACACTGAATCCTGCTACCTTTGGCTTTCCTTTAAAAGAAGCATAGCTGCAACTAAACTGGTTGAATTTTTTAGGACTAAATTACTCTTAATTCTAACAGTCCTTTGTTGTTGTCGTTCTGAATTTCACTTGAGATCATGTGGATTTTGTGATAAAGCAAAATTCACTCATGCAGATCTGCAGCTCCTCTAGGTTTATCTGCTTATTTATTTGCTCTTTGTTTTTCCTCTGGGGATGCGATTATATAAAGATCCGCATTAAAGTTACAACTCACAAAGATACATTTCCTCAGCTCTACTTACAAGGCACAATAACTACCTGAAAAAAACTGAATAAACTATGTATGGTATAAACTTTATTTTTTTTTGTGTTTGAATTCAGTGCAGCTGCTGGAAGAGGAAATATTCCTACTTGACCAACAACTTTAAATCTTATTGCTTAATCACCACTTATTCAGCAAGTGGTTTGAAATAACTTGGTGTCAAACCAGGAGCTTTTCTGATAATTGATGGGGCTTGGATCTTGTGACTCAAGGGCTGACGCTGAATGCTGCCATGTTGCAGGCTGAATACTTTGGAGAGAGCGTTGTGTATTCTGGCGGTCTTCGTTCCTGCAGTGACAGTGTGGTCAGAGCGGTTCTCTTCCACAGCAGGATACACGTCTTCATCACTTACCCGCATTTTCCCTCCACCAGAGTCTGTCTTCAAATCTGTGTGATCAAACAATATTTCTGGCTGGTAAAATTGAATTTCTGATAAAGACATTAGTATAGTGACATATTCAATTTCTCTGAAATTGAAAAGGAAAGCAAAAGGGGATTTTCCTATTATGGTTTGTCACACCGTATACTATTACCTGTCAGTAGTGGAAGCTGAGACTAAACATGTCATCTATGTCAGCTTAATTCAATCTTTTTTTTATTTTTATTTTTTTAAAAAGGCAAATCTTTTCCATTTCTTGTGAATAATTGTTTGGAGCCCAAAGAACACTGTAGAATGGATAACTGTTTGCATGGGCTTCCTCCCTTCCAGACAGATTGATTTTATTGGCATGTATTATGAAAATCACCTTACACAGACTCAAATACTGAAAGACATTCCATCATAGGGAATATGTACATATCCTAACTTGAAAGCATGTATTTTTTTTAGAAGTCTTCAGATGATTGCATCCAAATGTGATTGCTGTTGAATATCAACTTCGCAGATGCAAAAAATATCTAAAATTTGCATTATAATTTTTATACTAAATCTCAGTTTTTAATCACATCTGGATGTACCACTTGAAATACTGTATTGAAAATGCTTCCCTTCAAGTCAGCATTTCAGCTGCAACAATAACAGCGACTGGCAGCTAAATAATGGACAATGGAGTAATACTATGGCTCAAATTCAGACAATGGCCATCTTGGTAAAAGCACTGTCACTAATTTACAACTCAAAGTATGCTTTGGAAAATCTCTGTTAGTAATGTGAAGTATGTACAATTTATAGAGAATTGGTCTATATGATGTAAAACAAGGTACTTTATTGGTAGCTTGTGTAGGACTGAGAAGTACCTATGTAACAAGGCTGACACTATCATTAGTCATGTTTACTGAACTTAGAAACAACAATATTATTTTATTATTATATATGCACAAATGTGTGTCTAAAACAGGGTTACATCTTTTGACATGTATGGTGTACAGTACGACTTGTTGGACTGTAAAATTACAATTCAATCAGACTAGATGTGACTGTAAAATACTGTACTGTTTCTTACAAATGATAAGGAATAGGGTGTTCACTTTTCTTCTTATTTACAGCAACACTGTTCCACTGAATGGAGCATTCACCACAGACTACTAAAACAAATGTCTGTAACATTTCCTCCAGACACACTTTAAGATTAAAATACATTCAAACATCTTTTATTTTTATAGTAACGTGTCTCTGGCTAGCTGAAAAGGCTAATGCATCTTTGTGTGACACACTATGAGTTAAATGAAAATAAACACAACAGTGTTCCCCTTCACTTAAACCTTGTTTGTGCTAAACTGGCCTGACATTTACTCCAAATAGATTTCTAAAATAAAGTCACTTTACCCAGCCTCTGCCTGCCTCTAACTAGGTTTTATGTTTTGCATGAATGTGCCTGGGGACAGTTCTTTATCCATTAACACATAAGAACGGTCGAATATTGTTTTGTGGCCACATTATAAGACAATTGCTTTCATTTCCTTTCTTTCTATGTTTTACCCCGTTGCCAAATTGACTTGATTTAAAATAAACCGCAGATTCACACAAATACATATTTCAGATGATGGAAATAACACCTGACATTATAGCTAAAGCACTCTTTTGGACGCACATTGGAGCAGCTTGTTGTCTTCAAGCTCGTCATTACAAACCTAATATGGCCAATCTATTAAATAGCGGAAGAACAGAGTTAGTGGAATATTGTTTTGTTCGCACTTTGGCCCCTGATAAAGACACAATCCTGAGGGAGGCGGATGTGACTCATTAGCAGATCCGTGTGTCATTGATAGGGGAAAGAATATTTTCTGCCAAAAATATGTCAGGTCAAAAGGTGAGTCACACACTGTTCTGCAACAGGACATGTGCAAGTGACAGCCAATTCAAATGTTGTACCCATTAGTGCCTCATTATTACACAGGAGTGAAACCCAGTTTCTGTGGTGATCAAAGTGCTTAAAATACATATTCAACATCCAGTTTAAATCTCATTCTCATTAGCTATAAACTTGACCCACTGGTGATGTCTGACTGCATTTAAAGATGCATGAACTCTCACATCATCCGCAGGTTTCCTAAACAGCAGTTCTGACGCACAGTGTGATGACTCCTGACCATCCTGACTGTGTTTGATACCTCCTCACCCCAAGCTAATACAAAAATAAGCAAAGATGTGGCTCATGAGTGTATTTCTGGCCAATGGACTACTTTGTGATTGCAACCACCTATCACTCAAGGTGGCCATGATCTTGATTATGCAGAAATTTCAGCCTTAATACAATTTAAGCAGTTAAGTTATATAAAAATTCAACACTCATACAGTTGATATGAATGGAGAAATTAACTTTAGAGACCAAAACTGTTTTCTGTACAATCCTGAAAACTTGTATATTTCTTCTGTAAAGTTGGGCACCTTAGCATTGGGGTCTATGGGGATTGAGTCACTTTTGGAGCCAGCCTCAAGTGGCCATTTAAGGAACTGCATTTTTTGGCTCTTCTGTGCTGCCTGCTGGTGACACATGTGTCAATATTCGTGTAGAGGCTTTTAACTCAAGAAATATTAGAATCAGAACCAGGACATGAAGGTAGAGTATGTGATTCGACTCTAATACTGGTACTTATGTATAGTTTTTGTTTATTTGTTATTTTTTTCATTGATATTTCTTATGATATTTCATAGATGTTTGCACTATCCCCTTTGCTGTTGTAATAATGCAGATTTCCACACTGTGGGATAAATAAAAGTGTATCGCACCATATCATATCATATTGTGTTTTTTTTCTGCTAGATGTTTATTCCATGTGTGCTAACAAAAAAAAAGAGATACACTTTAAACTTCTACTAAATTACATTTCACAAGTGAAAAATACTAAATTAACCATCAACCTATTTCTATTTTAGGAAACATGACTAATCTTCCTGTCACGAGATGAAGTAGTTTTCAGTAGGACATGTTCTTTTCAATAAATTTTTCTGACATAACTTCAAATGTATTTATTAGTACTTCTACTTAGTTTATTCTCTCTCAATTTCAACTTCTTTGATTAATTCATTCACAAGGGTTTTGTTTTTCCTCATGATTAAATAATGATCTTCCTCCACTTACAACTATCGTGGAATACAGTAACTGATGTAAGTAGACTGATTCATAGCTGTGTTTGGTTTAAAACTGGGCACCAGTGTCTCGTGTTTGGTGTCAATAGTATAACTAATGAAGGGCACTTTGTGTTGTGCACCAGCCAGACGTGGCCAAAAAAGGTGAAGGAATGTGTACATGTTTCCCACCGCATGCTCTTGATGACAGTCATTCAGATACAGGAGTGTCTGGAATGGCGGACAAATATGATTGCCTTCACTGCCTGCATATCAGCCTCTCTCATCACCGAGGTTATACTTGCATTTTGCGTCCTACGGTTCTTGGATGAAAAAAATCCCAGAGGACAGAACAGAACGGGTAAATGAT